>NC_090934.1:381753642-382377464 GCF_040938575.1 Ambystoma mexicanum | reverse complement strand
GGGGGCCTAGTGGAGGGTGCCCTGCACTGCTGGGGGGTGGGGGTGATGGGAGACATGAGTGGGGGCCTGGTGGAGAGTGCCCTGCACTGCTGGGGGTGGGGGTGATGGGAGACATGAGTTGGACCTGAGTGGGGGCCTGGTGGAGGGTGCCCTGCACTGCTGGGGGGTGGGGGTGATGGGAGACATGGGTTGGACATGAGTGGGGGCCTGGTGGAGGGTGCCCCTGGATGCTGGGGGGTGGGGGTGCAGGGGGACATGAGTGGGGGGCCTGGTGGAGGGTGCCCCTGGATGCTGTTTGGTGGGGGTGCAGGGGGACATGAGTGGGGGCCTGGTGGAGGGTGCCCTGCACTGCTGGGGGGTGGGGGTGATGGGAGACATAAGTGGGGGCCTGGTGGAGGGTGCCCTGCACTGCTGGGGGGGGGTGGGGGTGATGGGAGACATGAGTGGGGGCCTGGTGGAGGGTGCCCCTGACTGCTGGGGGTGGGAGTGAAGGGAGACATGTGTGGGGCCTGGTGGAGGGTGCCCTGCACTGCTGGGGGGTGGGGTGCTGGGAGACATGAGTTGGACATGAGTGGGGGCCTGGTGGAGGGTGCCCTGCACTGCTGGGGTGGGGTGCTGGGAGACATGAGTGGGGGCCTGGTGGAGGGTGCCCTGCACTGCTGGGGGGTGGGGGTGATGGGAGACATGAATTGGACATGAGATGGGGCCTGGTGGAGGGTGCCCCTGGATGCTGGGGGGTGGGGGTGCAGGGGGACATGAGTTGGACATGAGTGGGGGCCTGGTGGAGGGTGCCCCTGGATGCTGGGGCGTGGGGGTGCAGGGGGACATGTGTGGGGGGCCTGGTGGAGGGTGCCCTGCACTTCTGGGGGGTGGGGGTGATGGGAGACATGTGTGGGGGCCTGGTGGAGGGTGCCCTGCACTGCTGGGGGTGGGGGTGATGGGAGACATGAGTTGGACATGAGTGGGGGCCTGGTGGAGGGTGCCCCTGGATGCTGGGTGGTGGGGGTGCAGGGGGACATGAGTGGGGGCCTGGTGGAGGGTGCCCTGCAATGCTGGGGGGTGGGGGTGATGGGAGACATGAGTGGGGGCCTGGTGGAGGGTGCCCCTGACTGCTGGGGGGTGGGGTTGATGGGAGACATGTGTGGGGGCCTGGTGGAGGGTGCCCCTGACTGCTCGGGGGTGGGGTGATGGGAGACATGAGTGGGGGCCTGGTGGAGGGTGCCCCTGACTGCTGGGGTGTGGGGGTGCAGGGGGACATGAGTGGGGGCCTGGTGGAGGGCGCCCTGCACTGCTGCGGGGTGCGGGTGATGGGAGACATGAGTGGGGGCCTGGTGGAGGGTGCCCCTGGATGCTGGGTGGTGGGGGGTGCAGCGGGACATGAGTGGGGGCCTAGTGGAGGGTGCCCTGCACTGCTGGGGGGTGGGGGTGATGGGAGACATGAGTGGGGGCCTGGTGGAGAGTGCCCTGCACTGCTGGGGGTGGGGGTGGGGGTGCTGGGAGACATGAGTTGGACATGAGTGGGGGCCTGGTGGAGGGTGCCCTGCACTGCTGGGGGGTGGGGGTGATGGGAGACATGAGTTGGACATGAGTGGGGGCCTGGTGGAGGGTGCCCCTGGATGCTGGGGGGTGGGGGTGCTGGCAGACATGAGTTGGACATGTGTGGGGGCCTGGTGGCGGGTGCCCCTGGATGCTGGGGGGTGGGGGTGATGGGAGACATGAGTGGGGGCCTGGTGGAGGGTGCCCCTGGATGCTGGGGGGTGGGGGGGCTGGGAGACATGTGTGGGGGCCTGGTGGAGGGTGCCCTGCACTGCTGGAGGTGGGGGTGCTGGGAGACATGAGTTGGACATGAGTGGGGGCCTGGTGGAGGGTGCCCTGGATGCTGGGGGGTGGGGGTGCAGGGGACATGAGTGGGGGCCTGGTGGAGGGTGCCCCTGACTGCTGGGGGGTGGGGGTGCAGGGAGACATGGGTGGGGGCCTGGTGGAGGGTGCCCTGCACTGCTGGGGGGTGGGGGTGATGGGGGACATGAGTGGGGGCCTGGTGGAGGGTGCCCCTGCACTGCTGGGGGGTGGGGGTGCTGGGAGACATGAGTTGGACATGAGTGGGGGCCTGGTGGAGGGTGTCCTGCACTGCTGGGGGGTGGGGGTGATGGGAGACATGAGTTGGACATGAGTGGGGGCCTGGTGGAGGGTGCCCCTGGATGCTGGGTGGTGGGGGTGCAGCGGGACATGAGTGGGGGCCTAGTGGAGGGTGCCCTGCACTGCTGGGGGGTGGGGGTGATGGGAGACATGAGTGGGGGCCTGGTGGAGAGTGCCCTGCACTGCTGGGGGTGGGGGTGATGGGAGACATGAGTTGGACCTGAGTGGGGGCCTGGTGGAGGGTGCCCTGCACTGCTGGGGGTGGGGGTGATGGGAGACATGGGTTGGACATGAGTGGGGGCCTGGTGGAGGGTGCCCCTGGATGCTGGGGGGTGGGGGTGCAGGGGGACATGAGTGGGGCCTGGTGGAGGGTGCCCCTGGATGCTGTTTGGTGGGGGTGCAGGGGGACATGAGTGGGGGCCTGGTGGAGGGTGCCCTGCACTGCTGGGGGGTGGGGGTGATGGGAGACATAAGTGGGGGCCTGGTGGAGGGTGCCCTGCACTGCTGGGGGGGGGTGGGGGTGATGGGAGACATGAGTGGGGGCCTGGTGGAGGGTGCCCCTGACTGCTGGGGGTGGGAGTGAAGGGAGACATGTGTGGGGCCTGGTGGAGGGTGCCCTGCACTGCTGGGGGGTGGGGTGCTGGGAGACATGAGTTGGACATGAGTGGGGGCCTGGTGGAGGGTGCCCTGCACTGCTGGGGGTGGGGGTGCTGGGAGACATGAGTGGGGGCCTGGTGGAGGGTGCCCTGCACTGCTGGGGGGTGGGGGTGATGGGAGACATGAATTGGACATGAGATGGGGCCTGGTGGAGGGTGCCCCTGGATGCTGGGGGGTGGGGGTGCAGGGGGACATGAGTTGGACATGAGTGGGGGCCTGGTGGAGGGTGCCCCTGGATGCTGGGGCGTGGGGGTGCAGGGGGACATGTGTGGGGGCCTGGTGGAGGGTGCCCTGCACTTCTGGGGGGTGGGGGTGATGGGAGACATGTGTGGGGGCCTGGTGGAGGGTGCCCTGCACTGCTGGGGGTGGGGGTGATGGGAGACATGAGTTGGACATGAGTGGGGGCCTGGTGGAGGGTGCCCCTGGATGCTGGGTGGTGGGGGTGCAGGGGGACATGAGTGGGGGCCTGGTGGAGGGTGCCCTGCAATGCTGGGGGGGTGGGGGTGATGGGAGACATGAGTGGGGGCCTGGTGGAGGGTGCCCCTGACTGCTGGGGGGTGGGGTTGATGGGAGACATGTGTGGGGGCCTGGTGGAGGGTGCCCCTGACTGCTCGGGGGTGGGGGTGATGGGAGACATGAGTGGGGGCCTGGTGGAGGGTGCCCCTGACTGCTGGGGTGGGGGTGCAGGGGGACATGAGTGGGGGCCTGGTGGAGGGCGCCCTGCACTGCTGCGGGGTGCGGGTGATGGGAGACATGAGTGGGGGCCTGGTGGAGGGTGCCCCTGGATGCTGGGTGGTGGGGGTGCAGCGGACATGAGTGGGGGCCTAGTGGAGGGTGCCCTGCACTGCTGGGGGGTGGGGGTGATGGGAGACATGAGTGGGGGCCTGGTGGAGAGTGCCCTGCACTGCTGGGGGTGGGGGTGGGGGTGCTGGGAGACATGAGTTGGACATGAGTGGGGGCCTGGTGGAGGGTGCCCTGCACTGCTGGGGGGTGGGGGTGATGGGAGACATGAGTTGGACATGAGTGGGGGCCTGGTGGAGGGTGCCCCTGGATGCTGGGGGGTGGGGGTGCTGGCAGACATGAGTTGGACATGTGTGGGGGCCTGGTGGCGGGTGCCCCTGGATGCTGGGGGGTGGGGGTGATGGGAGACATGAGTGGGGGCCTGGTGGAGGGTGCCCCTGGATGCTGGGGGGTGGGGGGCTGGGAGACATGTGTGGGGGCCTGGTGGAGGGTGCCCTGCACTGCTGGAGGTGGGGGTGCTGGGAGACATGAGTTGGACATGAGTGGGGCCTGGTGGAGGGTGCCCCTGGATGCTGGGGGGTGGGGGTGCAGGGGGACATGAGTGGGGGCCTGGTGGAGGGTGCCCCTGACTGCTGGGGGGTGGGGGTGCAGGGAGACATGGGTGGGGGCCTGGTGGAGGGTGCCCTGCACTGCTGGGGGGTGGGGGTGATGGGGGACATGAGTGGGGGCCTGGTGGAGGGTGCCCCTGCACTGCTGGGGGGTGGGGGTGCTGGGAGACATGAGTTGGACATGAGTGGGGGCCTGGTGGAGGGTGTCCTGCACTGCTGGGGGGTGGGGGTGATGGGAGACATGAGTTGGACATGAGTGGGGGCCTGGTGGAGGGTGCCCCTGGATGCTGGGTGGTGGGGTGCAGGGGGACATGAGTGGGGGCCTGGTGGAGGGTGCCCTGCACTGCTGGGGGGTAGGGGTGATGGGAGACATGAGTGGGGGCCTGTTGGAGGGTGCCCTGCACTGCTGGGGGGTGGGGGTGATGGAGGACATGAGTGGGGGCCTGGTGGAGGGTGCCCCTGCACTGCTGGGGGGTGGGGGTGCTGGAGACATGAGTTGGACATGAGTGGGGGCCTGGTGGAGGGTGTCCTGCACTGCTGGGGGGTGGGGGTGATGGGAGACATGAGTTGGACATGAGTGGGGGCCTGGTGGAGGGTGCCCCTGGATGCTGGGTGGTGGGGGTGCAGGGGGACATGAGTGGGGGCCTGGTGGAGGGTGCCCTGCACTGCTGGGGGGTCGGGGTGATGGGAGACATGAGTGGGGGCCTGGTGGAGGGTGCCCCTGACTGCTGGGGGGTGAGGGTGATGGGAGACATGTGTGGGGGCCTGGTGGAGGGTGCCCTGCACTGCTGGGGGGTGGGGGTGCAGGCGGACATGAGAGGAGGCCTGGTGGAGGGTGCCCTGCACTGCTGGGGGGTGGGGGTGATGGGAGACATGAGTTGGACATGAGTGGGGCCTGGTGGAGGGTGCCCCTTACTGCTGGGGGGTGGGGGTGATGGGAGACATGAGTGGGGGCCTGGTGGAGGGTGCCCCTGACTGCTCGGGGGTGGGGGTGCAGGGGGACATGAGTGGGGGCCTGGTGGGGGTGCCCTGCACTGCTGGGGGGTGGGGGTGATGGGAGACATGAGTGGGGGCCTGGTGGAGGGTGCCCCTTACTGCTGGGGGGTGGGGGTGATGGGAGACATGAGTGGGGGCCTGGTGGAGGGTGCCCCTGGATGCTGGGTGGTGGGGGTGCAGCGGGACATGAGTGGGGGCCAGGTGGAGGGTGCCCTGCACTACTGGGGGGTGGGGGTGCTGGGAGACATGAGTTGGACATGAGTGGTTGCCTGGTGGAGGGTGCCCCTGACTGCTCGGGGGTGGGGGTGATAGGAGACATGAGTGGGGGCCTGGTGGAGGGTGCCCCTGACTGCTGGGGGGTGGGGGTGCAGGGGGACAGAGAGGAGGCCTGGTGGAGGGTGCCCTGCACTGCTGGGGGGTGGGGGTGATGGGAGACATGAGTGGGGGCCTGGTGGAGGGTGCCCCTTACTGCTGGGGGGTGGCGGTGATGGGAGACATGAGTGGGGGCCTGGTGGAGGGTGCCCCTGGATGCTGTGTGGTGGGGGTGTAGCGGGACATGAGTGGGGGCCTGGTGGAGGGTGCCCTGCACTGCTGGGAGGTGGGGGTGATGGAAGACATGAGTGGGGGTCTGGTGGAGGGTGCCCTGCACTGCTGGGGGGTGGGGGTGATGGAAGACATGAGTGGGGGTCTGGTGGAGGGTGCCCTGCACTGCTGGGGGGTGGGGGTGCTGGGAGACATGAGTTGGACATTAGTGGGGGCCTGGTGGAGGGTGCCCTGCACTGCTGGGGGGTGGGGGTGATGGGAGACATGAGTTGGACATGAGTGGGGGCCTGGTGGAGGGTGCCCCTGGATGCTGGGGGGTGGGGGTGCAGGGGGACATGAGTGGGGGCCTGGTGGAGGGTGCCCTGCACTGCTGGGGGTGGGGGTGCTGGGAGACATGAGTTGGACATGAGTGGGGGCCTGGTGGAGGGTGTCCCTGGATGCTGGGGGGTGGGGGTGATGGGAGACATGAGTGGGGGCCTGGTGGAGGGTGCCCCTGGATGCTGGGGGGTGGGGGGGCTGGGAGACATATGTGGGGGCCTGGTGGAGGGTGCCCTGCACTGCTGGAGGTGGGGGTGCTGGGAGACATGAGTTGGACATGAGTGGGGGCCTGGTGGAGGGTGCCCCTGGATGCTGGGGGTGGGGGTAGAGGGGGACATGAGTGGGGCCTGGTGCAGGGTGCCCCTGGATGCTGGGGGTGGGGGTGCAGGGGGACATGAGTGGGGGCCTGGTGGAGGGTGCCCTGCACTGCTGGGGGTGGGGGTAATGGGGGACATGAGTGGGGGCCTGGTGGAGGGTGCCCCTGCACTGCTGGGGGGTGGGGGTGTTGGGAGACATGAGTGGACATAGTGGGGGCCTGGTGGAGGGTGCCCCTGACTGTTGGGGGGTGGGGGTGAAGGGGGACATGAGAGGGGGCCTGGTGGAGGGTGCCCTGCACTGCTGGGGGGTGGGGGTGATGGGGGACATGAGTGGGGGCCTGGTGGAGGGTGCCCTGCACTGCTGGGGGGTGGGGGTGATGGGAGACATGAGTGGGGGCCTGGTGGAGGGTGCCCTGCACTGCTGGGGGTGGGGGTGCTGGGAGACATGAGTTGTACATGAGTGGGGGCCTGGTGGAGGGTGCCCCTGGATGCTGGGGGCTGGGGGTGCAGGGGGACATGAGTGGGGGCCTGGTGGAGGGTGCCCTGCACTGCTGGGGGTGGGGGTGCTGGGAGACATGAGTTGGACATGAGTGGGGGCCTGGTGGAGGGTGCCCCTAGATGCTGGGGGGTGGGGGTGATGGGAGATATGAGTGGGGCCTGGTGGAGGGTGCCCCTGGAAGCTTGGGGTGGGGGGGCTGGGAGACATGTGTGGGGGCCTCGTGGAGGGTGCCCTGCACTGCTGGAGGTGAGGGTGCTGGGAGACATGAGTTGGACATGAGTGGGGGCCTGGTGGAGGGTGCCCCTGGATGCTGGGGGGTGCAGGGGGACATGAATGGGGGCCTGGTGGAGGGTGCCCCTGACTGCTGGGGGATGGGGGTGCAGGGGGACATGAGTGGGGGCCTGGTGGGGGGTGCCCTGCACTGCTGGGGGGTGGGGGTGATGGGGACATGAGTGGGGGCCTGGTGGAGGGTGCCCTGCACTGCTGGGGGAGTGGGGGTGATGGGAGACATGAGTGTGGGTCTGGTGGAGGGTGCCCCTGACTGCTGGGGGGTGGGGTGTTGGGAGACATGTGTGGGGGCCAGGTGGAGGGTGCCCTGCACTACTGGGGGGTGGGGGTGCTGGGAGACATGAGTTGGACATGAGTGGTTGCCTGGTGGAGGGTGCCCCTGACTGCTCGGGGGTGGGGGTGATGGGAGACATGAGTGGGGGCCTGGTGGAGGGTGCCCCTGACTGCTGGGGGGTGGGGGTGCAGGGGGACATGAGTGGGGGCCTGGTTTAGGGTGCCCTGCACTGCTGGGGGGTGGGGGTGATGGGAGACATGAGTGGGGGCCTGGTGGAGGGTGCCCCTTACTGCTGGGGGGTGGGGGTGATGGGAGACATGAGTGGGGGCCTGGTGGAGGGTGCCCCTGGATGCTGGGTGGTGGGGGTGCAGCGGGACATGAGTGGGGGCCTGGTGGAGGGTGCCCTGCACTGCTGGGGGGTGTGAGTGATGGGAGACATGAGTGGGGCCTGGTGGAGGGTGCCCTGCACTGCTGGGGGTGGGGTTGCTGGGAGACATGAGTTGGACATGAGTGGGGGCCTGGTGGAGGGTGCCCCTGGATGCTGGGGGGTGGGGGGGCTGGGAGACATATGTGGGGGCCTGGTGGAGGGTGCCCTGCACTGCTGGAGGTGGGGGTGCTGGGAGACATGAGTTGGACATGAGTGGGGGCCTGGTGGAGGGTGCCCCTGGATGCTGGGGGGTGGGGGTAGAGGGGGACATGAGTGGGGCCTGGTGCAGGGTGCCCCTGGATGCTGGGGTGTGGGGGTGCAGGGGGACATGAGTGGGGGCCTGGTGGAGGGTGCCCTGCACTGCTGGAGGTGGGGGCGCTGGGAGACATGAGTTGGACATGAGTGGGGGCCTGGTGGAGGGTGCCCCTGACTGCTGGGGGGTGGGGGTGCAGGGGGACATGAGTGGGGGCCTGGTGGAGGGTGCCCTGCACTGCTGGGGGTGGGGTACTGGGGGACATGAGTGGGGGCCTGGTGAAGGGTGCCCCTGCACTGCTGGGGGTGGTGGGGTTTGGGAGACATGAGTTGGACATGAGTGGGGGCCTGGTGGAGGGTGCCCCTGACTGTTGGGGGGTGGGGGTGAAGGGGGACATGAGAGGGGGCCTGGTGGAGGGTGCCCTGCACTGCTGGGGGGTGGGGGTGATGGGGGACATGAGTGGGGGCCTGGTGGAGGGTGCCCCTTACTGCTGGGGGGTGGGGGTGATGGGAGACATGAGTGGGAGCCTGGTGGAGGGTGCCCCTGGATGCTGGGTGGTGGGGGTGCAGCGGGACATGAGTGGGGCCTGGTGGAGGGTGCCCTGCACTGCTGGGGGGTGGGGGTGATGGGAGACATGAGTGGGGGCCTGGTGGAGGGTGCCCTGCACTGCTGGGGGTGGGGGTGCTGGGAGACATGAGTTGTACATGAGTGGGGGCCTGGTGGAGGGTTCCCCTGGATGCTGGGGGCTGGGGGTGCAGGGGGACATGAGTGGGGGCCTGGTGGAGGGTGCCCTGCACTGCTGGGGGTGGGGGTGCTGGGAGACATGAGTTGGACATGAGTGGGGGCCTGGTGGAGGGTGCCCCTAGATGCTGGGGGGTGGGGGTGATGGGAGATATGAGTGGGGGCCTGGTGGAGGGTGCCCCTGGAAGCTGGGGGGTGGGGGGGGCTGGGAGACATGTGTGGGGGCCTCGTGGAGGGTGCCCTGCACTGCTGGAGGTGGGGGTGCTGGGAGACATGAGTTGGACATGAGTGGGGGCCTGGTGGAGGGTGCCCCTGGATGCTGGGGGGTGCAGGGGGACATGAATGGGGGCCTGGTGGAGGATGCCCCTGACTGCTGGGGGATGGGGGTGCAGGGGGACATGAGTGGGGGCCTGGTGGGGGGTGCCCTGCACTGCTGGGGGGTGGGGGTGATGGGAGACATGAGTGGGGGCCTGGTGGAGGGTGCCCCTTACTGCTGGGGGGTGGGGGTGATGGGAGACATGAGTGGGGGCCTGGTGGAGGGTGCCCCTGGATGCTGGGTGGTGGGGGTGCAGCGGGACATGAGTGGGGGCCAGGTGGAGGGTGCCCTGCACTACTGGGGGGTGGGGGTGCTGGGAGACATGAGTTGGACATGAGTGGTTGCCTGGTGGAGGGTGCCCCTGACTGCTCGGGGGTGGGGGTGATGGGAGACATGAGTGGGGGCCTGGTGGAGGGTGCCTCTGACTGCTGGGGGGTGGGGGTGCAGGGGGACATGAGTGGGGGCCTGGTGGAGGGTGCCCTGCACTGCTGGGGGGTGGGGGTGATGGGAGACATGAGTGGGGGCCTGGTGGAGGGTGCCCCTTACTGCTGGGGGATGGGGGTGCAGGGGGACATGAGTGGGGGCCTGGTGGGGGGTGCCCTGCACTGCTGGGGGGTGGGGGTGATGGGGGACATGAGTGGGGGCCTGGTGGAGGGTGCCCTGCACTGCTGGGGGAGTGGGGGTGATGGGAGACATAAGTGGGGGCCTGGTGGAGGGTGCCCTGCACTGCTGGGGGGGTCGGGGTGATGGGAGACATCAGTGGGGGCCTGGTGGAGGGTGCCCCTGACTGCTGGGGGGTGAGGGTGATGGGAGACATGTGTGGGGGCCTGGTGGAGGGTGCCCTGCACTGCTGGGGGGTGGGGGTGCAGGCGGACATGAGAGGAGGCCTGGTGGAGGGTGCCCTGCACTGCTGGGGGGTGGGGGTGATGGGAGACATGAGTTGGACATGAGTGGGGGCCTGGTGGAGGGTGCCCCTTACTGCTGGGGGGTGGGGGTGATGGGAGACATGAGTGGGGGCCTGGTGGAGGGTGCCCCTGACTGCTCGGGGGTGGGGGTGCAGGGGGACATGAGTGGGGGCCTGGTGGGGGGTGCCCTGCACTGCTGGGGGGTGGGGGTGATGGGAGACATGAGTGGGGGCCTGGTGGAGGGTGCCCCTTACTGCTGGGGGGTGGGGGTGATGGGAGACATGAGTGGGGGCCTGGTGGAGGGTGCCCCTGGATGCTGGGTGGTGGGGGTGCAGCGGGACATGAGTGGGGGCCAGGTGGAGGGTGCCCTGCACTACTGGGGGGTGGGGGTGCTGGGAGACATGAGTTGGACATGAGTGGTTGCCTGGTGGAGGGTGCCCCTGACTGCTCGGGGGTGGGGGTGATAGGAGACATGAGTGGGGGCCTGGTGGAGGGTGCCCCTGACTGCTGGGGGGTGGGGGTGCAGGGGGACAGAGAGGAGGCCTGGTGGAGGGTGCCCTGCACTGCTGGGGGGTGGGGGTGATGGGAGACATGAGTGGGGGCCTGGTGGAGGGTGCCCCTTACTGCTGGGGGGTGGCGGTGATGGGAGACATGAGTGGGGGCCTGGTGGAGGGTGCCCCTGGATGCTGTGTGGTGGGGGTGTAGCGGGACATGAGTGGGGGCCTGGTGGAGGGTGCCCTGCACTGCTGGGAGGTGGGGGTGATGGAAGACATGAGTGGGGGTCTGGTGGAGGGTGCCCTGCACTGCTGGGGGGTGGGGGTGATGGAAGACATGAGTGGGGGTCTGGTGGAGGGTGCCCTGCACTGCTGGGGGGTGGGGGTGCTGGGAGACATGAGTTGGACATGAGTGGGGGCCTGGTGGAGGGTGCCCTGCACTGCTGGGGGGTGGGGGTGATGGGAGACATGAGTTGGACATGAGTGGGGGCCTGGTGGAGGGTGCCCCTGGATGCTGGGGGGTGGGGGTGCAGGGGGACATGAGTGGGGGCCTGGTGGAGGGTGCCCTGCACTGCTGGGGGTGGGGGTGCTGGGAGACATGAGTTGGACATGAGTGGGGGCCTGGTGGAGGGTGTCCCTGGATGCTGGGGGGTGGGGGTGATGGGAGACATGAGTGGGGGCCTGGTGGAGGGTGCCCCTGGATGCTGGGGGGTGGGGGGGCTGGGAGACATATGTGGGGGCCTGGTGGAGGGTGCCCTGCACTGCTGGAGGTGGGGGTGCTGGGAGACATGAGTTGGACATGAGTGGGGGCCTGGTGGAGGGTGCCCCTGGATGCTGGGGGGTGGGGGTAGAGGGGGACATGAGTGGGGCCTGGTGCAGGGTGCCCCTGGATGCTGGGGGGTGGGGGTGCAGGGGGACATGAGTGGGGGCCTGGTGGAGGGTGCCCTGCACTGCTGGGGGTGGGGGTAATGGGGGACATGAGTGGGGGCCTGGTGGAGGGTGCCCCTGCACTGCTGGGGGGTGGGGGTGTTGGGAGACATGAGTGGACATAGTGGGGGCCTGGTGGAGGGTGCCCCTGACTGTTGGGGGGTGGGGGTGAAGGGGGACATGAGAGGGGGCCTGGTGGAGGGTGCCCTGCACTGCTGGGGGGTGGGGGTGATGGGGGACATGAGTGGGGGCCTGGTGGAGGGTGCCCTGCACTGCTGGGGGGTGGGGGTGATGGGAGACATGAGTGGGGGCCTGGTGGAGGGTGCCCTGCACTGCTGGGGGTGGGGGTGCTGGGAGACATGAGTTGTACATGAGTGGGGGCCTGGTGGAGGGTGCCCCTGGATGCTGGGGGCTGGGGGTGCAGGGGGACATGAGTGGGGGCCTGGTGGAGGGTGCCCTGCACTGCTGGGGGTGGGGGTGCTGGGAGACATGAGTTGGACATGAGTGGGGGCCTGGTGGAGGGTGCCCCTAGATGCTGGGGGGTGGGGGTGATGGGAGATATGAGTGGGGGCCTGGTGGAGGGTGCCCCTGGAAGCTTGGGGGTGGGGGGGGCTGGGAGACATGTGTGGGGGCCTCGTGGAGGGTGCCCTGCACTGCTGGAGGTGAGGGTGCTGGGAGACATGAGTTGGACATGAGTGGGGGCCTGGTGGAGGGTGCCCCTGGATGCTGGGGGGTGCAGGGGGACATGAATGGGGGCCTGGTGGAGGGTGCCCCTGACTGCTGGGGGATGGGGGTGCAGGGGGACATGAGTGGGGGCCTGGTGGGGGGTGCCGTGCACTGCTGGGGGGTGGGGGTGATGGGGACATGAGTGGGGGCCTGGTGGAGGGTGCCCTGCACTGCTGGGGGAGTGGGGGTGATGGGAGACATGAGTGTGGGTCTGGTGGAGGGTGCCCCTGACTGCTGGGGGGTGGGGTGTTGGGAGACATGTGTGGGGGCCAGGTGGAGGGTGCCCTGCACTACTGGGGGGTGGGGGTGCTGGGAGACATGAGTTGGACATGAGTGGTTGCCTGGTGGAGGGTGCCCCTGACTGCTCGGGGGTGGGGGTGATGGGAGACATGAGTGGGGGCCTGGTGGAGGGTGCCCCTGACTGCTGGGGGGTGGGGGTGCAGGGGGACATGAGTGGGGGCCTGGTGGAGGGTGCCCTGCACTGCTGGGGGGTGGGGGTGATGGGAGACATGAGTGGGGGCCTGGTGGAGGGTGCCCCTTACTGCTGGGGGGTGGGGGTGATGGGAGACATGAGTGGGGGCCTGGTGGAGGGTGCCCCTGGATGCTGGGTGGTGGGGGTGCAGCGGGACATGAGTGGGGGCCTGGTGGAGGGTGCCCTGCACTGCTGGGGGGTGTGAGTGATGGGAGACATGAGTGGGGGCCTGGTGGAGGGTGCCCTGCACTGCTGGGGGTGGGGTTGCTGGGAGACATGAGTTGGACATGAGTGGGGGCCTGGTGGAGGGTGCCCCTGGATGCTGGGGGGTGGGGGGGCTGGGAGACATATGTGGGGGCCTGGTGGAGGGTGCCCTGCACTGCTGGAGGTGGGGGTGCTGGGAGACATGAGTTGGACATGAGTGGGGGCCTGGTGGAGGGTGCCCCTGGATGCTGGGGGGTGGGGGTAGAGGGGGACATGAGTGGGGCCTGGTGCAGGGTGCCCCTGGATGCTGGGGTGTGGGGGTGCAGGGGGACATGAGTGGGGGCCTGGTGGAGGGTGCCCTGCACTGCTGGAGGTGGGGGCGCTGGGAGACATGAGTTGGACATGAGTGGGGGCCTGGTGGAGGGTGCCCCTGACTGCTGGGGGGTGGGGGTGCAGGGGGACATGAGTGGGGGCCTGGTGGAGGGTGCCCTGCACTGCTGGGGGTGGGGGTACTGGGGGACATGAGTGGGGGCCTGGTGAAGGGTGCCCCTGCACTGCTGGGGAGTGGGGGTGTTGGGAGACATGAGTTGGACATGAGTGGGGGCCTGGTGGAGGGTGCCCCTGACTGTTGGGGGGTGGGGGTGAAGGGGGACATGAGAGGGGGCCTGGTGGAGGGTGCCCTGCACTGCTGGGGGGTGGGGGTGATGGGGGACATGAGTGGGGGCCTGGTGGAGGGTGCCCCTTACTGCTGGGGGGTGGGGGTGATGGGAGACATGAGTGGGAGCCTGGTGGAGGGTGCCCCTGGATGCTGGGTGGTGGGGGTGCAGCGGGACATGAGTGGGGGCCTGGTGGAGGGTGCCCTGCACTGCTGGGGGGTGGGGGTGATGGGAGACATGAGTGGGGGCCTGGTGGAGGGTGCCCTGCACTGCTGGGGGTGGGGGTGCTGGGAGACATGAGTTGTACATGAGTGGGGGCCTGGTGGAGGGTTCCCCTGGATGCTGGGGGCTGGGGGTGCAGGGGGACATGAGTGGGGGCCTGGTGGAGGGTGCCCTGCACTGCTGGGGGTGGGGGTGCTGGGAGACATGAGTTGGACATGAGTGGGGGCCTGGTGGAGGGTGCCCCTAGATGCTGGGGGGTGGGGGTGATGGGAGATATGAGTGGGGGCCTGGTGGAGGGTGCCCCTGGAAGCTGGGGGGTGGGGGGGCTGGGAGACATGTGTGGGGGCCTCGTGGAGGGTGCCCTGCACTGCTGGAGGTGGGGGTGCTGGGAGACATGAGTTGGACATGAGTGGGGGCCTGGTGGAGGGTGCCCCTGGATGCTGGGGGGTGCAGGGGGACATGAATGGGGGCCTGGTGGAGGATGCCCCTGACTGCTGGGGGATGGGGGTGCAGGGGGACATGAGTGGGGGCCTGGTGGGGGGTGCCCTGCACTGCTGGGGGGTGGGGGTGATGGGAGACATGAGTGGGGGCCTGGTGGAGGGTGCCCCTTACTGCTGGGGGGTGGGGGTGATGGGAGACATGAGTGGGGGCCTGGTGGAGGGTGCCCCTGGATGCTGGGTGGTGGGGGTGCAGCGGGACATGAGTGGGGGCCAGGTGGAGGGTGCCCTGCACTACTGGGGGGTGGGGGTGCTGGGAGACATGAGTTGGACATGAGTGGTTGCCTGGTGGAGGGTGCCCCTGACTGCTCGGGGGTGGGGGTGATGGGAGACATGAGTGGGGGCCTGGTGGAGGGTGCCTCTGACTGCTGGGGGGTGGGGGTGCAGGGGGACATGAGTGGGGGCCTGGTGGAGGGTGCCCTGCACTGCTGGGGGGTGGGGGTGATGGGAGACATGAGTGGGGGCCTGGTGGAGGGTGCCCCTTACTGCTGGGGGATGGGGGTGCAGGGGGACATGAGTGGGGGCCTGGTGGGGGGTGCCCTGCACTGCTGGGGGGTGGGGGTGATGGGGGACATGAGTGGGGGCCTGGTGGAGGGTGCCCTGCACTGCTGGGGGAGTGGGGGTGATGGGAGACATGAGTGTGGGTCTGGTGGAGGGTGCCCCTGACTGCTGGGGGGTGGGGTGTTGGGAGACATGTGTGGGGGCCAGGTGGAGGGTGCCCTGCACT
Source organism: Ambystoma mexicanum (assembly GCF_040938575.1). Taxonomy (NCBI): domain Eukaryota; kingdom Metazoa; phylum Chordata; class Amphibia; order Caudata; family Ambystomatidae; genus Ambystoma; species Ambystoma mexicanum. The sequence goes on along the minus strand of NC_090934.1, from coordinate 382,362,520 downwards.
ACTGGGGGGTGGGGGTGCTGGGAGACATGAGTTGGACATGAGTGGTTGCCTGGTGGAGGGTGCCCCTGACTGCTCGGGGGTGGGGGTGATGGGAGACATGAGTGGGGGCCTGGTGGAGGGTGCCTCTGACTGCTGGGGTGTGGGGGTGCAGGGGGACATGAGTGGGGGCCTGGTGGAGGGTGCCCTGCACTGCTGGGGGGTGGGGGTGATGGGAGACATGAGTGGGGGCCTGGTGGAGGGTGCCCCTTACTGCTGGGGGGTGGGGGTGATGGGAGACATGAGTGGGGGCCTGGTGGAGGGTGCCCCTGGATGCTGGGTGGTGGGGGTGCAGCGGGACATGAGTGGGGGCCTGGTGGAGGGGGCCCTGCACTGCTGGGGGGTGGGAGTGATGGGAGACATGAGTGGGGGCCTGGTGGAGGGTGCCCTGCACTGCTGGGGGTTGGGTTGCTGGGAGACATGAGTTGGACATGAGTGGGGGCCTGGTGGAGGGTGCCCTGCACTGCTGGGGTGTGGGGATGATGGGAGACATGAGTTGAACATGAGTGGGGGCCTGGTGGAGGGTGCCCCTGGATGCTGGGGGGTGGGGGTGCAGGGGGACATGAGTGGGGGCCTGGTGGAGGGTGCCCTGCACTGCTGGGGGTGGGGGTGCTGGGAGACATGAGTTGGACATGTGTGGGGGCCTGGTGGAGGGTGCCCCTGGATGCTGGGGGGTGGGGGTGATGGGAGACATGAGTGGGGGCCTTGTGGAGGGTGCCCCTGGATGCTGGGGGGTGGGGGGGCTGGGAGACATGTGTGGGGGCCTGGTGGAGGGTGCCCTGCACTGCTGGAGGTGGGGGTGCTGGGAGACATGAGTTGGACATGAGTGGGGGCCTGGTGGAGGGTGCCCCTGGATGCTGGGGGGTGGGGGTGCAGGGGGACATGAGTGGGGGCCTGGTGGAGGGTGCCCCTGACTGCTGGTGGGTGGGGGTGCAGGGGGACATGAGTGGGGGCCTGGTGGAGGGTGCCCTGCACTGCTGGGGGGGTGGGGGTGATGGGGACATGAGTTGGACATGAGTGGGGGCCTGGTGGAGGTGCCCTGCACTGCTGGGGGGTGGGGGTGATGGGAGACATGAGTGGGGGCCTGGTGGAGGGTGCCCCTGACTGCTGGTGGGCGGGGGTGCAGGGGGACATGAGTGGGGGCCTGGTGGAGGGTGCCCTGCACTGCTGGGGGGGTGGGGTGATGGGAGACATGAGTGGGGGCCTGGTGGAGGGTGCCCATGACTGCTGGGGGGTGGGGGTGATGGGAGACATGTGTGGGGGCCTTGTGGAGTGTGCCCTGCACTGCTGGGGGGTGGGGGTGCTGGGAGACATGAGTTGGACATGAGTGGGGGCCTGGTGGAGGGTGCCCCTGACTGCTCGGGGGTGGGGGTGATAGGAGACATGAGTGGGGGCCTGGTGGAGGGTGCCCCTGACTGCTGGGGGGTGGGGGTGATGGGAGACATGAGTGGGGGCCTGGTGGAGGGTGCCTCTGACTGCTGGGGGGTGGGGGTGCAGGGGGACATGAGTGGGGGCCTGGTGGAGGGTGCCCTGCACTGCTGGGGGGTGGGGGTGATGGGAGACATGAGTGGGGGCCTGGTGGAGGGTGCCCCTTACTGCTGGGGGGTGGGGGTGATGGGAGACATGAGTGGGGGCCTGGTGGAGGGTGCCCCTGGATGCTGGGTGGTGGGGGTGCAGCGGGACATGAATGGGGGCCTGGTAGAGGGTGCCCTGCACTGCTGGGGGGTGGGAGTGATGGGAGACATGAGTGGGGGCCTGGTGGAGGGTGCCCTGCACTGCTGGGGGTGGGGTTGCTGGGAGACATGAGTTGGACATGAGTGGGGGCCTGGTGGAGGGTGCCCTGCACTGCTGGGGTGTGGGGATGATGGGAGACATGAGTTGAACATGAGTGGGGGCCTGGTGGAGGGTGCCCCTGGATGCTGGGGGGTGGGGGTTCAGGGGGACATTAGTGGGGGCCTGGTGGATGGTGCCCTGCACTGCTGGGGGTGGGGGTGCTGGGAGACATGAGTTGGACATGTGTGGGGGCCTGGTGGAGGGTGCCCCTGGATGCTGGGGGGTGGGGGTGCAGGGGGACATTAGTGGGGGCCTGGTGGATGGTGCCCTGCACTGCTGGGGGGTGGGGGTGATGGGAGACATGAGTGGGGGCCTGGTGGAGGGTGCCCCTTACTGCTGGGGGGTGGGGGTGATGGGAGACATGAGTGGGGGCCTGGTGGAGGGTGCCCCTGGATGCTGGGTGGTGGGGGTGCAGCGGGACATGAGTGGGGGCCTGGTGGATGGTGCCCTGCACTGCTGGGGGGTGGGAGTGATGGGAGACATGAGTGGGGGCCTGGTGGAGGGTGCCCTGCACTGCTGGGGGTGGGGTTGCTGGGAGACATGAGTTGGACATGAGTGGGGGCCTGGTGGAGGGTGCCCTGCACTGCTGGGGTGTGGGGATGATGGGAGACATGAGTTGAACATGAGTGGGGGCCTGGTGGAGGGTGCCCCTGGATGCTGGGTGGTGGGGGTGCAGCGGGACATGAGTGGGGGCCTGGTGGAGGGTGCCCTGCACTGCTGGGGGGTGGGAGTGATGGGAGACATGAGTGGGGGCCTGGTGGAGGGTGCCCTGCACTGCTGGGGGTGGGGTTGCTGGGAGACATGAGTTGGACATGAGTGGGGGCCTGGTGGAGGGTGCCCTGCACTGCTGGGGTGTGGGGATGATGGGAGACATGAGTTGAACATGAGTGGGGGCCTGGTGGAGGGTGCCCCTGGATGCTGGGGGGTGGGGGTGCAGGGGGACATTAGTGGGGGCCTGGTGGATGGTGCCCTGCACTGCTGGGGGTGGGGGTGCTGGGAGACATGAGTTGGACATGTGTGGGGGCCTGGTGGAGGGTGCCCCTGGATGCTGGGGGGTGGGGGTGATGGGAGACATGAGTGGGGGCCTTGTGGAGGGTGCCCCTGGATGCTGGGGGGTGGGGGGGCTGGGAGACATGTGTGGGGGCCTGGTGGAGGGTGCCCTGCACTGCTGGAGGTGGGGGTGCTGGGAGACATGAGTTGGACATGAGTGGGGGCCTGGTGGAGGGTGCCCCTGGATGCTGGGGGGTGGGGGTGCAGGGGGACATGAGTGGGGGCCTGGTGGAGGGTGCCCCTGACTGCTGGTGGGTGGGGGTGCAGGGGGACATGAGTGGGGGCCTGGTGGAGGGTGCCCTGCACTGCTGGGGGGGTGGGGGTGATGGGGGACATGAGTTGGACATAAGTGGGGGCCTGGTGGAGGTGCCCTGCACTGCTGGGGGGTGGGGGTGATGGGAGACATGAGTGGGGGCCTGGTGGAGGGTGCCCCTGACTGCTGGTGGGTGGGGGTGCAGGGGGACATGAGTGGGGGCCTGGTGGAGGGTGCCCTGCACTGCTGGGGGGTGGGGTGATGGGAGACATGAGTGGGGGCCTGGTGGAGGGTGCCCATGACTGCTGGGGGGTGGGGGTGATGGGAGACATGTGTGGGGGCCTTGTGGAGTGTGCCCTGCACTGCTGGGGGGTGGGGGTGCTGGGAGACATGAGTTGGACATGAGTGGGGGCCTGGTGGAGGGTGCCCCTGACTGCTCGGGGGTGGGGGTGATAGGAGACATGAGTGGGGGCCTGGTGGAGGGTGCCCCTGACTGCTGGGGGGTGGGGGTGCAGGGGGACATGAGTGGGGGCCTGGTGGAGGGTGCCCTGCACTGCTGGGGGGTGGGGGTGATGGGAGACATGAGTGGGGGCCTGGTGGAGGGTGCCCTGCACTGCTGGGGGTGGGGGTGCTGGGAGACATGAGTTGGACATGAGTGGGGGCCTGGTGGAGGGTGCCCTGCACTGCTGGGCGGTGGGGGTGATGGGAGACATGAGTTGGACATGATTGGGGGCCTGGTGGAGGGTACCCCTGGATGCTGGGGGGTGGGGGTGCAGGGGGACATGAGTGGGGGCCTGGGGGAGGGTGCCCCTGGATGCTGGGGTGTGGGGGTGATGGGAGACATGAGTGGGGGCCTGGTGGAGGGTGCCCCTGGATGCTGGGGGGTGGGGGGCTGGGAGACATGTGTGGGGGCCTGGTGGAGGGTGCCCTGCACTGCTGGAGGTGGGGGTGCTGGGAGACATGAGTTGGACATGAGTGGGGGCCTGGTGGAGGGTGCCCCTGGATGCTGGGGGGTGGGGGTGCAGGGGGACATGAGTGGGGGCAGGGGAGTTGCTAGGTCTGGAAAAGATCCGGGGCTAAGCTGATGTCGGAACTGTTGGGACTGGGGGCTAGATAGTCTTTTGGCTGTAGCTCCTGAGATTCTATCCGGGGCTACAACCAAAAGATCAGGGGCTATAGCCCCCTTAGCCCCCCCCCTAGCAACGCCCCTGAGTGGGGGCCTTGTGGATGGTGCCCCTGACTGCTGGGGGGTGGGGGTGCAGGGGGACATGAGTGGGGGCCTGGTGGAGGGTGCCCTGCACTGCTGGGGGGTGGGGGTGATGGGGGACATGAGTGGGGGCCTGGTGGAGGGTGCCCCTGCACTGCTGGGGTGTGGGGGTGCTGGGAGACATGAGTTGGACATGAGTGGGGGCCTGGTGGAGGGTGCCCCTGGATGCTGGGGGCTGGGGGTGCAGGGGGACATGCGTTGGTGGGCAGTAGTGCAAGGTGACATGTGGGTTGGCTGGGGGGCATGGGCATGGTGGATGTGCTGCCTTCGGGACATGTGCAGGGTAGGCCCCTGTGGTGTGGGCCACCTGCAGGGGCCGTGGATGGTGTAGAGGGTACACCTGGGAGGACCCACACATGCAATTCACGTGTGGTGCTCCCCACGCACCCCTGGAATACACGTACCCTGATGGAATCGCGTGTGATACTTCCTGCGCACCCCTGAAATACACGTACCCTGCTCGTTTTGCGTGTGATACTTCCCGTGCACCCCTGGAATACACATACCCTGCTGCTTTTGCGTGTGATACTTACCGCGCACCCCTGGAATACACGTACCCGGATGGAATCGCGTGTGATACTTCCCGCGCACCCCTGAAATGCACGTACCCTGCTGTTTTTGCGTGTGATACTTCCCGCGCACCCCTGGAATACACGTGCCCTGATGGAATCGCGTGTGTTACTTCCCACGCATCCATGATGTACACGTACCCAGGACAATAGCGTGTGAAACTTCCCGTAAACCACTGAAATACACATTCCCCGCTTGGCGTTTGCTGTTTGGCAGCCCTGTGAACTGGTCCAGGGTTAGCGCAGCCCTTTGCGATGATTTGGGAATTTTGAAGGCTTTTCCTTGCGCGAGGACGTTCTTGGGGGCGTAACTGGCACTGCTGCAGGGTCGCTGCGCCACTCTGCACCACGGATGGTTTCGGAGGCTAAAATCCATGAATTCGCTGTGCGATGAAAAGGATTTTTTCGCACGCGGCTGTCGCAGTGTTTCGCACGGGGACACTGTGTGCCAGCCGCGTGCGCCACTTTTGTGCGAATTTCTATGAATTACCCTCTAAACCTGTAACAATTCTGTTACAGTGACAAGCTTACCTTTGACCCTTTAAGTGCCATGGGTATTTCCCCCCAGTGCCAGGGCCTTTTTTAGTGATTTTGGTATGTGGCCATTCAAGGCCTTGTAACTTTTTTGTTACATGAGATATCGCAGCTAAATTTGGCCCCTTCTTTTCCCACATGTAGGCGGTCGTAACGCCACCCAGGAATCTTAGGTTGCTGTAGGGGGGTGAGAGAAAATAAACAAAAAGCGTGAACATTTTGTGTTTTTTCAAAAAATGTGAATAAAATGATGTACAAAAAGCTGTGGTTTTTTCCTTGTACCAGCTAGGAACAAATGGTTTGCTGTGCTGAATTCCCCAATTTTCTAGCTTTCAAGAACAGGTTGAGTGGAAACAAAAAAACATTTTGATGTGGTTATCAACCGTTTTGTGAGAGGTAGGCAATTTTGGCGATTTAGGCCAATTGGACATGCATGGACGGAATGGAAGAAAAGGGCAGGAAAGCCAAATTGGAGGACAGAAAGGCATATATTTCTGAAAAGTAGACAAAATTCCAAGTTTAGGAAGGGGTGATTTGCATAGGTCAGGCAACAACTAGGTAGGGGAAACTGCCATCGAATGGGGGAAAAGCGGGAAAATGACTGAAAAAAAGGTATGTGTTGGACATGGTTGGCTTGGCACGGCAATGGCCTCTATGAATTTTGAGAAAAGCAATGCTCCACTACATTCCCCTGACTCTTGCAGTTAGGAGAGCATACCATTTTTGTAGTGTTTGTACAAAACAAGCAATACCACAAGCCAAACACTGAGCCATGGTACACAGGAGTTTTACGCTTACGGCCTGACCAGACGCACTTAGCATGTGTAAATTGGGAAAACCAATGTGGTGAGGAACGGCAGCCATACATTTTTTGAAAGAGCACAGGCAGACCTTTTCAAGGGTAGGTGACTTGTGCAGGTTACAAAAGTGTATGGTGGCTAAAGCAGCGACTAAATGTAGGTCACATTTGGGAAAAGAAAGGGTTGTGAGACAAAGGGCTCCAGCAAATGGGTCAAAACCAGTGGCGGCTGCTATGATAGGGCGGCCGGGCGCCGCCCCCCCCAAAAAAAGAGAGAAGCTAAAAGAGATTCAGTCAGAGAACTTCTCTGATTGAATCTCTTTTAGCTTTAGTGCTGCTGCATTTCCTTTGCCAACAGCGTGGGGGCGCTGTGGCAAGGAAATAGGCCTGCCCGGCATTCACAGTGGGACCGCGGGGCGCGTCCCAATTTAGTAATTTTTTTTCTATAGTAGAGGCGTGGAGCTCGTAGCTCCACGCACTCTACGTAGCCCCTTTAATTAGAAGCCTGGCGGGGCGCTTCAGGGGTGGCCCTGCCAGTATGAAATGTGCGCAAACAGCGCAGTTCCCCTCCCCTGCCATCGATACAGTAATGTCATTGGCTGACAAACAGCCAATGAGATTACTGTATCTATGCAGGGTGTGTGCGTGCGCGCGCCTGCGCGCCTTCACACCCTGTTTGTTGACTTCAGTTCTTTCTTTCCAGCCATCAACAACACAAGTGTGCTGCTGCCCCACCCAGTGACCAGGCGCCGCTGCGGACCGGTAAGTACCCTTTCTTCTCTGGGCCCGGGGACGGGAGTGTTACTTACATTATTACACTCCCCTCCCCGAGCCCAAACTATGTGGTCCACCACACGGCCAGGGCCAGGGCCCAACCCCACACTGAACGATGTGTAGGCCTGGGCCTACACGTTGTTCAGTGTTGCAGTGCCGAGCTGACTGCCGTCAGCTTGGGGCGAGACAGTACTAGAAGCGGGCCGCCCGCTACACAAGGCTCGCCCCAAGTTGACGGCAGTCAGCTCGGCTGGGGCCGCCTGCGGCCTGGGCCTAGCCTACTTTTGTTTACCCCTGGTCCGTGCGTGGCCCAAGGGCCTTGCCTTGGGCCACGCCGGATCGGGACGCAAGGCCCAGGGCAGGCAGGCGTGCACTGCTGCTGCACTGCAGTGCTGCAGCTGCCCATACAGCGGCCCGCGACCACTCCGCATCTGCTATTGTGCCGTTTTATATTTTCGGCATTTTTCAACAAAAAATGCCGAAAATATAAAACGGCACAAGTCACCCAGGAGAGCCCTGGCAGGGAGAGGCTCTGCCAGGGCTCTCCCTGCTGGTGACTTGTGCCGTTTTATATTTTCGGCATTTTTTGTTGAAAAATGCCGAAAATATAAAACGGCACAATAGCAGATGCGGAGTGGTCGCGGGCCGCTGTATGGGCAGCTGCAGCAGTGCAGCAGCAGTGCACGCCTGCCTGCCCTGGCCCTTGCGTCCCGATCCGGCGTGGCCCAAGGCAAGGCCCTTGGGCCACGCACGGACCAGGTAAACGAAATCGAAAAATGCCGAAAATAAAACGGCACAATTAGCAGATGCGCCGGGGCCCGGAGTGGTTGCGGCTGAGTTGCACTCATGTATTGCAAACGATGCATACACATTGTACAATCAGCCATGCGTAGCGTGCACACACCCAGCAGCCACACTGACTGCATAGCCTTGCTCGTACCTCAGTGTGGCTGGGTGTGTGCACGCTACGCATGGCTGATTGTACAATGTGTGTGTGCATCGTTTGCAATACATGAGTGCAACTCAGCCGCGACCACTCCGGGCCCCGGCGCATGGTCCATCAGACATGCCTATCTGGCTGATGGAGTGACGAGCGAGCGTGCGCACTCTGGAGGGTATACATAACCTATGTATACCCTCCAGAGTGCGCACGCTCGCTCGTCACTCCATCAGCCATGATCAGTCATGCTCTTCACACACGCAGCCTCGCTGATTGCACCCCTTCATAATCAGTACCATCAGCGGTGCTTATTTGAAAAATAAGGATGAAATTAACTTGGCAGTACTTTAAGCCTGCATACAGTTGCACTCATACCTGCCTAACCTCTGAGTTTAGCCCGCAGACTCAGGGTTTTCACGCTCTTCTCTGGGAAGAGTGTGGAGTCTCTGTTTTATCACACCAGTGACCAGGCTCAGAATTGCTGCGGCTAAGGGATTCAGATGGGCTGGCGCAGTCAACATTGAAGCGGCTATGGCGGCACTTGCCGCACCTGCACCCCTAAAAAAGGGTGTTTTTAAAATTGTCAATCATTTTCTAAAGGGTTACCTGTATTTGTTCCTGCCAGGGAAGCGCTGATCAAGGGCGTGATAAAATGTTAGATGTCTCAGCAGGACTATCCAGGCTGCGGGCATTTTCCCCTCATTCTGTTTCTTTTAAGTAACCCACTTGGCACTTCTTATTAAAGGCATTAGCAGAAAAGTGAATGGGAATGGTCAATTTCTCTGTGAAGCCACAGCTCATTGGGATGGGCTGCTTAGCATTTAAAAGCCCCATAATCTGCATCTATGCTAAAGTAAATACCAGACTAACAATCCATACTAGTTTGTGCCTTGTCTGCATGGTTGACATGAAAACAATGTTTTTACCCTTTATGAGGCATTGCATATTTTTTTTTCGTCCTGCATAACAAGATGCATGCCAGTGTGAAATGACAGAACTGCATTCTGGGACCCGTAGTAGTCTTGTAGTTATAACAGGGAAACTAGGGTATATTCCCAGAATCAACTTAAAGAGGCTGGAAGGCCGTCTCTGAATGGAATGGTGTCTGGGCGCAAATTTCAAAATGATGTTTGGAGGTCCCTTTCCCTTCAGCTGAGAAGACCTGCCTGCACATGTGAGCAAAAATGCCTCTATCTGGAATAGTGCAAGGTTTTCCAGGTGCAAAAGGTCCCTGTCGAAATGGTAAATGAGTTTTTTTGAGGGTGGTTTCATTTGATGCAGTTTTCTACGCAGTTTATCCTTTTGACACTTTGGCAGAGCCTCGTGTGACTGGGCGGAGTCTTGTGTGGATATGGGCATACAGCTCACTCAGGGATTTTTTTTCTAAAAGTAGGCAGGCCTGGCTGCACTGCACGTCGTCTGCTGTGGGACTCCTCTCCTAGGAGGTGTACCCTGGCTTAGCCACCAGTGCTATCCTAGGCAGCCACTGGACACCTGGCCTGGGTAGAAAGGGCTGAACTCAAGCCTCAGGAGACCCCAGCACCTCAGATCAGCCTGGTTTGCCCCTGGGATGTATTTTTGGGATGGGGAAGGGTCGTCGTGCTACCATCTCCCCTCATTCAGTCCTCTTTTACAAACGATAGTGAGACTCCACTTGGCTGGAGCCTCAACTTGTAGAGTGAGAAGTGCGCAATACAATTTAACGCATGGATGGTCTGGCAGTGGCTGGCACACTCATAAACTGGTAGACACAGTGACCGTATTACAGAATCGGGCACGCCGAGTCAGGCATGTATCTTTAAGTGCTTGAGAAATTGACCTGTTTCGGATATGATTTCATTTATATCAATTATTTAAAACATGTCACTTGTTTCTTTGTCAGTCATGTATATATTCCATTATCGCAACACTTGTTTTTACTCTTCTGAGTGCGTATAACTAACACCCAAAAAAAGTATATGGCAAGTAGTACTATTCAAAACAATACTGCCTACTGTTTGTTTGCTTTATTCATGAACAACACAGAACAGGGAAACCTGGTAAGCACTATGAGAACTGGGTAAATTAATTAGCACAATCAACACTCTTCCCTAAAGGAAAACAGGCGCGCTATAAATAAAATATCATATCATGCCTCTGTCCTTCCCTGGAATTGGCCATTACCATTTTAAAGTGCTAGCAAATAGCTTACATGACCTCGCATGGGGTATTCTGGTCGCAGCACCAGTCATTATCCGTGTGATGTCATCTGTGTGTTCATTCCATAATCACTAAAGATGTTATGTTTAAAAACGAAAGACCCCCGAAAAACGGTCTTACTAGAAGCTTGCTGGTGTCTTGTGCTCATTAGCTTGGCGCACGGCAGCCTGACTGTTGCAAGGCTTCCTCGTGCAGCCATTAGCTGCGCAGCGCATGGCAGTGAACTTGCACAGCCATTTCATTAAAAACAGCCCGCGGGTGTATGTTTAATAGATTTAGCCTGTTCGGAAACCATCTGAAGGGTTTATATCTCATGATGGCACGGCACACTATTAATCATTAAAGTTCTCAAGCCTTTTAAAATCCCAACAAGTCCTCAGGCGGAAGCCCGGGTGGGAGCCGCAGTGAGGAGCTGCGGTAGCATCAAAAGCAGGGACGGCGTCAGGGCATTTCAAACCTTTCAAATGAAAGGGGCCTTGAGCCTCAGAGGGGCCCTGAGCAACTGCCCCCATGTTGGCAGTCTGCAGTCTTCACAAATAGCAACATATTCTTTTCATTCCTGGGTTTAAATGTGCATGTGTAATTAACTGTCAGCCTGTGCTTCTTCTTCTTGCTGTTTACCCACCTTCCCCTTTGACCTCGGCTCACTGCCTTGTGTTGTGCTTGCTTGATCTGTCTACCTTCATCCCTTCATTCCTTGTTGTGGCCAGGCACAGCTGTAGCACAGCTACACTTGCCAGGCACAGTGCCACTTGCCAGACACAGCTGTAGCAGAATTAACTACCCGTTGTTCTAGAAGCAGAAACATGGTGCAAGTTCCTGGACATCATGATCTAATAGCAGTGCCTGGCAGAAGCTTGCACCGTATGCACAAGGCCAAAATATTGGCTTTGTCAATGCTTGTGTTGAACAGGATCTCAGTGGCTTTGCCAATGCTGTTTTTAACAGGACTTCAGCGAAGGACACGCAGAGTGCTTATAAATCGGGTGCCTGAAGGGCTGCAGCAAATTAATTTTGTAATGTGAGCTCCGCAAAGCACACTTTTAAAGCCCCAGAACGAAAACATTACAAAAATGTATATATTGCAGCGTTATACAACTGATGACTGGCACATGGTGGTAGTTGCTGGTACTTTCTTTACACATTGTACTAATGATTATTCTGGTGCAGTTTCAATGTTACAAGCAGTTAACTCTCTCTCCTTCATGTGTGAAAACCATTTTAATACTGCTCTAAGCCTATGTTGCCCTTTCTCAGATCAGTCTCTCGCTTTCTCTTTACAGACCATCAGCAACACCTTACATGAACAAATCCAACCAGTCCAGGGCAATTGTGCAACTAAAAACATCAGACTTCAACCTCCACAGTGCACCTTCCGGGATTTGGATTTCCCATAGCCTGCGAAGGAGTTCATTGCAGTGACCATTCTCCAGAACGAGGTGAGCTAGCATGAGTCTTTTGTAGGGTTTGGTGCTCAGGGCACTCTAACTCTGTTTGTGTTCATCTGTAGTAAAGAAGGCACACAGCTATCTTGGTTAAAAAAAATGTGAAAAGAAGCCCATGTTTGTGGGGATCAATGAGGTGGGGGAAAATCTGATGAACAGTACAGACTACAGAATGGCATCTATGACTAGCTGAGAGGGTGGCATGTGAAAATCGAAAGTCATACATATAATGCAAAAAGGCCTGCTTATGGTTCAACGGAAGCAAACCTGTCCATTTGGAAACTGTTTTTCGAAGGATAGGATTGGGTGGTGGTTCCCACTTACCTCATGATGTCCTGGTATCATCCAGTTGAATGGTATACAGTAATTTGTTTTACTGCTGTAAAATCCCACAGTCTTTCAAACATCAGAATACCTTCTTTCTAATCTTCACCGTTGCTCCCACAGTGCTTGGGAGGGGTTGGGGTTGTGTCATGCAGTCAGAAAAATCTCCCTACATTCTAAACAATGTTTTTTTTAGAACAGTATTAACAGAACAAACTTGCCTCATTTCTTCCATAAGTACTCATTTGCCAAACAAGCTGCAATATGTACTGTGTGGCTGGTGTCACATTTGCTAATGGGCATGTGTGTTAACGCATGCATAGATAACATCAGCAATTATACTCAACTGTACTGGTCGATGATAAGTACAGCAGAGTTGTGTATAATTGCAGACGCTATCTGTGTCTAGTACCGACTAATTATACTTATGTGTTATTGAAGAGCATACCTAACAATGACTACATGATCCCATCTACATATACATGTACATAATCATTTTGCTTATTAACAGGTGTCACTGTTGCTGAAAATGAATTCAGTGGACCAATTACTCTCAAAACCATTTTCCGGACTCGCACACAGTGAAAAACTGGAGGTGAAAAGACTAGGGCCTGATCGGCCAGATGTAAAAATTGAACAGTCCGCAAAAGATAGGGGAAAGGCTTACACACGCACATTTTCCATGGTGTGGTATGAAAAGAAGACATGGCTCACTGGTAGCATTGCTAAGCGGTCTTTGTTCTGCTTCCCTTGCCTGCTGTTTGGAGGTGAAACGGCCTGGACAAAAACCGGAGTCACTGACTTAAAGCATTTGTCAGAAAAAACCAAGAGACATGAATCGTGCAAATCTCATATTGAGAATATATTACAGCTGCGCATGTTGGGAAGTGTGAACATTGCAACACAGTTGGATGATGCCTATCGCCGGAGCGTGATGAGGCATAATGAGGATGTGGATAAAAACCGATACATCTTGTCAAAGTTAATAGACTGTGTGCGTTTTTGTGGTGCGTTTGAATTGGCTTTACGTGGCCATGATGAAACTGAAGACTCTTTAAATCCTGGTGTGTTTAGAGGCCTGGTGGATTTTGTATCCAGCATAGACAGTGCAATGGAACTACACTTAAAAAATGCAACAGTATTCAAGGGCACTTCAAAAACAATTCAGAATGAACTGCTGGACTGCATGCTCACGGTCACCAGAGAGATCATTGTAGAGCAGTTAAAATGCACTGATTATGTGGCTATTCAGGCAGACGATACAACTGATATTTCCACTAAGACTCAGTCTGTGCTAGTCTATCGCTACATTGATGAACGATACAGAATTGTTGAAAGGTTTTATGGATTCTCTGATCTGAAAGACTCTAGTGCGCAGACCATTGCTACTGCCATAATGGAAAAATTGGACAAAGTATTCCCTGAAGATTGCCACAAAAAAAAAGTAATTGCGCAAACATATGATGGTGCGAGTGTAATGAGGGGGGTGTCTGGTGGAGTCCAAAAGAAAGTAGCTGAAGTGTATCCAAATGCACATTATGTACATTGCTATGCACACCAGCTTAACCTCATCATTGAACAGGCTGTTTCAAATATCTCACAAGCTCGAGTTTTCTTTTTGGATATCTCTGGCTTCTGTACATTTTTTTCTCGTTCTCCAAAAAGAACCGCAGTTCTAGATGAGGTTTCAGATTCCAGACTTCCAAAACCATCTCGCACTCGCTGGAGCTACCATATTCGGGTAGTGGAAGCCATATATCGGCACAGGGAAGCACTCCGTACATGCTTTGAGAAAATTATTGAAAGACGGACTGATTTTGAGGGGGTTACTGTGCATGAGGCCCAGGGATTCATTCGAACTCTGAAAGAGAAGGAGTTCCTTTTCTTCCTTTTTTTGTTCAATGACATAATGCCCCATGTCGACATTTTATATAACCAGCTTCAGAAGCGAGACATTGACTCTGTGTATGTGCAGAAAGCTACTGAAACTTTTATCAAGTGCATTGGCAGAGTACGTGAAAGCACTGACAATCTGGAAGCTAAATTTCCATCAGAGGCAACTTTTTCAGGTCGCAATGCAAATATGAACACTTTGAATCGTTTGGCTAAAGAAGTATGTGATATTATAGTTACACAAGCCCAAGAACGCTTTGCATTTACTAACCACTTGGAGGGGGCCAAATTGTTGCAGAGTGACCTATTTCAAACACATGGACAGTCTTTTCCCAATGAAGCACTGAATGCAACTGTCCAAGCGTACCCCATGTTAAACAAGGAAAGACTGCGCACTGAGCTTTCAATTGTTTATGAGAGACCAGAATTCTGTAGTTCAAGTGGGGCAATTTCTTTATTAAAATTGTTCGTTGAAAACAATCTCGAAGAAGCATTTAGTGAGACAATGCAGTTATTAAAAATTCTGATTACTACACCCATGACAACAGCTGAGTCTGAGCGCTGTTTCTCCACCCTGAAGCGAATTAAAACATTCTTGAGAAACACAATGACTGAGGATCGTCTGAATGCTTTGGCCATGCTGTCCATGGAAAAACAACTAATTCAAGAGATCCCTGACTTCAATACACGGACTATTGATAAATTTGCCTCTCTGAAAAATAGACGTGCACAATTTGTGTACAAACTTTCAAAATGATTGACCAGTGAATGTTCTGTTACAAACGAGCTATTTGCAGTTATTTTGTGGGTTACCTTGAATTCTTTGTTTCAATGGCCTTATATATGTTAGGATTTTGTTTAAGGTTGCAGTGATCTATTTGACAGAACAGTGAGAAATGTGAAGTATGTTTTGATGTTATGGTTGTTGGTTGATAATAAAGCACTCAACATAGTAAACTATTTCTGTTGCATTTTTCTCCATGCAATATGTATGTGCCATTTCTGAGACCTGTGCATTCCACGTGTTGCAACTTTGAGCAACTGACGCAATGGCAACTCAGCGAGGCAGACAGCCATTAGAGGTAGGACAAATATGTCGCATTAATTAAGTGGTTAAAAACTAAAGTCATATTTTAGCTTAGTTTCCCCCTTTCAGAAAATGCCTCAAATCCCACCTTAGTAAGAGGATGAACGCATGTGAATGCCAGTAACAGCATGACAAACATGTTTCCATCATTACTGACTATATAATGAATTTATTTATGCATACACCATAGTACCAGCTATTCCCAGTACAAGCTGCTGTAAAATACACCATCACACTTGCACACGTAAGAATAGTGTACCACCATTAATATGTAAAACCGAATGCTTTTTTCATATTTCGGTGGGTTTTTTGGACAGTAAATTGCACATTTTGTAGGCCATTTTTCCAAAATTTTCGCGGGGGGAGAAACCCCCCGCACCCCCCTTGGGGGGGGTGGGCTCGCGCGCTGCGCGCGCTCGCGTCTATATTCGCCCTGGGAAATTTACGCCCCACCAGCTTTCAAACTCACCAGCCGCCACTGGTCAAAACGTTATGAAAACCACACAAACACAACACATGGCCTACTGTCCCGCGTTCCCACAGGTGTCCCGATGAAAACGGTACCCCACATGTGTGGGTTCACCTACCTGGCCGGCATGGGGAAAGCCTAAAACACAAGTAACCCCAAGTCTGTTTTCAGAGGGAAATCTCAGACATTCTGCCGACCGGCACAACGTACAGATATGGGCCTCGGGTGTCCAAGCCACCGAGGAAAACAGGGAACCCCATGCATTTCCAAAAAGAGGACACCCGTGGGAATCCGCAGAGGTATGATATGCCCAAATTGCCCCAGAATTTATTACCCAGACACCCCTGCAAAGTCCGAAATGTGGGGAAAAAAACGCTTTTTCCGCACATTTCGCTCGACGCACCCATCGAAACACGCCCCCAACAACACATGGCCTACCGTCACGCGTTCCCACAGGTGTCCCGATGAAAACGGTACCTCACATGTGTGGGTGCACCTACCTGGCCGCCAAGGGGAAAGCCTAAAACACAAGTAACCCCAAGTCTGTTTTCACACCGGAAATGTCACACTCTCACATCATACAGATATGGGCCTCGGGTGTCCAAGCCACCAAGGAAAACAGGGAACCCCATGCATTTCCGGAAAGAGGACACCCGTGGGAATCCGCAGAGGTATGATATGCCCAAATCGGCCCAGAATGTATTACCCAGACAGCCCCGCAAAGTCCGAAATGTGGGAAAAAATACACATTTTCCTCACATTTCGCTCGACTCACCCATCGAAACACGCCCCCAACAACACATGGCCTACTGTCCCGCGTTCCCACAGGTGTCCCGATGAAAACGGTACCTCACATGTGTGGGTGCACCTACCTGGTCGCCAAGGGGAAAGCCTAAAACACAAGTAACCCCAAGTCTGTTTTCAGAGGGAAATCTCAGACATTCTGCCAACCGGCACAACGTACAGATATGGGCCTCGGGTGTCCAAGCCACCGAGGAAAACAGGGAACCCCATGCATTTCCAAAAAGAGGACACCGGTGGGAATCCGCAGAGGTATGATATGCCCAAATCGCCCCAGGATTTATTACCCAGACACCCCCGCAAAGTCCAAAATGTGGGAAAAAATACGCAATTTCCGCACATTTCGCTCGGCTCACCCATCGAAACACGCCCCCAACAACACATGGCCTACCGTCACGCGTTCCCACAGGTGTCCCGATGAAAACGGTACCTCACATGTGTGGGTGCACCTACCTGGCCGCCAAGGGGAAAGCCTAAAACACAAGTAACCCCAAGTCTGTTTTCAGAGGGAAATCTCAGACATTCTGCCGACCGGCACAACGTACAGATATGGGCCTCGGGTGTCCAAGCCACCAAAGAAAACAGGGAACCCCATGCATTTCCAAAAAGAGGACACCCGTGGGAATCCGCAGAGGTATGATATGCCCAAATTGCCCCAGAATTTATTACCCAGACACCCCTGCAAAGTCCGAAATGTGGGAAAAAATACGCATTTTCCTCACATTTCGCTCGACTCACCCATCGAAACACGCCCCCAACTACACATGGCCTGCTGTCCCGCGTTCCCACAGGTGTCCCGATGAAAACAGTACCTCACATGTGTGGGTGCACCTACCTGTCCGCCAAGGGGAAAGCCTAAAACACAAGTAACCCCAAGTCTGTTTTCACACCGGAAATGTCACACTCTCACATCATACAGATATGGGCCTCGGGTGTCCAAGCCACCAAGGAAAACAGGGAACCCCATGCATTTCCAAAAGGAGGACACCCGTGGGAATCCGCAGAGGTATGATATGCCCAAATCGCCCCAGGATTTATTACCCAGACACCCCCGCAAATCCGAAATGTGGGAAAAAATACGCAATTTACGCACATTTCGCTCGGCTCACCCATCGAAACACGCCCCCAACAACACATGGCCTACCGTCACGCGTTCCCACAGGTGTCCCGATGAAAACGGTACCTCACATGTGTGGGTGCACCTACCTGGCCACCAAGGGGAGAGCCTAAAACACAAGTAACCCCAAGTCTGTTTTCACACCGGAAATGTCACACTCTCACATCATACAGATATGGGCCTCGGGTGTCCAAGCGACCAAGGAAAACAGGGAACCACATGCATTTCCAAAAAGAGGACACCCGTGGAAATCCGCAGAGGTATGATATGCCCAAATCGCCCCAGAATTTATTACCCAGACACCCCTGCAAAGTCCAAAATGAGGGAAAAAATACGCAATTTCCGCACATTTTGCTCGGCTCACCCATCGAAACACGCCCCCAACAACACATGCCTACCGTCACGCGTTTCCACAGGTGTCCCGATGAAACCGGTACCTCACATGTGTGGGTGCACCTACCTGGCCGCCAAGGGGAAAGCCTAAAACACAAGTAACCCCAAGTCTGTTTTCAGAGGGAAATCTCAGACATTCTGCCAACCGGCACAACGTACAGATATGGGCCTCGGGTGTCCAAGCCACCGAGGAAAACAGGGAACCCCATGCATTTCCAAAAAGAGGACACCCGTGGGAATCCGCAGAGGTATGACATGCCCAAATTGCCCCAGAATTTATTACCCAGACACCCCTGCAAAGTTCGAAATGTGGGAAAAAAACGCAATTTCTGCACATTTCGCTCGGCTCACCCATCGAAACACGCCCCCAACAACACATGGCCTACCGTCCCGCGTTCCTACTGGTGTCCCAATGAAAACGGTACCTCACATGCATGGGTGCACCTACCTGGCCGGCAAGGGGCAAGCCGAAAACGCAAGCAACCCCCAGTCTGTTTGCAGAGGGGAATCTCAGCCATTCTGCCGATCGGCACAACATACAGATATGGGCCTCGGGTGTCCAAGGCACCAAGGAAAACAGGGAGCCCCATGCATTTCCGAAAAGAGGACACCCGTGGGAATCTGCAGAGGTGTGATTTGCGCACATCGCCCCAGATTTTTTTACCCAGACACCCCTGCAAAGTCCGAAATGTGGGGAAAAAAACGCTTTTTCCGCACATTTCGCTCGATGCACCCATCGAAACACGCCCCCAACAACACATGGCCTACCGTCACGCGTTCCCACAGGTGTCCCGATGAAAACGGTACCTCACATGTGTGGGTGCACCTACCTGGCCGCCAAGGGGAAAGCCTAAAACACAAGTAACCCCAAGTCTGTTTTCAGAGGGAAATCTCAGACATTCTGCCGACCGGCACAACGTACAGATATGGGCCTCGGGTGTCCAAGCCACCAAGGAAAACAGGGAACCCCATGCATTTCCAAAAAGAGGACACCCGTGGGAATCCGCAGAGGTATGATATGCCCAAATTGCCCCAGAATTTATTACCCAGACACCCCTGCAAAGTCCGAAATGTGGGAAAAAATACGCATTTTCCTCACATTTCGCTCGACTCACCCATCGAAACACGCCCCCAACTACACATGGCCTGCTGTCCCGCGTTCCCACAGGTGTCCCGATGAAAACAGTACCTCACATGTGTGGGTGCACCTACCTGTCCGCCAAGGGGAAAGCCTAAAACACAAGTAACCCCAAGTCTGTTTTCACACCGGAAATGTCACACTCTCACATCATACAGATATGGGCCTCGGGTGTCCAAGCCACCAAGGAAAACAGGGAACCCCATGCATTTCCAAAAAGAGGACACCCGTGGGAATCCGCAGAGGTATGATATGCCCAAATCGCCCCAGGATTTATTACCCAGACACCCCCGCAAATCCGAAATGTGGGAAAAAATACGCAATTTACGCACATTTCGCTCGGCTCACCCATCGAAACACGCCCCCAACAACACATGGCCTACCGTCACGCGTTCCCACAGGTGTCCCGATGAAAACGGTACCTCACATGTGTGGGTGCACCTACCTGGCCACCAAGGGGAGAGCCTAAAACACAAGTAACCCCAAGTCTGTTTTCACACCGGAAATGTCACACTCTCACATTATACAGATATGGGCCTCGGGTGTCCAAGCGACCAAGAAAAACAGGGAACCACATGCATTTCCAAAAAGAGGACACCCGTGGAAATCCGCAGAGGTATGATATGCCCAAATCGCCCCAGAATTTATTACCCAGACACCCCTGCAAAGTCCAAAATGAGGGAAAAAATACGCAATTTCCGCACATTTCGCTCGGCTCACCCATCGAAACACGCCCCCAACAACACATGCCTACCGTCACGCGTTCCCACAGGTGTCCCGATGAAAACGGTACCTCACATGTGTGGGTGCACCTACCTGGCCGCCAAGGGGAAAGCCTAAAACACAAGTAACTCCAAGTCTGTTTTCAGAGGGAAATCTCAGACATTCTGCCAACCGGCACAACGTACAGATATGGGCCTCGGGTGTCCAAGCCACCGAGGAAAACAGGGAACCCCATGCATTTCCAAAAAGAGGACACCCGTGGGAATCCGCAGAGGTATGATATGCCCAAATTGCCCCAGAATTTATTACCCAGACACCCCTGCAAAGTTCGAAATGTGGGAAAAAAACGCAATTTCTGCACATTTCGCTCGGCTCACCCATCGAAACACGCCCCCAACAACACATGGCCTACCGTCCCGCGTTCCTACAGGTGTCCCAATGAAAACGGTACCTCACATGCATGGGTGCACCTACCTGGCCGGCAAGGGGCAAGCCGAAAACGCAAGCAACCCCCAGTCTGTTTGCAGAGGGGAATCTCAGCCATTCTGCCGACCGGCACAACATACAGATATGGGCCTCGGGTGTCCAAGGCACCAAGGAAAACAGGGAGCCCCATGCATTTCAGAAAAGAGGACACCCGTGGGAATCTGCAGAGGTGTGATTTGCGCACATCGCCCCAGATATTTTTTACCCAGACACCCCTGCAAAGTCCGAAATGTGGGGAAAAAAACGCTTTTTCCGCACATTTCGCTCGACGCACCCATCGAAACACGCCCCCAACAACACATGGCCTACCGTCCCGCGTTCCCACAGGTGTCCCGATGAAAACGGTACCTCACATGCGTGGGTGCACCTACCTGGCCGGCAAGGGGCAAGCCGAAAACGCAAGCAACTCCCAGTCTGTTTGCAGAGGGGAATCTCAGCCATTCTGCCGACCGGCACAACATACAGATATGGGCCTCGGGTGTCCAAGGCACCAAGGAAAACAGGGAGCCCCATGCATTTCCGAAAAGTGGACACCCGTGGGAATCCGCAGAGGTGTGATTTGCGCACATCGCCCCAGATTTTTTTACCCAGACACCCCCGCAAAGTCCGAAATGTGCCCAAATCATACCTCTGCGGATTCCCACAGGTGTCCTCTTTTCGGAAATGCATGGGGGTTCCTGTTTTTCTTGGTGGCTGAAGCACCCCAGGCCTAAATCTGTCGGTTGCCTCCCCAAACCCTTTGGGGGGGATAGCAGTGTTTTAGGCTTTCCCCTTGGCGGCCAGGTAGGTGCACCCACACATGTGAGGTACCGTTTTCATCGGGACACCTGTGGGAAAGCGGGACGGTAGGCCATGTGTTGTTGGGGGCGTGTTTCGATGGGTGCGTCGAGCGAAAAGGGGCGGAAAATGTGTTTTTTTCCCCACATTTCGGACTTTGCAGGGGTGTCTGGGTAATAAATTCTGGCCCGCTTCGTGCAAATCAGACCTCTGTGCTTTCCCACGGGTGTCCTCTTTTGGGAAATGCATGGGGTTCCCTGTTTTCCTTGCTGGCTTCGACACCCTAGGCCCAAATCTGTAGGTTGCCCACACAAACAAATTGTGCTGTGGCGAAAGGCTTGGGGTTACCAGCGGGTTACCCTTTTCCTTTTGCGACCCCGGTAGGTGCACCCACACATGCGAGGTACCTTTTTCGTCGGAACACCTGTGGGAACACGAGAAGGTATGACATCTGCTTTTGGCGACGTGTTTCGGTGAGTGGACACAGGGAAATGTCTCTGAAATTGGCCGGAAATGAAGACAAATCTCAGACATTTCCCTCTGGCCACTCACCGAAACACACCGCCAACAACACGTGGCCTACCTTCCCGCATCGCCACACGTGTCCCAATGAGAGGCTGACCTCTTGTGTGCAGGTGTGGTACCTGAGTGACAATGGGTACATCTTTAGTATAGTAACTTCGCTGTAGTGCGCTTAGGAAACAGTAAAGTACTGGCAGTAAGCCATTTCACATGCACCTTTCCTCACACTTCCCATACATACCAGACGCAATGCAGTTAGACACGCAAGGTGGGATTTAGCACAAGGACAAACCTCCTTGTGTTGCACAAGAAGGTTTGTCCTTGTGAGCAGTGATGCCACGACAAGGCACCCACCGGACCACTGGCCATTCGTATCCCTTTCGTGTCTGCAGTCAGTTGGCATCCATTTCAGCAGTTGCACTTCTACCAAATCACTAGCACCAGAGCAAGTGTATCTACACATGAGCATATCTACACACTTATACCACATGGACATGCGTGTACAATGCAACTGTGTCTCTAGCAATATCTTAACTATCATTTGGCATCAATATCATAGCAACTGTGTCTGCATGCAAACTTTATGTGCCGGCAATCACATGTGGACAGTGATAGCAAGTGCATACTGGCTGACTTCGCTACCCTGCCCTACAGACGCTATCTTCCACACCTGCTTTCAGTATGCCCATAGCAACTATGGGCAAACATTCTTATGTTCCACCGTACCCACACAAAACAGCCATCCTGCAACATGACAATCATTTCGGCAGTGCTGGAAAAGTCCATTCACAGAAATTGCATCTGCATGTTCTTTGTATCTTTACCTAATTCACACACCAATCATATCCAATTCATTCCTACAGAAGACGTGTCACTTACACCACACATAACATTACTTGCAGTAAAACAATAAACAAGGCAGGATCTTACGAGGTACGCAAGACACCGCTGCCATATAGTTGGTGTCCAAGTACCACTTTCATGACACTTAGACCTCAAGGGAGGGAGCCAAAGTGGCGTGTATTATTTTGAAAAGACACCCCTTGAGTGGAGGGAACCTGAATGGTGTTCTGGTCTTCCACAACGCACGGCTTGAGTAGAGGGAGCGGGACTGGCCTTTCTTTGCTTGCCAAACCTTAGGTGGAAGGAGCCAGATTTGGGTTCCTGTCCAAAGTACGCCGGAAGCGGATGGGGTTTTCCAGACGTTTTTTTTTGTAAGGCAATCCCGAACAGGAGCAAGCTGCACTCCCATAGGGGAGTGACCCAGAGAGCTCCACCCTTCTTCTCCATGGCCCGCCTCAACTAGAGGCGGTGGAGTGGCATTCCTTTCAAAGATGCGCCTTCTTTGGAAGAAACAAGCATTGCGTTACTTTGCAAGGCACACCACGCTCAGAGGGAGCTAGACTGCCTTTTCCTTATGAGGCAGACCTGAAGTGAAAGGTACCGGGGGTGATGTCTCTTTCCCAGGCAGGCCTCAAGTGGAGGGGGCAGGACTAGCATTGCTTGCCAAAGCACGCCAAAGGGGAGTAAAGCAGAGTGCTGTCCCCACCTACTCCAAGGCACACCTCAAGTGGAGGGAGCTAGAGTGGCATTTCTTTCCAAGACGTGCCTGCTTTGGAAGAAACAAGCATTGCGTTACTTTGCAAGGCACACCACGCGCAGGGGGAGCTAGACTGCCTTTTCCTTATGAGGCAGACCTGAAGGGAAAGGTACCGGGGGTGATGTCTCTTTCCCAGGCAGGCCTCAAGTGGAGGGGGCAGGACTAGCATTGCTTGCCAAAGCACGCCGAAGGGGAGTAAAGCAGAGTGCTGTCCCCACCTACTCCAAGGCACACCTCAAGTGGAGGGAGCTAGAGTGGCATTTCTTTCCAAGATGTGCCTGCTTTGGAAGAAACAAGCATTGCGTTACTTTGCAAGGCACACCACGCGCAGAGGGAGCTAGACTGCCTTTTCCTTATGAGGCAGACCTGAAGTGAAAGGTACCGGGGGTGATGTCTCTTTCCCAGGCAGGCCTCAAGTGGAGGGGGCAGGACTAGCATTGCTTGCCAAAGCACGCCAAAGGGGAAAGACCCGCATGGCACAACTCAAGTACAGGGACTCATAATGATTACTATTTCGTAGGCACGCCTCCAATGGAAGGAGCCTGATTAGCGTTCCTTTGCAAGTCACGCTTTGAGCTGAGGGATCTAGACTGATGTACATTTTCTTGGCAGGCCTCAAGGGAAAGCTACGGCTGTGGTTGCCTTTCCAAGGCAGGCCTCAAGTGGAGGAAGCAGGACTAGCGATGCTCGTGAATGCACGCTAAATCAAGTGAAGTGAGTTGACATCCTGTTGCATTTTCATTGAAGGTACTCCTCCAGGGCAGGGTGCAAGAGTGCCATTCCTTTACAAGACATGCACGATTTCAGTGGCTAAGGGTCCCTTTCAAGGGATGATGGGCATTTTCGGAAATCAGTCGATCTCCCAATAATTTTCCTTTGTATGATACAAAAGGAAACAAGGCTGAAAGCAGAGGGCAGGCTGGGAAGGGCATTGGGGACAGTACACCCGAGTACCCTTCCTCTTTCCTTGTTTTGTACACACCTTACATTTTCGGTACGGTTGTGCCTTCGTGGCAGTGGGAGGAACATAATCACCAAAGTGTCGCTCTTGCAATCTGGCCACATCTTCGACCTCTGGAAAGGAGGGAATTTGTACATGAACATTAGCCAGAGATTGAACAATTTCTAATTCAAAATCCAAAAAGGAGAGCTTGTTTTGTGGAGTAGCTGCACGGTACACCACATAAGCATTGTACGTTGCCATATGCACAATGTGTGTGGCTAACTTTTTGTACCAGAAACGCGACTTGCATTCAGCGTGGTATGACTCAAGCACTTGGTCATTTTTGTCTACTCCACCCATGTACTTGTTGTAATCCAGAATGCAATTGGGCTTCAACACTTGCTGAGTCTGCCTGCGCAGAGGGACAGCTGAAGTACTTTCATCATGAATAGTACTTAGCATGTACACATCCCTTTTGTCGCAGAATTTCACTGCTAACAATTCATCCTGCCGCAATGCCATACATTGTCCCTTGGCCAACTTCTTACACACAAGTTGTCTGGGGAAGCCTTTGCGGTTACTGCGGATTGTTCCGCATGCCAGTGTGCCCACATTGAACAATTCCTTGAACAGTGGAATTCCGGTGTAGAAATTGTCTACATACAAATGATGTCCCTTGTGGAGCCATGGTGTGAGAAGATCCCAAACAATCTTCTCACTTGTCCCTAAATGGGCTGGGCAGCCCGGAGGGTTTAGGGTAGAGTCTTTACCGGTGTAGACTCTCATGCTGCTGACATACCCAGTGGTACTTTCACACAACATGTACATTTTAATCCCATATCGTGATCTCTTGCTAGGAATGTATTGCCTGAATACAAGGCGACCTTTGAACAACACCAACGATTCATCAATGGATATGTTTTGGCTAGGAACATACACCTCTGCAAATCGGTGAGTGAAGTGGTCCAGAAATGGCTTAAGTTTGAACAGCCTATCAAAGTTTGGGTCCGTTTTGGGTAATGCTGCCGAGTTGTCATTGAAGTGCAACATACGGTGCAGTGCTTGAAAGCGATTTCTGCTCATTGTAGCTGAAAAAAACGGGCAATAAAGTGGTGCTACAGTAGTCCAGTATATTTGCGACAGACGGCTTGTGTCCAATTCCCATGAGCAAAATGAGACCCCAAAACTGTCTCATTTCAACATCGTTTGTGGGTACCCATGCTTGTGCTCTGGAGTGGGGTTTCAGAGTGGGACCCCTAGACCTTATGAACTGTGCAGCGTATAAATTGGTTTGCTCAACCACATCTGCAATGAACCCATCATCAACAAAAAGGTTGAAAAAATCAATAGGCTGAAACCCTTCTGTATTCACTGTGCACCCTGATATACCAGTGAAAGGGGGCACAACAGGCTGAGCCATTGCTGGAGGCACCCAGAGCGACTCTTGAGTCATGTCAGGAACTGCCACATTGCGTTGCCGTCTTGCACGTCCCCTCCCCCTTACAGGTCCCCTGCGTGTGGGAAGTGTGCGAAAAGGTGGACGCACTCTTCCTTCCTCTTCATCATCAGATGATGACGATGATGAGTGGGAGGAGGGACTTTCGTCAATGGCCATCTCACTTCCCCAATCACTTCCCTCGTGCCCCTCAGAAGCACTATCTGTTTCAGAATGCATGTACACATCTGTGCCTTGCTCTGAGCCAGACTCCATCACTGCAGCTAATGCCTCCGCACCAGACATTGATCGCCGAGAAGCCATGAGTACCTTCGCTATGGAACCCTTCACTGCCCAAAGACCAGATGAAGACTGAAACAAGAAGTATGTGTGCTTCTGAAAGTATGGAACGTAGCACAGTAAGTGGTATTCAGTGCCACAAACCTACTCCACACAAGTACACCAAAAGGTCCAGACTTTGCTCACAAACTGTAGCAGCCCTCTGCAATATGACGTACTCCCTGCACGCTACAATAAACGGAGTAGTACTTTGCAAACACTCACGTGAAATGCTAAGGACCAGCTGACTGCTTTCCTACAAGTGGGTAGACAGCTACAACACACCTGCACCTAAATGAAAGAGAACAAAAAATCTATGGACAATGTACTATTCCGCTAAACTGTACAGAAATACAAGCGTGGGGACGAGGATTTCAGCCACACTACCTATTCAGAAACAGCCAACATGCTTTGCACCATGCCCTCCTCCATGGGATGCTTGTGGATGGGAAATCGAGGTGAGAAGCAACCATGCAACGTATTAGTGATTGGGTGAGTTGAAAAGCCATAGGCAATGAAGAAGCAGAAAGGGAAGATAAATAAAGTACACGGCTGGCCCTTCCGGGCAACTGCTGGCACACTTTTGACAAAAACACCTGCTCATTCATATAGGGGTGTCTATTGTAAGGGGAAAGCTCACAAGGACAAAATTATTCCAAGGCCAAGCAAATTGATGTAGGCTGAAGCAAGTAGTGATGGGTACCTAAGAAATAAGAAGCAGAAACATACTGAATGCTTTGACATGCCATGAATGCAAACAATTGCTAGAAAGTGGAAGTCTCACTGCCAACATCTTACTACCCTTTCTATTCACTTTTCACATCTTCCAGTGTGTCCATCAGTCACTGGGCAAACTCCCCCTAAAATAGCGTCTGGGCAAAATCCATTATGTTTCCAATGAACAGCTCCATGCCTGTTTTGGAAAGGTGCACCCCATCTCTGTGAAACATCACAGCACCTTTGATATTGCCATGGTGAATGGTCCGTATTCTGGTGTTGCCCTCTGTCAGTCTAGTGAACTCGCCATTCATTTTCCACACCGAGCGGTTGATGGCCCTTCTATTCCCTTGAGTTCTCCAATCCATCCTGGGAATCATCTGGGACCAGGCCACCAAGGTGTTTGGAAACCTCTGTGCAATCCATTCAAGGTCTGCCATGAGCTGCTCCCGGGCCCCCTTCCGTCCCACAGACGCAAAATCATTTCCTCCCAGGTGAACCACTATAAGGTCAGGGGGGGGGGGCCTTTCCTTTTGCTTGGGCAGCGATGATGGCTCCTCGGAGCTGGTGAAGGCGCATCCCCCCCACCCCAAACCAATGCACTGCAAGGCCATCCCTTCCAGACCCAGATGTAGGTGGCCCTCGGAAAAGTCGTGCAGCCCTTTGGATATAAGAGTGGCCGAAAATCCACACAACCCTCATCCTCACTAGGAAATGGAAACAGGAAAACCCCCATGATTATGGCTACACATACATTTTACCACATTACACAACAATTGCACCAATACATGACTCTTGTAACAATCCCAGACACACACTTCACCCATTCGGAAACCACCTCTCATTTGAGATAACAGTAGGTCGACACATAATTGCCACATTATTTTCAGGGGAAGGAGGTGAAGAAGATAGTATGTCACCTTGTGCCAATAACACAGTTGTGCTGGCGCAATTGTAATCAGTAAAAGTTGTCTGCTCCTGTGGCCCACCGCCTGCCCAGCACGGTGGTAAGGTGACTTGCACATGCTACATCGTTACAATTTGGCGAGTGTTTCGGCCATAGCTCCAGGACCACTAGTGACCTTGGGGGCACTTCACTACCAAGGAAGGGAGGTGGCCAAGGTCACACCCATCACCCACCACTACCCTACATAGCTTCCTGGTCAGCACTACAGCTTTCCTCTCCTGGAAGGGATTGGACCCTGCCAGGGCACCCTGCACCCACTGCTGAATTTGGAGGACAAAATATCCACCTGGGGGACGGATGCCCAAGGCCAATGACACCCCCCTCGCTAGCTACCCTGCGTTACAGTTTTCCCCCCTGCAAAAGGATGGGGACCCTGACAGGGCACACTGGGACCACTGCTGAAATTGGACCACAGAAATGGTGAACTTTGCAGTGAAAGGAATGAGCTCTGTAACAAGTGTGCATAGCATGCTCAGAAAAAATGACCATCTATATAACTACTGGAAAATTTTTTTTAAAATTTGCTGCTACTTGTCGGCCAAACCTTTCCTTCTGCAAAGCAGCTGCCTTACTCAATGCAAGGCACACCCATCACTGGCCCCCGACCCTCCCCACTACCCTTTCCCACCCTTATCACTGACAATGCAGCCACAATTCCTTCCACCACAGTAACCCTCCACCCCCACATTACCAAGTAATAAATGTTGTACTTACATAAGTCAGCAATAGCTTTTCAGTAGCCGCAACTGCAAAGGAAACATAAAAGAATTAAAATCAATGCTTTGCCTACCAATTACACATCCAAACTGTCTGGCAACTATATGTACATTTTTCACTTC
Source organism: Ambystoma mexicanum (assembly GCF_040938575.1). Taxonomy (NCBI): domain Eukaryota; kingdom Metazoa; phylum Chordata; class Amphibia; order Caudata; family Ambystomatidae; genus Ambystoma; species Ambystoma mexicanum. The sequence continues at coordinate 382,334,251 of NC_090934.1, read as the reverse complement.
CTTCCACCAGTTCCATGACACTTCTCAGTCATCTACCACTACGGAAGGCTAGACTGCACACGGATTGGAAATGGAAATAAGACAAGTGGGCATATGGCATCCTGCAGAAAAAACATAAAAATAAATAAATCCCGGAAATCTGGCACCAAACCATCACTGTTTGGAAACATCTGTGCTATCCATTCCAGTTCCTCCATTAGCAGCTCATGTATCCCTTCCCCTCCCACAGACGCTAAATCTTTTCCTCCCAGGTGCACCACTGTAGGGTGTTGGGGTTGCATCTCCTTTTGCATGGACATCGCTGATGGCTCCTCTGAGCTGGTGAAAGCACTTCCCCCTAACCCCAAACCAATGCACCAGGAGGGCATCCCTTTGAGAGCCAGATGTGGTTGGCCCTCGGAAAATCGTGCAGGGTGAAAGAGTAGGCAATTATCTACACAACCCTCATCGTCACTATGATATGGAAACAAGTGAACCCCCATGAATATGCCTATACATGCAGTTTACCAACTAGCTGAATGATTGTGTGAACACATGGCTCTTGTAACAATCCCAGACACACACTTCACCCATTCGGACATGCACCTCTCATGTGAATTTACAGTAGGTCATTACGTAATTGGCACTTGTGTTTTAGGGGAAGGAGGTGGCAAAGAGGTGAGGAAGACAGTATGTCACCTTGTGCCAATAACACAGTTCTGCTGGGGCAATTGTAATCAGTAAAGGTTGTCTGCTCCTGTGGCCCACCGCCTGCACTGCACGGTGGTAAGGTGACTTCCACATGCTACACCATTACACTTTGGCAGGGTGACTAGTCTGACAGAGGATATGACCTGTGCAGCCAGGGTGTTTTGTAACCTCTCCGAATATAGTTCCTCTGACAGAATGTGCGCCATTCATTACACATGCATGCAAATTTGGACACTTTGATTGTGAGAAATTGGGGCGCAGCTCCTAAAGTACTGGTGAACTTGGGGCCATTCAACTACCAAGGCAGAGAGGCAGCCAAGGTCACACACATCAACCACCACCACACTACATCTCTGCCTGGCCAGCACTGCAGCTTTCCCCTCTAGGACGGGATGGGGACCGTGCCGGGACACCCTGCACCGACTGCTGCTTTTGAGGGACAAAATATCCATCTGGGAGATGGACGCCCAAGGGCAATGACTTCATCCCCCACCCCTCCTGCCCCTCTAGCTACCCTGCGTTACAGCTTTTCCCCCTGCAAAAGGTTGGGGAGCCTGGCGGGGCTCACTGGGACGACTGCTGGAAAAGGACCACAGAAATGGCGATCGTTGCAGTAAAAGTAGTGTTCTCTGTATCAAGTACGCGTACCATACTCAGAACAAAATGACCATCTGCATTACTACCGGCAACATTTTTGAAAAGGAGCTGCTACTTATGTCGGCCAATTTTTCCTTCTGCAAAGCAGCCACCTTCCTCAATGCAAGGCACTCCCATCACTGGCCCCCGAACCGCCCTACTACCATTTCTCACCCATACCACTGACACTGCAGCCACAGTTTCTCCCACCACAGTAACCCTCCACCCGCACATTACCAAGTAATATATGTGGTACTTACATAAGTCAGCATACGCTTTTCAGTAGCCGCAACTGCAACAGAAACATAAAAGATTTACATTCAGTGCTTTGCCTACCAATAACACATCCAAACTGTCTGGCATATATCTGTACATTTTTCAGCTCCTTCCACCACATACATGAAACTTCCCAGTCATCTACCTCCACAGAAGGCTGGACTGCACAGTGATAGCAAACTGGCCTAAGACCAATGGGTGTATGGCAACCCCCAGCACACAAAAAAACATTGCACAGATGGCTAAGTGGCAAACTTCCCTCCCAGGGAAACAGCACTGTTCAGCTGCACTGGGGGGCGTCTTGTCCGCAACCCAGGCAAGTGTGTTCCTGGCCACCCCAATACCTCCCCAGAGCACCCACTTCCTTCACAACAGAACACTACAGGCCCTGTTCACCCCCAACCCAATAGCAATGTGCCCTCCACCCATTATAAAATGTTGGAATAAGCAAAATTTCATACGTACATAACAAGGGAGAAGCTTGAACTGCTCAAGACCTGTAAAGGGAAGAACAAAACATATATTATCTGTGTCAGCCCACCCAAATACCAGACCACCCATATTGGCCCCCCCTGTTGCATTGGCCTGTGCGTTTTGGGCACCCCGGCGCCAGACTGGCACACCAATGTGCCCCTCTACGCCAAGGCAGGTATAGTAAACGAAGAACCCAATTCAAAATGGCAGGCTGCCCTTTTGTGGGGGCGGAGGGGCCCCCTACACCGCTGTGGAATTTTCTAACGTGAGGGGGGTTGCACCTCTCCACCACCACCCCAATTTGAGGGGCGGCCCATCTCATGTAGCCCTCCCAAGGGGCAGATAAGGGGGAAGGCTGTCCTGCACTCCTCCCTGGGCTCAGGCGTCCGTTCCTAGGAGCAGATATCTGGTCCCAGGGAGGGCTGCATGACATGGCACCCACTCCATTGTGGGCAGGGGGGGGGTTAACGCCCCATTCCTTTAGAAGCTTTACCAACCCTTTGGGGTGCTCCACCGCCCCCCCCTAAAAAACCTTCCAACAATTTCACTGTTTTCCTTTGGTAACCCAACTCCCCTTTGTGCACAGGGGCACATTGGTGTGCCAATCTGGCGTCGGAGTGCCCAAACCCTACTGCCCCATCTATTGGGGGTCCTGCCCCACCTTTTGGGGTGCTCCCCCCACCCCACCCCCAATGGCTGGGGGACACACCTCATGCAGGCCTCCCTGGGCCTCCTCCAAACGGCTGTGTGAGGTACACCCCACCTCCATTTGGGGTGAGGGGGGAGAGGGCCACCCCAAAAGGTGGGGCAGGACCCCCAATAGATGGGGCAGTAGGGTTTGGGCACCCTGGGGGCAGATAGCCACACTAATGGGCCCATCTGCACCAAGCAAAGTTGGGTAAACAAAAAACAAATTACAAAATCACAGGCTGCTTTTTAGGGGGGGCTGAGGGCCACCCTAAATTGGCAGCGCATGATGTACCGCAACGGGGGGTGGCCCTCAACCCCCCCTCCACCCCAAATGGAGGGCCCCATCTCATGCAACCCTCCCTGGGGGCTGTTATCTGCTCCTAGGAAGGGGCATCTGACCCCAGGGAGGGATGCATGAGGTGGGGCCCCCCTATCTGCCCCCAGGGAGGGTTGCATGAGGTGGGGTCCTCCATTTGGGGTGGGGGGGGTGAGGGCCACCCCCCGTTGCGGTACATCATGCGCTGCCAATTTAGGGTGGCCCTCAGCCCCCCTAAAAAGCAGCCTGTGATTTTGTATATTATTTTTTGTTTACCCAACTTGGCTTGGTGCAGATGGGCCCATTAGTGTGGTTATCTGCCCCCAGGGTGCCCAAACCTTACTGCCCCATCTATTGGGGGTCCTGCCCCACCTTTTGGGGTGCCCCCCCATCTCCACCCCCAATGGCTGGGGGACACACCTCATGCAGGCCTCCCTGGGCCTCCTCCAAACGGCTGCGTGAGGTACACCCCACCTCCATTTGGGGTGAGGGGGGAGAGGGCCACCCCAAAAGGTGGGGCAGGACCACCAATTGATGGGGCAGTAGGGTTTGGGCACCCTGGGGGCAGATAGCCACACTAATGGGCCCATCTGCACCAAGCAAAGTTGGGTAAACAAAAAACAAAATACAAAATCACAGGCTGCTTTTTAGGGGGGCTGAGGGCCACCCTAAATTGGCAGTGCATGATGTACCGCAACGGGGGGTGGCCCTCAACGCCCCCCCACCCCAAATGGAGGGCCCCACCTCATGCAACCCTCCCTGGGGGCAGATATCTGCTCCTAGGAAGGGGCATCTGACCCCAGGGAGGGATGCATGAGGTGGGGCCCCCCCTATCTGGCCCCAGGGAGGGTTGCATGAGGTGGGGCCCTCCATTTGGGGTGGGGGGGTTGAGGGCCACCCCCCGTTGCGGTACATCATGCGCTGCCAATTTAGGGTGGCCCTCAGCCCCCCCTAAAAAGCAGCCGGTGATTTTGTATTTTGTTTTTTGTTTACCCAACTTTGCTTGGTGCAGATGGGCCCATTAGTGTGGCTATCTGCCCCCAGGGTGCCCAAACCTTACTGCCCCATCTATTGGGGGTCCTACCCCACCTTTTGGGGTGCCCCCCCACCCCACCCCCAATGGCTGGGGGACACACCTCATGCAGGCCTCCCTGGGCCTCCTCCAAACGGCTGCGTGAGGTACACCCCACCTCCATTTGGGGTGAGGGGGGAGAGGGCCACCCCAAAAGGTGGGGCAGGACCCCAATAGATGGGGCAGTAGGGTTTGGGCACCCTGGGGGCAGATAGCCACACTAATGGGCCATCTGCACCAAGCAAAGTTGGGTAAACAAAAAACAAAATACAAAATCACAGGCTGCTTTTTAGGGGGGGCTGAGGGCCACCCTAAATTGGCAGCGCATGATGTACCGCAACGGGGGGTGGCCCTCAACCCCCCCCACCCCAAATGGAGGGCCCCACCTCATGCAACCCTCCCTGGGGGCTGTTATCTGCTCCTAGGAAGGGACATCTGACCCCAGGGAGGGATGCATGAGGTGGGCCCCCCCTATCTGCCCCCAGGGAGGGTTGCATTAGGTGGGGCCCTCCATTTGGGGTGGGGGGTGTTGAGGGCCACCCCCCGTTGCGGTACATCATGCGCTGCCAATTTAGGGTGGCCCTCAGCCCCCCCTAAAAAGCAGCCTGTGATTTTGTATATTTTTTTTTGTTTACCCAACTTGGCTTGGTGCAGATGGGCCCATTAGTGTGGCTATCTGCCCCCAGGGTGCCCAAACCTTACTGCCCCATCTATTGGGGGTCCTGCCCCACCTTTTGGGGTGCCCCCCCTATCGGAAGATCTCCCCTTTCCAACGATACCCGCCTCGATCTCCGGCTTGAAATACAGCCGGAGATGAAGGCGGAACAAGAAGGGCACTCACCTTCTCTCTCCAACGCAGCAGCCGAAAATGGCTGCTGCTGTGGAATTACTTTCCGCTTCACGCCGACGTGCGTTACGCACGTCGACGTGAAACTGAAGGTAATCCAGCCCCCTGGCAGTGAGGGGGGACCTCCCCCTCACATAGCCCGGGGGTTGGATTACAGTTTTGAGCGATCCCTGCTTTGCAGGGATCGCTCAAAACAAGGTGCCGAAAAGGACGAGCTATCTCGTCCTTGGCACTGCGTGTGCACTTCCAAGGACCTTGGCACTTAAAGGGTTAACTGCCTTTACTTTACTCGAATCCATCTCAAGACCTCCTGGAGATAATACAAAACCCAAAAATTCCACACAATTAGTGTGGAACTGACTCTTTTCCAGTTTTGCAAATAGGTGATTCTCACGTAACTTCACTAAAACCTTCTTTACGTGTTCCACATGTTATTGTTCTTCTTTAGAAAAAATTAAAATGTCATCAATGTACAAAACTACAAATACATCTAAATATACACGAAGGACCTGGTTTATAAAAAACTGAAATGCCGCTGGTGCGTTGCACAGACCAAATGGCATCACCTGATACTCAAAAAGTCTGTAACGAGTTCTGAATGCAGTTTTCCATTCGTCTCCTTCACGAACACGAACAAAGTGATAGGCTCCTCGTAGATCAAGTTTTGTGAAAATTTTAGCTCCTTGAATTGTATTCAACATTACAGATATTAAAGGTAATGGATAGCGATTTTTGATAGTTATTTTATTTAGGGCTCTATAGTCAATGCAAGTTCTCAGTGTCTTGTCCTTCTTTGGAACAAAGAACAATGGTGAGGCTGCTGGTTATTGCGAGTGTCTATTAAAGCCTTTAGCAAGATTTTCCTCTATATATTCTTTTAAGAACTCATTCTCTTTCTCAGTGAGAGCATAAATTCTTCCACAAGGGATTGGTGCTCCGACCTCAAGATCGATCTTGCAATCAAATTCTCTATGAGGTGGTAATTCATTAGCTTCTTTCTTGTCAAAAACATCCTGGAAATCCTTATAACACTCAGGTAACACTCCAGCTACTGCCCCCACAATATGTTCCTTCACCAACCCTGCTGCTAGGCACACTCCAATAGAATTAGAAATTTCATCCTGACCTTCCTCAGTTAACCTTACCAAACATTGTTCCTTACAAAAACCTGATTTAAACTCTACAGTTCGCTTTCCCCAATCAATCAGTGGATTATGTAAAGATAGCCATGGCATGCCTAAAATAATCTGTAACTGTGGTGCATCAATTAGTTCAAATTCAATTTCCTCATAATGCTCTTCCCCAATTTTCATTTCCAATTTAGTTGTCACTTGAGTTATTAATCCCGAGGTAAGTGGTGATCCATCTACGGCTCGTACTTGCTCAGGAATTCCCTTATTAACTACAGGGATACCCAATCTACCTGCCAAACTAATATCAAAAAAAATTCCTGTTGCCCCAGAATCAATAACACATGGTCCACCACATTTTGGCTTACCTTCCCATGCAAAGGATACATTTATCGTGATGTATGGAACTGCTGTCTGAACTGTATTCGCCACCTGTTGACCTTTTCCAGGAAATGGTTGGAATCTCTTTGGGGTATGGGGGCATTTCCCTACAAAATGGGTACCATCACCACAATATAAACACAAATTCTCCCTTCTCCTTCTGTCTTTTTCCTCCTTAGTCAAAGGAGGTCTAACTGAATTTACATCCTCATTTCGTGAAGAACCCTTAACCTCCCTTAGTGCTTGCACTGTTCTGGGACATTCGTTTCGGAACCAAACCTTATTCTCAGAAAAATTCCTTCGCTTTTCCAATCTTCTCTCTCCCAATCTCATATCTAATTGTATAACCAAATTAATCAGATCTTCACTAGAGGTAGGTCTCTCCACAATATTTGCTAACGCATCTTTCAACTCATCTCTTAGACCTCTATAAAAAATGGAAGCCCTTTTTTCCTCTGGCCAACCACTTTCCAACACTAAGCCCCTGAACTGTGTGATGTAAGAAACCAACTCCCGATTTCCTTGACGTAATTCTAAGAGCTCTCCATCAACACTCTGGGAATGTGTTCTTCTATCAAACATCTTTCCAAAAATCACCTTAAACTCCAACCAATTATGTAACTCCGCTACTCTTCTTTCTACCAAAGGAACAGACCAAGCTGCCGCTTCTCCTGTGAGATAAGAAATCAAAAAGGCTACTTTAGAAGTTTCTGTGGGAAATGCTTCAGGTCTGCACATATAGTGCAATTCACATTGCATAATAAATGATTTGAATCTTCTGAAATCCCCTCCAAATCGTTCTGGGGGAGCTAATGGTGTGGGAGCTATTGTTCCTCCTAAAAAATAAATTTCCCCACGTCTTTTCTCTTTAGCTACCCTAGCTTCTTTGACTTTTATTCCTTCTGGATACAAAGTGGGTGGTTATCTCTCTATTCCATAACTAAAACCTGAAGCTTCTGCTAAATCCTCCTTTCTCACCTTACTATTCAACTCCTCCATCTTAATTCCCAGGGACAAAGTCTCCTGTCTAGTCTCCTTTAATTCTGTCTTTAATTCTAATAGTATCTTTTCCAAAGTTACCAAACTCAACCCTGACTCTGGGTCCATCTTCACTCAGGCAGGATCAGATTCGTGGGCCTTTCATTCTGTCAGGACTCTGAAGTAGTGGGATCCTGCAGGAGTGAAGCTGGCCCACCTAGCCCCCTAAGCCTGCCTGCTCAACAATCCTGCTTCTTTAAAACTATTGGCCAGGCAAACCCAAGGGGAATGGAGAAAATAACAAAAGACAAGAACTCCCACTGCAGGTACTTCAGACCGTCTTCTCGGAAAGTTTTGACTCAGATGGGATGTTCCTAAAAAGGAAATACAACTTTAAATAAATCAATCTTCTAATCACTATTGACTACTCTCTAGATTATATTTTCTCCATTTACATTTACTTGTTGCCTAAGCTTGATTTGCCAATAGGCTGCTTCAGGAAGATGTATGTTGACTGTAGATACTCTTAGCGATATCTCTTCTATTTGTCTTTCTGCTCTCAGGATCTCTTTTAATAAAATACACCCAAAAAATATTGTTGTTACTATTATCTATTAAACCTTTTGCCGTATGCTCTAGGAATCATATACTCTATAAATATGTGTAGGTAATTACCTTTTGTATTCTGAAGAATCTTTGTAAAATATTCAGCTGTAAACTTTTTATACTCCTTTTTCACATACGGAGTGCTTTTCAATAATGTCTTTTGCTACACATGTATTTCTTCTGAATACTCTCTTAATCAAGGAGGAAAACAATTGCTCGCAAAACGCTGCGCAATCAGGCTGCAAACGCTGTCCTTAAATAGATTTCTCTTCCGTTACGAGGAACGAATAAAAAATGAGGAATACAATGAAAATCCAAAATGGCCGCGACGCACGCGCGACGTCGTTAGGTCCTTTCCTCTAACGCGCGCTTGCAAATCCACTGAAATACGCGACGCAGGCTCGAAAAACAAAACGAACATGAAGTTAGTTAATTATATATATATTAAATAATTAGGTTAAATGTTATAAACACGACGATAAAAACCGTGCGCCTTATTAGTATTGAGAAAAGATACAAATGTACACAAAAATGAATTGCTGAACCTTCTTTATATATAGTTCATTAAAGATTCCTTGACTATTTTCTTAATAAATAATATAAGGATTCTATTGTTCAAAAAACGAAATGCTCAATTGAAAGTCTTTAAATAATTAACATTTCAAAATTATTTGAGTCTTCACTTGAAAATTCAGAAGTCCACTTAGCTTATCTTTGTTCATGGAACTTGACTCTTCTCTGGCTCAGCAACTGAATCTCACTGGAATTCTTCTTCTGCAGACTTCTTCTCCTGTTACTTAACTACAATTACTACTATATTATTGGAACTCTTAAAAAGTATATTACTCTCCTTAAAAATGAAACTTTAAATGAATTTTACTGGAGCTAACTAATATGTGACCTACTCTGAAGCATACTTTAATGAAAGGCAGTTGAGAATTGTTATTAACATTCTAATGACATCACAATGCTTCATGCTGTGAACTGAACCAATCACTGTTGTGAAAATGTTCCACCATCTTGGCTTGGGGGCATTTCATCTTTCTAATTGAAAGTTAGTTAAGGGAAATAGAACAAACTAAAAGAAATGCTCTATTCACAAAACTGAATCTATCTAATATTTCAACCACCTTCCCTTTCTAACTTTCCAGGAATGGTTTTTGACATACCCTATTCTCCTAAGAACCTTGTCAAAGTGAGGTACACAATGTGAGAACCTGACAGGCTACTGGAACTTCGGTACAACGCGTTGCTTCTCTATTCAGAGTCGCGCTGCGCACCGTAAGTTTGTTACTTTTTCTATTCAACAATTGCTATGTAGAGTTACTCTCTTCACTTCCGTCATTCATTCTCTTCCAATTTCTCATCCTGAACATTAGAATTCTCGATCCTTTTCTATGCTCTGTGAATCAACAGGAAGTCATCTCCTAGTTTCAACAACCGCTCCTGCCGCCATTGGTTTGTAGCTTACATCTGTTTAGCTAGACAGAGTTGTGATTCTCACGGGTATTTCCTCACACCTAATCTTGTTGTTATTTACAATCTACATTAGGAACCAGCCTTAGACATCCTTTTCAGCCTTCTATTCCTTCGAGTTCAAGACCCGTAATATGCTCTATGCTATTCATCCCTGGGGCTACTGTTTGTGGGTAAGATCCCAATCTCTTATTTCATTTCTCTTTTCGCACATTGGACATATTCTTACTCCTTATATGTTCTATTAGGCGCTTTGCCAACTTTAACCATCAGATTGAGATATAAAGACCTAGTAGGGAATAGGCTTGTCAGGGTAAGCTCCTTTCTATACCCTCTACTATTTCACTAGACTAGGGAAACCATATTCTTACTTACCTGCATTTCTACTCTTTTGAATTAGAATCCTACCTGACAAGCATCCGGACCACATTAAAACTAGCGTGAGTCTTCACCAGCTGCTTGCAGGAACCCACGCACTCCAGCAGCGCATCACAGGGTTTTTTCCCCTATTGGGGTTTTCCCTGGAGATTCCACTTCTACCTAGCCTTTTGGCTGGGTTTAAGAGGGGTTTTTAGGTAATTCTCTCTTTCATCTATTACGAGACTGTTGATCATCACAGAGGTAAGTGTTATTTACAACTGTCGAGAGACATATTTGGTTTCATGTGCTTTATTATTATAAAGTTATTAAGCAACACCTAATTGACCTAGATATCTTCTGTCTTCGGCCTTTGTAAAGAACTACTTTTGTTATGGATCAACAGATTCAGCAACTTATAGCTGCTATGCAATCTCTGACTTCGGAGGTACAAAACCTGAAGCAAAAGAATGCTAATCTTCGACAGGCTCAACAACAGTCTCAGCAACAGACTGCCCAGTTGGCTTCTAAACAGGCAACAGCTAGCAGGGTTCCACATTGCTCAGAGGTTCCTCCTGGGCCCCTACCAGGGGGTCAATTCGATGGCAATCCCCATAAGATAAAATAATTTTTGGATGCCTGTGCTGTGCAATTTGCCTTTAAGGCAGCTTTCTTTCATACTGATCGCGACAGAGTAGGGTATACGATTTCACAGATGGTGTGACCTGCTCTAGCCTGGGCAACTCCTTTGGTCACAACCAATAATGCGATATTAGACTCCCATTCTGCCTTCTGTAATAGCATCAGATCCATGTTCGGAAGGCAGGAAATTCGGATAGCGGCCCAGGAACAATTACTTGATCTCAGACAAGGCAATCAAGACATCTTAACCTATATTACTAGATTGAAACAGATTGCCAGCGAATCTACTTGGTCTGACGATGCACAAGTTACTCTATTCCAGAAAGGTTTGTCTGAGGATCTAAAAGATGAAGTATCTAGGGTTCCACGTCCCACTTCATTGACAGAATTTATAGCACTAGTCATGCAGATTGACTATAGGATGAAAGAAAGAAGTAGTGAAAGGCGCAAAGGGAAACTCACTACTCGTACTTTTGCTACTTCTCCTGCCACACAAAGAGCAAGCAATACTGAGGAACCTATGCAATTGGGATCAACTAACTGAGGGCCTCTATCCGCTGAGGAAAGAGCATGCAGAAGGACTCAGGGATTGTGTATGTATTGTGGCTCAAATACCCACACGGTCCCGGGGTGCCCCATCACTCCCCCGAGACGGTCGGGAAACGCCAACTCCCGGTCGTAGGAGGAACCGCGTTCCGGGATTCTAAAGTATCTTTAGGTTCCTATTTAAATATGCCTGTCTCACAAGGAAACCTTCATTCTCACACTTTAATGTTGGTTTTACACATCACTCCCACATTTGGTAACCAGAAGATGACCGAGATTCTGGCACTAGTGGACAGTGGTGCTGCCGGTAATTTTATTGATGAGGTTTGGTATAGACAACACCATCTACCTCTGTTCTCCAAGGGTGAAGTCATCCCAGTAGAGAGTGTAGACGGAAGCCCACTGATTTCAGGACCAATTGTGAATCAAACCTACCCTTTATTCATGACAATAGCTACACATGAGGAAGTCATTACTATGGATGTGATACGAGCTGCCCATTACCCTGTTATTTTAGGACTGCCTTGGCTTCAAAGGCATAATCCTTATATTAATTGGGCAGCAGGTTCACTTTTCTTGGGATCAGAGTTTTTTTTTTTTAAATATCTTTTTATTTTATTTTTTAAGGTCAAACAAACACACTACAACTGTTTCAAAACATAGAAAGCATCATATTTCAACACATTTTCAAACTCCCCAACTCTCCCCTCCCCCTTTAAACTAGAGCCAGTTCTCACATATCATTTACGGGAACATCACTGGGTGGCACACTACCTAAACTGCCATCAACTGGGTCCTCTGTTTCGTTGTCACCCTGGTGAGGGTTTGCCAACGAGGCCACCAATTGCCGCCAGGCCAGCAAGGACCCTACTTCTTCTTCGCCCCCCCTGGTGACCGCTTCAAACCAGACTACGGATTCAGCTTCCGCCCATCTCAAGAGGTCTGTCCACCACAACTCCACCCTAGGTCTATGGGCCGCCTTCCAGCCCATGGCGATCCTACTTTTGGCCAAGACATAGGCCAGGTCCTTCATCTTGCTTATGTGTTTCAAATGCCGGGGTCTAGGGAAAAGTCCAAGCAAGCATGACCAGGCCGATTCCACATCCAGCACCACCCCCCCGCCAGCCAGTCTCGTCTTGACCTCGTTCCAAAATCTATGCACCTCTGGGCAAGCCCAAAACATGTGTAGCACTCCCGCGTTCACCTCCCCACACCTGGGGCATTGCTGTATAGCTGATCCCCCAAACTTTGCAATCTTCCCGGTGGTTAAATAAGCCCTGTGGGTAACATATAATTGAAGCTGTTGGAATCTCGCGTTACGGGACACCTTTTCATGGTACCTCTGGGCCCGTTCCCACTGCCCATCCGTCATGGGTCCTCCCACCTCCTCCTCCCAATCTTGTCTCAATTGGAGCAACTCCTTCCCTGCCCTTGTCCGCAGGAGCTCATATATCCTCGATATTTCGTGCCCGCCCTCCGATACATCATACATGGTTTCCAGGGAGGCATCTGGATCCTCCGCGAGCACGGTCTCCGGCCATCTTTCTCTAGTCTTTTTCACCAGCCTAGTGTAGGTTATATATTGGCCACCATGTACTCCCGTCTCTTCCTGCAGCCGCTGAAAGTCCACCGCCTCCCCTTCCTGCCATATGTCCCAGAGGGTGGCTAGGCCTACCTGTTCCCAGTATCTGCGGACCGATTCAAGTAGTTGGGAGTCGCTCCCACACAGAGCCGCCAAAGGGGCCTGCTGGGAGTATGGTTCCGAGTCCCCCCCAATCTTCCATGTCCTGTGCCAGATCTCCCAGCCCAACTTCAGTAACCGCCCCTTGCCCACCAGTTTATCTCTGCCCAACCACACCACTTCCATAAGAAAGTATGGGGCTGTATCTTCGCGCAGGAGCCTGGCTTCCGCCGAATCTTCAGTCGAGAGCCACCTGGCCACGTACTGCAGCTGCCCCACCAGGTAATAAAGTTCGAAGTTAGGCAGGCCTATTCCCCCCTGTCGCACGGGTTCTGGAGCTTCCACAGAGCCACCCTATCCCTAGAGCTCCCCCACACAAAACCCCTACACACGCTGTGAAGTTTCGCGAATAGGCTTCTGGGTATCAGAAACGGGACGTTTGTAAAAAAGTGCAAGAGTCTAGGCAGGACCACCATCTTGAGCAAGGCCGCCCTCCCCATCATGGTCAGGGGCAGTCTGGACCAAAATACCATACTGTTCTTAATCCCCTCTATCGCCTGTTGTGCTTGTGTTCTGTCTCGATCTTGTGGTAAATGTTTATTCCCAGATACCTAAATGTTACGGGCTGCCATGGTATTGGCAGAACAGGCAGCCTCTGCTCCGGGACATTCCTATATTTACCCAAAGGGAACAGGCTGGACTTTCCAGGGTTCACCGATATACCGGAGAGGATGGCGTACCGTTCTATCACCTCTAGGACGTACTGTAGGTTTTCTTCTGGGTAGCGTAAATAAAGGAGCATATCATCCGCATATAAGGATATCAAATGCTCTCCACTGGCCGTGTTTATGCCCACCTCCCCATATTGTTGACGCAAGCATATTGCCAGCGGCTCCAATGCCAGTATATATAGCATAGGTGACCAGGGACATCCCTGTCTGGTCCCCCTGCCCAGTTGCCAAGAATCTGAGACCGTGGACCCTGTCTTGACCCTCGCCATTGGGGTGCTTTAAAACAACTGTACCCATCTGAGGTATCCGGGTCCCACTCCATATCCCTTCAGGGCCGCTTTCAGCCAGGGCCATCGTACCGAGACGAAGGCCTTGACCGCGTCTAACGACACTATAGCCAGCTCGCCCGTGTCCTCCTCAGTTTGGTCTATGACATGGTGTAGCCTCCGGTGGTTATCGGTGATGTTCCTGCCCGGAACATATCCCGTCTGATCTGGGTGTATCAGTTTCTTAATCACCCTCTTCAGTCTATTAGCCAGCACCGCCGTGAGTATTTTGCTGTCCTGGTTGAGCATGGACAACGGTCTGTAAGACCCACGCTCCACGGCCGGCTTGCCTGGTTTCAAGAGTGGGATGATTACAGCCTCGCGGAGGGACAACGGGAGTTCTCCCTTCTCATAGGCCTTGTTGAAAGTGGCAAGCAGTGGCTGGAGCAACTCTTGCTGGTATGTTTTGTAGAACTCGCTGGGCAGCCCATCCGAACCTGGCGCCTTGCAAGTGGGCAAGTTCCGAATCACTACCTCCAGCTCATCCAAGGTGACGGGTGCGTCCAACTCAGAGCGTTCTAGATCATCTAAGGTGGGCAGCTCAATGTCCCCCAATGTGTCTAGTATGTCTTGGCCCATATCCTCCCCCGTGTCCTCATACAAGTGTCTGTAAAACTTAAGGAATTCCTCATTTACCTCTTTCTGGGTGTTGCATACACTACCTCCTTCGCCCTGAATCTCACTAATCACCGAGCGGGGGGTCTCACTCACTTGTACAGCCAAGCCAGCAATCTGCCCGGCTTATCGCCCCCTGCGTGTATCCGCTCCGTATATTTCCTGTATCTGAGTCTGCACAGTCTATCCCAGAGTGCACTGCAGGACAACTGTAGCTCCTCTACTTTAGTTCTGTTATCTAGCTCCCTTGCCACCTCCCAGAGCTCCCTTTTGACCCCCCCTGTAGCCCTTTAACTTGGGAAATAGCTACCCCACGCACCACCACCTTAAACGCTTCCCACAGTGTGCCCACAGAGCTTACGCTTCCCGTGTCTGTATCAAAATATTCTTCAATGGCGTCCCTCAGGCCCTCCCGAAACCCCTCATCGTGCAGAGCCTCGGTCCTAAGTCTCCATGTAGTGATCTGCGGGCGTGGGGGCTGGTGTCTCCAGTCTACCACCAAGGGCGAGTGGTCCGACAGCACCCGGGCCTTGTATTCTGCTCCTTCTATTTCTCTCACTATCTCGGCTGTTACAAACATGTAGTCTAACCTTGTGTACAAATCATGTGGCGCTGTGTAGTGTGAGTCCACGCATCCTCTAGGCCTAGGTCTTTCAGTAGGGTACTCAGCGCTTTAGCCGCCGGTGCCGTTTATCCTGCCCTATCCTTGGACCTATCCATACTGGGGTCTACGGTACAGTTAAAGTCCCCCCCCCACACTACCGTACCCCCCGCCAGGGGGCCAAGTTTACCGTAGAGGGTCCTAAAGTAAGCCGCTGTATCGTTATTGGGGGCGTACAAATTTATGATGTGTATTTCTCTGTTTTCCAAGAGACCCGTTACCACCACCATTCTACCCTCCAGGTCCACCGTAGAATCAAGCACTCGAAACGGCACGTGGGGCGCCACCCAAGTGACGACCCCTCTGGCATATGCTGAGTATGCCGCCCCCACAACGGTGCCCTTCCATTTCCTCCCAACTACCTCCAGCCTTTCCCTAGTGAGGTGGGTCTCTTGCAGCAGGGCTATGTCTACGCGCATCCTCTTTAAATACATCATCACTTTGTTGCGTTTAAGGTAGCTGTTGAGGCCCCGTACATTCCAGGTCACAATTCTGAGATTACCCGATGCCATCTAGTCGGTCTATCTCCGTCCCATCCCTCCCCATAATGTTCCCCATGTAGGGTAGTGTCCTGGCTCCTTCCCTTCTGTTAACGAGCCGTGCCCCCCTGCCCCCTTCCCCAACCTCACACCACTGCACACAACTCCCCCCCCTCCCCACCAACCCCCAACAATAGCCCAGCTCCATCCCTGGATCTCAGGCCTACCCACGTCTGGACCCGTCTCGTGACCAATAACAAAGGACCCCGCGGGGTGTCACCAATCTAACAGTGACCTAACTAAGTGTACTACTATCGGTGCAGAGGTTGCTCCCCAGGAGCTCCCAGTCATCTATTTAGGAGAAGTGAATTCAACGGGACCCGCCGGCAGATGCCGTGACTTCCCCCACACAAGTACAATATCAAGCTATATTCTAGTCCCAATGTCATAGCTATGGCCTCACGGGTGCCTCTGCAGCGTGCTACTTATCTCCATCCGCTTCTGTCTGGGCATCCGATTCCTGTGGTCGACCTTGCATATCCAGCTATTCCATCGCGTTGCTCGGTGTCTCAAAGAAGAGGGATCTGTTCTTATGGATCACCTTTAACCTAGCGGGGTAGAGCAACATGTAGCGGTGGCCTGCCTCTCTGAGCCTCCTCTTCACCGTTCCAAAGTTCATTCGACTCCGTTGTACAAGCAGCGTGTAATCCGGATACGCTGTTATATTTGCTGACCCTCTTTCTATCGTGCCCCCTTTCCGGAAAAATTCGAGAATCTTCTCGCGGTCACAATAGTTCAAGATGTTTGCAATCAACGGCCGCAGGGGGGCTCCTGGGGCCGGTCTCCTGGTCAGGGCCCTGTGCGCCCTTCTCGACCGCGAACCCCTGGGTCAGCTCTCCGTCTGTAATCTCCTGCAAAAGCATGGTTTCAACGAAATCCGTGGGGTTCGATCCTTCCATTCCCTCCAGTACCCCACTATGCGAATGTTATTGCGCCTGGCGCGCCCCTCCGCCTGCTCTGCTCTGTCCTCCAAATTGCCCACTCGCTGCACAAGGGCATGAAGTTCCTTGGCGTGTGTATTGCACGCCTCCACGGTCGGGGCCAACTCCTGCTCCAGTTCCCCAGTGCGCTCCGCGATCGTTCGCACATCCTGCCGCAACAGGTTCACTTCTTCTCGGACCGCTCCTATCTTGAGGTTTAGGCCCTCTTGCAACTCTTTCATGGCCAGGCCCAGCTTCGTCTCCCAGGCCACCTTCAGGTCAGCAATTGCTGCCAGCACCTCCTGGATGGTACCCGGTGGGTCTGTCGCCGCCGCAGGGGTTTCTTTGCTCTTGCCCCCTTCCGCTCCCAAGGGCGACCTAGCATAGGTCTCCATCGTAGGCTGCTTGATCCAGGGTCGCACCACCTTGGAAGACATCCTGTTGCGTCGATTGGGCCCACGTGCCCAGCTGTATCCTCGCAGGGTTCGCTCGCCGGCCCCTTCTCAGCGAGGTTTCGCTGAACCTGGGTTCACTCTGCTAGCGCGCCACAACCCATGGCCTCTGCAGTGGGGGCTCGCCCTTATGTTCTTGCTTTCAGCCCGAGGCGCATGCGACCCGTCTATCTAGTTGGGCTCGCCCACGTTCCGACCAACCTTGTCTTCCTCAGCTCGTTGGACCTTTTATGGCCCTTTGTCCACAGGTGGCCATCTTGGGTGCTCCCCTTCCTTTGCGCGACCGCCAACTTCTTCGGGGTCTAGTTCCGTGAATATGCAGTCTCGCCGTTGGGGAGGGCACGCACCGTATGCCCCCCACTTTCATACGCCTTTAGATGCACCGTGGGCTCGAAAGTCCGCCAAAAACCATCACTTTTTTCCCAGGATCAGGATCGGATCATCGGGAGCTCCTCCAAGCAACGTCCTCTCACGTAGCCATCAAGCCACACCCCCGGATCAGAGTTTTGTCTCAATAATTGTCTAGGTAAGACTGACAAAATATGTTGTCCAAAACAAGAAGAGAGCAGACAGGTTACAGTAATCGGTTCTGTCATCGGACTTCCATCTGAGTATCAAGAATTTGCTGAGGTCTTTTCCTCCTCGGGGTACTCTCTGCTTCCCTCTCATCGCAGAGATGATTGTGTAATCGAATTAATCCCAAACCAGCCATTACCTTTCGGAAGGATGTACATCCTTTCTTCTTCCGAGAAGGTTGCCCTTAGGGAATATCTAGATCTCAACCTACGAAACGAGCTTATTACTGAATCCACATCCCTGGCTGCTGCGTCATTATTCTTCGTCCCCAAGAAGAATTCTTCTGAACTTCGACCCTGTATAGATTTCAGGGGATTAAACAAGATTACCATTCCAGACAGGTACCCGATGCCTTTAATTCCAGATATCGTAGAGGCCGTCAAGGGAGCTCTCATCTATACAAAGCTGGATCTAAAGGGCGCTTACCACCTTATCAGGATCAGAAAGGGAGACGAATGGAAGACGGCCTTCAGGACACCGTTTGGCCACTTTCAATATCAAGTTATGCCATTCGGATTGTCCAATGCCCCGGCCGTTTTCCAGCGATTTATGGACCATCTATTTTCTGATTTATTGCTTCACACCGTCATCGTGTACCTGGATGACATTCTGATCTTCTCTAAAGACATCTCTGAGCATGAATCTCATGTCAGAGATGTATTATAAAGACTTCAGAGCAATCATTTATTCTGCAATCTGGAGAAATGTTTTTTTTCATCAGCCACATGTGACATACCTGGGATATATTCTTTCGGCACAAGGCATCGCGATGGATCCAGATAAGGTCATGGCTGTTCAGAACTGGGCTAATCCTCGATCAATCAAGGAAATTCAACGTTTTGTAGGATTTTCAAACTTCTATCGTCAGTTTATCCCCAACTTCTCGGCCCTTACTCAGCCTTTAGCCAACCTTTTGAAAAAAGGAGTTCCTTGTATCTGGAACGAGGAGACACAAAAGGCTTTTGATACTTTAAAGAAGAGATTCACGTCCGCACCCATACTAATGACTCCAGATCAGTCACACCGTTTAATTCTCGAAACAGATGCCTCCCAGTACGCTTTGGGTGCAGTTCTTCTACAAGAGGATGATCAAGGATTGGAACGTCCCATCGCATATTTATCCAAGACTCTTTCATCGGCGGAGTTGAATTATACAGTTCTCGAGAAGGAGCTATTGGCAATCAAGAGGGCCTTTGAGGAGTGGAGACACTTACTACTGGGAGCACAGTTTCCAGTAGAGGTCCGTACTGACCATCAAAACTTAAGGATCCTCCAATATGCCCAAACATGTAACAGTCGACAGGCCAGATGGGCTCATTTTTTCTCCCCCCTTCAGGATCATATTTTCGTTCATACCTGGAAGATGTAATTTACAAGCAGATGCTTTATCGCATAAAGAGATCACTCTTCAACTTCCAGTCAAACTAGAACCGATTTTTCCCTGTTGTATTCTGAGCATTGAGAAAGGCTACAAATCTATTGATTTTCTTAAACGTCTGGAACTAAGTTCAGTGCCCTCTGTTTTGAGGAGGCTAACCAGGAAGGAGTTGAGTCTTTTGTCGCAAAAGGAAAGGTGTTATTTCCATGGTAAACAGGCCTATGTACCCACTAAATCCTTACAGAAGGAAGTTCTAAGTATGTGCCACGACTCTAGAGCTGCAGGACATAGAGGTAATGTTAACACCTGTGAATTGATCTCCCGATATTTTTGGTGGCCATCTATGCGGAATGTCATTCTTTCAAACGTTAAGTCCTGCCCAGTCTGTCTGCAAAATAAAAGCCCTAGACATTCTCCCTTCGGAGCTCTGGTTAGAATGCCTTTACCTACACGACCAGGGCAGGTTATTTCAACAGACTTTATTGTGGACCTTCCTATTTCCGAAGGATGCTCAACCATTATGGTAGTGATTGATTCATTTACCAAACTGTCTCACTTTCTACCACTAGCCAGTCTTCCATCAGCAGCTCAAATGGCACGAACTTTCATCTCCCAAATTTTTTCTCTTCACGGTCTACCAGAGACCATAATCTCTGATAGAGGCTCCCAATACACTTCAAGATACTGGAAACAAGTCTGTCAAATTCTGGGTATCACCCGGGCCTTAAGTTCTGGGTTCCATCCGCAAACCAATGGTCAGACTGAGACACTAAATCAGACGCTGGAAGGATATCTACAGAGTTACATCTCAGCAGCACAAGACAACTGGCTAGGTTTACTTCCTATCGCTGAATACGCTTATAACAATGCGTATCATTCAGCGATTAAAACCTCTCCTTTCTTTTGTTCCTATGGGTTTCACCCTGCCTCATTCCCAGACAAAAGACTTTTGGATGACAAATGTCCTGATGTAAAGTCCCTCCTGGAAAGGATACATTGGGGTCAACAAGCATCCTCTCAGGCACTTAGGACTACTCAGGAAAGAACAAAGAAGATGGTTGACCGGCTCCGATCTACAGCTCCTGTTATACGACCTGGAGATCGGGTCTGGTTATCTTCCCGATTCTTACCCAGACATCTTAAGCCTTCCAAATTTTCTCCTAGATTCATGGGCCCTTTCCGGGTGATCTCGGCTATAGGAGCAGCAGCTTTCAAGCTGAAACTACCGAAGACATGGGCACGGATACATCCCGTGTTCCCTGTTTCTCAGCTGAAACCAGATATTCAAAGTGTGTACCATCCTGTGGTCTCCTCTCGTCCACCACCAGTTCTGCTCCATACCGATGCTGAGTACGAGGTCGCAGAATTATGTGATTCACATATTCATCGTGGAAGACTACAGTACTTGGTGGATTGGAAGGGGTACACCCCTGCTGATCGAACTTGGGAATCAGAATCCAGCATCCATGCTCCACGACTAATCAGACTATTTCACAAAAAGCACCCCGATAAACCAGGGGGTGGTGACTTTAAGAGGGGGCATACTGTTACGGCTGTCCATTGGGGTCTCGCTACTTCACTTTCCCATGTGCCAATGCCTGCGGTTTTGCCCAGAATCGGGACTCGCAACATGGAGGAGCCCAAAACTGTAAACAGCACACTAGTGTTTCTCGCTCCTCAGACCGAGTGAGTAGCCCCGCCCTCGACTTCCGGAATTGTATATCCGGCTACTGGAACTTCGGTACTACGCGTTGCTTCTCTATTCAGAGTCGCGCTGCGCACCGTAAGTTTGTTACTTTTGCTATTAAACAATTGCTATCTAGAGTTACTCTCTTCACTTCCGTCATTCATTCTCTTCCCATTTCTCGTCCTGAAAATTAGAATTCTCGATCCTTTTCTATGCTCTGTGAATCAACAGGTGTCATAAATCTCCCCCCGTCTCAGCTGGGATCGCTTCTTGTTCTGTTCCGCAGGAGGATTCCTCTTGTGGACGGATCGGGTCTTGTATAGACTCGCTCGAGTCTCGTCCGGCTGCAGAGCGCGTTCAGAGTTCCGGGAAAGCCGTTGTTCCAGGATGTCCAGGGAAGTAGGTAGCGGTCGCTAAGAATGGGGATTCCAGGAGTCGAGAAGAGGGAAAGGAAGAAGGAAGGAGGAAGGGAACAAGGATCTTGGATAAAAGATTCGCCGAACAGCACACACACGTCGAGTCACTACCAAATGATAGCGTTGAGACGCGCGGGGCCGTGGCCAATTTATAGGACGTGCTGTGTGCGTCGTGAAAGCTGGTGTGAGGCTAGTCGCTTGTTGCGGCCATGTTGGGAGTAACAAGGAATACAAGCCCCGGCGCGATAAGGACCAAGAGGTCCTGTTCCACCAGGTTTGCCCGGGTGTATGAGATGGAATCTTCTAAGCAGACAAGGGGTATTTAAGTTAGAAACTGGTTGCCAGGTTCTCTCGCTAGGAGGGTATCCTTTCCATTCAACCAGGTATTGAAGTCGACCCCGTTTATACCTGGAATCGCATAATCGGGACACTTCATATTCTAGCTGATCATTCACAACAACAGGACTGGGCCTGCAGGATTTTCGGGAGGATTGGATGTAAGGTTTCAATAGGGAGGTGTAAAAAACTGGGTGTATTTTCTTCCAGGAATCGGGTAGCTTGAGTCGGAATGAGACAGGATTGACGACCTCCTTTATGGAAAATGGTCCATAGTACCGAGGAGCCAATTTGTTTGGCCGTAGATGTCAGGGTAATAGCTTCGAGGACAACCAGACTTGATCACCAACAGAATAGGAGGGCGCTGGTCTTCTCTTGGAATCCGCATAGAGCTTAGTGCGTGTTTGGGCCTCGTTCAAATGTTCCTTGGCTTCCTTGTGAATGTTGATGAGAGTCTGTATCCAAGAGTCGAGAGTAGGTACTGGAGTGTGTGGGATGTTTTTATCCACGCATCCAAGCCCTACCTCAAAACTGTGCAGTACTGACATGGACAACATCATGATGGCCAGAGCTTCCCAGAAAATGCACAGGGAAATGCATGAAGAATAGGCTGCCGCTCATTTTTGCCGATGTTATGGGCACAGAAGGACACTGCCTAAAACCACCATTGGACTACCCACACAGTAGTCTGAAACCATTGGGAATGGCAATGCTGATTGCCAAAAGCAAACCCATAACTGTTGGGAATTCATTTTCTTAAATCCCAAAAAGGGGTGCAGTACCAGTACTCACCACTATCAGAAAGCCGGCGTTTTAAAACCACCAGATTTTACTTTTTGTAGAAAACTGAATAAATGAACCCAAAACAGGCCAAAGAAAGACTTACTGAGAGGTGGATCCAATGTAAAGTTATATTCTGAAGTGACTTGAAGGTTTATAACAAGACTGGCTGAGCTGTGGATTTCAGCAGTTTAAGTAAATTTGGACTGAAAGACACTACAAATCTAAATGTTTAAAAGAAATGGGTGACCTACTTTGAGTGTCACATAGGTTGCAATTGTTTAAATGTCATAGTTTTAAACTTAGAATCAGCATCCTAGCTGCATATGTAAAAAAATGTCTTGACTTAAACTGGGGAACAGAAATGACATGTAGCTAAAAACTGGCTTAAAGAGATTCCAATTTTGCCTGGCAACTACCCCCCATCAGGAGTGAAATTTGAGTCACAGCTGTGTTCCCAGGCCTATCTGCCTTTTGCTGGCCACACTAAGGATATGCCATCTCTCTGATAATTGAATTAAGGGGAGCCCCCACAGAATACAAAGCCCTGTCCTGACCCAGGCAGATGGTTTATTGCAGATGTCGTAAATGTAGCTTCCTCCTGGAAGTAAAGGGGAGGGGCACTGCCTGTGAGAGCAAGCTGGCTTGGCAGAACTGGAAAAACCAGAAATTCAACCTTGTGCTGGAGGAAAACCACACCCCTTTGGGGCCAGAACATAACTCTAAAAAGATGAATAACTCATAGAGCGGACATGTGAAAATTTTATAAATGATACCATAATTCTTGTGATTTTTCTGCCCACATTTTAAGAGGTTTTTAGAACCGGTGGTATGTTCAGGGGAGTTTTAGCGGAAAAGAGGATATTACTCAAAATGTGTGCATGTGAAAAATCTGACACTTCATCAACTAATGTCCATACTCCTTGCGCACATGTGTGTAAATTTGGGTTAATGTCCGGTATTGCAAACCAGTTAAAAAGTGCAAAATATTGCCATTTCTGAATGCAAGCCCCCAGGAAGAGCAGAGTTTGAACAGGGTATACCTCCTGTGATATGTGATGGGTGCGTGTAATTTTAAAACAATATGTACCTCTGCAAATATGTATTTGGTTCAAATCTAGATTTGTGTGCAAGTTGACAGGAGGAGTGGACTTTCTGCAGGGTGTAAAATGACATCACTCTGACACAATTTAGCTCCCCCAATCAGGGGAGAAATGAAAGCTTGGCCAATGATAAGTGGATAGGGGCTGGCTAGTGATGCTGCTCACACACACCCATTTTCAAAACACATAAAAGCAGAGAGACAGGACAGATAGGGACCTTCAAATCCATTTGCTGCGGACGCTCTGCTGGAAAATCCATACTTTACCTCCATCAACCTTCAGAGACCCAGACCAGACCAGCAGAGTAGAGCTGACCTGTTAGCAGAACCAGAGAGAGCTGATCCAGACCACTGTTAGCAGAACCAGAGAGAGCTGACCCAGATCACTGTGAAGTGCAGAGACCAGAGTCCAGTCTAAAACCTGACCAGATCCGTGGCAAGGCCCAGTTAATTCAAGAATATAGTGTGAGTACCTAGCAAACTGTGCAGAACCAATCTCTTAGTTAAAATAATATAATTCAATCCTATTTTAATCTAAGTAGAACTGTCTCCTAACTGTCACCTGTCATTTGTAAAGCTGTCACTTGTCATTTTCTATTTGCAAGCTGCACTTGTCTTTTTGAACTTTAACATTCCAAATCCGAAAAATGACCTTTATTTAATCGCTCATATCTCCGTAACCGTTTGTGCTAGAGACTTGCAGTAACTTTCCTCAGAAGCTATAGTTTTGCCGTAATCGTGAAAAACGCACTCGCGAATTTTGCCGCGATTTGCAAATTTCTCCACGTGTGAAAACAGAAGCTGCTTGCCTTCCATTTGCCAGAAATTCGTTTAACCTGCTAATTATCCCTGAATCATTGCTAGTGTGAGCCTGGACTAATATTAACTAGATACCACTCACCCTGAACCTCTAGAGGGAATTAAAAGCATTTTAGCATATTTTTCACTTTATTGCCAGCACATATAAAAGCATTTTGCCTGTGTTTTAAACTTCTGTAGTCTAAGTTGCTGGGTGAACTGAATTACATTTGAATTGCATTTCTGAGAATTGTGTGCCTTCCTTCCATTTCCCTGCATTGCATAAAAGGGGGGTGAATTGTCCAAGAAAGTGATTACATTGTCTTTTGCTGAAATCCTATCAAGTTATTTTCTGTACTGCATTTCATTCCACATTGCATCCATTGGAAACCATAAAAGTATTGTTGCTATCTTATCCATTTCATGTCAACTCCTTAGTGATTATAAAGAAGTGTGCTAGTGCCAGATTCTCCGTTGTTAATCTTTATCATATCAGATTAAGTGTGATATTCAATTATTAATTTATTATAAAGCGTGAGATATATATATATATATATATATATATATATATTGTTTAAATTATCAATTAAACCTTTTAACTTGCAAAACAGAACTACTTCTTGGCTCAGTGGGGTCAGGAGGATTCCAAGAGAGGGGTGTTATATAGGGGTAGTCATCCAGAACGCATGAACTGGACATAAAGATATATCAATAAGGGTTTTCATTCAGTATTATAGACTAGGCGTTGACTTAGCTGTAGTGTTGAATTGAATCCTCTTACAAATTGAGGGCTCGTGCCGGACGTTTGGGTTAGATCTACCATTTGTGCAGATTAATACAGCGTGCCAGCTGACCAGATACACATATCCGGTCGGATCACCACGCTGTGTTACGCTGTAAAGCACTCCTCATAGGAACGCTCTAAGAAAAAGGTCTGTTTTGCAAAAATAAAATACAAATTTCTGTAAGTCAGGACAGAGACCAATCTCTAGAATGACGACCTTAGTAGACATGAAAATAGCCAGAGAGCACCTCTTACATAAACTATTTGTGAGAGGTGAATGGACTGAACAGGGCCAGGATGCCTGGTTGCAGGCCATCACGCGACAGGTCACTGAAACAGGGTCAGACCTATGGAGAGATCAGGGTCCATTACATGTGGCCCTGAGTGAACTATATATGGCTCCTAAAGCCAAAGATGAACACAATAAGATTGCCAGGATAGCAGCATACCTGTACCTATATATGGGAGACATGCAGGATAAATGCACTGAAAGCCAAGATCTGGCAAATAGGCAACAGATGACAGCAGAGAAGGCCCGATCTGATCTGGCCTCTTCTGAGCAGAGGCTGCAGAGGAGCCAGGAGTCAGAAAATGATGGTAGGCAATATATCATTAAAATAAAAGAGGATATGGGCATCCTACAACAGGAAAAGACAGACCAGGATACCAGATTTCTGGCCCTGCAGAAGGAGCACCAAGACAGTTTGGACTCCTTACTGCAGAACCAGAAAAAGTTGGAGCAACAGATCAATTTCAACAGGGCATGCGCGGAGCAGGTAGTCACCCTGCAAAGCCAGCTAGATAGAGAGAAAGAGGAGAGCAATAAACTGATTCTGAAAGACCTGGATACCCAGGCAGAGTTTGATGAGGAGCGCCAAAAAGCTGGTGCCTTTCAACGACAGAGGGACGACCTGGCAGCACAGATGCAGGCTCTTAGTCAGGAAAGGGATACCTTAGGCCAGGAAGTCTGCCACTTAAAAAGGAAATTGGAAGAAAATCACCTGGCCCTCCAGGGACTGGGTGACCTCCAAAAAGAACACCATAACTTGTTAGAGCACACCAGGAAGGTGGAGGATGCTCTGGCAAGAAAGGAGCAGGCCAATAGGGACACAGCTCAGGAGGTAACCCTCCTGCAGCAAAGGCTGGCCCAGTGCTCTAGGACCAATCAGGAAACGCAGAGAGAGAATGAGGCCCTCTGTCAACACAATGATAGGCTCCAACAACAGGTAGCGATGCAGGAGAGACTGATGGAGTCTAGTAAGGCCTTGACTGAGGAACTGAAAGCACAAATGCAGGCTCTTGCATTGCAACAGGGAGCAGGGGCGGATAGAGATGAGGTCCGCTGGGAAAGAGAGACTCCTGACCATAACCTCAGGAGCCCTAACACCAGGGGCCTTCATCTCTCCCAGTCCCTGGACTCTACCACCCCCATGTCCCCTGGCGCACATGAGCACAGGGCCACAGGGATGGCAGATTACTATCCAGCTAAAAGTATGGGGCTCATAGGCCAGTACCACTCAGGAATGGAGGGGTGGGCATCCGGGTATGGGCACCCAAGTACAGTGCAGTTCAGTGGGGAACCCCAGGAGAGTAGGCCCCTTAAGGGCATCCTGAAAACCTCTGCCCAGTTAGGTCAGTGGGGGGGGGTACCCAGCAAATCCTGGCAGCAAGGAGGGATCTGAGGACTCCTCTGAGCACCACAGGAAACAGGAGACCAGGTCCCCACATTCTGCCAGCCATTCCCAGGCTCGCAGAATCCGGGAAAACCTGGAAGAACAGACAGGAACCTCTGGGAGCAGTGCCTCTGAGTCAGAAGAAGAATGGACCAGGGTTACCCAGACCAAAAGGGCCAATAAGACAAAAAGGGCCTTGCTTAAGGACCCCTTAAAGCAGATTAAGGCGATCAGGAGCGTCATCACGCCTTACCATAAGAACGCTAAGTATTCTGTTTGGGAGCACTTAGAGTTGTTTGAGCAAATGATGGAGACTTTCCAGTTGAAGGACAGCCAAAGCTGTATTCAATATGTAAAGTGGACCTTCTCCCCGGAATACTCCAGTTTCTTTGCGGGGCTGGAGGACCAAAATCATTTAAGATGGTCCACCTATAAGGCGGCCATCTTGAAACATTTTTCCATTCATAGAAATCCTCAAGAGGCTCGCAAGGCAGCCTACAATTTGCAATGTGGGGAGGATCAGGCCCCACAAGAATTTGTGCAAGAACTGAAACGTGCTTTTGCGCAGACCACCAGAAGGGTGCGCACAGACAGTAGAGAATTCATCAATACATTTTTTCATGCCTTGCCCAAATACATAATGACCCAGCTCGTGAGGGATTTTGACGAGAAAAGATCTTTAGACTGGGTCATTGAACACGCTACCCGGATCTATGAGGTGCAGAAACCGGTAGATAGCAAAAGTAATGCCCAGAAAAACCCCAAAGCCAACAGCACCCCTGCTGCTGCCAAGGTGGCAGAGGTAAAGGTCACCCCCGTTTTGGATTTGGAGATGGGGGGCCTAAAAACCTACCTGCACCTAATAATGCTAGGCCCAGAAGGTCCTCGGGCCAGTCACAGACAGGGAGCCAGGGAGGCAGCCCCACAAATGGGGTCCCTCGCTCTCCTGATTATGTAAGCCCCCGTTACAAGGGAAACAGACCCATCCTGGGTTATGTGTGGACTCCTCCAGCCCAAGGGGGGAGATCCAGCCAAGAACCTAACCCAGGGAACTTTCCTCCTAACTTCCCACCGGAGGGCAGAAATTCTCCGAATCCTGGGCAGAACTTTTTCCCCAGGTATCCACCCAATTTCCAGCCCCAAAATCCTCCACCCTTCTTTCCCCAATTCCCTGAGCCCAGACAACCTAATCCGGGAGAGGGGAGGCCAAGGGTGGAGGGGTACCCAAATCTTCCCAACCCGGGGTATTACCAGAGGAGGGACAGCTACCCTTCCCGGGATCAGCCCAGGGGAGAAAACAGGGCCCCGTATCAGCCTGAGCGGGTTTCCCAGTTAGAGCGCCAGGTTCAAAACATGGCGCGGGATCTGGGTCACATACTGAGGGCTCAGCAGAACCCTCAGATGGGCGTGCCGGTGCAGAACGCACCCAACTCTGGACCTGGTGCTCCAGAACAATGACGGGGGCAGCACCCCGATAACTCACCGGTTCCCAGGGAGGAGGCACAAGGGGAAGGGGGGTGTAAAGCCTTGGAGGAAGCTTCCTTCCTCACTTGTAAACAGCCCCTGGAAACCCAGGAACCGGAAACAAAATCTCTTGCCCCTGAAAGTCTGCCTCCTAAGGAGCAGAGGGGGGGTAGGAGAAACAAAAGACCCAAACAGACTCAGTTTGAGGAGGAGGTACAGATCTTCCAATTTGAGGGAGAGGGATCCTCAGAGGATCCTGGGAAAAGGATCTTCTCCTTCAGAGAGGGGGGAACTCCTCCCAAAGAAAAATGGGTCCCTAGGGATGCAAATCCAGACTGGGGAGATGTGGAGACTGAGCTACCGCCGCCCACCATCTCATCCCAGAACCAACAGCAAGAAAATCCCCTGGTTCAAACCCATCCTGGTGACTGCCTCCAAAAAGGGGGGGGCGGCCCGGAACCGGAGCCAGGGGAACCCACAATGGCTCTGATCTCCAGTTGCCAAATTTTTCTTTCATATTCCCAAGGCTCTCCACAGAATTCTGCCCAAATCTCTTCGCTAGCGATGTCCAAAACCAGAAAGTTAGCCCACCAGTTGTCCAAAAATGTGCATTATCTGTGCCCCCTTGAGGAGAAGGAGGGAAGATACTATGCCCCGGTCCGAGTACAGGGGCAGGGTACAATTTTGGCACTGGTGGACACGGGATCTCAAGCTACCCTTCTGTCCAGAAGGGCCTTTGATGAACTGAATGCAGGAAGGGGAGAGAATTACCAAATTCCTCTCACCTCTCTTCCTGGACAACTGCAGAACTTTGACGGGAAGGAAATTCCCGTCGAGGGGACGGCAGATTTGGACATTAAAATTGGGCGACACAAGTTGAAACACCCAGTCATAGTTGTGACTCCGGAGGGCACCCCTTGTTTACTGGGGAATGACCTCCTGAGAAGGTTGTCACCCCTAATAGATTGTGTAAACAAGGTCCTCTGGACCCAGACTAGCCGACCAATAAAATTAAAACAGAGTGTCAACCATGTTAGTTTAAACGGCACCTGCCACATGGTTGAACAAAAATCTGACCAAGTAGAATTTCACTTCCACAACAACCAAATTCCAGACGTGACAGTAATAGCAGTAGGACAACAGACTGGTGATGGGGGGTCCTCTCTATTTCTGAAAATCAACCTTCCTTCCAGTTTAAGGTGGTATTCCACACCGGAAGGAAACACCCTGAAATTCTTTACTAATCCACAATCAGAAACTCCCACTCCTACAGTCCAGAAAGATGTGAAATCAGCTCAGAGCCTGGCTGATATTCAGCAAATTGGAGAGCAGTTGTTCATCCCTGTTCAGTTAAATGATGGGAAGGACTCTGTTCTCGCTCGAGTGTGTGTGAACAACGGTAAGAGCTTCATCAGCGAAGCCATGTGCCGCCAACTCCCAAAAGATCCAGCCATTCCCACATTCAAACTGATAGACAAATGGGAAATGGACCTGGAAGCGCCTAATTCCAAACATCTCCTGCCAAGCAGGTGTATGCTCAAAATCTCCATTGGCAACAAGAGCATAGTCCATAATTGTTGGGTCGTGCGAGACGTCCCTGCCGCCTTTTACTTAGGCAGTGACATTCTCAATCGCTTTGCCATTCGTTTGGACCTAATAAACTTCCAAGCTTGGTCCCAATTAGCGGATAATGCCATGGGCTTTGATGATCCAGAAAAAGCATTTAGGTCAGCTCAATTGCTACCTTATGCAGTTGAAATTCAGATCAAAGAGGAAGTCACCATCCCAGAAAGGACCCGACAATTCTCCCTGGAAGTGAAAGTTAAAAGAGGACAACATTTGAAAAACCCTGATGCTTACATACATCTAAACGCTTCTCTCCAACAGCAAGGGTTAGGGGTAAACCCAACTCCATTAGTCAACATAGAACATGACACCATTCCAATAGAGGTGGATAACAGCGACTTAAAGAGTATTACTCTAGCCGCAGGCACCATTATTGGAATGGCGGTTGATGACCGACATTTTTCCATAGACTTAGGTCATGAACTGTTAGGGCCAATCCCCAAGGACTGCTTTGACAGTGACAGTGATGACAATACAACACCAGGCAGGATTTTTACCCGGCATGGGGGGAACTTCCTGGTGTACACTTCTTGCCCTTATGGTAAGGAAGATGTGACTTGTGACTTCAGGAGGGATGAGGTGATTTTCCAAGTCCATGAGGGCTGCCTTTCCCACCTGAAGCCTCCAGTCCAAATCAGCACTCTGACCAGGGACTTCTCCACCCAGCTGGAGGAGGCCGCTGAAATAGCCAAACCAGAAGTCTTTCCAGGCTTCAGGCAGATGGTGGAAGAGAGAGTCAACCTAGCTGACGCCTGTGTGACTCTGGAACAAAAGCAAAAGTTGAAACAAGTTTTCTTGGATTTCCAAGATCTCTTTGCGGTAGACTCATATGACTGTGGTCGCACTGACATCCACACAACAACAATCCCCACGGACCCTGGCATGACTCCAGTGTTTGTGAAGCAATATCGCTTGCCTCTCGCATCAATGGAGTCCCTTACTGAAATAATTAAGAACCTTGAGTCCCGGGGAATAATCCGCCCAGTCCACAGCACTTTCAATAATCCAGTGCTGGGAATATTGAAGCCAAACGGCCAGTGGAGACTCTGCGCCGACCTCAGGGAGCTCAACAAACGGGTCCATACTTCTCGATGGCCTCTGCCCTACATTGACCAAGGGCTGGCCCAGATCCAGGGGTCACAGGTATTCACTGCAATAGACCTGACCAATGGGTACTGGACCGTGCCTGTCAGTAGGGAGGACCAATACAAACTGGCTTTTACCTTTGGGGGCCAGCAGTACACGTGGACCAGGACTCCCTTCGGATACTTCAACTCCGGCAATGAAGTCAACATTTTTCTACACAAGGCCATGCCCGACTTGGGTGCGAGGGGTAACCTGGCTTATGTAGATGATGTCCTCATCAAAAGTTCATCTGTGGAGGAACACATAGCGGAGATCCGTTATGTTCTGACGCAGTTGAGGGCCGCCGGAGCAAAACTTTCCTTTCAGAAAGCACAGTGGTGTAGGACCCGTGTTAATTTCTTGGGGCATGAGATTACTCCTCAGGGTCTCTGTCCCCAGGAAAAGAAAGTGGAAGCACTTCAGAAACTGAAAGACCCCACAACTCTGCGAGAACTAAGGAGCCTCCTTGGACTGACTAATTACAGCAGAAAGTTCATTGAGGGCTACGCAGAGATCACCAGACCCCTGATTCATCTCCTGAAGGGGGGGGTCAAGTGGGAATGGGGTCCAGAACAAGCCGAGGCAGTAAGACAACTCAAGAGAAGCCTCTCACAAGCGCCTTGCCTAGCTTACCCTGTAAGAAACAAGGAGTTCTTCCTGGAGACGGGGTTCTCTAATACGTGCTTGACGGCAGTATTATACCAAAAGCATGACAAGGTCAATAAAGTAATCTCCTATGCGAGCAAAACTTTATCCTCTGTGGAGGAAAAATTCAACGATTGTGAGAAGGCACTCCTGGCAACGGTGTGGGCATTGAAGAATTACCGCCCGTTTATCCAGGGGGAACACATCATAGTGGAGACTCCACACCAGCCTCTGCAATATCTCCAAAGTGATAGAATCCGGGCCGGAAATGTGAGTAATTGCAGAATTACTTCCTGGATTCTGTCAATGCAAGGCTTTCCTGTGGAGGTCAGATATGGCCAAAACAAGAAGAGTCCCCTCGCGCAAGGTCTGGCTGACTTGCATGATTGTGCCAGAGAAAACTGTCTCGAGGACGAAAGTCTAAAAATAAAGGACAACATGGGGGCATACCTTAATTCCCCCCACAAAGTCTTTGAAGAAGACAAGTGTGAGGGAATGCCCACTGTCTATGTGGATGGATGCTCTTACCATGTTGACAACGACGGGGAAAAGAACTGGTGGTCGGCGTAGGGAATGCATGGGTGAAGGAGTTCCCAGAACCCTCCGCTGGGTACAAAATTGGTCCCCGAAGTAGTCAGGTGGCAGAATTGATGGCTGTGCATCAGGCCATCCTCACTGCTGTCCAGCATCAACTCCACGAACTGGTCATAATCACAGATTCGGATTATGTACGGAACGGGTTCGTGGAGCACCTGGTTAATTGGAAAACCAGAGGCATGTTATGTGCTAACAACAAACCCTTGAAACATGGGAAGTTGATTCAAAACATTGATGATCTGGTCACCTCGAAGGGAATGACCATCTATTGGAAGAAGATCAAGGGTCATTCCAAAGTAGAGGGACCAGACAAAACTGGAAATGACTTAGCTGATCAGCTGGCCAAAACCGGGGCCATCCAAGGGGATCTAATTGAGATTGAGTCCCTGTTGGGGGAAATCCAGGTCACTGCTATCACTAGGTCCCAGACAAATGCTCACAATGACCTCTCAATTGCACAATGGAGCAAGGAGACCCCTGATGCTGATTTGATTACCGCTCAGAAGGGGGATCCAATAATTGGTAAATTTTACCAACACCTTGAGGACCCTGAGAACTTTCCCCTGACGGATACCGATTACATTGGGAAAGAGGACCTAAGAGTGTTGATGAAATGTCCAAAAATGTTCCGCATCCAAGACGGTTTGCTGGTAAGGAAATCCAAAGCTGGCCACGATCAGTGGGTGGTTCCTACCTCATTCCGAAGCCTGATGTTAAGTCACGCCCATGATGCGGCCACCGCCGGTCATAGGGGGTTTCACACAACATTGGAAATCTTAAGAGAGGTTGCATACTGGCCACACATGGGGCAAGACCTCGACCAATACTTGAAGGGGTGTCTTGTGTGTGCACAATTTCAGCCATCATCCCTCACGCACCGCGCGCCTCTCCAAAAGCGGGGGATGACACTGCCATGGTCAGATTTACAAATCGACTTTGTAGGCCCCGTGATTCGCTCTGCTAGGGGGAATAAGTACATGTTGACTGTGACATGCTTGTTTACCAAGTGGGTGGAATGTCTCCCAGCCCCAAATTGCAAGGCAGAAACCGCAGCTGCCCTGATGATTAACCATATCTTTTCCCGTTTTGGTCTACCTAAAAGGATTGAGTCAGACAGAGGTAGCCACTTCACCAGTGAAGTAATGACAAAGATGTGGGAGATACTGGGGGTCAAAAGGAAGTTGCATATTGCTTATAGACCAGCTTCTTCTGGGGCAGTAGAGAGATATAACCGAACCATTGTGAGCATATTAAAGAAGTTTGTGGCAGATTCTGGGCCAAGTTGGGATATCCGATTACCTCTGGTCCTAATGGCCATCAGATCTACCCCTTCATCTGCAACCAAAATGTCACCATTTGAGTTGATGACTGGACGCAAGATGGTGCTTCCGCAGCATTTGCTCTATAGGACCCAAGAGCAGACACTGATAAATGCCTCCACTACTCATGAGTATGTGGAGAATTTAAGGAAACACCTCCAACATGCTTTTGCTTACGCTCAGCGGAATCTAGAAAGATCGGCTGATAGCATGAAGACCCACTATGACCTGAAGACTTCCAGAAAGGAATATCAGGTGGGAGACCGGGTCTATCTATACAACTTCCAAAGGAACCAGGCCAAGCAGCGGAAATTCTTGCCTACATGGAAGGGACCCTTTGAGATCATCGACAAGATCTCCCCTGTGGCCCACAAAATCCACATCCCCAAAGGTCCTTTGGCAGAGGGGGAAGACAAGTGGGTCCACCTAAACCAGTTGAAATGTTGCAATCCCAGGCACGCTCTGCAACAACTGGAGGAATCCTCTGGAATCCTAGCGGGTACTGTCTCAGACTAATTCAGTTCCAACCATAAAACATACCACACCTAGTCTCTAAAATATTGTGATTTGCATGAAATTGTCTCTTAGTTATACTGTTTTTTTTTCAAAATAAGAATGTAATGTTTTGTTATGATGAAATGCATATGCTGCCCCACTATCTCAACAGTGGTGGAAAAATGTCTATGAGTAGGTATTGCCGCTCTTCCTTTGTCGTCCTAGGAGAAAGAAAACCGGGAGACGGGCCAAGGACGACGATCCGGAGACCGGGAGCAGAGACGCAATGGGCCCGGGGTACCGCCCAATATTCCCATCAGGACCGGCGAGGAGAACCGATCGATCCGACCGGATGGAGAAAAAGATGCTGAACTGTGCCATCTATTGGAAGAAGATGAGGAAACATCCCAGGTCTTGCGAGTCCCATCAGTGAAACAGAATGGCCATCGCAAGAGGGGGGCTTGTGGGATGTTTTTATCCACGCATCCAAGCCCTACCTCAAAACTGTGCAGTACTGACATGGACAACATCATGATGGCCAGAGCTTCCCAGAAAATGCATAGGGAAATGCATGAAGAATAGGCTGCCGCTCATTTTTGCCGATGTTATGGGCACAGAAGGACACTGCCTAAAACCACCATTGGACTACCCACACAGTAGTCTGAAACCATTGGGAATGGCAATGCTGATTGCCAAAAGCAAACCCATAACTGTTGGGAATTCATTTTCTTAAATCCCAAAAAGGGGTGCAGTACCAGTACTCACCACTATCAGAAAGCCGGCGTTTTAAAACCACCAGATTTTACTTTTTGTAGAAAACTGAATAAATGAACCCAAAACAGGCCAAAGAAAGACTTACTGAGAGGTGGATCCAATGTAAAGTTATATTCTGAAGTGACTTGAAGGTTTATAACAAGACTGGCTGAGCTGTGGATTTCAGCAGTTTAAGTAAATTTGGACTGAAAGACACTACAAATCTAAATGTTTAAAAGAAATGAGTGACCTACTTTGAGTGTCACATAGGTTGCAATTGTTTAAATGTCATAGTTTTAAACTTAGAATCAGCATCCTAGCTGCATATGTAAAAAAATGTCTTGACTTAAACTGGGGAACAGAAATGACATGTAGCTAAAAACTGGCTTAAAGAGATTCCAATTTTGCCTGGCAACTACCCCCCATCAGGAGTGAAATTTGAGTCACAGCTGTGTTCCCAGGCCTATCTGCCTTTTGCTGGCCACACTAAGGATATGCCATCTCTCTGATAATTGAATTAAGGGGAGCCCCCACAGAATACAAAGCCCTGTCCTGACCCAGGCAGATGGTTTATTGCAGATGTTGTAAATGTAGCTTCCTCCTGGAAGTAAAGGGGAGGGGCACTCCTGTGAGAGCAAGCTGGCTTGGCAGAACTGGAAAAACCAGAAATTCAACCTTGTGCTGGAGGAAAACCACACCCCTTTGGGGCCAGAACATAACTCTAAAAAGATGAATAACTCATAGAGCGGACATGTGAAAATTTTATAAATGATACCATAATTCTTGTGATTTTTCTGCCCACATTTTAAGAGGTTTTTAGAACCGGTGGTATGTTCAGGGGAGTTTTAGCGGAAAAGAGGATATTACTCAAAATGTGTGCATGTGAAAAATCTGACACTTCATCAACTAATGTCCATACTCCTTGCGCACATGTGTGTAAATTTGGGTTAATGTCCGGTATTGCAAACCAGTTAAAAAGTGCAAAATATTGCCATTTCTGAATGCAAGCCCCCAGGAAGAGCAGAGTTTGAACAGGGTATACCTCCTGTGATATGTGATGGGTGCGTGTAATTTTAAAACAATATGTACCTCTGCAAATATGTATTTGGTTCAAATCTAGATTTGTGTGCAAGTTGACAGGAGGAGTGGACTTTCTGCAGGCTGTAAAATGACATCACTCTGACACAACTTAGCTCCCCCAATCAGGGGAGAAATGAAAGCTTGGCCAATGATAAGTGGAGATGGGCTGGCTAGTGATGCTGCTCACACACACCCATTTTCAAAACACATAAAAGCAGAGAGACAGGACAGATAGGGACCTTCAAATCCATTTGCTGCGGGACGCTCTGCTGGAAAATCCATACTTTACCTCCATCAACCTTCAGAGACCCAGACCAGCAGAGTAGAGCTGACCTGTTAGCAGAACCAGAGAGAGCTGATCCAGACCACTGTTAGCAGAACCAGAGAGAGCTGACCCAGATCACTGTGAAGTGCAGAGACCAGAGTCCAGTCTAAAACCTGACCAGATCCGTGGCAAGGCCCAGTTAATTCAAGAATATAGTGTGAGTACATAGCAAACTGTGCAGAACCAATCTCTTAGTTAAAATAATATAATTCAATCCTATTTTAATCTAAGTAGAACTGTCTCCTAACTGTCACCTGTCATTTGTAAAGCTGTCACTTGTCATTTTCTATTTGCAAGCTGCACTTGTCTTTTTGAACTTTAACATTCCAAATCCGAAAAACGACCTTTATTTAATCGCTCATATCTCCGTAACCGTTTGTGCATTCCTACCCCCTATAGTTTTGCCGTAATCGTGAAAAACGCACTCGCGAATTTTGCCGCGATTTGCAAATTTCTCCACGTGTGAAAACAGAAGCTGCTTGCCTTCCATTTGCCAGAAATTCGTTTAACCTGCTAATTATCCCTGAATCATTGCTAGTGTGAGCCTGGACTAATATTAACTAGATACCACTCACCCTGAACCTCTAGAGGGAATTAAAAGCATTTTAGCATATTTTTCACTTTATTGCCAGCACATATCAAAGCATTTTGCCTGTGTTTTAAACTTCTGTAGTCTAAGTTGCTGGGTGAACTGAATTACATTTGAATTGCATTTCTGAGAATTGTGTGCCTTCCTTCCATTTCCCTGCATTGCATAAAAGGGGGGGTGAATTGTCCAAGAAAGTGATTACATTGTCTTTTGCTGAAATCCTATCAAGTTATTTTCTGTACTGCATTTCATTCCACATTGCATCCATTGGAAACCATAAAAGTATTGTTGCTATCTTATCCATTTCATGTCAACTC
Organism: Ambystoma mexicanum; assembly: GCF_040938575.1. Lineage (NCBI taxonomy): Eukaryota > Metazoa > Chordata > Amphibia > Caudata > Ambystomatidae > Ambystoma > Ambystoma mexicanum. The sequence continues at coordinate 382,297,344 of NC_090934.1, read as the reverse complement.
CTTAGTGATTATAAAGAAGTGTGCTAGTGCCAGATTCTCCGTTGTTAATCTTTATCATATCAGATTAAGTGTGATATTCAATTATTAATTTATTATAAAGCGTGATATATATATATATATATATTGTTTAAATTATCAATTAAACCTTTTAACTTGCAAAACAGAACTACTTCTTGGCTCAGTGGGGTCAGGAGGATTCCAAGAGAGGGGTGTCATATAGGGGTAGTCATCCAGAACGCATGAACTGGACATAAAGATATATCAATAAGGGTTTTCATTCAGTATTATAGACTAGGTGTTGACTTAGCTGTAGTGTTGAATTGAATCCTCTTACAAGTGGGATGTGGAAGAACAGAAGGTAAAATGGACGGGTGAAAACCTTGACTGCAATAGAAAGGGCTGACCTTGAGTGCAGAGTGATCGGAATTGTTGTAGGCAAACTCGGCCAGGTGTATGAGGAGAGACCAGTCATCCTGAACCTTGGCGGCAAAACAACGAAAGATATTGCTCCAGAGTTTGATTTACACGTTCGTGGCTCCGTTGGTTTGTGGGTGATAACCTGATGAGAGAGCGCGTTGGATCCCTAGAATGCGACAGAGATGTTTCCAGAATTGTGAGACATATTGTGGTCCTCGGTCCAATATGATCTTGGAAGGAAGTCCATGGAGACAGAAAATATGTTCCAGGAAGATTCCAGCAAGTTCTGAGGAGGATGGCAGCTTATACAAAGGTGTGAAATGAGCCATATGGGTGAACAAGTCTATGGTTACCATGATGGTCGTGTACCCTCGGGAAGGTGGTAACTCCACAATGAAGTCTGTAGAAATAAACTCCCATGGTCTTCTTGGCAGTGATGGTTGCAGTAGAAGACCCGCCGGTCTCTTGTTATCATGTTTGTTTTGACTGCAGACAGTACAAGCCTTGACGTACTGTTGTATGTCGGTCTTCATTTGAGGCCACCAAAACTGTCTTTGTATAAGACGGAGGGTGTTAGTTATACCACAATGACCGGAGTGAGGGGTATCATGGCAGAGGTTTATTATCTTGTGTTGTAATTTCTGCGTAGGAATGACCAGTGCATTGTCCTTGAATAGATATTCTTCCTTGACTCTTAGATTCCATGGATTCTTCCTTGAAATCTCCTTCCAGAGGTCAGAGGACTGGGTTTGAGCTCAGATTTCTTCCAGGAGGTTGATTGCCTGAGCTACAAAGATAGTTTGGGGAAACATCTTAGGATAGGCCTTATCCTCAGTGGTTGCGTAGTCTGGACGTCGAGATAAGGCATCAGCAATCATGTTTTGTGATCCGGGAACGTGAGTGATTTGAAACTGGTATTGGGCAAAGAAGTATGCCCAACGGAAGTATGTTCCTGCACTCCAAAGAGTGTAGGATTTGGAGATTCCGATGATCTGTGCAGACCTGAACTGGATATCTAGCACCCAGAAGTAGGTGTCGCCATTCAGTGAAGGCTTGGCGGATGGCCAAGAGTTCCTTTTCCAGGACGGAATAGTGAGTCTCACTGGGGGTCAGGGTTCGTGAAAGGTAAGCAATGGGGTGTTCCAGTCCATCCTGTTCCTGTTTCTAGACCGCCCCTATGGCGTAGTTAGAGGCATCCGTTTCCACTAGAAATGGGCGATTTGTGTCGGGTTGGGTCAGGATGGGGGCTTGCGTGAACTCTGCCTTCAATCGTTGGAATGCCTGATCTTGCGATGTAGACCAGAGAAAGGGGGTGTCCTTCTTCAATAGAGCTACGATCGGCTGAACAATCTCTGAAAAGGTAGAAATAAACTTCCGGTAGAAGTTGGTGAGCCCCAGGAAGGATTGCACCTGTTTCACAGGCTTTACATTCGAAGGGTCCAAGCCAATTCCTTCTGGGCTAAGGATGAATCCTAGGTAGTGAACAGAAGTAACGTGGAACAAGCATTTTTCGGGTTTGGCTAACAGTTTGTTTTCACAAAGTCGTTGTAGTACTGCCTTTACATGTTCTTCATGTTTTAGAGGATCCTTGGAAAAAATCAATATGTCATCCAGATAGACAATGACGAAGAGGAACAACATATCAGAGAACACCCTGTCCATAAAACGCTGAAAGACTGCAGGAGCATTGGCTAGTCCAAAAGGCATGACTAGGTATTCAAAGTGACCAAAGGGTGTTCTAAAGGCTGTCTTCCATTCGTCCCCTTCCCGGATTCGAATTAAATGGTAGGCACCCCAGAGACCCAGCTTCGTGAAAATTACGGCTCCTCTCGCAGATTCCAGGATATCCGAAATCAGGGGCATCGATCTTTGAGGGTGCATTGGTTTAAGCCTCGATAGTCGAGGCAAGGTCTGAGTTCCTTGGTGTCCTTCTTGGGAACGAAGAACAACAAAGCACCCGCTGGAGATTTCGAGGGTCTTATGGTGCCGTTTTCAAGATTGGTGTCGAGGTATTCCCGAAGGGCCTTTTTCTCAGGTTCGGAAAGGATGAACATTCGGCCGAAGGGAATTACAGCTGAGGGATCTGTATCTATGGCACAGTCTTCAGGCCTGTGAGGGGGTAATGCTTGGACTATGGCGGTAGAAAATACATCAGCATACTCCTGATAGGACTCTGGAACTTGTATGATATTGGAAACCATGAGTGGTGTTTGTTGGTCTCTTGGAGGTTCTTTAGGAGTTATCGAGGAAGGGTCCAGGGATAGACAGTGGGACATACAGAACTCTGAGCCCAGGAATAATGATCTTGCTGTCCAATTGATATACGGATTGTGTTTTTGTAGCCAGGGCATACCCAAAACCATGGGGTAATGGGCTGACTTAATGATGTCAAATGTTTTCCGCTCTTGATGATGATTTATGGAAAGTTGGATCTCTTTAGTCTGCAGGCTTATGAGTCCTGAAGAGAGGGGTCTTCCGTCAATTGCTTCCACCGGCTGCATGGTGTTTCGTGTCTCGTACGGAATTTGATGACTAACTACCCAGTCTTGATCAATAAAAATTCCCATAGCTCCGCAGTCCACCAAGGCCAGAATGGGGTAGGTCTTGTCTTTGGAGGGCGAGAGGAAGGCCTGTAGAATCACCAAACTATTTTGTCCAGGAGAGTTCAAGGATGGAATTGATGTGGAGCAAACATCTCTCTCCCGACACCTTGCTCCATCTAGGATCGGGAACTCGCGTTTCCCGAACGCCGTGGAGGGGCTAGAGGGCATTCTCTAACAAGATGTTTATCCGAGGCACAATACATGCACAGGCCTGTGTGGATCCTTCTCATCCTTTCTTGAGGGGAAATAGGCCCACGGAAGGCTCCGATTTACATGGGTTCCGGATCTGTGTCAGGGGTTGGGTCTGAATCGGTTTTAACAGAGGACTCAAGGGAATTATTTTGAAAAGGTGTCTTGGTCTTTCTTCTTTCAGCCTTTCTTTCCTGGATTCAAAGGTCTATCTGCAGGGCTAGATCCATAAGAGCCTGTCAGGAACTAGGACGAGCTACCCGGGCTAATTCATCCTTAATGTCCTCGTTTAGACCCCTGCAACATAGAGTGAAACTTACTTCAGAGGACCAATCCGCTTCCTTGACCAGTTGTTTGAATCTAGTAACGTATGTTAACATATCCTGGGTACCCTGTCGAAAATCAAGTAAGCGTTCTTGAGCACTAAAAACCTGTTCTGGGCGGTCGAACATAGTATTGAGTGCCTGAATGAATCCATCATAATCATCCAGGAGGGCATCCCCTGAGTTGACTAAGGGCGTAGCACAGGTTAACGCGTTCCCTGTGAGGTGCGAGATAATGAAGCCCACCTTCGCCCTAGAAGTTGAAAAATAATAGGGCTTAAAGGTAAAATGCACCAAGCTGGAATCCAGGAATCCACGTAAGGATTATGCTGATCCATCATATTTGTCCACCACTCCACCAAATAACACACTGTCCTTGTTAGCGGGGTCGCGAGACAACACTAGCTGCTTTAGCGCAGCATTCTCAGCCTTTAAGTTCTGTACTTCAGTTGTGAGCACTTGCATGCCAAGCATAAGGTCCTGGCCTGGTTTCTACATAGCAGTATCAGTGTTGGTCGTTTGGTGTCTCAAACTGTCATAAATCTCCCCCCGTCTCACCTGGGATCGCTTCTTGCTCTGTTCCGCGGGAGGATTCCTCTTGTGGACGGATAGGGTCTTGTATAGACTCGCTCGAGTCTCGTCCGGCTGCAGAGCGCGTTCAGAGTTCTGGGAAGGCCGTTGTTCCAGGATAGCCAGGGAAGTAGGAAGCGGTCACTACAAATGGGGATTCCAGGAGTCGAGAAGAGGGAAAGGAAGAAGGAAGGAGGAAGGGAACCAGGATCTTGGATAAAAGATTTGCCGAACAGCACACACACGTCGAGTCACTACCAAATGATAGCGTTGAGACACGCGGGGACGCGGGGGCGTGGCCATTTTATAGGACGTGCCGTGTGCGTCGTGAGGCTAGTCACTTGTTGCGCCCATGTTGGGAGTAATAAGGAATACAAGCCCCGGCGCGATAAGAACCAGGAGGTCCAGAAAGGGCAAGTTCTATGGCTCATGACAACAGGAAGTCATCTCCTAGTTTCAACAACCGCTCCTGCCGCCATTGGTTTGTAGCTTACGTCTGTTTAGCTAGACAGAGTTGTGATGCTCACAGGTATTTCCTCACGCCTAATCTTGTTGTTATTTACAATCTACATTAGGAACCAGCCTTAGACATCCTTTTCAGCCTTCTATTCCTTCGAGTTCAAGACCCATAATCTGCTCTATGCTATTCATCCCTGGGGCTACTGTTTGTGGGTAAGATCCCAATCTCTTATTGCATTTCTCTTTTCGCACATTGGACATAATCTTACTCCTTATATGTTCTATTAGGCGCTTTGCCAACATTAAACATCAGATTGAGATATAAAAACCTAGTAGGGAATAGGCTTGTCAGGGTAAGCTCCTTTCTATACCCTCTACTATTTCACTAGACTTGGGAAACCATATTCTTACTTACCTGCATTTCTACTCTTTTGAATTAGAATCCTTCCTGACAAGAATCCGGACCACATTAAAACTAGCGTGAGTCTTCACCAGCTGCTTGCAGGAACCCACGCACCCCAGCAGCGCATCACAGGGTTTTTTCCCCTATTGGGGTTTTCCCTGGAGATTCCACTTCTACCTAGCCTTTTGGCTGGGTTTAAGAGGGGTTTTTAGGTAATTCTCTCTTTCATCTATTACGAGACTGTTGATCATCACAGAGGTAAGTGTTATTTACAACTGCCGAGAGACATATTTGGTTTCATGTGCTTTATTATTATAAAGTAATTACATCAGGATACTATTTAGATCATCCTCGAAGGAACCTAACGGTCCAGGTGGTCTACAGATCACATAGATGGTGAGGGTACGGTTGCTGGATAGGTGAAGCTTAGCTGTGAGAGTCTTGCAGGACTGGAACACAGGGGTAGTGGTAAGTATCATGGTCAGGTTAGATTTATGGATGATAGCGAGACCACCACCTCTGGCGTTTGGTCAGTCAGCTCTTAGTAGTTGGTAACCCTCTGGTGCAGCTAACATAATGGCAGGGCCTGCGGCCTTGTGGAGCCAAGTCTCGGTTATGACCAGCAGGTCCAAATTCTCATTAGTTAGGGTGTCCGCAATATCAGTGGCATGAGCCACCATGGATCTGGCATTGATAAGCGACCCAGATAGTAGTAGGGTGCTTGTGAGTTTGGTCGTGGGGTGTTGTTTAGTTTTGGTTTGGGTAGCTATTTGGCAGTTTGTTTGGGTTATGGCCGGGAGGGCAGAGGACAGAAGGTTATGGTTATAATATTGTGTACGATTATTGGCTGATCCAGTCAGATGAGCAGCCTTACACGAGAATCCTCTAATGGTATGGTTTGTAGAGGGTTTGTGGAGGCGAGACAGTTTAGATCTCAATCTCATATTTCTATCCTTGGGTGGGCATGAGGCAAAGGAGGCAGAGGCCATTATGGATAAGGAAACCTCTTATAAGGTGGATTATGTGAGTTCTTAAAGTTTTCCTCATGATCAAAGGCATGGTAAGCAGGTTATAAATAGTTGCAGGTTCATGCTATTGCATAGTTAGGCATAAGTTAAATGCAGCGCTCAACTATCAGGCAGGAGTAGGCTAAATGGAGCATTCAAATATTGAAGGCAGATAAAGGCTAATGTAACATTCAAAAGGCAGGCAGGTAAATGCTAGATGCAGCAATCAGGTGATAAGGCAGGCATGGGCTAAAACAACATTCAAAGACAACCTCTTGTACTGCTCACTTTACTCTTGAGATAAGTCTCGCTGCTCAGCCACTGCTACCACATTACTGTGTAGTACGGGCTTGTACCAAAGGTGAAATTGTACTTGCACTTGTAGTCTTAATTGTGTGTAGTGTTCCCAAAGGTTACTGCATGTGATTCTGCCTAACAGTATGTGTGATGGAATTGAGTATTCTATGCGCACAGCCATGTGTGATGTGTGTTAGACATGGTCCCCAATTCAAAATAGCTCATAGCCTAGTAGTTGGACTCACCCAGCAGCCAGGTACACTATGCTGTTTCAAGCCCCCCCCCCAATTCAAAAGTGCTCATGGCCTGGTAGTTGGACTCACCCAGCCGCCAGGTACGCTGTCCACTGTGACGTGCCATGTACCGAGGCAGCGTGGAGTTGCGCAGCACCATGGAGTCATGGATGGAACCGGGAAATCTGGCACAGCAAAGGGTGATGATGAGGCGGGCAATCACACACCATCTGCACGTTCAGCAAATGATATAGTTTTCTGTTGTGGTACGCAGCCTCCACAACATGCCTGGCCACCAGCTCCACATATGTGCAGTCCAAGGCACCAATGACGTTCGGCATGCCTGCACGGGCATGGAAGGCTATTTTTGTGAGGTTTACCTGGTCTGCTGTTCTGGGTAGACTGATGTGGTCTCGTACGTGCCGTAGGAGAGCATCAATGACCAGGAACAGGACATGTGAAAAACAGGGTTGTGATATCCCATGGAGCTCTCCGGCTGTGTGCTGGTTTGTGCCTGTGGCAAGGAAGTGTGGCACGGACACTACCTTGAGCAAGGGGGCGTGGCTGTGCGGATATTTCATGGATTAGGTCCACTATATTGATGATGGTGTCCCGGTCTAGCCAGTACAGGGTGTGGATCTACATTTCGCTCAGGTTTAATGGAGTGGCCCTTAAACAAGGGATTGGTGGATGTCGGTGTGATGCAACAGGCTGGACAATGGGGTTTTGCTGGTTCATGATGGCCCTACTTCTCCTCATATGCCCCCACTGCACCCTCTGCCTCCCTGCCTCTTCAAGTAATAGTCCTGCAGGCATGGCCTCCAGCTCCAGTACTGCTACTGCTAGCATTGTGGTGTTGTAGGGTTGTGGGAGCGGTCCTTTTCTGCTGTAGCACTGCTGATTTGTAGTACCTGTGCTGATTATTTGCACCTGTGGCATGTTTCTACACACTGAGTCTACTTAAAGCCTGGTCCGCGATGCCAGTGTTTACGGCATCAATTTCACATTCATACCGGCATGTACATGCCGGTAATTGCCTGACCGTGCTGCTCGTAATGTACACTTTGTTACGCCATGCCCGTATGACAGGAACGGCTGCAGCGGCACTCCACAGATACCGGCAACAGTGTTGCCGGATGCGGTAGGTCACTTACGGTGCCAGTGATGCCGGCATCCTGACTTATACTGTCCTGGTCCCGAAAAAGGTGCCAGTACGGAACTACCGGCACAGTTGTCTCCGGACAGGCACACTTGTAATGAGGCCCAGTCTCTTGGTGGTACCACATCAAATCATCTTCTTCGTGACAGTACTTGGCAGGTTAGTGAACCAAGTCTTCCCAATGAGCTAAGAATGAATCAAGAGAACTTTGTAAATCATCTTCTCGTGACTGTACTTGGCAGGGTAGTTAACCAGGTCTGTCCAATGAGCTGAATACGGGCCTGGCACCCACAATTTGAAAAGGCAAGAGACAGTGACCCTCTCCCTCGTGGTTATACTTGGCAAGCCAGAGGACCAAGTGAGCTATACTGGGTAAATCTGTGTGATGAATCTGAGGATGTCATCACTCCTTTCCCAGGGGAAGCCTCTCTTTCATGTGGCCAGGAAACGGCAGCCGCTGCTTGATCCTGACCCTGGGCGTGGCTATATGAGGGAGGATCACATGGGAGAGGCAACCCTCATGGATGGTTTGACAAAAAGAGATGAGACATGGTATCCCCGTTTCCCTTTTAGGGATGCTCCTTTTAATCCTCATGCCTTGATGGCATATTGTACTGGCTCCCTTCAACCACCTAGAAAACCTACTGGTGACACCTTTCAATGTTCTGTACTGTCAAGTACATTGTCACGTTGAATATGGGTTTGTGGTCCTGTTGCTTTGCTTCTGGTTCTTCTCTTGTCCTCCAGAGTTCCAACCAGTGGTCAGTATGGCTTAGGGTCTGACCCCCGGGCACCCATCTGGGATGGGTTAACCAGAACAGGAACCTGGGGGCCAACTCTCCACACCATGAGGCAGCTGTTCATGGATTAACGTGGTCTAGAGACAGAGCTGGCCAGGAAAGCTGGTAAGAGCTGTGCAGATGATGAAGACCTTGCACCAGTAGGCAGTCACAGAAGGAAGGAGGAGACCACCTCAAGGGCTGATGGACAATGACTGCAGACCAGCAGCAGGAAGTCCTCAAGACAACAGTGGCTGGAAGCAGCAGAATCAGATAGCACAGAGAAACAGGGAAGAAGGCAGAGAAGTGACAGGCAGGGAACCGAGGTAGCCAATGCAAGAATAGAATTCAGAGATTCAAGTAGAGCGAACATATAGAGCCTATAGAGATGCGTCTGTGCCAGGGAAAGCTGGGTTTAAACAGCCCGCTGCTAGCAGGATGCAGTCATTTCAGAGGGCATCATTGCCTAGCAACATAGGACGCAGTGCACGGAGCACAGGCACAGAGAGGCAGTGTCCAGACCTCCATGCATACGCACCGCGGGTCATCATGGCAGCGCCCATGCACAGTGTTATACCAAGATGCCTGCCTCTGACTTGTGGTCTGGACTGCAGCCCACCGCCTCCAGCCTGCTGGCCGGTCTATTCATTCTGAATCCGCCAGCGTGGATGCAATCTCCAGATGAGCAGCCCTGGGCCGCAGCGGTGACGGGCCTGGGGCGTAACATATACATAGCATACCAAGAACTGCTTATAATTCACATACATGTAGAAATACTGGGACAAGGGGGCTGAATGAAGCAGTGAGGATCAACAAGAACAAAAAGCACACAATGCACTCTAGTGGTTGCGAGCGTATAATAGGTGCTGGGACATTTAAGACCCTTACCCAGCAAAGTGAAGAGAGAAGCTGCTTGGGGAAGTTTTACCCTCTTGGTGCTGACCGAGAAACCATCGAGCCTAGAAGTCCATGGAGCAGGCCGGCTGAGGTAGAAGGTAGAAGAAGGAGGACTGCGAGAGCCGGTTTGCTGTGTGGAGACCACGGGAGGAAGGAGAAAAGGGATTTCCTCACGGCCACAGAAACCTGGGAGCAGCCTCGACTAATAGAATGAATGCGAGAAATGTAAAAATTTGCAAATGTATAAAGTAAATCACATGAGAAGCCCTTGCAGGAGAGTATACCAGGCACAGTGCAATTTGCAAGTGTGAAAAGTAAATCACATGAAAAGTCCTGGCAAGAGAGTATACCAGGCACAGTCAAGATTAAAAGTGGGTAAGCAAGTCACATGAAAAGTACTGCATGGAGAGCATACAACGCACAGTCAAGATTACAAGTGTGTAAATCAAGTCACACAAAGCCCTGGCAGGAGAGTATACCAGGCACACACAAGATTTCAAGTGTGTAAAGCAAGTCACATAAAAAGCCCTGACAGGCGAGTATACCAGGCACAGTCAAGTTGCAAGTGTATAACGCAGATCACATAAGGAAGAACTGGCAGAAGAATAAGTCAGGCAAACTCAAGTTTGTGAGCAATGTGCGACAGGCATGGTATCATGAGAGAATCACAGACAAAAATGATTCAAGTTTATGAAAACCTTTCTTTTGTAAAGAAAGGGGTTTGTAGACTGCCTAACTTGCCCTACATCTATAACGGGAGTAGTCGCGACCATCAACTGAAATATAAATCCAAAGTCAGCCAGGTTAGTCAAAAAGTGTCCGTGTTAAACCTATGCTTGCCTCACACTCTATAATACGATAATGTGCATGGGATTGCACTAAATAAAAAGGAAATACCCATATTGATTGAAAGAAAATGCTTGTATTGAGCATTTGACCGAATTCAGCCACTAGAAATACATCAAAGCCGAAAAAGCTAAACATGAGGAGCAGGAGTTGCAGGGGAATCCACCGCTCCCCATGTTCGTTATTATGGCTTTTGGGATTTGCAGGGGTGTTCCCACTTCCTAGATATTGGAAGTGGGAGACCCAAAAAAAACGAAAATAGAGGGACGGAACTGATGCTGCAGGGGTATAGGAGAAGCAGTGGTAGCCAGGTAAAAGGTGAGTAGGGGCCAGGAGTTTGGAGGTTTGGTCTGTGATATGATAGGTTATTTATAACGCGCTCAATAGCCAGAGGTTTCTAAGCGCAGACCCGGGGATCGGACCTGTGTTGCTCGTGTCATCTTTTTTCCAAGGCGAGCACATTGCTGCTGAGCTATCCTCCCGAGACAAATTTGTTTTGTTTTACCAAAGTACAAACCAAATTGCAGCAAAATCGACTGCGGTCAATTCTGCAGCGATTGTTTGTACTTCAATGAAACAACCCAAATCCAATAAAAAGGTTGCTTCAAAGTAAAGGTCAGGATAGTATTGGAGCTGGTCCATAGCTCCCTTCCCCAAGTCATTACCCACTTGGGATTCAGCATGCATTGCTCCGCTTTCAAAGGCTCTGTTATGCAGGGTACACAGAAAGCAGTATATTAGAAACAGTAACAATGCTTACCGGCCTAGTATGGATCCCTGGAGGAAGCAGTTGTGCCTTTGGGAAACAACCACCTTTGACATGAATAATACCGTCACAATGATCAACTCCACTAGCTGAGAAAGTGAAAGCTAGTGCAGTGAATCACTGAGAAGGGCGTGGTTCCCTATTACGGGGAACCGGTGTAGTTGGGCTGCTTAAGCCGGCTCACTGGACGAAATCTTCTCTCCTAAAAGAAGATCGCTGCATATTACCCCACTGGATATTTACTCTAGCAAGGAAATCCAAAACCCCCTTTGCAGAACTTGGTGACTTCAAAGAAAACAAGGAAAAGAGGGAAGTTAGTAAAGAACTACACCAGTACAGCACGAGGGACGCACTAGTGTCGGGCTGGTGCACTAATAGCAGCAAAGCGTCTATGAGTGCAGCGCACAGTACAGTAGGAGGCAAAGCAGATTCCAGAAATGAAAGCCCAAGTCTCTCAAATAGTTCAAGAAGAATTCCAATCAGAAGAGAAGCAGACATTAAGCAGAATAATGTGGGTTGCCATTAAAAGGTTATACCCAAAAAAAGTAGCGACCAGTGGTTGATATGCAATGATGTCGGAAACACCAGGAAGTGGCTTGCCCTTAATGGCTATGCAGCAGATTGTGAGTTGTAGCAGTTGCAGAAATCCGGAAACAAATCACTTACTTCGTGCAACGTTATAACAACACAGACGCGGAATGAACAGTCCGCCTTGGAGATCAAGATGACTGATACCCACGTCCTCTGTGCCATGTTGAAGTGTCTGTCAGGGTCGATGAAAGGAGCTGCAAGCTGCGGTCTCCGTGCAGCGTGGGAATGGGCTGCAAGCTCAGTTCGGTGCGGGAATGGGCTGCAAGCCTCAAGCTCCGTGCGGTGATGAGCGGCAGCTGGATGCAGAAAGGTGGAAGAGGCTGGTAAAGACGCCAACCGAATTTGCTAGCTTCAAAACTGGAAGCAAACTGCTAGCAAAAGCAGAAAATTGAAGGAACAGAAATGCCGTAAGAAAACCACAGAAGCAACGGTGGAATGCTACTTCGCTGGAGTGAGGGGAAAGGTTCAGCACAAATTAACACTGATCAGAAGCACTGGAGTAGGTTACCATGGTGCTTAAATGAAGACAGACACGCCCCCAACCATGGGACACTAACCCACGTAACGTGCTGATACAGAAAACTCTTAGCAGCATTTCCATGGAAATCTCCCAGAGATTCTATACCGGGAGTGGAAGGGTCTAGCAGCCATTTTGGTTGCAAAGTTCTGTTTGGGTTGCAACACCTTAACTCTCCTTACAGGTGTTGGAGCATGGACAAATGCAGCCTGTCTGGACAGTCTGGTAGGCATGAGAGGCACTGCATACAAGTCCTTTTTACAAAGTTCAAACGGTTCTGGTCGCACAAGTTCAAAGTTCCTGTAGGCAACAATTTCCTGTGTCACTTCTCCTCAGGAAGTCTGCTACTTATCACTACTTCACAAGATTTTCACAGTTCACAACCGGTTGGTGTATTGGGGTATCAGAGCCTTTCAACAACGCCCAGTATTCCTCAGCCCCAGGTGGGACCACTCTGACACCTTGGCTCTCCTCACATAGTTATTCAGCAGTTCAACGTACCAGAGATTTTCGATGTACACACAGTACTTCCGGCCCTGTGTGAGACCACTCTGATACTAAGGCCTATCGTTCAGTTTTCTCTTCTGATCGTGCCCCCCCAGCTCCTTTTTGCTTGGCTTACTTTCATCAGCGTGCCCCTGGCACCTTTTACAATTCAACTTCAGCTTTTCTCAATATTGTGCGGCCAGCACCTTTTTACAATTCACAACCAAGTTTTCACAGGGTTTCCGGCATGCCTTTTCCCTCAAGCATAGCCCCCCTTTATTTGCTTCTATATTCGCTCTCTGTGAGCTTCACTCCTGTACACAATGTCTCTTTTCACTAAAGCTCCTTTCACCACGTGTTAACATACACGCGAACGTTCGCTACTTTGTTTCCCTCATCTTTCAACTTTCACAATGGACAATCAAAGCTTTCCTCTTCAGCGCGCTTCTTATCCTACGGTCATCCTTATAGTTATCTTTACTTCTTGCTAAATGTTATCCCTCGTGCTTTGCCGCTATCATCAGCCGGGTTCCCCTCTGGCTTTGAACTCACTGGTTGTGCTTTCTTTAATGTTACTGTTGCGGTCTCATCGACTGAAGACCAAGGGCTCCTTGCAAGCTCCTCCAACCCTTGTGGGCGGCTTTACTGGCCCAGGATAACGAACTTCTGTCCACGGACTTCACTCTGGAGAACCGCTTTGCACTTAACCCCCTTCTGGCTCCTTAGAGACACAGCTACCTTGCCATTCTTTTGTTAACCCTTTTACATAGTAGGCTCTCAGCGTCTTGATGCTTTGTTCTCTCCCAGCAGGTTTCGGGTTCTCAGGGCGTCCCAGTTCGCCTCTGCTCTCATACTCCGACGCGTGGACCTCCTCGGGCTCCAGCTTGCTCCTTCTGTTTCTTTGTCTCACTCCTTTTATACACCCGTGGTGTGCTAATAGTCCTCATGTGTGTTTGTTTTGTATTTCAGTGACAGACTTTTCCTGTCCTTGTTAATGGGACATTGATAGAAATGGAAAAATGACTCTGTTGGTTTTCGCTGTGTTTTAGCATTTTGTCAAAGGGAAAAGTCTTCATTCATGTAATAGGAGGGAATGTCGGGTAGGGGGTTATTGGAAAAAGGGGCGTTCCATGTCTCACCTTTGGGCAATCCTTCCCCAATCCCAAGGGACCCTTCACCCAGGTGAACCTCCATCGCTCGTCCACCCCCATGGTCGGGATCCAATAGCAATGGCCCTCCCCTGGCCACCTGTGTAGAAGATCCCCCAGGAGTAGGGCGGGAAATACTCTCAGGTTTTTCAAAGCAAAGACATATTAAGGTGAAAAGAAACCTGGCAGGGAATTATACCAGGTATCCTATGAAGTATCTTGAAGAGAAACCAGGGGAAGGGAGACAATCCCAGTAACTGTAGACACTATCTAAGTGGATTACAAATTGCATGAACTGCTTAAGAAAGTCCTGGCAGGGAAGTATACCAGGCAAAATCATATCTATAAAGTAATCTGCAAACATCAAGAGGAGGGAGTAATCTTCTGGAGTTGTAGGACATTCATTTATCCTGTGGAACTCTGTTTCACTGGAAAGAAACCTGGAGAAGGGGGACAATCCCAGGAACTGTGAACATTATCACAGTGAAACCCTTTTTGTTGGAATTATCGCTATTGTTGAACTTGAACATGCATGCACATTTCAAGCCCAAAGACATTACCCATAGCACATTAGAGTTACTTTTAGAATGTGAGGGCTAGGATAGGACTTTAGACACAGGACATATTTTTTTACATCTTGACATTGGACAGACCCTTAGTTGTTATTGAGGTAAGGGAATACCTATTAGAACAGGGAAAGTGAGGCCTTTTTCCAACCCCTTTTATTTTGAATAAATGTTAATAGCCAAAACTATGAGATATCTGTGTCCACGACTCGTTCCTGGCCGTTGACACTTGGGTCAGGGATCATACTGTACATAAACTGTTGTGAAAGAAGAAAAATAGTGAAACAAGTATCACCAGGGGAATGGAGTCATTCCCCCTGGTTTTGTGTGAGAAACAGTGAAAGCCAGAGTCATTCTCCTGGTAGTTGAATCTGCAAAAAGGATCAAAGCACTGAATATTGTGGTCCAGGGGAAGAGAGTCATTCCACCTGTTTAAGGGCTTGCAAACCAAAACTGTGCTACCCAGTCCAGGAGAAGGGAGTCATTCTCCTGTACCCAGACCATTGATGCAACCTTCTAGTTCAGTTATAAGTATAAGGGGCAGAGTTAGAGATGTTGACACAAGACGGTGGACTCATTAGTTTGCAAGGACATTCTGACAGACCCCTTTAGTATTTTTAGTTGAGACACGGAAACCCCTCATAGAAGTAGGGAAAGTCAAGTGTTCTCTTTATTTTTCTTGGCTAATAAAATTCTATAACAAGCACTATTCCCCCTGTGTTAGTCTCCTCCTTCTGCACTCTTACAGCAGGCAGAGTGCTGCTCCATAGAACCAGGGTGTCATGACTTGAACCTGGGAAATGGGCGCAGCAGTGAGTCACAGTGAGGTCTGCGTTGCATTTACATTGAACATTCAGGCAATGGTACTGTTTCCCGTTTTGGAAAACATGCTCCGATACCTGGGGTGCCACCAATGAAACATGTGTGCAGTCCACAGCTGCTATTACACTGGAGAAGTGGGCAGTGGCGCAAAATCTGGCCTTTCGTGGCATGCACCTCTGCAGGGGTAGTGGGTAGAGAGATTGGCTGGTATACATTTTTCAGTAGTGTATCCAGCACTTGTTCCAGCACTTAAGAAAACGTTGGTTATGACATGCCAAGCAGCATGCCAACAGTGTACTGATATGTCTCTGTGGCACAGAAGTGCAGGACTGATACTAGCTTCAGCAGCTGTGGTATGGCTATTCGCATATATTGAGGGCACTCTTAATATCAGGCTGGATAAGGGTGAGGAGGTCTGCAATGGTTTGCCGGTTATGGCGATACAGTGTTATCAAATGTGCATCGGCCAGTGTCCAGGGCGATGGTTCGACTGCGAGTATAGGCACTTACCTTCCCACGCATCTCCTCCGCATTGGTCCTGGTGGGTTCCTTTGTTGCTGCTGGTGTGCTATCTTCTGAAGGTCAATATATAGTAGGATTCCCTGGATCTCATAGTTGGCAACTGCCATGGGCTATACTGTGCTTGTGAGTTTGGAGAAGTTGTGTCCCTTACAGACCGGTTGATTGAGATGGGTGCACCTGTGGATTCATTTTCTTCACCTAGATGCATACTTCCACTTGTTTGGTGGAGGTAACTGTACCCATTTTCTGATAGAATTTTGGGTGTTAATTCAGCAGTTTTTGCACTTGTAATGCAGGCCAATTACTGTTTTTATTTCTGTTTTTTCAGTGGTAATTCCACCAGCGGTAATTCTACTGGTGATTATTCTGCTGGTGGAATTAGCACCCCTTTTTTCTGGAATGCTTTATTCGGCAGACTGTTAACAGTGGTGGTAACACAATTCCCACCACTTTTTCCATTTACCGCCGTACTCGTAATGGGGCACATGGTCTTCAA
Organism: Ambystoma mexicanum; assembly: GCF_040938575.1. Classification (NCBI taxonomy): domain Eukaryota; kingdom Metazoa; phylum Chordata; class Amphibia; order Caudata; family Ambystomatidae; genus Ambystoma; species Ambystoma mexicanum. The sequence continues at coordinate 382,281,248 of NC_090934.1, read as the reverse complement.
TTCTTTCTTCTCTTTCTGGGTCAGAGGTTTCTGCCTGATTGGTAAACACACTCAGATTTTATTAAAGTCCTGAGACCTCCTTTCTTGGTCTAGTTCATTCTTTGCTGATGGAGAATCTTTAAGGTTACCACATTGGTCCTCATGGATTCTCCTACCAGGTAACGTCACCTCAGTACCCTTCGATCACCTGATGGGGTCTTAAATCCACACTGCAGAAACTGTTAGACCACAGGAACTTCAACTTTTTCTTAACTTGGGCTACATTAGAGGTCACCTCCACTATCCTCCTGTTGTCTATTTCCTCTGCACCTTGGTCTGTTCCCATTTTCACTGGTTTAGAGGCCCCTTTCTTACCCAAAGAAGTAAAGAACACTCCTTTCTCCTTTCTCAATTTCTCCTCCTGGTTTCTCCGCCCTCCAGTTCCCCTCTTCTTCATTTCTACTTCTATCTGTTTTGTAATTTAATTTGCCTCTCTTTATGTGCTCCTCATCTCAAACTATCTTCTTCCTTGCTAGCAGTTTTTCTTCCTCTTCATCTCCTTCCTCTCAAGGTGTTCAATATCCTCTCCTTCTACTTTGGGTGTTTCTCCACCACCTCCTTGCCTCTCTCTTGTAAAACTCGCTTTTCTCCCTTGCACCAGGATAAGTCAGTTTAATACTGTACCCAGCAACCATTTTTTGTTTAATTAGATTCCTTCACTTAGGCCCTACAGGCCGCTCCCGAGCAGACAAATGGGAATCGAGTCAGTTGCATCCTGCTGCTTCTTTTTACAAATAATCACCTATTCTAGTGCCAGATACCTGCATCAAAGACAAAACTTGGTGCTCCAACATTCAACAAGCTCTGGCCGACAAAGTCACCACCCTCCAAGAACAAATTGCAAATAAAAAAGCCTCCAAAGACATCAAAACTCCACTTAACAAGACCCCGGTGCCCTTGCACAACCCATTAACTTGCTTCAGTTTATCCAAAATCCCTACACTCGAAGTTGAAAAAGTTATACTCCCAATTAAACCATCCATCTGAAAGGGGATCAATGTCCAGCCCAACTCATTAAAGATGCTGCGAGGTAGCTAGCACCTTTTATATTTAAGCTCATCAATGCCTCATTCACTACTGGCACTATCCCAACTAATCTTAAAAAGTCATGGGTTCTCCCACTCTTATAAAAACAGACATTAGACCCATCCATTCTAACCAACTACTGGCCTATTACTACAGTGCAATTTCTTCTCAAAATATTAGATAAGGTTGCCTACATACAAATTCAGCAGTATCTGGAATCCCAACATTTACTTGGAGCCCGCCAATCATGTTTACGCCCTCAACATGGGACGGAAACGGCCTTAATCAACCTCAAGGCTCAAATTGGCAAGCTGAGGGATAAGGGTAAATCTGCCTTACCCCTCCTCTTTGACCTATCGGCTGCATTTGACCTGGTAGACCATAAGGTCTTATGCAGTCACTTAGACTCAGCCGCTCACTTGTCCAATGAAGCTATAGTTTGGATTGAATCATTCTTAAGCGATAGGACCATGAGAGTCTTCTCACTCTCAGCTGCTGCAGACCCTGTCCCTATTACTTGTGGAGTGCCCCATGGATCCTGTGTCTCACCTACTCTGTACAAGATATTCACCAAGCCTCTGTACGATGATCTGGACCATCTTGGTATCACCTACACTAATTATGCAGATGATACACAGATACTCCTACCACTTTCTGGGGATTATGGCAAGGATTTGGCCTTGGTGAACAGAGTCTACCTCATCATCCAGATATGGATGGCAACTCACAGTCTATGCCCGAATAATGATAAAACCGAACTCTTCATCCTGGGCACTACCTCCAACCTTAAAAAGCTAGGCCATGAATACACCTCCTTCCTGATCGACGGCAACTCTATCAAAGTTGCCAATGAAGTAAAAACCATAGGTTTTTACCTTGATTCCACCCTCTCATTCTCCAAACAAGTAAACTCCATGGCATCAACCACTGCATATACATGCAAACTTATTAGAGCTGGCAAACGATTTCTTTCCAATAACAGCTGCATGACCCTTGCCAGAGCTCTCATATTGTCCAAACTGAACTACTGTAACTCCCTCTACCTTGGATCCAATAAACATATCATTAAAAGAATCCAAACATTCCAAAACCCCGCCCTTAGAGCCGCCCTGGGGATAGCACAGAAAGATCACATCTCCGAGATCAGGAGACAAAATAACTGGCTTTCAACCTATGATAAGATCTGTCTGAAAACCGCTTCAATCATCCACAAAAGCCTGAACAATGCTGTGCCTTGCTACTTTGCCGAAAGATTCCACAGAATATCCACACTTAGTCCTACTAGAACTACCAACACCAACTGCCTCATTGTCCCTAGATCTAAGCTATCCAAGGCTGGAGGCAGTAGCTTCTCAGTCAAGGCTGCCCAGATTTGGAACTCCCTACCTCCACCACTACGAGCAGATCAATCATGCATTAATTTTAGACGTAAGTGCATCAATTGGCTCAAAACAATGACCACTAATGTCTTATTACCACGCACAGTGCGTGTCGTACTTACAGTGCATTCCTCTTACGTGACTTCTTGCAACTGCATTACCCTACATTGTACATATTGTATAACTAATTTGTATTTAAGATTACTTGTAACTATACTGCCTTGTTTTTGTATATATGACATGCATAACCTGTAACATGTAACTAAGCTGAGAACTGTCCTGTAACATTGCGCCCTGATAACCTTGAGTCCTGCGTGCACTACAAATTAATAAACTAACAAAGAAACAAAGGTTAACTGCAGCAGAGGCTAATTATACCATTTTGGACTAGTAGCTCCTGACTATCAAAGGTTGCGTTCCAGGAATGGAGACTATCTTCTAGCAGCGTTGCATCCTCTTTCCAACTTAAAATGATTACCGGAATCTCCACTTTCTATCATCTGACCAAGAGATTGACCTCCAGGTATCAGCCAAGGCCATTTATGTGCAACCCGGGGCAACAGAATGGTATAGAAGACACCTAATTGCATCAATTTTAGGGCAGTGTGAAGGTCAAGCAGATGGAGTCAGTGCCAACGATACCTTCTGGGCACTTTGTGGAGAAAGTCAGTTTTAGATGAAAGTCAATCCATTAAGGCGGAGATGAGTCCAGAACAAATGCAAGAATCGGAGGTGAAAGAACCCGAGAGAAGAATTTGAGGCAGTTTGCCATTTGGGTTCTTATTGATATTTGCCTCTGAAAGATAAACATCATAGAGTTTTCAGGGAGCACTGTTAGGTTGACATTTTTCTCTTTCTACATTCTATCTTATATCGCTCACATAAACCTGAACAATGCTGACACTTTGAAAAGTTGTTTTATTAGGAGCGTTTTAGTGACCACAGGTTGAACAAGACCCGTGGGCACTCTAGAGTTTAGCCGAAGGCAGGACATATTTCTTTTTTTTTTAAAGTCATTAATTAGGGTGACTCAATTATTTTCAGAAACAGTAAGTTCAACTTAAGGCCAGGCATCTGTTTCTTAGATAAAAATGACAGTTACGGTGACTCGTATACGTCCTTCAGCTTTTCTCCTTTGAAAAGTTCATCATATGATGGCTGCTGGTGGAAAGGGACGTTGTCTATCTTGTCTAAACATGTACCTTCCCTCTGCTGTTTTTGTGTATAGATATGGCTGTGAAAAATAAAACACAGCTCACTTACCCTTGTTATCTGTGTGTAGTGGTCGTTATTACAGGTTGAGCATGTAGCCGTTTCTCTAAAGAAAATTTCCTCCAGACAGAATATTTCAGAGAGAATTGGACCTGACAGTAATTGTAATTGCAATTGTTTATTTATACAGCGCTTATACACTGGTGGAGGGGTTCAAAGCGCTTCAAGGCTGGAAGGGAGCAAGGGAATACAGTAGTCATTCTTAGTCATTCTTAGGCCTTGAAGTTTCTGAATGATCTAACAGAGAAACTAGCATACTAGGCCTGACAGCATTTCTTTTTATTTATTTTTATTTATTTTACATTTATAAAGCGCTCACACAGCCCGCAGGCATCGAGGCGCTGTTACAGGAATTGTTTTTTTTTTTTTTTAGTTGCGTAATTGTGTTTTTTTTTTTCTTAGTTACTGTATTTATAATGCGCTTAAACACTCAGAGATTTGTAAGCGCGGACCCGGGGATCGAACCTGTTTGTTGCTTCGTGTCGTCTTGCTTCCAAGACGCGCACGCTGCCGCTGAGCTATCCTCCCAGCATTTCTCCTAGTGCAAGTGCATGAAATGTTACAGTTGCGGCCATGCTAGTGAGGGGGGACAAAAAAAGGGGTGAGAACAGGACAGACAAACATACTAGTCCTAGTACATTAGGTCTTGCAAGCGTACAGACGAAGGTGAGGAAGGGGTGGTGGGGGGAGAAATAAATGCGTCCAATCCAGCAGGGACCTGGGTTAAGTGCAGATAGAGGTTGCTCCACTCATGGAGCATAAACTGAAAGTCCAGTAATGCTGAACATAGTGCAGCGGCACAGAGGCAAGTGCCAAAGACTGGTGGGACCTGTAAGGCTCTGCAGGTGAACCAGGCAACCAGTCAGCAAAAACTGAACAGAGTTAGGGAGGAGAAGGAGGAAGCAGGGTGGATAAAAAAGAACAGATGTATGCAATGGAGAGGGAAAGGGAAGGAGGAAGAGAAGAGGAAGGTCTTGAGAAGTTTCCGGAGCTTAAGGTGCGTCGGCTCAAGATGGAGAGAGGCAGGGAGGCTGTTCCAGAGGGAGGCACCAGCAGAGGATAAGGGTCTACCCGCAAATCTCGGTTTGTGGAAGTGGCTCACCCGCAGAGAGTTGGAGGAGGACAAGCGGAGGACTCTAGATGGATAGTATTTAGGAAGAGAGTGTTGATAGTGCAGGCCCCGGCCCCAGAAAGCCTTGTGGATTATGCGCAGGGTCTTAAACTTGTTCCATGCAGCCACGGGGAGCCAGTGGAGGGATTTCAGTGCCAGAGAGATGGGGCCCCTGGGCTTGAAGTCAAGGATAAGTCTTGCAGTTCTGTTCTGGATTAGTCGTAGAGGGTGGAGTGTAGAAGTAGGAAGACTGAAAAAGAGACAGTTGCAACAGTCTAGCCTAGAGAGAATCGGGGCTCTTGAGGTGGTGAGCGTCTAGGGGAAAGTGAGAAAAGGTAGAATACTTCTGAGGAGGTTCAGTGGTGCCTGTGGTCCAGTGAGGAGGTGCAGCGGTGCCTGTTTCCCGGATAAAACAGGCCAAGCCAAGTTGATGCTGGGGGAAGCAGGAAGGGTGTACTCCGGTCAGGCAAGTCATATCTGCTGGCTTTTGCGTTGTTTGTGTGCACACCTTATTTTTAATCCCTGCTATCTCTTTATTTATACAATGCCCTCTAAATCTGAAGGGAATGCCCGGGCTAAACAGGAAAAGCATTATATAATTGGGAATTATTTTGGTTTAATAGTTATCTCACTGCCTATTTTATATCTGGGGTGTTTTCTCCCTTCAGCCCTTCCCCTTGTTGTCTCTGGGTCACTTTTTGCCAGTGTCTTCCATTTTAACTATGGGTAACAGAGATCCACACATACCTTCTAGGCACTGTCAGCATGACACACCTGCTGGACAGATGGAGACAGTCTATGGGGAGGACACAGTTAAATGTGTTCCTAAATGGCACAAACACACTGATGCTGCTGCTGCTGCTCTTTGTTAGGAAGGATTTCCATGTATGGGTAGTTTTCCCTCCAGTTATGAACCCGCCAACTTTTTGCTGTTGTCTGACCATGTTAGCCTGACTTTTGCCAGTGGAGCCCAGCCTTCTTTCTGTACTCCGCTGGGCTTTTTCTCATTTTGTTATGGGGAGCTGACATGCCCTTAAAACCGTCAGTACTGGGACACTTTGTTTGCCTTAGTCTTTCCCTTTGTTGCTATCCTTTAGTGACATTTTATCAGCGCACAAAGTACCTTACAGTACAGTGCGCCGGGGTCCCTTTTAAATTTTTAAGACCCTAGACACCCCCGTAGGATTTTTGGTGAAAGTACAAGTGTGCCCTGGACAGAGCTGGTGGCAGCTGTTACTCTTTACGTATTTTAAACTATTTTCTATGGTCCAAACTGCATTTGCCACGTTTGGCCCAGGACAGTGGACAGTGCCTAAAATGGGCATGAACGAGGTCCTTTGTTCTGTCCCTTGGCTATCTTGTCCCTTTGACTTACCCAGGTCGAGCAGACCCGGAAAATTCCTTATTTGGTCATGCAGACCCCCCGTAAACCGAGGTTTTTGCAGGCTTCTGCATACCTTGTGTGTGTGCGCCCAGGATGTGGGCTGGAGCCGTCTAGTTCCAATGCACATCCTGGGTGCCAGGATGACTGGTGTGCTGGGATGACTGGGACACTGTGGTCTGTGATTGGTCCACTTCTGGGATGAATGTATGTGAGCAGATCTCTTATTGGTTTCTCTTCGTTTTGACACAAAGGAGATTTTGGATAAGAGAAGGCATTTTACACCCATTCCAGGTCGAACTTAGTAAAGGAGCCAAGTATCCTGAAATGAAGACCCGCTGTGGAACCGCTGGTTACCCGCTGGAAGGTTTGGCACCCTGACCCCACTGTTTTCCCATCAGACCCCCTGTTTCTGATCGAACCTAGAAGGCCTGCAAAGGCACTTCGACCCATTGGAATAGTGGGACCAACTATTCTCGGCACCTCCTGCTTGACCTGTAAGCGAGCCTTTTTGGGAGTGTTCCTGGGCTGGCCAGTGAACTGACCAGCTCGTACGGGACCTTTGCCCTGGAATCACTGCCGCCTCGAGTTTCAACTTGAGCCTTTGTAGACTGTAAGCTCTGGGTATAAGCTACTCTCTCGCCAAGTGTTGTACACCTAGCATTCATAAGTCTGGAATTAGGAGAGTACGTCTGAACCCGAGCATACGCGGTCACTGTGTCGCCTGCTGTAGTGAAAAACGTTGTGGGTGCCTTGCTGATGTGCCCCCCCTGTGCACTCAGATGCGCTGCATTGGAAATGGCCTGATCCCTTCATCAGGAGCAGAGAAATCACCACTGTCCCGCCACAGAATCGATTCCGGAACTCAGCCCCTGAAAGCCGCAGAGGCGCGCAACTGCAGGATTTCTACCTGTGACCGATCTTGACTTGCCTGGCAAAGTTTGGTCTGGAGTCCCCCGAGGGTCGGTCAGTACTTACATCCCTTACCGGTGGCCCCTGGCACATCCAAAGACTTTTACGCATGAGTGTCCCCTGAGGGCCACTCTTCTTTATCGAGGTAGCCTACGCTACTGAGCAATTCCCAATTCTTGGATCCTGTTCTGCCCTCTTGGGGAGACCCTCCTCGAAAAGTGGGAACTTATTCTTCAATGCCTCACCCACCTTTCTGAGTCGCTACAGCCCCTTGAAGAGACCCTGTTTTGAACTTAACTGCGCAACCGCTTCAGCAGCACCGAATGTATTTTTGAGCTCAAGGCTCCACACATCTTAAGCACTGGACTGCCTCTTAGCTAGGGTTTGAATTGTGAAGGACTGCCTACAAGATATTCGCACTGTTTGACCCCTTTCTTTGCAGGTTGTGGATCCGTACTGTGTAATATCCCATTAGGCTGTTTGTTAATGTATATATGTTTAATAGTTAGTGTTGTGTTGGTTTTGTTAATACTGCTGAATGTTTACTTTGTGTTTGACTTAAAAGGCCTTTAATAAATGTATAGGTATTTTAAATATATACACCTGACTGAGCGTAATTTGTCGTGTCTTTTACTGTGTGTGCTCATTGTCAGCTTTCGATCACTCTCACCACTCCTGAGACCTAGTCTTGACCGTCGCCAATGCTACCTTGATTGGTCTGGCTTGTCCAGAAGGTTACCTTGTTCCAATAGCTCGGAAATCCATCTTAACAAATTGGTGTACAGCGGTGCGATAGGATCAAAGGTACCCAATGTTGTGCACTGGTAAAAGTACCCAGATTATACTTACCCAGGACACATAGTGACCTTAGTAGTAACTAGACTGTAAAGGCTAACAACCTATCTTAAAATATGGAAACAATAACATAACCTTGAATGCTTCCAAGTCTGAAACACTGATTATGTTGTGTACCGAGGGGGGTTTATCTACTCTAAAGTAAAGGCTAACAACCTATCTTAAAATATGGAAACAATAACATAACCTTGAATGCTTCCAAGTCTGAAACACTGATTATGTTGTGTACCGAGGGGGGTTTATCTACTCAAGGTACCAAAAGTGAAATGATCCAAAGGATCATGGATTGGCAAGATGTGCAACTCAATGCCATTACCTCGGATGAGTGCAGAAGGTGGTAGGGCTGCTCACACTGACAGTCTAGATGAGTGATTGCTGCACGCATCCATGGGGTCCATGAAGACAATCCTAGTTTCCCTGGGTTCCTGGGAGCCTGAAGTCTCTGAGGCTTATGCTAGCATTCCAGACAATACCAAGCACTACTTTAAGGACAATCAATGGAGTAGATACCCCTGCCCTTAGGGATAGTGGGGCCAGAAAAACTGTGGTGGATTCCACTTTGGTAAACCCAGAGGAGCTTGCCAGAGCTCCCCTGATGCCCACCAAGTTAGTTGATGCCCCCCCCCTCTCAAGTTCCCAGTAATGCCTGTAAATCTTACTATAAATGGTACAATGGTCAGGATTGCAGTGAGCATTCAGAGGCAAGTGCCAGGTAAGGTCCTGCTGGGGAATGATCTCATAAACGTAGTCTTGTGGGTGACAAGTCAGAGAGACCATGCACAAAGTCACAAACAAGGGCTGCCCTAGCCAAGACCAAGTCAAAGCCCAAGCCAAAGGGGAAACCCAAGGCTAAATGAGTCAAAAGGGGCATGCAAGGGTAAGAAAACATTCCCCTTAACTCACCTACCACTGAGGTGGAGGTAATTGGCCAAACACCTGCACATGGCGAGGAAAAGGTGTTGCCTGAAATTCTCAATCCCCATGACCATCCTCAACTCCAAAGTGTATTGGTAGAAGGTGGTCCTGACAGGGTTGAGTTTAGTAAGGGCCAATGTGAGTGCCCATCTTTGGAAGGCCTAAGGAGACAGGCCTGCTCCCAGTTTGAGGGTGAACTTCCTGGGAAGCATAGGATTTATTGGGAAGCTGGGTTCCTGTACAGTGAGCCCACAGAGACTACGGAAGGAGGCCATAGGAGTTTGGTGGTTCCCCTTCATGTAAGACCCTTCCTCTTGCAGCTAGCACGTGAAGTCCCCCTTGCTGGTCACCTTGACATCAAGAGAACCAAGCAAAGGTTAGCCATGCACTTCTACTGGCCCAACAATGGGGGTCCAGGTAGAAGGTCACTGCAGGTGTTTTGCCACCTTCCAGTTATCTGGGAAGAGTGGCACAACAATCCATGTTCCATTGGTACCACTCCCAGTTGTGGGGTACCTTTTGAGAGGGTAGGTATTGACATTGTTGGTCCCCTTGACCACCACACATCCTCAGGCAATATGTTTATACTGGTGCTCGCGACCATGCTACCAGGTATCCTGAGGCCATCCAATTAAAGACTGTAACTGCCAAGTCAGTTGCAAAGTCTTTGCTTGGCATATTCACTAGGGTTGGCTTTCCTAACGAAGTTGTGTCTGATAGGCGCAGCAACTTAATGTCCAAGTACATGCAAGCCATGTGGAAGGAGTGTGGGGTTACTGACAAGTTTTCCTCAGCAGATCACCTCAAACCAATGGCTTGGTTGAGAGGTTCAATAGAACCCTAAAAGGCATGATTGGGGCTCTGCAAGAGCCCCGGTATAGAAAATAGGATCTCCTTCTTCCATGCTTAGTTTTTTCCTACAGAGAGGTACCTCAGGAGGGGGTTGGCTTCAGCCCCTTCAAGCTTCTTTTTGGTCACCCTGTCAGGGGAACCTTGGCTATAGTCAAGGAAGGGTGGGAGATGCCCACTCCCCCTATGACTACCAATGTAGTGGACTATGTTCTAGGCTGAAGGAAGAGAATGGTCCTCCTGATGGCTCAGGCTAGTGATAGGTTGAAGGCTGGGCAAACTCTGGTTAAACATTGGTATGACCAGACGGCTTCCCTTGTCAACTTAACACCAGGCCAGCAAGTCCTGATTATGGACCCTATAAGTCCTAGAGCTTTACAGGATAAATGGTCAGGCCTTTAATCAATAGTGGGGACACAGGGTGACGTAAACTATTTAGTGGACATTGGAAGGGCTGGACAGGCTCCAAAACTGTTCCATGTGAATAGGCTGAAGGCTTTCATCCCTAGGGTTGAAATAGCTGCACTGCTGTTGGCTTCATATATAGAGGAGGAAGAATCAGAACCTCTTCTTGATCTGTTCCAGCGCAGTCCTTCAGACAGCTCCATTGAGTGTGTCAAAGTGGCCCCTCACCTGAATTCTGGTTAGCAAGATGAGGTGAGATGTTTGCTGAGGCAATTAAAAAAAATGTTTTTAAGCTATATAGTTTACCAGATAAACTTTTAGCAAAGCCCAGTGCCATGCCACAAAGGTTAGTCACGATCCCAGTCACTTCATCCAAATTCCATCGATGACAGCAGAAAAACCAGATATGCTACAATAATAGTAAGTCTCTAGTACTTTCTTTTCCATCTCTTTTTCCAAAATGGATTTGTAAAAGTCAACCATAGCCAAAGTTAATGAGATTTTAGTCCCAGCCAGCAGATGTGACCACCATATTTTAGAAGTGACTTCAATATTTAGCCAGGAAGTGACCAAAGAAACGGGGCCTTTACTCTGTGAAGAAAGGACAGACCGTGAAGAGGTGCTTAAGAGATTCCGTACTGTCTTTGCCCAAGCAGAATCTACAGGATAAGCTCTTCCCTTGGGTAGGATCTTGTATTGTTATAATCTCCCCCGCTAGGCAAAGGTTAAAACTGATTCTCGTGAAGCATCTCCAGGACCCCGGATCAGGAAATTTTATTACATAAGAGTGGAGGAAACCCTATCTCATTCATTGTTCTTATCAAATCATCTAATCTTAGTTTCTTTTTCACTGATGCTGGAGAGATCAACAAGTCATCTATTTGATTTTCAAAGGACTTTTTCATTTCAATGCAGTCTTTTTCCCAGGCATTAATCCCCAGATTAGATCTTGTTGGAAGTTCCTGCTGAATAGCTTTGATCATGGGTGCTGCAGGATCTGTAAAACATTTCACATATAAAGATAGTTTTTGCCATTGAACTGCCATAAAAAGAGTGAATTTAGGGCTAGTTCTTTATGTATAACTTGAATCGGCATGGAAGATGGAAGCCCAAGCAATTTTTTCCAAAACCGACTTTCCATGCAGGGCCACCATTTTTCTGGCAGGTTGAAAAGGGCTTCAGAACCGTAGGTAAGAGTTGGAATTACCTTTGCTCTGTAAAATTCTATGATGGGTACCAGAGAGAATGTAGAGTACTTCCTTTTGTTGATCAGTGCTTGACTTGTTAATGTTCATACCTTTATAGCTAAAAGTTCTACTGCTTCCAGTTCCACTCTGCTTGAAGAAATAATTATACCCAGATATCTGAAAGACTGACCATTCATTACCTCTTCTTTGTCCAGGTTCCATCTGAATTCCTTAGTTTTACTTCCTAAAAGCCCTTTTTCAGTGTTAGGATTTTTGTTTTTTGGTATTGATCTCTAGATGGTTGTCCACAGCATATTTGTGTAGGCCCGTTAACTGGCGCTGCAAGCCAATTTCAGTAAGATCCAGCAAGACGAGATTGCCAGCGTAAAGTAGGTGGGTTATGATTGTATTACCCAACTTGGGCAGGAAAGAAACATATTGATGCCAAATTCAATCCCAGATCTGAAATATAGAAATTATATAAGACTGGGGCCAAGGCACAGCCCTGCTTAATGCCTCCAAATGTCTGGATTTCTGCACTCAGTTCTCCTGCTGTTGAGAGATGCACTCTGATGGAAGTTTTGGTGTGAAGGCCTTTAATTTGTTCAAGTAAGTTTCCCGGGCAGTTTTTCTCTTTCACTTTAGCCCAGAGACGATCTCTGCTAATACTGTCAAAAGCTTTGGTGAAGTCAACAAAGGCCAGATGAATGTTGATGTTTGAACTCACAGTTTTAGCATGGAGATAAGTGCTGACGGGGCCGTCCTTAGGCCCTTTACAAATCCTGCTTGGAATGGGTCCTGTAGGTCGTTACGCTCCAGCCATTTCCTCAGGCTCTCTTTTAGTAGCAATATTTGGATCCTTGAAGAGTTTTGAGTAGTTTTTCATCCATGCTATTTCCGATACTCCAGTGGCTTGTAAGTAATGGTGTGTATGCCAAGGTGCTTTTAAGAGTACCCACATCTGGGCTGTCGATTTCTCTTTCATTGCTTTCATTGCTTAATTGAATCATGTTTTGTGCATTTTGCACCTCGCTCTATAGTTGGATTTGATTTGTTTCTTTTACAGTTCCCGGTCCATGATCGAAATACGAATAGCTTTTCTCATTTCTTTTCATTTTAGAACAAGAGCAGAATCATATGTATGTTGATATGTATGTGTTGGTCAAGTCCGTCCATTAGTCTTCTTTATTGTATAGCAATCCAACAATTGTGTATAGTCCACCATCATATTTGAATTAGCAGCCCTAGATATTACGAGCACTTTAGCTAGATCCGTAGCAAGTTGATCTACTTTTTTTGCATCCAAACGTAAGCGGTTACCTTGACTCGTTACTGCAACTGGCGTTGTTCAGGGTAGACGGGGGGGGTGGGGCTACAGCCAGAGCTCGTCAAGATAACTTCAGCCAGTTGTGGTCAATTTTGTCAGTCAGTGTGACCTCCAGACTAGATATCAACAGGTTCAACTCTCGAGAAACGAAAATGTGGTCAAGAATGGATGACGAGCCTCCCCATTTCCACATTGCATGGCAAACATTATCATGCTCAAAATGGCCGTTAGGCATGTGTAGATCACGACTTTTCACAAATTCGTGCCAAAGCCTGGTTTTACCATTTATATCAGTGGATATCACTCTTTCAACTTGGGATTTACCTAAGGAGGCGTAAAGAGGAATATTAAAATCACCACATATGATGATAGATGGATTGCCAAATGATAATCCCACATCAACAGCATCAGTGTTCTTGTCCAGCATCACAGATGGTTCAACGTCGGAGTAATTCCAATAAATATTAAGTATAGGGGGGGCGTGTCTAGAGGGCCATGGAGTAGGACGTGTCTTCCGAGCTGCTCCCGAATATCCAATATGATCCTGCGTGAAAATAAGTGGAAAAAGGCATGACCGTGCTCAGAATTACACTATTGGATGTGTAAAGGCGTGGGGCAAGTTTGATGGTGAGCTGAGTCCTCGATGACTACAGGAAGATTGGAAAAATCAACTGAAAGTTTGTGGCCGCGGTGCGACAACTCAGACAAAATGGCCGGCGCGCTAGAACAAAGGAGGCAGAGGTAGGCCCAGCAGCCCCACGGCAGACGAAGGTTGGCAAGAAGAGCGCAGTGGGTGGAATGTGAAGCGGGAAGCTACTGCGGCAGAGAGAACTGCACTGGGGATATAGAAGAGTTCGCTGGGAGCAGTCCACCACACAGTGCACGAGCTGCTCACGACACGCGTGAGCTGCAACGGACTGCCCGCGAGAGGTATAGCCCTCAGAAAGTGGACTAGTATAAGGCACAAGAGACACACAGGCCTGGCAGTGCCACAGCACGCTATAACTACAGAGAAGGAGGAACAGGGAAGCAGGGCCCGCACGCTACAGAAAAGCTGGGCCCCGGTACACAGGCAGGACTGCACAATGTCGGTGAGAGGAGGCAAGACCAAGAGTAAGCAGCCTACTATGGACATATTTGCCAAGACGCAACAGACTCCAACCACCCGGGTACAGGGTGCGTCAGCGGCACCTGCAGAAATATCCCACACAAAAGAGGATCACTTGATCCTAACAGCCATTACGGAGTTCAAAGCCTCGTGGGGTACAGCGATGGCAGACCTAAGAACCGCTTTTGAAATCAAAATAGATGCGATTGGGCTAGAGGTCAACCTGCTAGGACAAGATGTGAGAGCGCTGGCTGACAGAACAAGCGGCCTAGAGAGTGCAGTGAAAACCAATACGGAAACCAGCACAAGCAACGCAAAGGAGGTCCACATTTTGAAGCAACAGGTTGCCAACTTGGAGAACAGCGTGGAGGAGGCTGAAGGGAGAGTGAGACGGAACAACATACGGGTGGTTGGCCTACCAGAGGGAGAGGAAAGTCAGGACCCCACGGACTAAGGATTTGCTGTTGAACAGGCGCACAGGGCCCTGTTGAGGAAACCATGACCTGGAGCCCCCCCTCGGGCGATAATAGCAAAGATCTTGAACTATAAAGATAGAGAGAAGATTCTGGAGTACTTTCGCAAAGGTGGAACGATCTAAAGGGCACCTGCAACCATTACAGCATACCCTGACTACACCATGTTGGTACAGAGACAGCGGTATAACTATGTGGCGATCAAGAGGAGATTGCGTACGGCTGGAATCAAGTATATGCTTTTGTATCCCGCAAAGCTCAAGGTCTTGCACAAAAGTAAGGTGTACTTTTTTGACACCCCGGAAGACGCGGCAGCATGGTTGGATATGCAGGGTTGTCTGGAACAAGGCGAGAAGCAAGATCACGAGGATCACGATAAGTGTGGGGTTCACATTATGTACAATGCAAGGATGGAGAAGGGGAGTCCCTGGTGAAAAATAAAAGAAATGTCGCATGGGTAGCAAGGGCGGGGCGAGGACAGATAACATTGAAAATTGCAAAAAGAGACATTTGGACTTGTTGGACTAGAATATAAAAAGTGAATGTAAATTGTGTAGCATTAAGCATGCTCACATGGAAGCAAATGGGAGTGGCAAGATGGAAATGACCTACCCCCAGGAGTTAGAGTAGTAGGGCCGCCATTAGGGCGACTTCACCCTGCTGAGCCGTGAGTAAAGGCAATTGCCAGAAGAGGGCTAGATGCAGGGTGCCTGAGATCCAGGGATGGAGCTGGGCAACAGTTGGGTAGGGTGTTGGGGCGGGAGGAAATGGAGGGGAGTGAGTTGGGGCAGGGAAGGGAGGCGGGAGGGAGGTTGGGAAGTTTGGAGTGTTTGTTATTTGGGGAAGTTCGTGTTGGGAAACGAGCCCGCATAGAATGGGAATATATTTGGTCATGGGCTGCACTTGTGGGGGGAGAAGAGGGACCCTGATATGCCATGGGGGATTGTGAGGTTCCCTCTCTGTAGATTCAAACAAAAATAATCACAATGAGACTGAAAGTAGGTCAACTTGTTTCCGAAACAACTTTTATTCACATTTAAACTTTCTTTTCTTTTGTTTTCTTTCAGAAAAGGATACGGGTTCTGACTCTTGACGATTGTTCTTAGGGTGAAAGAGATCCTTAAGTGACTCAAAGGAGATATCTTCAGGTAAGTTGTTGTTCAGGTTTGTTTTATCTTTGCTTCAGAGTTTTTATACATCTATCTTGTTTAGATTTTGTTCCATATAACTGTTCTATTTCGATTCATGTGTCTCCTGTTTTATTATTATTATATTCTTCTCTTCTCAGATCTTCGATCACAGAACATTTATGGACTTTCAGGCTGCTGAGTCTCTCTTTATATGGGATTGCTCTTTTATGACTCGCTTTACATAAACGTTCCTCTAATTCCTTCAGACAGTTCTTTGCAAACTTTCTTCTCTCTCTTTTCAGTTAATCAATTTCATGCAAGTCTCTCATTCAAACTTGTCTCTGTTCTTATAACTCTCCTAAAATACTTGTTATGCTTTATCTTCAGTCTTTGCCTCTTTCTTCACTTCTCTTCTCACTCTCTCACCCAGTCACATACCTTCACTTTCTTTAACACAGTGGATCTCTTCTCGTTGCTCTGGTGTGATCTGCTTCGGCGCTCTTCCTGTCGGATCAGCTGTTTGTTCCGACACAGCTACTCACCTCCTCCCCCTTTCAGCTGCTCTGTGCGTCGCAGCTGACCGCCATAAACTCCGCCCCTCGAAACGGCTTCTCAGGCGTTGAGCTCAAGTGCCGGCATCTCGTTATCTCTCACCTTCGAGACTTCCCAACGGCGATTCTGGTGTCTGCAGAACCTGAATCGGCTGTTTCCTCGCACCCGGAGCCTCGGCTTCCTCTCTCACACCAACGGGTCGCCTTGATCCGATGCCGTGGTTCGTGCCCTCGACTTCACTCAGCAGTATTCACTGTTTCTTTACAGCGTTCATAAAAAAGGACAAACGATCCAACTACGGAGCGATTTCAGAACTATCGCTTGCAAGAATAACTTATAACTTTAGAGCGTAACTTAGTGCAATGACCTAATGAGCTTTCTTTCAGCCCGGCAAAACGCTCCTCTTCATCATGTTTGTTTTTAATAAGCCCATTCGTAACCATCACCCTTCAATTCCTCCGCTTCTGTCTCCTGGCAACACAGTAAAAACAAACAAGACCATCATTTGTTGACACAGACCTTCATTTTTCCATATAAGCTAGTCTCTGATTGGTTCAGTGACTTGTCAATTACTCTTTTCCATCTGACAGTCTGATTAACCCTTCATATGGCCTTTCTGCCTGGTATTGATGGAGCCTGAGCCAGCTGGTATCCTTTTTGTGCATTTTATCTGATATTTATCAGAGGGATCTTAAAATAATTACCTGGAACGTCAGAGGGCTCAATAGTTATCTAAAAAGGAATAAGGTCATGCTATACCTACGCAGACAGAAAGTAGACATAGCCCTGCTGCAGGAGACCCATTTTACACAAGACAAGATGGAGATGATCCGGAAGAAATGGAGGGGGACCGTGGTGGTTCATCATATTCGGCCTATGCCAGGGGAGTGATCGTTTGGGTGGCGCCACATGTCCCTTTCTAACTGTTACAGTCCACGGTGGAGGCAGACAGGAGGATGGTCATGATGAGAGGGC
Organism: Ambystoma mexicanum; assembly: GCF_040938575.1. Lineage (NCBI taxonomy): Eukaryota > Metazoa > Chordata > Amphibia > Caudata > Ambystomatidae > Ambystoma > Ambystoma mexicanum. The sequence continues at coordinate 382,264,352 of NC_090934.1, read as the reverse complement.
TGGTGGAAAACAGGGAGATAAGCATTATAAACGTGTGCGCACCGAACCCGAACACGCCGTCATATTTTAGAACCTTATGCAACAAACTTAGTACGTACTTGGGGGGGGGGGGTGATCTGGGGAGGAGATTTCAACTGTGTGTTAAACCCCATGGTAGATAGGTCAGATGGAAAAATGGATAGACCCACCCCAGCTGCTAGAGCACTGAATACGCTGTTGGATGATTTCAGTTTTGTGGATGTATGGAGGTCACACCACCCCCAGGAGAGGCAGGATTCGCACTACTCAGCTCTGCATAATTTGCACACTAGATTGGATTATATGTTCGCCACGCAAGAGTTGATGACTGAGATAACAGAAACGGAATATAAAGCGAGGGTCCTCTCAGACCACTCGCCACTAATCCTGAGATGGCAATACCGACCCCGAGAGCAAAGATCCCGACATGGCGCCTCAGAGCAGAGGCGCTGAAAGACACTGTCTTCCGGGAAGACATGAGAGAGGAAATAATAAACTACTTTGAGATAAATACTAGCAGTGTAGAGACAGCGGGTATGCTTTGGGAGGCCTTTAAAGTAGTAATGAGGGGGGTAGCTATAGCTAAGTCCAAAGGGCTACAAGGAGGGATCCAGGCTGAACTGCAAGATACGGTGATGGAACTAGAAAGGGCACTAAGGGAGGGAGGTAACACCAAGGAAGATAATGACATAAAACTTAAGCTGCAGCAGAAATGTGCGGGGCACTGGGAGAGAGGGTGCAATCTTAGCTATAAGAAGTATATGGAGAGACAGCATGCGGGGAGATAAACCAGGTAGGGTCCTGCAATGGCTATACATGAATGAGGCCCCCAAAACCACAATCAGAACAATAACGAGGGAGGAAGGGAGCTTAGTGGACACCCAAGAGGGAGTTAACCAATAATTTGTGGAGTATTATCGACTCCTGTATGGAGATGATGAGGACAGTGACTGCACAGAAATAGTAGAAACACTGGAAGATATAGGACTGCCGCAGATCAGTGCCGAAGAGCGGGAGGAGCTGGATGCCCCGATTACCTTAGAGGAGTTAGAAGAAGTAGTGAGCCAGTTGCCTACTAGCAAGACTCCGGGGACTGACAGACTCCCAAGTGAATTTTATAAAACATATAAGGATGAAGTGCTTCCTCCGCTTTTAGAAATGTTGAACGAAGCGTATTTATTTTATTTTTATTTTAGTATTTGTATAGCGCGATGCAACCTGTGGGCATAGAGGCGCTGAGAAGAATACACATGCAGGCTTGCTTGAGGGTTACAAGATATCGGCCCAGTACAGTTGATAGAACAGTTACATCAAATACAGTAGGTTACAAGTCAGGTGCAGTAAGCATAGACACTCATAGACTGAGACAGTAGGGGGAGGCAATTTAGGTAAAAAGCTTGGTCTTTAGGGCTTTACGGAAGGTTGTGTGTGATTCAATCATCCTGAGTTGGGCAGGGAGGGTGTTCCAGTGACTTGCAGCCAAGGTAGGGAAACTGGAGCCACCGGCTCTGACTCTTCGTGTATGAGGAACAGTGAGGCGATTGGCATACGCAGACCTGGATGGTCTGGCGGGTGTTTTTATGGAGATCCTCTGAGCTAAGTAGGTAGGTGCCAGTCCATGGATGCATTTGTGTGCAATGGCCAGTGTTTTGAAAATGATCCTTTCTTTGACGGGCAGCCAGTGGACCTGCCTTCTTACCCCAGAGATGTGCTCTCTGCGATCAATACCCGTTGCGGCCCTCAAGGCATTGTTTTGAGCAACTTGAAGTTTTGCAAGGTTTTTTTAGGAGGTACGGCATAGAGTACGTTGCAGTAATCTAGCCTCGGACCTATAATGGCCCTTGCAATGGTGATGCAGTTGTCTTGTGATAAAAAAGGCCTCACTGCATTAATTAGTTTGGAGTGGTAAGCAGTTGAGGAAGCAATGGCATTAACCTGTCTGTCCATGGTCATGCTCGGTTCCAGGTATACGCCTAGAGCATGGGTGCACAACATACGGCCCGCGGGCCAGTTGCGGCCCACAATGCTGTTTTTTCCGGCCCGCGAGGCACAAAGACTTTCCTCATGGAGGGCGGCCCGCAAGCAGCATTCGCCGCCCTCCATGAGGAAAGTCTTTGTTGTCTTCAGATAGTGTTTGGTTGGGGATGAGGGGGCCATGGGGCATAGTGTTTGGTTGGGGGTGGGAGCCATGGGGCATAGTGTTTGGTTGGGGATGAGGGGGCCATGGGGCATAGTGTTTGGTTGGGGGTGAGTGACAGGGGGCATAGTGTTTGGTTGGGGGTGAGGAACAGGGGGCATAGTGTTTGCTTGGGGGTGAGTGACAGGGGGCATAGTGTTTGGTTGGGGATGAGGGGGCCATGGGGCATAGTGTTTGGTTGGGGGTGGGAGCCATGGGGCATAGTGTTTGGTTGGGGATGAGGGGGCCATGGGGCATAGTGTTTGGTTGGGGGTGAGTGACAGGGGGCATAGTGTTTGGTTGGGGGTGAGGAACAGGGGGCATAGTGTTTGCTTGGGGGTGAGGGACAGGGGGCATAGTGTTTGGTTGGGGATGGGAGCCATGGGGCATAGTGTTTGGTTGGGGGTTGAGGGAGCCATGGGGCATAGTGTTTGGTTGGGGGTGAGGGGGCCATGGGGCATAGTGTTTGGTTAGGGGTGAGGGGGTCATGGGGCATAGTGTTTGGTTGGGGGTGAGGGACAGGGGGCATAGTGTTTGGTTGGGGTGAGGGACAGGGGGCATAGTGATTGCTTGGGGGTGAGGGACAGGGGGCATAGTGTTCGGTTGGGGGTTGAGGGAGCCATGGGGCATAGTGTTTGGTTGGGGGTTGAGGGAGCCATGGGGCATAGTGGTTGGTTGGGGGTGAGGGGGCCATGGGGAATAGTGTTTGGTTGGGTGTGAGGGGGCCATGGGGCATAGTGTTTGGTTGGGGGTGAGGGACAGGGGGCATAGTGTTTGGTTGGGGGTGAGGGACAGGGGGTATAGTGTTTGGTTGGGGGTGAGTGGGCCATGGGGCATAGTGTTTGGTTGGGGGTGAGGGACAGGGGGCATAGTGTTTGCTTGGGGGTGAGGGACAGGGGGCATAGTGTTTGTTTGGGGGTGGGAACCATGGGGCATAGTGTTTGGTTGGGGGTTGAGGGAGCCATGGGGCATAGTGTTTGGTTGAGGGTGAGGGGGCCATGGGGCATAGTGTTTGGTTGGGGGTGAGGGGGCCATGGGGCATAGTGTTTGGTTGGGGTTGAGGGACAGGGGGCATAGTGTTTGGTTGGGGGTGAGGGACAGGGGGCATAGTGTTTGCTTGGGGGTGAGGGACAGGGGGCATAGTGTTCGGTTGGAGGTTGAGGGAGCCATGGGGCATAGTGTTTGGTTGGGGGTTGAGGGAGCCATGGGGCGTTGTGGTTGGTTGGGGGTGATGGGGCCATGGGGAATAGTGTTTGGTTGGGGGTGAGGGGGCCATGGGGCATAGTGTTTGGTTGGGGGTGAGGGACAGGGGGCATAGTGTTTGGTTAGGGGTGAGGGACAGGGGGCATAGTGTTTGGTTGGGGGTGAGGGACAGGGGGTATAGTGTTTGGCTGGGGGTGAGGGACAGGGGGCATAGTGTTTGGTTGGGGGTGGGAGCCAAGGGGCATAGTGTTTGGTTGGGGGTTGAGGGAGCCATGGGGCATAGTGTTTGGTTGGGGGTGAGGGGGCCATGGGGCATAGTGTTTGGTTGGGGGTGAGGGGGCCATGCGGCATAGTGTTTGGTTGGGGGTGAGGGACAGGGGGCATAGTATTTGGTTGGGGGTGAGGGACAGGGGGCATAGTGTTTGGTTGGGGGTGAGGGACAGGGGGTATAGTGTTTGCTTGGGGGTGAGGGACAGGGGGCATAGTGTTTGGTTGGGGATGGGAGCCATGGGGCATAGTGTTTGGTTGGGGGTTGAGGGAGCCATGGGGCATAGTGTTTGGTTGGGGGTGAGGGGGCCATGGGGCATAGTGTTTGGTTGGGGTGAGGGGGCCATGGGGCATAGTGTTTGGTTGGGGGTGAGGGGGTCATGGGGCATAGTGTTTGGTTGGGGGTGGAAGCCATGGGGCATAGTGTTGCACTCCAAGAGTGAACTCAATAATAAAGCTAAAACAGGCAGTTAGGAGATGTACATCCTTTGCTTTTTTGAGGAAACCTGACTCAACGAAGGCCATACTCCTCTTGGGCAACCCAAACAGCAAACTATAGCAGTCCAAAATAACTGAATGTCCAATCAAGGGTCAATAAAATATATATAATTTAATTAAACAGACTATATACAATAACTAAATCGAAATAAATGATAACAATGGAAAATGTGTAGTACAAAATGTAAGTTTGAAATGCAATAAAAATCGTTATCCCTCAGAAACATATTCTTTTTCCATGTGTTTAATACAAATTGGGGTTTGAAAAAGCCTCCTGACATGTCCCGCCTACCGCCCCGCCCACTTTTACTTTTCGGCCCACTATAGCCCTCATGTAAGGTACTTTCGGCCCTCTGTCAAAATCAGTTGTGCATCCCTGGCCTAGAGTCTTGATGGCTTGGGACATGGTAATGGGGATGTTGTCTATTGTGAATGCGCTGTATTGCGCATCGAGTTTACTGAGTGTGGTTGTAGATCCAATTAGCAAGAGTTCTGTTTTCTCGCTGGTTAGGCATAGCCAGTTTTCAGCCATCCAGGACTGGATTGTGGAGTAGATGCGATTGAGAGTATTCGTGTCTGTCTGGTAGTCACCAGTCAGAGGTATGAGCACCTGTGTGTCATCCGCATAGTTGGTATATACGATGCCCATGGCGTCAAGAAGTTGGAACAGTGGCCTCGTGAAAAGGTTGTAGAGAGTTGGTGATATGCAGGACCCTTGAGGGACACCGCATTTGATAGGGCTAGGGATGGCATTAGAGGAGTCAGAGAATACCTTCATCACTCTCTCTTTGAGGAAGGATGATATCCATTTGCAGGCTTTTGGGGAGAAGTTGGCAGTGGAGGACAGATGATGACATAGGGTCTTATGATCTACCAGATCGAATGCGGCCGACAGGTCAAACAAGAGAAGGAGAGCAGGCCTGCCGGCATCTCTTAAGTCATCGGTATGAAGTGGGTAGGCTGCCAGAGTCCCTTAGCGAAGCGATAATTATATCGTTGCCCAAACCCAATAAGCCCGGTCATAACTGTGGATCATACAGAACCCTGTCAATGCTCAATCAAGACAGTAAAATATTGACGGCTGTTTTGGCAAATAGAATGAGGAGGGTTATTGCTACACTAATGCATCCCGACCAGACTGGCTATGTTCCGAATAGGAACATATCCAACAATCTCAGGCGACTCCATCGAGTCGTTGAGCACGCAAATGAGGATGAAGGCGAACTGGCAATTGTATCGCTAGACGCAATAAAGGCCTTTGATACGGTCAAATGGCTGTGGCTGATGGCGGCCTTGGCTGGCTATGGAATAGGGCCTGGGTACTTACAGTGGGCCAAAATGCTATATAGCGCGCCTTTGGCTAGAGTTAAAACAGGGTCGGTGATATCAGAGAGGTGGCAAATTTGTAGAGGTACTAGGCAAGGATGCTTGTGGTCTCCTATGTTGTATATTCTTGCCCTGGAACTCTTGGCCATATACCTGAGGCAACAGTATGACCCGATAGGCATTGCTGTAGGAGGGGAACCGCATCTAATCTCTTTGTATGCGGATGAAATGTTGTACTTAAGGCACCCAGACGAAAACCTCCAGTACATTCTGGAAATGATGGAGAGATATGCAAAGCTGTCTGGCATAGCTGTGAACTCCCAAAAATCTAGTATATTTCCACTGGGCAGGTACAAAGGGACCCCACTAGAACAGCTACTGGTTCTACAGATACCATGGGAGGTGTGCACGTTCCGATATCTTGGAATAGATATATACCATACGGTGGAAGAAGAACAACAGTATAACACAGAGGAGGCGATCAGGAAAATTGGCAATAGTATGAAGTTTCGGGTGAAACTATCTCTAGCGATGATGGGGCGAGGGGCAATGTTGAAAATGGTGGTCCTACCGAGACTCTTGCATTACTTTGGAAATATTCCATATCTTATAACAAGGCGGATCTTTGCTAAGATAGAAAGCATGTGCAGGGACTTCCTCTGGCATGGAACGAGGAATAGAGTAGCCCTTTGGAAGCTACAAAACTCATACGAAAAAGGGGGTGTAAAACTGCCAAACTACGAAATTTACTACATAGCAAGCCAGCTGCAATATGTAGCTAAATGGCTCTCTGAAGAGTCAACCTCAGAGTCCAGGCTATTCCGACAGGACTGTGCCCCATACTTCCAAAAGGAAATGATGTGGCTGCTGTTAGGCAGAAACCTGTGCATTTCCCTCTGGGACCACTGCAAAAGATTTAGGACTACAGGTGTTTGTCAGTAAACCCACTTGGTAGCAGTCTGTACCACACAGATTCACTTGGTAGCTGTGGCTGAGCAGTCAGACTTCCCTCAAGAAGAGTTAGGCAGTATACGGAGTATTCACAATAGGTCAAGAGAGCACAATAGAACAAGTAAACACTGACCAGGGCTTGGTGTAAAAGAGATATAATTATTTATTTAAAACCACATCTAGAAAAACACACAGGCACTAATAGTCAGTAATTCAAAAACACGGTCACTAAAAGATATACACTCCCTTAAAAGAATATTAGACAAGTCTTAAGTAAAGCCCCACTTATTTTCAGACAGCGGTAAGCGCTTAAAGTAGATGGCACTCTAATACTTCATTTTAAAAAGGGGAGAGAAAAGCAGAGAATAAATTGAAACAGATCCCAACACTTTTTCACGAACACAACAAGAGAGGAAGGCAAAGTAACACCGTGAATTCAGAGTCAGTAGGCCGGATCCGCTTTAAGAGGATCAAAACGAAATGTGTCCAAGGTCACATGGTTGCAGTGCACAAAAGTCTTGTAACGGTTCAAAAAGGAGTTGGACCAAAGAAAGGGACCAGTTAGAGGGTCAAGGCGGCCAGCCCAGTCCAGAAGGTTAAGGGGTTATTATTACCTTGTAGCAATCTTTAGAAAGGGAGGCCTGGCGGACACGGTACCTTAAAGTGGTGAGAACACTCCAGCGGGGGCAGTTGTTCCTGGCAGCGGATGCAAGTCGGTGCTTCGTCCGGGGGAAGAGAGGATCTCGTCGGGGAGGCAGACAGGAGTCCGTTGCACTGCCAGGGAAGAAACCAGCCGCGGAGTTTCTCAGGTACAAGGAGCGGTCCGTTGATTCGCGGTTCAGTGGTGAGTGGCTATCCAGCTGCCGGGGTGCTTGGCACGAGCAGTTCGACCACAAACCGGTCTGGGGTGCGAAGAAAAGAAGGTAAACTGGTTGTGCCTACCAGTCAGGGGAAGAAGCCTCTCCAGCCGGGAGATCTTCTCTGTCGTCGGGAAGTGGTGAGTCAGTTCCGCAGGGCTCCACCGGTGGTGTCGTCGTGGTAGGTCGGCTCAGCTTCTCCCTCGTCGGATTCTCAGGTCCTGTGCCGACTTCTGAAGTTCCAGTCCCCAAAGCCCTGCTTTTATGCAGCATACCCCCATTCACTCAGCCTAGCTGTCAATCAAACATGCTAAGTGGTGAGCCGGCCGGCTCACCACTTGGGCCAATCACACAAGAGTGCGACTTGAGCTACCAAGGTAACTCAGTCCAGGGTGCCTAAACCCCCTCCCACACCCCCTGTGGTACCCAGACAGAGTGGCACCACTTTTGGAGGCTTCTGTGGAGAAGCCCGCCAAAAAATGGAACAAAGGGCTCGACTTGGGTTGGAGTCACAGAAGAAACACAAACACCATTTCAGAATCGAGTCCTGGCAAAAAATACCAACCGGCGAATTAATATTAATTAAATGAACCGGCGGTATGTTCGAGGCTATGAGAATTAAATAATTAAAGTTGGTAGCCTCGAACAATGGGAAAATCCCATAGGGAAATATTTGCGGTCGAATATAAAAAGTAGTTTCCACTGCCACCAGCCAAAACTCGATCGGGGGGACGGAGATGTGCCCCCTCAACTAACAGACCCCGGGGCAATCGAATCGCCCCGAACAGTACGTCCACAATATGATGGTTTGTACTGGTTTCTGTTAATAATTTGGGACTAGTAAAGCCAATAAAGACTTTACATTCCCTGGGAGACAGTAGTCCGTCCCAGGGTATGGAGTCTATGGTGGGGTGTCACTATGACACCCCTGTGTTACTGCACGGAGGGTGCTGTGTAACACACATAGTAAAAACACATGAGACCCTATGGAGTAAAGGACCCCATAGCCCATAAAACACATTAACAGTCAAAGGAACACCATAAATCATGTCCAAGAGTGGGAGAAAAAGAGTCTCACTCTTGGCAGGAGAAAAAAACAAACTCCAGAAATCCAGCAAAGCTGCTGGGGGACTCACTAGGTTAGGAAATTCAGTCTAAAGAGAGAATTTTCCCTAACACTCGCCCCCCCAGACTAAGGGACAGGAGGATTTAATCCACTCCTGGATGAATCTCATACCTCTAGTCGATGACATACTTCCTAGAGAGACCATCAGCATTTTGGTGGTGACACCCTGACCTGTGTTCAATGGTGAAATCAAACCCTTGCAGGCAGATTGACCATCTCAATAGTTTTGGGTTTTCCCCTTTCATTTGCATTAACCATCTCAAGGGTTGGTGGTCAGTCTGAATGACAACAGTAGAACCATACAAGTATGGCCTAAACTTCTTCAGAGCCCACACAATAGCAAAACACTCTCGTTCAATGGTTGCCCACCTTGTTTCAGGATCCTTCAGTTTTCTACTGATGAAGCAAATGGGGTGCTCCCTACCTTTCCCATCCAGTTGACTGAGGACTGCACCTATTCCTACATTTGAAGCATATGTATGCACAATGAAAGTTTGGTGGTAGTCAGGAGCTCGGAGTACTGGGGCTTGGCAAAGAGCCGTGTTCAGGGTTTCAAAGGCCTGATTGCATTCCTCATTCCACCTAACCTTTTTTTTTTTTTTTTTTTTTTTTTAAACTTTAGTTTTATTGGCATTTTAAAGAGTATAACAAGCAGGCAATATTTGTAATCAGCAGTTGTTCACGGTGCACTTGCCCAGCAAACTCCCCCCCCACCCACCCAACCGCCCCCCCCTTCAAACCCCCCTCCCCCCACCCCTCGTTTTACCAACTCGAACCATGACATCGGGAGATTTGGACTTTTCTTTTGCGTCCATTACTTTGGTAGTGAGTGTGAGCGTCGGCATTCTCTGGTGGCTGACGGCCGACCGAATGTCCCCGGGCCGTGGGCGCCCATTCCGTCCATGGGGTCCCTGGTACTTTATAGTACAGTCTTTCGGCCTAGTCCCCCCGAGCCCCGCTCGGCCCCCCCCCTCAGGCCTCAGTGCACATCCCATCCCCAGGCCTCCCTTACCCCCTGCCAATTTTCAAGGAATGACCCAGAATCGTTGTTCACCATGGCCGTTAGTTTCACCTAACCTTTTTAGGGAATTTAGGAGAGGAGATGACATTCAGTGGAGAAGCTATGGACCCATAGTTCTCAATGAAATTCCTGTAATACCCAGTGAGACCTAAGAAGGCTCTCACCTGGGTCTGAGTAGTAGGTGTTGTCCAATTTTGCACAGCTTCAATCTTACTGGGCAAAGGCCTTATTTCTCCACCTCCTACTTCAAGTCCAAGGTAGACCACTTTACTCTGTCCAATCTGGCATTTACTTGCCTTTATGGTCAGATTGGCCTTTCCAAGAGCCTGCAAGACATATCTCAAGTGGTCCACATGTTCTTCCCAGGAATTGCTGAACACTGGTATGTCATCCAAGTATTCCATGTAGAGGTCCTCATCCCATTCAGAACCTGGTTTACCATCCTTTGAAATGTAGCAGGTGCATTTTTCAATCCAAAAGGCATAACCTTAAACTGGTATAAGCCAACTGGGGTAGAAAATGCAGTTTTCTCCTTGGCATGGTCTGTCAGGGCTATTTGCCAATAGCCTGACGTCAAGTCAAATGTACTGAGGAACTTGGCTGCGCCAAGTCTATCCAAGAACTCATCTGTCCTTGGCAAAGGGTGGGCATCAGTCTTAGTGACTGCATTAAGAGCTCTGTAATCCACACAGAATCTAAGTTCTTTAGATCCTGCCTTTGGTACTAACACAACTGGGCTAGACCATGGACTAGTAGAGGGCTCTATTACCCCGAGATCAAGCATCTTGTTGACCTCACCTTTGATGTGGGTTCTTACATTTTCTGACATTCGATATCCTCTGCTTTTGACTGGCAGACAGTCACCAGTGAGTATGTCATGCTGTCCCCAAGGGGTCAAGCCTGGTGAAAGTGAGAACAGAGAGGCAAACTGATTCAACATAGATTTGCACTCTTCCTGTTGCTCAGGTGTCAGATTTGAAGAGAGATTTACTCCTTCAATCTTTTCATCTAAAGGTAAGCCTCTGAGGAGATGATCAGGGAGAGCTTCACTCTCTTCTCCTTCCTCTGATGACGCTAGAAGCAAAGCTCCTACATCAGGTCTGGAGACATACACTTTTAGTCTGTTGGTGTGGAAGACTGTTGGAGCCTCCTTGGGGTTGCCCAAGTCCACCAGATAGTTGACCTCTTCAAGTTTACCCACAACTTTGAAGGGTCCCATCCATTTGTCCTGCAAGGCCCTCTGCCTTGTTGGAATCATAACGAGAACTAGCTGGTCCTGAGTAAACTCAACCATGTTAGCCTTTTGGTCATGCCAGTGCTTGACCAATGCTTGTCCAGCTTTCAAGTTATCACTTGCTTCTGCCATCATTTGTGACATTCTCCTACGGAAACCTATCACGTAGTCAGTCACTCTGACTGGCTTGGGGAAGGAGCACTCTCCAACCCCTCCTTGATCAGGGCCAATGGACCTCTGACCGGATGACCATAAATAAGTTCAAAGGGAGAATAACCTACTCCCTCCTGAGGGACTTCTCTATAAGCAAAGAGAAGGCATGGCAGTAGAAGGTCCCACTTTCTTTTAAGGGGGTCCTCTAAAGCACCCATCATGCTCTTCATGGTTCTGTTGAACCTTTCAACCAGTCCATTTGTCTGAGGGTGGTATGCGGTTGAGAACTTGTAAGTAACTCCGCAGCTTTTCCACATGGCTTTCATGTAGTGGGACATAACATTTGACCACCTGTCAGAGATGACTTCCTTAGGAAACCCAACCCTGGTACAAATACCAAGGAGGGCTTTAGCCACAGCCGGAGCTGTAAGAGTCCTCATAGGAATTTCCTCAGGGTACCTAGTAGCATGGTCTACTACAACAAGTATAAACCTGTTGCCTGAGGAGGTTGGAGGATCAAGGGGACCAACAATGTCAATCCCTACTCTCTCAAATGGGACTCCCACAACTGGGAGAGAAACTAAAGGTGCCACATTCTTGGAGCCAACCTTACCAGAAGTCTGGCAGGTGTGGCAGCTCCTGCAGTATTTATCTACTTCAGCCCCCATCTTTGGCCAATAAAAGTAGAGTGAGAGCCTTTCCTTAGTCTTCTTGAAACTCAAGTGACCAGCCAAAGGAATCTCATGGGCTAACTGCAAGAACTGTGGTCTGTTCTCTTGGGGTACTACAAGTCGTTTGTTGTCCCCAGGTGCAGACTCGGTTGGTTCACTGTAGAAGAGGCCATCTTCCCAGTGTAACCTATATTTCCCAGGCTCTTGCCCTTCAGCCTGAGCATCTGCCTGGTGGTGAAGACCTTCCAGAGTTGGACATTCTCTCTGTCCCTTACTGAAGTCTGCCCTGTTGGGTCCACCTTCTGCCAGTAAAGACTGCAGCTCAGGATGGTCAACAGGATCCAGATCTCCAATGAGTTCCTGGCCTTCCACTAGCTCTTCCTCAGAGTCTAGTTCAACCACACAGGGTTGTACCTCCCTCTCAGCCTCAGCTAGAGGGGGAGTTACTGGTGTAACTTTGGACAACCTAGGGAAAGTCCTTGTTGGCTGCACTGGAGTGCTGACTGCGGGTTTCTTGTTAGAAGTCTTAGGTTTCCCCTTTGCTTCTTGTTGCTTAGAGACAGCAGCTGACATCTCCAGTGGAGAAGGAGTGATCTCTTTCTTCATCATCTCCTTGGGAGTACCTCTCATGGTTCTCTCCCTTGCAGGTCTGGTTGGCTCCTGTAACCTTTTACTTGGAGGTCTGGGGGTATGTGATACTACTCCAAGAGTTTTCAAGTCATTACCCAGCAGAACCCCTCCTGGCACCTCCATCTTCAGCAGCGATCATCCGGATCCGCAGCCACTTCCCAGAGCCTAGAGAGAAAAAGACAAGAACACAAGGTGAGAGAAGGAAGGGAATAGGAAAAGCTCAGTTTCCTTCTAAGACTTACCTGTTGGGTCACTCCCATTTAATTTCGGGTCCTGTCGCTTCCTGGCATTCCGGACCGCGGCCCCTATGGGGAAAAAAGACAAAGATATTGAATGAGCGAATGCAAAGACATTACCCGAACGCTCATCCAGAACTTACCTGTCATTTACTGGAACTGCACGTTTCACTTCGGGTCGTCGCCATATATCCGGCATTCCGAACCCCGGCCCCTAAGGGGAAAAAGACATAAGCGTTAGCGCTTGCTGCAATAAGACAATGAACATTATTATTAAGCTTGAACTTTTGAACTTGCTACAGAACTCTTACAGCGCCTTACCTGAATAGTCAAGCTTATTTGAACTCCCATCAAACCTCAATCCAGTGAAGTAACTGGGTTTCAACGCGCCCCTGCATCAGAAGCAGGATGGAAAACTCATCCTTCCAGACCCTAAGGTGAGACTTCACGGGGAATCGAGGAAGGGTATCGTGGAGGGTTGGAAGGGAGTGGCAGGCTTGAGCATTATTCCGTCAGTAGGTAATACTCCCTTTTCACGCACAGGGGAATATTCCTGCGAGCCATTGAGTCCATCTTCAGAGTCCTGCGCTTCACCATAGAAGAAGCATCAGCACTCAAAGCCAGACCTGCGCCTCCGTGGGAATCAGGTGAGCGTGACAGAACGCGAAGCCTACCCACAATTTCCCACCCGGGCGCTATGGAGACTTCCGAGACAGATCAGCTGGCCCAGCTTTTGGGGGAATTACAGGCAGAAGTGCACTCAGCCCGCCAGGAGACTAACGCTCTCAAAAGAGAACTGATCCTATCCAAGGAAAGAACAGATGACCTGGCCAAAAGGTTATTGCAGGCCCAGGCAAGGCACACTCCTTTACCTAATTCCGGAGATACTTCCACATCAATGGGTTTGAATAACCCGGTACAAATCAATCTACCTGGACACATGCCTTTGGCCCCGCCTGAACGTTTTGCGGGGGATCCCAAGAAATATGCCGTCTTTATGAACCAATGTCATTTACACTTTCTATGCAGACCCGGGGCCTTCCCTAAAACGACCAGACCAAGGTAGCCTTTATACTATCTTACCTCAGTGGCAGTGCTGCCGATTGGTCTATTCCATTGGTAAATCAGGATGATCCCATTCTCCAGAATTTTCAGGGTTTCCAGGCCAGCATGGAAAGATTGTTTGCTCGACACTCTCAAGGACAGGCCCTTGATAACAAACTGCTATCCTTACAACAAGGTAATCAGGATCTTCTGTCCTACGTTGCCACCTTTAATAGACTGGTTGTGGAAACTGGATGGCCAGAAAACAAAAGGATCACATTGTTTCATCGAGGCCTGCGCGGAGAGCTTAAGGATGTTCTAGCTCAGATAGTAGATCCACCCCAGGTCTGCGCAGACTACATAGACTTGGTGGTTCAACTTGATCACAGACTTCAAAATAGAAAAGCAGATCGGTTCAAGTACGAAACCCGAGTACCGATCAAAACCCACGCTAACTCCAAGAGTACCGACGTATCCGAACCTATGCAGATCGGCGGTGTTAAAGGACCATTAACACAGAAGGAACGAGAGAGAAGGCGGCAAATGCAACTTTGCCTTTATTGCAGAACTTGGGAGTACCTCTCATGGTTCTCTCCCTTGCAGGTCTGGTGGGCTCCTGTAACCTTTTACTTGGAGGTCTGGGGGTATGTGATACTACTCCAAGAGTTTTCAAGTCATTACCCAGCAGAACCCTTCCTGGCACCTCACTTTGTATGCTGACAGGTATCTTCACAGTCATTTCATTACACTGGATGAGAACTGGTAATTGGGGAAGCATCTGCACAGGCCCTCCAGCTAACTTGGTGAGGCGTTTGGGTGCCTTAGCAACATCCTCAGCCTGAAAAAACGATTTGTCCACCACAGTTATGCTGGCCCCAGTGTCCCTAATGGCAGGAGTCTCCTGACCATTCACCTGGACACTGTCCTTATAATACTCTTTAGAATTATCTGGGATAGAATTATAGACCTCTAAATTATGTTGTTCCCACAAACCCAGAGACACTAAAGAAACACTGGCTGAGACTCCAACGGGTTCATCAGCCAGTAATAGAAAGTTTCCACTTGCCATTTGTACTTCCTCCTCTGGAGCGAAGGCTAAGGAGACAATCTGGACTCCTGAAGGTTTACCCTTACATCTGGGATCTCCTTTCACATGGTCAGTAGAGCCACAAACGAAGCATTTACCAAATGCTTTCTGGAATGGTGGCTTTTTCTGACCTCTTTCTGGTTTGGCACCAGGAGGTACACTAGCCTGATTTGGTTTCCCTGGTGGTGTCATGATGCCTACCTCCAAGGAGCCAGGTCCGACCCAGCAACCCCAGAGGCAGGCATCATTTCCCCCAGGGAAGTGCCAGCGGGCCCAAGCTGAGGCCCTTTGGACACAGTCCTGGCGCCTTAGGCGCCAGGCTCATGTTGGACCCCTGTCCTGGCGCCTTAGGCGCCAGGCTCATAAAGCTAGGCATGTGTTCAAGTGTTTTAAGGTGCACTTACCTGATGCAGACCATGCTGCTACATCCAGGCCCTCTTGAGGCCTGAATGGAACTACTTTACCTGTGGAACTACTTTCCCCTGGGTGTGGTCGGGGAAGGATACATACCTGATCGGTGGAAGGATACATACCTGGAACTTCTTATTAAACCACGCCCGATCAGCAACTCACGCTTCGCGTTGTTCTGCTCCTCGCAGCTTGACGCTCACCGTGTCAGCTCCTGCATCTGGACTTCAGACACGCCTGTCAGCATCCTGGGTCACCTGCTAAGAGAGAATTGGAGAGAAAGAAGACCTTACCTGCTAAAGCTGCATCACGGAGACTTCACACCGACGATCCTGAAAGGGAAGACATCATTTTAAAAGCATTTCGCTTCGATCGCTGCAGCGCTGCATTTTACTCACCTTTCCTGGGCACTGTTGGGGGTCTGTCCTTTGCCCCCAGGCGTGCCCGTGAGCCCCCAACCCAACAGAGCTCACACGCACACGTCCGCCAGGTTCGGGCTCCCCGGTCGCTCTAATGCTTCCGGGAACGCCCCGTTTATTTAAGCCGCACGCGGCGACGTGCAACGTCACGCCGCCGCGTGCGCAGCCCTTACGGGGCAACGCCACACTCCTCCTTTTTCAGGAGGACACACAGTTACATTATTAGTTAAACACAACATATCACACAACAAACAACTTGCCCGATCTGGGCCCAGGCCCCTTTAATGTCAGCCACCCTCACCCCGGACGACTCTCCAACTGTCCCAACACATACTCACTGAGGTAAGCGGGTTTCCCTCGCCCAGTCCTCTGGGGGTACCTCCCGCTCACCTCCGGCACCGGCAGTGCATCACCAGTAGCCTCCCGACCCGGAGAGGCCGGGACACCGAGAGGGGGCCCATCTTCCTCAGGGATCTCGGCGACACCAGGATCCAGAGGGGGTTCAGTTCTCGAGTCCCCCATCTTCTTGAAGAAGCTGACGTTCCGGGTGACAGCCGTTCGCCCATCGGAGGCCGTCACCATTGACCCCTTCACGGCGACCACATCCAGAGGCGCTGGTTCATAAGGTAGGGACAACTTCCCGTGAGGATGGCGGTTCCGGATGAGCACCTCATCCACGGGTTCCAGCCGCTGGGGCCGCAGGCCCCGGCGCACGTTCTCTTGGCTGATCCTGGCCAGTCGGTCGGCCTCAACCTTCTGGTCGTTGATAATCCCGGGTTCTCTCTCCTGTACCTCTGGCAGTAGACCCCGGGGGCATCGCCGGAACAGCACTTCCGCTGGGGCGACACCAGTGGAGGCATGTGGGGTGGTGCGATACACTCTCAGGAATTGATACAATGCCCGTTGGAGGGGCTGGCCTTGTCCTTGCGCAATCCGAAATGTCTTGTTTAGTGTTCGCATCAGTCTTTCCGCATCGCCGTTGGCCCGAGGCCACAGAGGGGATATCTTTCGATGTTGAACTCCACAGCTGGCCAGGAACTCTGAGAAACGTTCGCTTTGAAATGGCGACCCATTGTCCGAGCATAGCGTCAGGGGAATTTGGGGTTGCAAAGATCTTTTCCACGCCGACTACCACATGTTCGAATGCCACCGATTCCACAAACACCACTTCGGGGTACCGGGAGTACTCATCGACTATGGCCAGAAAATGGGTGCCCACGGACGTGGACCCAAAGTCCGCATGCACGACCTCCCAGGGCCTGGTCCCTCGAGGCATTGCTTTGATAGCCGGTTCCCTCTGCACCGGGGAGGCTGCCTGGCACCATACACAGACTGCCCCAAAGTCATCGACCCTTTTCTCCAGCTCCGGGAACCAGACCTTCATCCGCAGCCTCGCCTTCGTCTTGGCAGCACCCTGATGTCCGTGATGGGCCAAAGCGATCACCTCACCCACTTTGGAGTGGGGGACCACTATGCGATCCCCCCGGAGCAGGAGCCCCATCTCCGAGAAGCACAGCTCATCTTTCACCTTCCACAGCTGTTCAAGGGCGGTCTTCGCCTCATGGGTCCGCCCTGCGAGAGCTTCCAAGACGCGCTTCCAGGAACCGCTCTGCATCGACTGCTTCAGTATCTGGAAGCACCCATCCTCGGCCGCCGCAGCCTCCAGCTCCGACAGGGGCAGTGCATTTGGTGTTGCTCCCTCCACCACCATCCGGACATGGTTGTCCGCTTCTTCTGCGCAGGTGTCTCCCGCCACTCCCCCACGCACTCCGGGATGACGGGAAAGGAAGTCCGCTGCATTGTTGGCACCTGGCCAGTATTCCAGCGTGACCCCGTACTCAAGCAATGCGAGCATCCATCTCTCAATTCTGGCTGGGGGCTTAGATGACGAGCCTGCCGGAATCGGGAGCAGGGGTTTATGATCAGTCACCACAGTCACCGGGCGCCCCAGCACATAGAGGCGAAAATGTCGGCATCCCCACAAGACTGCCAGGGCCTCCCTCTCGATCTGGGAGTACCGCTGCTCCGTTTCCGAGAGCGCCTTGCTGGCGTATGCTACGGGCCGGAGGTTTCCATCCCGGTCCACCTGGGTCAGGACCGCCCCCAGGCCGAACGGACTGGCGTCGACCACAATCTCCGAGGGTAGCGCCGGGTCGAAAAACGCCATGGTGTCTTCCGTTGTTAGGGCGCTCTTGATGTCCTCGAACGCCGACTGTTCCAGTGGCGGTCTCTTTCTTGGTAAGAGCTCTGAGCGGCTCAGACCTCTAGGCCAGGTTTTGGATGAACCGACCACAGTAGGTCACCATGCCCAGAAAACTTCTCACTTCCGACACGGATTCCGGGGGCTGTGCACTCTTTATGTCCTGAACCTTCCGCGGGTCGGGTGACACCCCTCCCTCCTTGAACACGAACCCAAAGAATTCTATTGATGGGCGCAAGAATTCGCACTTGTCCCTATGGAGGGTGAGGCCCAATGACTGTAGTCTCTCGAAGGTCTTGGCCAGGCGCTTCAGGTGGATCACCTCCGTGTTGGCAAACACCAAAATGGCATCACTGATGTTGAGTACCCCTTCAAGATCAGCAAGTGCACCCCTGATAATGTTCTGAAACACTTCAGCAGCCGACGATACCCCAAAGCTCAACCTCTTGTACCTGTAGAGTCCCCGGTGGGTGGTAAATGTAGTAATGTACCGGGACTCCGGATGGAGGACAACTTGATGGTACCCTGCTCTGAGGTCGAGTTTGGAGAAGAATCTGGCCCCCTGTACCTCAGCAATTATGTCATCGATGGTCGGGGTCAGGTGTCGCTCCCTTTTTATGGCCTTGTTGGGTAGCCTCATATCCACACAGATGCGAACGGAGTCCGGCTGCTTTGGTTTCCTGGCCACGACAATGGGGGACACCCATGGTGTGGGGCCTTCCACTTTCTCGATGATGTCCAAGGCCACCAGGTTGTCCAGTTCTTTGTCGACTTGCTCCCTCAGATGAAAAGGAACTCTCCGGTGTTTCAGGGCAATTGGTTGTACTGAGTTGTCAATGTGTAGCCGGACTGGATCACCGGTCATTCTCCCAATGCCGTTGAACAGGGCTACGTACTTTTCCAGCAGATCGTTGATATCTTCCAGGTATACTGAGTACGCAAAACTCACTATCCCGAGTGCCTCCGCAGCCGCACAGCTCAGCAGGGTGTTGTTGCTTATGGGGGTCACATAGAACCGGGCTCTGATCTTCGAGCCTTCATGCTCCACCTTCGCCACGAACGCTCCGTCCAGCGGTATGGGCTCGAGTCCACCGAAGGCAAAGATGCGAGCTCTTGGCACAGCCAGGTTCGGTAATGGGTCAAGAGCGTCATAATGTCCCCTCGCCATAACATTGGCCGATGCCCCGGTGTCCACCAGCACGGGAACAGGCGAGCGGTTCACCTCCACCACGCACCTTGGCTGTCTCCTGCTTTTGCCTTTCAGGATCCCCATGCTTGAGACGAAGAAGATGTTTTCCTCCTCCTCTACTTCAGCCTCCTCTGCCTGAGCCTCCTCTTCCGCTTGATCCACCTGGGCCACGTTGGATGGCCGGGTTTGGTGCGGAGTCCAGATTCGGGCAGGACCTCTGGGTACCATGACAGGTAGAGCCGACTTACACACTCTCGAGAAGTGATCCGGCAGCCCACATCGGCCACATGTTCTTCCTGCGGCTGGGCACTCTGTGGGGTGGGGGAGGTCATAGCCACATTTCTGACATGACTCCCCCGATCTTCCTGCCCTGTCTCGGGGGGCTCCACCAGGCCTTCTTGTTCCTCTGCCGCCCCGCCACACAGCGCACACTTCTTCGGTCTTGATCGAGCGTGAACCCGCTTCCATCTTGTTTGCCCGTGCCTCAGCCACTTCGTGACATCGACCCAGTTCTAGTATACGGGACAGAGTGATTCCCGGCTCTCTGAGGACCTGTCTCCTCAGTTTGCCGGAGGAGCATGCTTGGATCAGCATTGTCCGTATCATGTCCTCTGCGTCCCCCCACGCGCACCCTTGGGAAAGGCGGCGCAGGCGGCCGTAAAACGTGTCCAGGGTCTCATCATCCTTCTGCTTGGCCGACAGCATCACAAATCTCTCAAAGTCCACGTTGGCAAGTGGAAGGAAGTGTGCGAGGAGAGCCGCTTTCGCCTCACCATAGGTCGGGTCCACCGGAGTCAGCGACTCGAAGATCTCCTGAACCGCTGCTCCCACCCAGTACAGCATGGTGGCTACCATGCTGTCATCGTCATCCACTCGAGCAGCCCTGAAGTACATGTCCAGGCGGGCCACCCACCTCTTCCATCGGGGCCCCAGACTGGACGGGGGGCCCGTAGGATCGAATTCTGATATCGGTTGTAGGGCCGCCTGGGCTCTAGCTTGAGCCATAATGGGGGGCCCCTGTGGAGAAACAGGCTGTGCCCCTAGTGGTGCCTGTGGTGCAGGCCCCTGATTCCCCGGTGGCAGCGGTTGCAGAGCTGCAGGCTGGGCCGCCTGACCTTCGTCCTGAGATTCTTCCCCAGGATCTGCGGTGTCACCGTCCTGGTCGCTGTCGGACATGGGACTGAGCGCACAGGCACCCCACTACCAGACCTGGGGCCGCAACTCAGATTCCCACCATCACCATGCGGAAGGATGCACCCCTCTGCCACACACAGCCTGGTGCAGACACACGAAGAACTTCCCAGAACGGCCACCACCTCGTGATGATGAAGAGGATCAAAAAGAGTGTCCTGATGATGAAGGGGGCGAGGAAGTGCCTTGTTGCCGCCTTGCAGCAAAGCACTGCCGTATAGAAGTCCTAAAAATTGAGCCGCGTGTATGGACTGGACTAAGCAGGCCCTACCATATTAGTCCTTATCCTGGCTTACACTCGACGTAACAGTCCCAAAACCTGATGAAAACACACAAATTGGGTATGGGCGTGCAGGTCATGCACTCAGCAACCACAAAATCCAGAAATTAGACCCGGATCACCTTCTCGGTCCGAACCGGAGCTCCGAGAAGTTCCGCGGCCTCGTATGCAAAATGGCCGCCAGCCGCGTGTGCGGTCCGCAGCCACGGCATGAAAGGAAACGTCCGTGAACGTTCCGTTCGTTTGAAAAATTCCGGAGGCCTTTCACCGCCGGGCCCGGGCCTCCGACATCACTCGTCGCCACTGTTGGGGGTCTGTCCTTTGCCCCCAGGCGTGCCCGTGAGCCCCCAACCCAACAGAGCTCACACGCACACGTCCGCCAGGTTCGGGCTCCCCGGTCGCTCTAATGCTTCCGGGAACGCCCCGTTTATTTAAGGCGCACGCGGCGACGTGCAACGTCACGCCGCCGCGTGCGCAGCCCTTACGGGGCAACGCCACAGGCACCTCCATCTTCAGCAGCGATCATCCGGATCCGCAGCCACTTCCCAGAGCCTAGAGAGAAAAAGACAAGAACACAAGGTGAGAGAAGGAAGGGAATAGGAAAAGCTCAGTTTCCTTCTAAGACTTACCTGTTGGGTCACTCCCATTTCATTTCGGGTCCTGCCGTTTCCTGGCATTCCGGACCCCGGCCCCTATGGGGAAAAAAGATAAAGATATTGAATGAGCGAATTCAAAGACATTACCCGAACGCTCATCCAGAACTTACCTGTCATTTACTGGAACTGCACGTTTCACTTCGGGTCGGCGCCATATCTCCGGCATTCCGAACCCCGGCCCCTAAGGGGAAAAAGACATAAGCGTTAGCGCTTGCTGCAATAAGACAATGAACATTATTATTAAGCTTGAACTTTTGAACTTGCTACAGAACTCTTACAGCGCCTTACCTGAATAGTCAAGCTTATTTGAACTCCCATCAAACCTCAATCCAGTGAAGTAACTGGGTTTCAACGCACCCCTGCATCAGAAGCAGGATGGAGAACTCATCCTTCCAGACCCTAAGGTGAGACTTCACAGGGAATCGAGGAAGGGTATCGTGGAGGGTTGGAAGGGAGTGGGAGGCTTGAGCATTATTCCGTCAGTAGGTAATACTCCCTTTTCACGCACAGGGGAATATTCCTGCGAGCCAGTGAGTCCATCTTCAGAGTCCTGCGCTTCACCATAGAAGAAGCATCAGCACTCGAAGCCAGACCTGCGCCTCCGTGGGAATCAGGTGAGCGTGACAGGTGGCTTACCCTTTTGGTTCTGTTTGGGGCCCTCTTTGGAATTGGAATTATTAGAATTCTCTTTGGAGTCCTTCTTTGGCTGTTTTCCCTCATCCTTTTTCTGAGTAGCCCCAGAATCCTTATGAGTGGCCCTGTTGGCAACCCACAAGTCAGCAGCCTTAGCTAACTTCCTGGAATCTAATTCCTTTGAATCAGCCAAGTGCTGTCTGAGCTCAGGAGAGAAGGCATCATAAATTGACTCCAACATTACAAGATTCTTCATTCCTTCATAAGTGTTAACTCTGTAACCCTTAATCCATCCCTCTAGTTTTTCAAACTTTCACTCACCCAGGTAGCCCAAGGGGTACCATCCTGCTTTTTGAGGGGCCTAAACCTCTTAAGGTACTGGGAAGGGGTCTTCCCAAATCTAGCTGTCAAAGCTAGTTTCACACATTCATAATCCTTCGTATCCACCTCCCCAACTCATTACCACATCAGTTGCAACAGGGGAAAGCCTAGAGAACAACCAGGGAAGTAACTCATTCCCTGTGATGTCCTGGAGCCCATGATTATACTCAAACATTTTCAACCAATCCAACACATCCAATCTAGGTTCATACATACCCACTAATTCCTTAGGCATCCGGGGTCTTTTGGGACTGGAGCTCCTAGAAGAACCAGAGGGGAGAGAAGCATTTTCCACAGACAACTTTTTCATTTCTAACTCATGATTAAGCTCTATTTCTCTGAGTCTTAACTCAGCTTGCTTCTGCTCAGCCTGGGCATTCATTCTTCTGAACTCTAGCTCTTGGTTTCTTTCAGATTGAGCAATAAAACGTTTGTACTCTAATTCAAGCTTCATTTTTTCAAGTTCAAAATAAGCAGGGTTACATGTGGGACCTGGTATAGGCCTAGTAGGTACAGTAGGTAAGGCAGACAGAGGCTCATAGTGGCTAACTTCATTAGGTTCACTTTCCTTTTCTGGCTCATTATCAAGACTTTGATTCAGATAAATACCATCACTGTGTTCTACATTTGCTGGGGGTGTAGATTCCTCTGTACCACCCAGACTTTGGTTTTCTAACAATCTTTCTATAAGTTCCATTTTCTTGCCCTTCTCAGAGAGATTCTTATGTATACACAATACTTTTAAGCAATCAGCAGTTTTGGCAGACAATGATTCTAGGGTATAACTCTCCATAGCAGACATAGTTAGAAAATCAGCTTCTTAGTGCTAAGCTCTGTGTTTAGTTGTCCTAAAGTGTTCAACAAGCACTCTAAAGTGTATACTCAATACAAATCCCACCGCTGTACACCAGTGTTAGGCAGAAACCTGTGCAGTTCCCTCTGGGACCACTGCAAATGATTTAGGACTACAGGTGTTTGGCAGTAAACCCACTTGGTAGCAGTCTGTACCACAAAGATTCACTTGGTAGCTGTGGCTGAGCAGTCAGACTTCCCTCAAGAAGAGTTAGGCAGTATACAGAGTATTCACAATAGGTCAAGAGAACACAATAGAACAAGTAAACACTGACCAGGGCTTGGTGTAAAAGAGATATAATTATTTATTTAAAACCACATCTAGAAAAACACACAGGCACTAATAGTAAGCAATTCAAAAACACGGTCACTAAAAGATATAAAATCCCTTAAAAGAATATTAGACACGTCTTAAGTAAAGCCCCACTTATTTTCATACAGCGGTGAGCGCTTAACGTAGATGGCACTCTAATACTTCGTTTTAAAAAGGGGAGAGAAAAGCAGAGAATAAATCGAAACAGATCCAACACTTTTTCACGAACACAACAAGAGAGGAAGGCAAAGTAACACCGTGAATTCAGAGTCAGTAGGCCGGATCCGCTTTAAGAGTATCAAAACGAAATGTGTCCAAGGTCACACGGTTGCAGTGCACAAAAGTCTTGTAACGGTTCAAAAAGGAGTTGGACCAAAGAAAGGGACCAGTTAGAGGGTCAAGGCGGCCAGCCCAGTCCAGAAGGTTAAGGGGTTATTATTACCTTGTAGCAATCTTTAGAAAGGGAGGCCTGGCGGACACGGTACCTTAAAGTGGTGAGAACACTCCAGCGGGGGCAGCTGTTCCTGGCACCGGATGCAAGTCGGTGCTTCATCCTGGGGAAGAAAGGATCTCGTCGGGGAGGAAGACAGGAGTCCGTTGCAGTGCCAGGGAAGAAACCAGCCGCAGAGTTTCTCAGGTACAGGGAGCGGTCTGTTAATTTGCGGTTCAGTGGTGAGTGGCTATCCGGCTGCCGGGGTGCTTGGCACAGGCAGTTCGACCACAAACCGGTCTGGGGTGCGAAGAAAAGAAGGTAAACTGGTTGTGCCCACCAGTCAGGGGAAGAAGCCTCTCCAGCCGGGAGATCTTCTCTGTCGTCGGGAAGTGGTGAGTCGGTTCCGCAGGGCTCCACCGGTGGTGTCATCATGATAGGTCGGCTCAGCTTCTCCCTCGTCGGATTCTCAGGTCCTGTGGAAACTTCTGAAGTTCCAGTCCCCAAAGCCCTGCTTTTATGCAGAATACCCCATTCACTCAGCCTAGCTGTCAATCAAACATGCTAAGTGGTGAGCCGGCCGGCTCACCACTTTGGCCAATCACACAAGAGTGTGACTTGAGTTATCAAGGTAACTCAGTCCAGGGTGCCTAAACCCCCTCCCTCAGCCCCTGTGGTACCCAGACAGAGTGGCACCACTTTTGGAGGCTTCTGTGGAGAAGCCCACCAAAAAGTGGAACAAAGGGCTCGACTTGGGTTGGAGTCACAGAAGAGAACACAAACGCCATTTTAGAATCGAGTCCTCGCAAAAAATACCAACCGGCAAATTAATATTAATGAAATAAACCGGCGGTATGTTCGAGGCTATGAGAATTAAATAATTAAAGTTGGTAGCCTCGAACAATGGGAAAATCCCATAGGGAAATATTTGCGGTCGAATATAAAAAGTAGTTTCCACTGCCACCAGCCAAAACTCAATCAGGGGGGATGGAGACGTGCCCCCTCGACTAACAGACCCCGGGGCATTCGAAATGCCCCGAACAGTACGTCCACAATATGATGGTTTGTACTGGTTTCTGTTAATAATTTGGGACTAGTAAAGCCAATGGTGACTTTACATGCCCTGGGAGACAGTAGTCAGTCCCAGGTTATGGAGTCTATGGTGGGGTGTCACTATGACACCCCTGTGTTACTGCACGGAGGGTGCTGTGTAACACACATAGTAAAAACACATGACACCCTATGGAGTAAAGGACCCCATAGCCCATAAAACACATTAACAGTCAAAGGAACACTATAAATCATGTCCAAGAGTGGGAGAAAAAGAGTCTCACTCTTGGCAGGAGAAAAAAAACAAACTCCAGAAATCCAGCAAAGCTGCTGGGGGACTCACTAGGTTAGGAAATTCAGCCTAAAGAGAGAATTCACCCTAACAGCTGCCTAAGGCAGATTGGAACGGTGCCCAAGGATGATGATACTAGAGTGGAAGATATGGCGCAGGGCCTGCCAGCTGATGGTGAATTCATTCCTGTGCTCCCCGCAGGTACCACTAGTGGCACTGGCGGGCAAAGACAATCAATTACGGATGATGATTAGGAAACACTGGGAACCGGTGGGGATAGCAACCATGAGTGATATATGGCAGGTGGGGAACATAAGGGACTTTGCAGTGTTAGAGGAAGAAACTGGGTTACATACGGGCCAGTATATTACATACCACAGGGTGGTGCGGAAAATCAAGGAGACATGGTCCGAACTAGTACTAGAAGAAGAACCGGACACTACCATAGACACAATATATGACATCGCAGAGGGGGGACACAAGATATCCAGAATATATGAGCTGCTGATGTCCATGGTGGGAAAGGAGGTGGCACAACTGAGACAGGACTGGGAAGAGGAAGAGGGAGCCCCAATGAGTGATGGGATGTGGGAATGAGCCCAAGGGTACCACAAAAAAGTGTCGAGGAATGCAAGACTGCAACAGATACAACTGTACATAACCCCTAGGGTGTATATGACGCCCCAGCAAATAGCCAAATTCAAAAATGTAGGACGACAAGCATGCCCCAAATGTGATGAGGAAAATGCCGGAATGGTGCTTATGTTTTGGTCATGCCCAGTCGTTGAGCGTTTTTGGGGTGAGGTGGCGCACAGGGTGGCTGAAAAAGGAATCAAAATTGTGGTAGATACGGTGTGGGCTTGTTTGATGGGATGGTTTCTGAGACCGCGTAAACTCAAGCAAGTGAGTAAATTAAAGGACTGAGAGTATGCACTTGCAAAGAGGAGAATTGCTATGGGGTGGAAGGCATGCCAGAGACCACGAATAGAAGTATGGTGGAAAGATCTACAAAAATGGGCCAAAGCGGAATCTGCGGTATGGCAGGATGCAAGTAATGTCGGGGGGAGGAAGAGGCTGAGACCCTGATAGCCTGGAAACAATTAATTATTAGTTTAGTTATTTGGGTTACTACGAGACCCAATGGAAAACATGGAGGATGAATCCTTATCACAAGATGCAGAAACAGAACATGGAAAGGAATAGGCTTGTAAGGGGGGAGGGAAGGGGAGAAGCAGTGGACATGTTGAAGTGATGTATGTTTATAATGTTATTGTATGCACTGCAAGTTTGGTTTGTATTGTGTGTTGAAATAAAATTAAAAAACTAATTAAAAAAAAGAAAAATGTTAAATATGGACAGATGGCTTTTTACGGACGCCCCTTTGTGAGCTGACGTGTCCTCTTCCTTTAAGATGGTATGCTGTATGTAAGGGGACAGGTTCCGGGATTCAATGATCTCAAATCCCACCTGTACACTGATAAACATCAAGAGGCCTGCTCTAGGTCTTCCTAATACCCCTTTGATGGCAGGGTTAACCAATACTGTGAAACCATTGAGGAATGGTTCCCCTCGTAACCAGGTCTCTTGTAAGCATACTATGTCCAACTCCCTCCAAGGTAGAGCTTCCTTATGGGTGTTAGGGAGAATTCTCATTCTATGGCTAATTTCCCTTACCTAGTGAGTCCCTCAGCAGCTTTTCTGGATCTCTGGAGTTATTTCTTTCTACTTGGTGAGAGTGTGAGCTTTTCCCCCACTCTCACACCTGTTTTGCTATGTGCCTTTTACCTGTTTTTAAGATTGTGAGCTCTGGAGTACACCACTTCAGTAGCCCCCTTCTTGTGTGTGTCACACAGCACCTTCAGTGCAGTGACACAGGGTTGTCATTAAGACTTCCCACTGACTCCATTTCTGAGGGGACTACTGTCCCCCAGAAAAGGGTAAAGTTACCATTAACTTTACTTAGTCAAATTTAACCACAGATCCAGTACACACCATCTTACATGGAGTGCTGGAAGGGTTAACTCTTAACTCTTTTATCTGTACCTCCTAGAGCATTGTTTTGCTCTTTTAACATTTAGACATGGCTGGTGGCAGTGGTATCTACCCTAAATTTCTACCGCTGTTATCTTATATAACCGTGGTAATATTGTAGGCTCTTGTGTTAGCCTCAAACTTAAACCCGCTTGACCAAATTCTTTTTTGTTTGGCTCCTGTGCGGTTTATTTGCCATTTCTTTTTGTTAAACTCCTTCTTGTGTTTTACTTTGCGCGGCAAACCAGGTTTGCCTTCTTTGTTCACTGTCTTTTGGCGGGCTTCTACCTAGAAGCTCTCCTCAAGGTGCCTGGGTGTCTAGGTGTGCTGAATGTGGGGGAGGGGTGTAGTCACCCCCTGCACAGGGTATCCTAGGAAACCCAAGTCGCACTTTGTCATGATTGGGCAAGGTGGTTGTCCGGGCTGGACAACCCCCCTGCTGGGTGATTAACAGCCAGGCTGTGTGAATGGGGGATTTTTGCATAAAAGGCAGGTCTCTTGGGCTGGAAGTCAGAGAGTCAGCACTGGAACTACAAGGAACCGACGAGAAGTGGAGGAGAGGTCGACTGCTGCAACTACCCCGTATCAGTGAAGCACTGCTGCAATCCTGAGCTATCCACCCTTCAACGACTAAGAGGAGATCCAGTCCGGAGTCTTCTTCCCTTGAGCCTGGTGGGGATAACCAGCTCATCTTCTTCAGCCAGAGGTCGACTTTGTGGTCGAAATCGCTGCACACTGCTGTAGTGGTCCGGATAGCCACCTGAAGAACCTCTCCTGTTTTAAGGAGCGCACCTTTTATTAATTGTCGATGCTGCCGGCCTCATCCCTGTGTGGTGTGGACCCCGTCATCGTCCTTCTTCATGCTGAAGCTGCAGGAAAGCGTGGGTCTGCAGGAAACCAACAGGAACAACTGCCGTGGCACCAGCTTCATTCTTTGAGAAGGGTACTGTGTCCTGTTTGAGGAATTTTGGGTGAAATCCCTATTTCTCTACTTTAAGGCTTGTCCTTACTTTTCCCTCCTTCTTATAACTTTTGCTCCCGAACATTGACAATATCAAAGTACTCTTGGCAACTTTGAATCTCGAACTGTCCGACTGTGTGATCCTCGACTACAGGCACGCAGTGTCACTTGACTTTGCCTCCGGCCCTTTGACTCTTGAATTCCTGTCTATGTGTGTTCTTTGATTCTGTCTCCCTTACCAACATATTGCCTGTGATTTTTGCCCCCAACTCGCTCTGGGTATCTCGGGTGCTAAGTGTGTTTTTGCCCCGGTAGCATTTCTTGCCATGGATAGGCGGTTATCTAGTAGACCGAACTGTCAAAAAGTGATCGCAATTGTATTCACGTTAACATATTCTGTTTCGTAACACCGGTCCATTCAAACACAGAGTAATTACCTAGAATAGTACTGTACAAAGTGAATTGGTCAGTTGTACTATATTTTGCGTGTGGTTTTTGAATTAATAGAAGTGTTGTGTTGATAAGAAATGGTTTTAAAATAAATGTACTTATATTTTTTACCTAAAATCTTGAGTCAGTGTTTGTTTGAGTCACAGTAATTGTGGTCCCTTTGTGTAATTTCTGCTACTGCTCATATACTCTTGAGATAAGCCTGGCTGCTCCACTACTGCTACCACTTTAACATAGTAGTACAGGCTTGTACCAAAGGTAAAACTTGTATTGCCACCTGTGATCTTAATTGTGTGTAGTGGTCCCTAAGGGCACTGCACAGGATTCTGCCTAACAATGGGTCAGGTGGCTGAATCCTCTTGTGTTCCACGAGATTAGGTTATGAGGTTTGATGACCCTATGTTTATCTGTGATTAGTTCGTTTTTTTTTAACTGCTAAGGCTCCAGGGAGCCATACCCAGAGGTCCTCTGAGGTTATGGATTTCCTAAACACCAACTTGCTCTTCGATGTTGAAGGTAGATACCTTGAGGCATCTCTATTTATTGTCAGAGTGAAATTAGAGTGATGCTTTTCTGGGGTTTATCATCCATCCTAAAACATTTCTCTTTCTTACCAGATATATGTACTTCTCTGGTTCTACTATTAGGAGAACTTTCAGGGGAAAACTGAGTCACGCCCTGAGTCTGATCCTGGACTGAGTTTGGTTTAGCATCCCTACTAGCTGTCTTCTTATGGCGCACCGTAGAAGAATTCTTTAAATTTAGTTCAGTAATGTCAAATCCCATTGACAGGAATTTGTGAGTCGCTAATAGGAGAAGGTTTTTAATCACCAATGAGTGGAAATTAATATGCATAAGGTCTGCTCTGTCCTCACGTTTGAGCTCGATTATAGCAAAATCTTCAGTTGAGAGATGTTTTACACATGGGATCAGATGGCATAGACCAACTGTTAGGGAGAAATCTCCAGAATGGCTAATTTCCCTTACCTACTGAGTCCCTCAGCAGCTTTGCTGGATTTCTAGGATGTATTTGTTTCACCTGGTAAGAGTGTGAGTCTTTTTTTCCTCACTCTTACACGTGTTTTGCTGTGTGCGTTTAACATTTTTGTGTTCATAGACTGTGGAGCCGCACCTACTCCACAGGCATCATCTTTTTACTGTGTGTTACACAGCACCTTCAGTGCAGTGACACAGGGTTGTCTTTTAGACTTCCCAACTCAGACTCCATTTTCTGGGACTGACTACTGTCTCCCAGAACATGTAACGTTGCCATTGACTTTATTAGTCTTTTTAAAATCCACAGACCCAGTGCAAACCATCTTACATGGAGTACTGGAAAGGGTTAATACTATCCCTTTTTGTCTGTTTCTCTTGGAGCATTGTTTTGCTCCCTTTTCATCAAGATTTGGCTGGTGGCAGTGGTAACTACCCTATTTTTCATACCGCGGTATCTTAAAATTACCTTGGTATTGTTTTAGGCTATCTTGGTAGCCTCGAACTTAAACCCGCTAGACCATATATGTTTTTATACGGTTCCGGCTGGGTTTATTTGCCATTTCATTTGGAAAATGTCTTTCTCGTGTTTTACTACTCATGCCAAACCAGGTTTGGTTCCTTTGTTCATCGTCTTTTTGCGAGCTTCTCCACAGAAACCCTCCTTAGGCGCCTGAAAGTCTGGCTAGGCAGGATGTGAGGGAGGGGTTTTAGGACCCCTGCCATGGGTTCCCTTGGTAACCCAAGTCGCACTCCTGTTTGATTGGTTAGGTGACTGTCCTGCCAGGACAGCCACCCTGCTGTGTGATTGACAGCCAGGCTGTGTGAATGTGGGAAAAATACATAAAAAGCAGGTTTTGGGGATTGTAAAGGCAGAGTCGCCACTGGAACAAAAGAACCAACGAAGAGCTGATGGAAGAGGACCCCTACCACGACTGAACTGCCTGGTGAAGCCCTGCTGCAGGTCCGAATCTTCAAACTCCAACGACAGAGGCGATCCTCCAGGAATCTTCTTCCCCATGAGCTGGTGGGATCAACCAGTTTGCCCAAACTGCAAGCCAGGACTCCCTCCTCTGTTCGAATTTGCTGTACAGAGTTACAGTGAACCGGATAGCCAGGAAGGTCGGACCCTGCTTGGGTTTTAAGGAGCGCACCTTTTATTTGTAGCTTTGCTCTGCTGCTGGTTTCTTCCCTGGGCAGTGCAGGACCCTCCAGTCTTCCTACTTCATGTCAGTCCAACAGTCACTTCAGGAACCGTGAGCCTGCAGGAACTGCCAGGAACGTCCGCCTCAGCTACAGCTTCTTCTCCATTTAAAGGTACTGTGCAAACTTGGGTGTTCGTTTCGTTCAGCCGCGGGGCAAGTGTGTGAAATCTTTCTCCAATCCGAGGGCTTGTCCTTCTCTACTCTTTGAACTAACTTTTCTGCTGACCACCTTCATCCGGAAATCTTGGCAAAGACTTAACCATGAACTACCCTGAACTGTGTGATCTTGAGCAAAAGACTTTTGTCCTATTGACTTTGGCCCTAAGCCTTTTTGATTTGGTTCCATCACTAGTTCTTCTTTCTGGATTGCCTTGCTTACTTTGCTGTTGCTGCTGCTCAATTTCTGCCTAACTTTGTCTTTCCCTCCCTTTTAAATTACTAGAGTGCCATTTTGCTCCCACTTCATTTTGTGAGTTTAACTTGTCAGGAAACTATTGGGAGTGGTGTTGTGTATTAAGAGTGTGTTTTTTTTAACTGCTTTACTTTAGTGAGATGTTATACAACTGATGTGTAAATAAATGTACATTCTTTTACTCAGAAACCTAGAGTCAGTGTTTGTTTGAATCATAGTAATTGCTGCCCTTTGTGTAACTATTGATACTGCTCACTTGCTCTTGAGATAAGTCTAGCTGCTCAGCCATCTACCACTTTTACTGTGTAGTACAGGCTTGTACCAAAGGTGAATGTGTACTGTCACTTGTAGCCTTAATTGTGTGCAGTGTTCCCAAAGGGTACTGCATATAAATCTGCCTAACACCAACCATAGTCCTTCGGTTATGAATAAGGCCATCTGACTTATCAATCACTCGCTCCAATCTGAGACATTTGTGATGCTCTCTCTTTGTGTTAGATGACTGTTTTACTGCCCTTGAGTGAAACTTGCTTTGTCTTTTGTGCTTATATTTGTAAGTAGGATAAATGTGTGATTTATTATGATTATCTCTTGGGTTTAAATTTTGTGAGCTTTTTTTCTGGTCATTTTCACTCTTGCAAGATTGTCGTTTATCCAGTCGGTTCACTTCCAAAACCTTACTGTTGGTTCCAGCAAATGATGGGGCATATTCATCTTTGGACTTCCCTGCTCTTTGATGATTAGGGAACCTGGGGGTTTTAGCGTGTTTTTGTAGTTTAAAAAGCAGTCTTTCTGAAAGAGTGAGAAATGGTGAAACATCTGAGGGAGTTAACTCCTTCTCAGTTTCCGATGGAGTCTTTGGAGGGGCCAGACAGCATAGACCTCAGGTCACTCCCACTAGGTAAAGGCCTTGATTGGGGCCCAGTCCTTCCAGAAGGAATATCAACTGCATTATTTTCCACTGAGTAGGTTGAAAGGTCCAATAGTTCAGAATTCGACTGATCCTGCTCCAAGAAAGTTTGCAAATTTTCATCCCTGACAGACATGCCAGCCTGGGAATTGTCCATTGTTCTGTTTTCTTTAATAGCCTTTGTCTGCACGGACACATTTTCAAAATGTGAGAGGTTTTTCAGAATCTTTTTGGAGCTATTTCTCTGTTGCCGTAAGTTGGATTGCCCTTGGACTGCGGGCACACCTTTCCTTGGCTTAGCAAACAAGGGGTAACTCTGATCTTTGGTCATTTTTTCATGAGTATCTGTAAGAGGTGCCCTCCCCTCTTTCTGATGACTTACTCTCATTTTCCTTGAGTGCGGCGGGGCAGATAACAGGATTACAGGGGGCGGGAATATCCCCACAATCCCTTCTACATCCAACGTCCCAGTACTTATGTTCTGATCTGCAGTTAAACCCTGCAGGCAAGATCTAGTGGTTATTGAGGATTTTATAAGAGCCTTTGATATGATTAGGTGTGTTGCTGGGATTTGCCCAGTGTTTGTAGATAAGGGTGCCCATTCTGGCTGCGGATTCTTTGGCCGTGATAAACCCCTCCAAGAAAATCAATTTGGTGTGGAGCATAGCTAGAAGTGTTGTGTGGTCCACCAGGGTATCATGAAGTGCTTCATAAAGCTTCATGAAAGGGGCCATGTCTATTGTCACGATCAACATCTGCGTGAATGGATCTTGTTTAGGAGCTTTCGCTTGGTTAGAGACTTCATGTTGGAAAGGTCGCCTTACCTCCTGAATCTTAGCATTGTCTTCGAAATCAGTATTCTCAGGTATTGGTTTTAGGCCAGCCTCAGGCGGCTGGTGCGGTTTCGGAGTACCCTGAGGGCAGCTCACTGGAATCAGTTCAACCACCTCACATTCACTGGTTAAGTCTAGGGCCAGTATGTTTAAGACAGGGGAGGATGACCCCAGTACACCACATCCCCTAGTGACCTCATCCTTCGTGTCTAATAGGTCTCTCTGGGATAATAACTTTGCGTTCATTATTTGGACAGGTAAAACCAGAGAGAGTGGTAGATTCGAATTTCTCTTACTAAAGTAGTCCCTCATCGAGACATCTGTTTTTGAGAGACCCCACCCAGAAATAGATGAGTGCCTGGCACGCTTCTTTGGCGGTGTTTGTGTTTTAGTCACTTCATTAGACCGAGGGCTTGATGGCATCAATCTCTCAAGAGATGGGAGGTCTGATACTAAGGGCTGCAGTCGGACAGGGTCCTCACTTACACTTTCCAATTATTCGGCATCCAACAAGTCAGATTCCGCTTGAGGTCTTAGTCTCTCTGTTACCCCCATTGCTGGCCTGAATAGATAGCTTAGCACTATCCCCTGATCGATATGATGATGTAGGTTTGTCCCAGTCTTGGTTTTGGGTAGGCTAACTGTAGATTTCTTTGTTCCTTGGGGGTCCCTCCATTTCCATTTGTGGCGTGATAAGGCGTGGGTTTGCGAGGGTGAGTCAGGGTTATGCAGATTACTATGTTGCCTCAACCTTATTTTAGAAGGTTGAACAAATGAGGCCGATTTCATTGGGCGGCATACGGTATCATGTCTTAAATGGGTGTCTGGAATGGCATTGTCATACATTTCCAAGTTGCTGCACTGTTTTCCTGGTAATATCATTAGGTTCCGCTCCAAAGTCGGTGAGGCCAGTGTCATGAAGGTCGTAATGTTACACCCAGGTGATTTAGACCCCCCATTATGTATGGCGTAGGCCGGGCCCTGATTTGCATCGGCCGTGAGAAGCCCGGCCCGCATAGTAATGGGGATGCTCCGGGACTCCGAACACTGAGACACTTCACATGCCATAGTACTCACGCCACTCAGGGCTTCATCCGGTTCAATTGAGATTTTGTCTTGTGAGGCAGTTGGCGAGGTCGGCCTCGAAAACAAACCACCGTCTTCCACCATGACCGCTATCTCTACGGAATGTAGCTGATCAGTGAAGAGAGTTGCATGTGAGAGTGGCGGGTGCCCAGCATTAGGCTCACTCTCGGTTTCCTTCACACCAGAGTTCACAGGCTCAAGGGGGACGCGAGGGACTGTAATAACGGGTTTGGTGGGATCGTTATTATAATATTGTTCGTCCTACCTTGTTCTACCCCTTCATGGGGTCTGATGTTTGCAGACCCACCGTCCAGCAGGGTGCTGTGTGAAGCAACGTCTTCATCAGCTGATGAACATCTCGAGGGAAATCGAAAGCTGCGGAGACTGGCAACCCGCTCATCGGGTTCTCCGCTATCCGGCAGTTCTTTCCTCCCCAGTTTTTTCAACATTACAGTAGGGCTGGCAGTCGGGCCTGTCATTCGGGACAGTCGGTTGACTGGCGAGTGACTGGACTCAACGCCAGACTCTGCGCATGGGTGGGGATTATATCCCTTCCTTCCAACCTTAAAGGGACGGCGTCCACGGTATCTTTCGCCGGCTGCACGTCCGCTGCAGGTCCTCAGGCAGCATATCACGATGCAGCAGGATCTGTGTAACTAGTGACTAGACTAAGTCCAACAGAAATGCTGCCCCTTGTTTTCCCTAGGTCCTGGTTTGACACCTTGATGCAAACATGATATTGACACAGGAGATAGTGTACCTAGTAAATGTAGGGGATACAGGATGTCAGATACAGTGAGATCTAACATCAAGACGGAAGTCAACAAGATGTTAGATCTTGGGGCGATTTAACCCTCTAGTAGTCCTTGCTCAAGTCCTGTGGTTCTGGTACCAAAGGCAGGTTACTCTGAGTTGAGGTTCTGTGTGGACTACAGGGCTCTGAATGCTGTCACCAAAACAGATGCACACCCCTTAGCTAGACCTGATGAGCTGGTTGATACCTTGGGTGCCTCCAAGTACCTCAGCACATTTGACCTCACTGCAGGGTATTTTCAAATAGCCCTAGCAGAACATGTCAAGGAGAAGACAGCATTCTCAACTCCGGAAGGCCTTTACCAGTTCAGGGTAATGCCATCTGGGTTAAGGAATGCACCTGCCACTTTTCAGAGGCTTGTGAATAATGTCCTTAATGGGTTGGATGAATTCTGTCATGCATATCTGGATGATTTAGAGGGTTTAAGTGTCACCTGGGAGGATCATGTGAAACACCTTATTATTGTGTTCAGGCTCTTCAGAAGGCCCATGTGACTATAAAGGCCAGCAAGGTCCAGATTGGTCAAGGTTCAGTGGTCTACTTTGGCCGTGAAGTAGGTGGAGGGAGGATTCAGCCTCTATCCAGTAAAGTACAAGTAGTATAAGACTGTCCTACCCCCACTACAGAAACCCAAGTGAGAGCATTTCTAGGTCTCACTGGGTATTACAGAAACTTCATGGCAGACTATACTACCATAGCTGCCTCTCTGACTGCTCTCACAACTCCTACGAAACCCAATAATGTCTCTTGGTCTGAGGATTGTGGGAAGGCCTTCAATGGCTTGAAAGACTCCTTGTGCCAGGCCCCTGTTCTCAGGGCCCCTGACTACAAAATACCTTTTATTGTGCAGACAGATGCCTCTGACATTGGGATAGTTGCTGTACTATGACAGGTTGATGAGAAAGGCAAGGAACACCTGATTGGATTCATAAGTCGCCAGCTTAAGGACAGAGAGCTCAGGTGGTCCACAGTAGAGAAATAATGTTTCTCTGTTGTGTGGGACCTAAGGAAGCTGAGGCCCTGCCTTTATGGGACCCACTTCACTGTGCAAAATGGCCATAAGCCCTGTCAGTGACTCATGAACATAAAGGGAGAGAATCATAAATTGCTCAGGTGGTCCATGAGGCTGCAAGGGTTTGACTTCACCATTGAGCGTAGGTCAGGGGTCCAACATAGCAATGCTGATAGGTTGTCCAGAATGTTTAATTGACCTGAACAAGAAGCTCATGCAGGGGTAGACTAGTTCCCCCTGTCCTTGGTCTGGGAGGGGCAGGTGTTAGGAAAGATTTCCATTTATGGGTAATTTTCCCTCCAGTTGTGAACCCCCCCAACTTTCTGCTGTTGTCTGACCATCCTAGGCTGACTTTTGCCAGTAGAGCCCAGCCTTCTGCTGTACTCCGCTGGGCTTTTGCTTATTTTGTTACAGGAAAACTGACATGCCCTTAAGACTGTCAGTACTGGGAGACTTTGTTTCCCTTAGTCTTTCACTTTGTTGCTATTCTTTAATAACATTATATCAGTGCAAAAAGTACCTTACAGTACAGTGTGCTGGGGTCCCTTTTTCATTTTTAAGGCCCTGGACACCCTTGAAGGATTTTTGATGAATGTACGAGTGTGCCCTGGACAAAGCTGGTGGCAGCTGTTACTTTTCATGTATTTTTAACTCTTTTCTATGTCCAAACCGCGTTTGGCCCAGGACAGGGGCCAGTGCCTAAAATGGCCATGCCACAAGATCCTTTGTTCTGTCCTTTGGCTATCTTGTGCCTTTCCCTTCCCCAGAGTCTAGATTAGGCATTTTGCTCACCCTTATACTGTTTAATAAACACCCTTGGAATATACTCCTTGTGTCTGTCTTGCTTCTATTAACCATTTCTTCCTTACATATGTCACAGCAGCAGTCGTGAGAAAGGACCCTCAGCAAGGATTTCTTCGGTCTCCCACATCGGTCGGCGGTTTTGGTGCCGTTTTATCAGCAACAACAGTGAACGGTTACAGCCTGGTCGATCTTCCTCTATTCTGCCGTCCTGCACTCTGATGAGCGGACTTGGATGAGTGGGATCGTGCCTCTGGAGGTCCAAATGGAGCGCACCAAAGTTCTGGGAGGATTCATTCACGCAAACACATTGCATTACAAATGGTTCAGATGTCCCCAGGTATTTACGGTTTGTAGTGCTGGAAGTTCACTGCACCTCAGGGGATAGCTCGATCTACAGTTCGTTTTAGGGCTGGTTGGTCCCACCAGCCAAAGGAAAGTAGTCATCCTCTTGGTAGCACCTCTGTCAATAAGAAAACGGGGTCAGGACAGCAGTGGTCGCTTCACGGTTACTGAAAGGGTCTGCATGCGTCTATGGTCATCTTCAGCTTTGGATTTTCTGTTCCAGTGGTCGACTTGCCTTCTGCCTCAGGAACATCACCTTTTATTCAGTTTTCCCATTCACTCCTCTGCAAACTCTCCCTGCAGTTTACATAAAGGGGTGGGTGGCTGTCCAATCAAGACAGCCAGCCCCCCCCTGTGGGAACTGGTTCTATTCAGGCACATCAGCAGACAAAGGAGAGGAGAGCTTTGGGCTCCTCCTACACTTCCTGTCCTCACAAACACACTGGAGCCAAGGCAGGCTACACAAAGGGTTCCTGCCAAAAGCAAAACACACATTCAGACCTCCCCCTCCCAGATTGGCAGAATAAGGGCTAACAAAGGAAAACCACACATGAAATGGTGAAAAAAGAACGGAGCCATCTTGTTAGAACATAGGTGGCCCTTTTGTGTACAACCAGGGCAGGGGATACAGCCTGCAGTAGAAAATAGCACAACAGTTGGTAGAACACGTCCTCTGCCACCAGCCATAACTATAGGGTTGTCTCTGTGACCAAAATGTCACAGGAGCAGAGGGAAGGGGGATACTAGGTATCCCCTTAGCACTCCACATAGGGTGGTATGTGCTAATCTCTCCTAAGTGAAAATTTTAGGAAGGATACAAAGTATCCATCGCTCCTTAAGAACAGCAGTTGTTATGGAAAATACAAGATTATAAAAAGGAGAACCCAAACGGTCCCCAGCAACACTGCACAGGCTGTGTGCTGCAAAAGTGTAACACAAATTCCTTAAAGGGATATGGAGGAATGCAAGACTCCATGAAAAACAGGTAAAATATAAAGAACAGAGTTCCCATGGTTAGAGCATATAAGAATGAACAAGGGGCAAGAGGTTTCCCTCATTCAGGAGAACAAGAAAAAAGTCCTGAAGTCCAGCAGAAAGTGCTGGGTGTCTCACTATTAGAGGGGATTACGCATAAAACGGATACATCTCCCGAACACTCGTCCCCCCGTACTAAGGGACAGGAAGATCTAATCCACTCCTGGATAGATCTCTGGTTCCAGTCGGTCATACTTTTTGGGGAAAGCATCAGAATTCTTATGTTGGGTACTTGACTGATGCTCAATGGTGAAGTCAAAGCCCTGAAGACTAATGGACCACCTGAGCAATTTAGGATGTTCCCCCGTCATCTGCATTAACCATCTCCAGGATTAGTGGTCTGTTTGAGTTCTGAAAGTAGATCCATACAAGTATGGTCTAAACTTCTTCAAAGCCCACACTATGGAAAAATATGTGCGTTCAATGGCTGCCCACCTTGTCCCCCTATATTTTAATGTTCTACTGATACCGCAGATGAGGTGCACACTGCCTTTGCTATCTATTTGGCTCAAGACTACTCCAATCCCTGTATTGGATTCATCAGTCTGCACTAAAAAGGCTTGAGTGTAATCTGGAGCTCTCAGCACTGGAGCTTTACAGAGGGCATCTTTCAGCCCCTGAAATGCTTTTTCCCCGTCTTCATTCCACTTACCCTTTTTTGGGGTACTCGGAAGAGGACACAGTATTCAAAGGAGAAGCTATGCTCCAATACTTTTCTATGCAATTCCTGTAATATCCTGTGATTACTAAAAAGGCTCTCACTTGTGTTCGAATAGTAGGTGTGGCCCAGTCTTGTACAGCCTGTACTTTGCTGTGTAAGGGGTTGATCCCACCACTTTACTCTGCCCAATTTGACATTTGCTTACATTGATGGTCAGATTGGCCTATTGAATAGCTTGCAACACTAAGAGGTTCTTCCCAGGTAGGGCTGAACACTGTTATGTCATCCACGTATGTCATGCAGAAGTTCTCTAACCCATTCAGAACATGGTTTACCATTCTTTGAACGGTAGCTGGTGCATTTTGCAATCCAAAAGGCATGACCTTAAACTGGTACAGGCCTTCTGGGGTAGGAAAAGCTGTTTTCTCCTTGTCATGGTCAATCAGGACAATTTGTCAATAACCACTTGTCAAGTCACATGTACTGAGGAATTTCACTGAACCCAGCTTATTCACCAGTTCATCTGTCCTTGGCAAAGGATGGGCATCCCTTTTTGTAACTGAATTCAAGGCCCCAAAGTCCACATAGAACCTACATTCTTTGGTAGCTGCTTTTGGCACTAACACAACTGGGCTAGCCCATGGACTAGTGGAGTGTTCAATTACTCCAAGGTCAAGCTTCTTGTTGACTTCTTCCTTAATGTGATTCTGCACTTTATCTGTCATCCTGTAGCCCCTGATTTTCACAGGGACACTGTCACCATTGTCAATGTCATGCTGGCCGCAAAGGATCAAGCCTGGTGTAAGTAAAAACATAGGAGCAAACTGACTCCTCAACAAAGATCTGCACCCCTCTTGTCGCTGCAGTGTCAAATTAGAAGATAGTTTGACCCATTGTATAGACCCATCCGAGGGATGTCCCCTTAAAAGATCAGGGAGAGGTTCACTCTCCTCCTCATCTTGAGCAGAAGCAAAGCTCCTATCGCTGGTCTGGAGACAAAAGCCTTCAGTCGGTTGGTGTGAAAGACCAGACCCTAGGGGCCTCCTTGGGGTTGCGCAAGTCCACCAAATAATGAACCTCTCCAAGCTTGGCTACAACCTTGCAAGGTCCTGTCCATTTGTCCTGTAAAACACTTTGGGGCCTCATCACGAGTTGGGCAGAAAGTAGGAGTTTTACCTCCAGCTTTTTGCTGGAGGTAAAAACTCCCCCTTGCCCCGTTTTCTGTGCTATTAGCGCGGTGCTAATTGCGCGGTGCTAATAGCACCAAGAAACCCCCATTGGGTCCAGTGGACCCAATGGGAATGGGGATTTACCTCCCCACCACAACTCGGGATCCAGCGCAAATTGCGCAGGACCGAGTTGTAGTAACGCTAATAGTGTTGGGCAATATCCCAGCGCAATTAGCGCCAGGATACCGGCCAACTCATGATGAAGCCCTTTGTTTTACTGGGACCATAATAAGGACTTGCTGGTCTGGAGTATACTACACCATGGTAGCTTTCTGTTCGTGCCATTGCTTGACCAGGGCTTGACCGGTCTTCAAGTTCTCAGAAGCCTCTGTCATCATGTGTGCCATCCTCTGTATGAGGCCTAGCACATAGTCAGTAATCCATACTGTCTATAAGGTTGGAACGCTCTCCAATCCTTCTTTAATCAGGGCCAAAGGGCATCTGACTGGATAACCATAGAAGAGCTCAAAGGGGATAAAGCCCACTCCAGCTTGAGGCACCTCTCTGTAGGCAAATAGAAGACATGGCAGTAGAAGTTCCTACTTTCTTCTAAGGGGTCCCTCTAAACACCAATAATGCCCTTCATGATTCTGTTAAACCTCTCTACTAGCCCATTGGTTTGGGGCGGTAGGATGATGAGAATTGCAGAAGGTGAACCCTCTAGGACAGACATTAGTAATGGACAAAGAGAGGATCTTCTCTTGAAGGTCCTTCTGAGAATTATTTGTAGGTGACCCCACAGGTTTTCCACATGGCCTGCATGTAGTGGGACCACAGTTATGCTGGTAGTGGGACATAACATTTTACCCCCTGACTGATACAACCTCATGAGGAAATCCTGCTCTGGTAAAAATACCAAGTAGGGCGTTTGCAACTGCCAAGTGTGGCAGCTGCTGCAATGCTTTTCTACTTCTGCACCTGAATTGGGCCAGTAGACGTACAGTAAGAGTCTCTCTTTGGTCCTTTTTGAACTCGAATGACCAGCAAGAGGGACCTCATTGGCTAATTGCAGAACTTTGGATCTCATCTCCTGGTATACCACAAGTCTCCTGAGGTCCCCTGGAATGGATTCCACCGGTTCACTGTAGAGGAGGCAATCCTCCCAGTAGAGCCTATGCTTCCCAGGTTCTTGCCCTTCACTTTGGGAAGCTGCCTGCTGGCGCAGACCTTCAAGAGAAGGTCCTCTCTTTGTCCCTTACTAAAGTCTGTCCTAGAGGGTTCACCTTCTGCAAGCAAAGTCTGCAGCTCAGGATGGTCTCTAGGATCCAGATTCTCTGGACAGGGTTGAATCTCCTCCATCTCTAACTCATCAGTAGAGGTTTCCTCAGGGGATCCTTCTGTCACCATCCCAGCCTCAGCTGGTGGTAGGGTCACTCGGGTGACCTGGATTTTTCTTTCACAGTAACTCTATTTTTGGAAAAAGGTTTGGGCTGCAGGCCCTTCTTTTCTTTGAAGACTCTGGGTTTCTCCTTGGTCTCAGTGGGGAGGTCTCTTAAAGATGCCACCATGGCTTTTCTGGTAAGCTCTCTTCTTTTCTTAGAAGGAGACTTATGTGTGCCCGAGACTACACCTAGGTATTCAAGTCATTTCCTAACAGTACCCTACCAGGCACTTTGGACTGAACACTGACAGTGATTCTTACAATCACATCATTGCACTCAATGGTAGCTGGCAAAATGTGACACATTTGGACTGGACCTCCTGTTAACTTGGTATGCCTTTTGGGGGCCTTAGCAACCTCCTCCGCCTGAAAGAAACGTTAATCTACCACAGTTATGCTGGCCCCAATGTCTCTAATGGCCGGGGTGTCCTGACCATTGACGAGCACACTGTCTTTATTATACTCTTTAGTATTATCCGGGATGGAATTATAGACTTCTATGTTCTGTTGTTCCCGCAGTCCCAGGGATACTTAAGAAACTCTGTATTGAACTCCAATAGCTTTTATCAGCCGGAGGGTGAAAGCTCACACCTGTCATAGGAACTGCCCCATCATGGTTGAAGGTTAATGAAACAGATGGGATCCTTGAAGGTTTATCCTTACATCTGGGATCTCCTTTCATGTGGTCAACAGACCCACAAACCACACATTTCCCACAGGTCTGATGGAATGGGGGTTTCTGGTAACCACCCTCTGGTTTGGGTCCATAGGTTTACCCGCCTCTTTCTTGTGAGGATCCCTAGAATCCTTGTGAGTGGCCCTGTTGGCTTCCCACAAGTAAGCAGCTAGTGTTAACTTCTAAGGGGTCATGTTCTTTAAAGTCAACATGGAGGTGTCTCAGCCCTTAATCCAACCATCTAAGCGTTTCAGACTCTCACACACCCAAGTAGCCCATAGCACTTCATCTTTTATTTTTTAATATTTTATTAATTTTATTCAAACCAAACAACAATACAAACAAACCCAACACGCAGTGTAATTTACAACAATTCCATTAGACACCATTTGTATTTCCATTTTGCCACTGCTCCCCAAGTCCCACCCTCCATCATGAGCCTATTTGTACTTCGCGTTCAGCATCTGCTACATGTGGCCGGGTCTCACTATCTTCGGATTCCGTCGGGTCCGATATAGATCCGAACAGTTCTGCTATTAATAATTTCCATGCCATCAAGGTACCCACTTCTTCCTCCCCACACATGCTGCTCGCCTCCTGCCATACTACCGTTTCAGCCTCCGCCCATTTCTGTAACTCCTTCCACCATACCTCCACCCGTGGCTTGTGGCATTTCTTCCATCCCATGGCGATCCTCCGTTTTGCTAGCACATATACCAAGTTTCTCAGTTTCTCAACATGTTTAAGTTTCCGTGGTCTGGGGAACACTCCCAGCAAGCAGGCCCAGGCCGTATCTATGACAAGCGTGACCCCTTTTTTTGCTAATTTTTTGTGCCACTTCACCCCAGAAACTTTAGATTACTGGGCATGACCAAAACATGTGTATAATGTTAGCGTTTTCCATGTCGCACTTAGGGCACGCCTGTCGCCCAGCGTTCCGGAACTTAGATATCCTCAGAGGGGTCATGTATGCTCTATGCGTTAATATACAGCTGTATTTGTTTAAGTCTAGCGTTTCTTGACACTTTTTTGTGATATCCCAGGGCGCGTTCCCACATCCTATCTCCCACTGGGGCCCCCACCTCCTCCTCCCAATCACGTCTCAGATGTGTCAATTCCTTCCCCACCTTGGTCATCACCATCTCATACAATCTAGAAATCTCATGCCCCCCTTCCGATATGTCATATATTACTCCCACAGTAGCATCTGGTTCCTCTGCCAACACTGTTTCAAGCCACGTTTTCCGAATTTTCTGAACCATCCTATGGTATGTAACATATTGGCCAGTGTGTAATCCCACCTCCTCCCCAAGTTCTTTGAAATCTCTAATGGCCCCCTCTTGCCAGATGTCCCCTAACGTTACCAGCCCCACTGATTCCCAGTAGGTTCTGACAATCACCCTCAGCTGCTTGTCCCCTCCCGCTAATGCGAACAGCGGTACTTGCGGGGAGCACGGGAATGGGTCCTCCATCAGCCGACACGCTCAACGCCACATTTTCCACCTCAATATCATCATTTTAGGGCGCTCCTTCATATCTGCCTCAGGCAATCATATCATTTCCCTTAAGTAAAATGGGGTGCAAACCCGCCCAAACAACCTATGTTCATGGGTCACTTCGTCGGAGAGCTAATTGGCCACATATTGTAATTGACTTGCTATACAGTACACCTCAAAATTGGGCAGCCTGATACCTCCCTTTTCGTAGACGTTCTGCAACTTCCATAGCGCTACTCTATTCCGGGTACCATGCCATAGGAAGTCCCTGCGCATACTATTTAATTCAGTGAAGAACTTCTTGGGTATCATATGTGGGATATTATTAAAATAATGTAAAAGCCTAGGTAGGACCACCATCTTAAGCATTGCCCCCCGTCCCATCATGGCTAGGGGCAACGTCTCCCAAAACTTCATGCATTTCCGGATTTTCTCACCAGCTACCACGGTGTTGTGCTTATGTTCCTCTTCTGCGGTGTGATACACATCTATGCCAAGGTAACGGAAAGAACCAATCACCCATGGTATCTGTAACACCGGCAACCTTTCCTCCGAGGTCCTCTTATAGCTACCTAGGGGTAATATACTGGATTTTTGAGGATTTACCGCAATGCCGGACAACTCCGCGTATTTCTCCATCACTTCAAGGATATATTGAAGATTCTCTTCCGGGTATTTCAGATACAGTAATAAATCATCCGCATATAAGGATATTAGATGCCGCTCCCCCCCAACCTCAATACCTATCGTATCGTACTGTTGCCTGAGGTATATCGCTAGGGGCTCCAGGGCTAGAATGTAAAGCATCGGGGACCAGGGGCACCCCTGCCTGGTACCTCTACTAAGCTGCCATCTCTCGGATATCACTGATCCCGTTCGAACTCTGGCTAACGGCTCACTGTATAGCATTTTCGCCCACCTGATATAACCCGGCCCTACTCCGTAACCTCCCACGGCCGCCAGCAGCCATGGCCACTTAACAGAGTCAAAAGCTTTACTTCTAGGGATACAATCGCCATCTCGCCTTCATTTCTATCCGCCCAATCGATCACACAGTGGAGTCTCCTATGATTATGGGTTATATTCCTATTCGGAACATAGCCCGTTTGATCCGGGTGGATTAATTTACTAATTACTTTCCGCAATCTGTTTGCCAGGACTGCCGTCAGTATCTTGCTGTCCTGGTTCAGCATCGATAAAGGCCTGTAGGAGCTACAACTATACCCCGGTTTGTTGGGTTTAGGGAGCGGTATTATGATCGCTTCTCTGAGTGACTCCGGCAGCCTTCCCATCTCAAACGCTTCGTTAAGCATGTCTAGCATTGGGGGTAGCACTTCTTCTCTATATACTTTGTAAAATTCGCTAGGGAACCCGTCTGCTCCTGGGGTCTTACTGGTGGGCAACTGCTTCACAACCTCCTTCAACTCCTCCAGGGTAATTGGTGCATCAAACTC
Source organism: Ambystoma mexicanum (assembly GCF_040938575.1). NCBI lineage: Eukaryota > Metazoa > Chordata > Amphibia > Caudata > Ambystomatidae > Ambystoma > Ambystoma mexicanum. The sequence continues at coordinate 382,219,775 of NC_090934.1, read as the reverse complement.
TTCTCTCTCTTCATCACTTATCTTAATTAATCCTATATCTTCTAGTGTTTTGGTTATCTCCTCTTGACTACTTCCCTCCTTGTCCCCGTATAACACCCTATAATAATCCGCAAATTCCTTGTTGACTCCTTCTTGAGTGTCTACTACATCGCCATCTTCTCTAGTTATTGTCCTAATCGGGGGTCTAGGGGTCTCACTCTTGTACAGCCATGCTAAAAGCCTACCCGTTTTATCTCCTCCCGCGTGCTGTCTTTCTACATACTTTTTATAATTGAGGTTACAGAGCCTTTCCCAATGTTCTGCGCATTGCTGTTGTAGTTTAAGTACTAGCTCAGTGTCCACACTGTCACTTCCTAATGTTCTTTCTAGTTCATCTTCAACTCTTTGTAGGTCAGCCAGAACCCCACCTTGCAGGCCCTTTGACTTAGCTATGGCTGCCCCCCGCATCACCACCTTAAAAGCTTCCCATAGTGTACCCGCCGAGTCAACACTACCAGTATTCATTTCAAAATAGTTAATGATCTCATCTCTTATGTCCTCACGAAAGACCGGATCTTTGAGTGCCTCTGTTCGGAGGTGCCACGTCAGAATCCGCACCTTCGGTGGGCAGTATTGCCACCCAAGAATCAGGGGTGAGTGATCCGAGAGGACCCTCGCCTTGTGTTCTATTTGAGTGCTCTCTGCCACCACATCTGGCGTGGCAAAGACATAGTCCAATCTCGTGTGTAGCTGCTGCAGGGCAGAATAATGCGAATATTGCCTATCATTGGGATGTTTTGCTCTCCATACATCTACCAAGCCGAAATCATCTAGTAACACCTGCAATGCTTTGGCCGCTGGGGTGGGCCTATCAATCCTGCTGTCAGATCTATCGACCTTGGGGTTCATTACACAATTGAAATCCCCGCCCCAAATAACCACGCTTCCCACACACATACTAAGATTGGTGCACAGAGTCCTGAAGTATGCCGCCGTGTTATGGTTAGGAGCATACGTATTCACGATGCATACCTCTTTATTCTCCAACAGCCCTCTCAATATAACCATCCTCCCGTCAGTTTCCGCCATTTCCTGCAGTAGCTGAAACGGGACATGAGGTGCCACCCAGACAAGCACTCTCCTAGCGTAAGCAGAGTACGACAAACCCACCGCAATCCCTTTCCATTTTTTCCCAACTAGCTCCAGCTTCTCCCGCGTCAAATGCGTCTCCAGTAACAATGCAACATCTATCTTTTGCCTTTTCAAATACAGCATGACCTTATTCCTCTCCATATATCTGTTAAGTCCCCTGACATTCCACGTCACTATCCTGAGATCTCCCATAGCGCTTTGATATCTTCCTCCCTCATTTCAAACCGAACCCTCCCGGTCATGCTATGCAAATACAACCCTTCAACTCTTCCATGTAGGCTCATGTTCAAACTTAAACTCCCCAAAACTATGTACACCCCAGACTTCCCACCTCCCTTCCCTCCCCCCACCCAACCCCTTCCCAACAACGCCCCTTCCAACTGTTGCCTAGCTCCATCCCTGGATCTCAAGCACCCCCAATTCTAGCCCCGTCCAGCACAAACGTATGCTCAGGGCTCAGTAGAGTGAAGTCGTCCTAATGGCAATTAAACTATTAGTATTTCGGGGGTGGGTTGCCTCCATCCTATTGCTCCTATTAACAAATGTATTCCGCATTGTGTTAACCCTATGCAGCTTCCAATTACAATTTACCTACTATATTCCAGTCCATGACGGGCACCAGGCCCGAATGCTATCCAGTGTTCAACCAGTCTCGCTTCCCGGTATAATCTGGTACCCCCAATGTCCGTGGCACCAGTTTTTCAGCCGTCCTGTTCCTGCCGGTCACGATCTACTTCTTGTTCCGGGCAGCCTTGCAGATCCAACCACGTTACCACCTCCTCGGGAGTGTCAAAAAAGAGCACTCTGCTCTTATGTAGTACCTTCAGCTTTGCCGGGTACAGGAGCATATATTTGATGCCTGCTGCTCGCAGCCTCCTCTTGACTGCCACATAGCTGTATCTCAGTCTCTGCACCAGCATCGTATAATCCGGATATGCTGTACTGTTGGCGGATGCTCTCTGTATTGTCCCACCTTTACGAAAATATTCCAGGATCTTCTCCCTATCTCTATAGTTCAAGATCCTCGCGATGATAGGTCGCAGCGGAGCCCCAGGTCGTGGTTTCCTCATCAAGGCTTGTTGCGCCCGCTCCACCGTGAATCCCTGCGAAAGCTTATCTGCTCCTATTTCTTGTAGGATCATGTTTTCAACGTAGTTTGTGGGGTCTTGACCCTCCTCCCCCTCCGGCAGGCCGACCACCCATATGTTATTTCTCCTCGCTCTTCCCTCCGCTTCTTCCACCCGATTTTCGAGGTTAGCAACCTGCTGTTTGAGCACATGAACTTCCTTTGCATTAGTTGTGCTGACATCAGTATTGGTCTTTACTGCACTTTCCAGCCCACCTGTTCTCTCTGCCAGTCCCCTGACATCTTGCCGTAACAGGGCAAGTTCAGTCCCAACCGCATCGATTTTTCCCTCCAGGGCTGTCCGTAAGTCCGCCATTGCTGCGCCCCACTTGGTGCTCAGCTCCGATATAGCCTCCAGGATTTGGTGCTTATCTCCTTCTGGGGCTTCTTCGGCAGTAGTCGTGGACGCGCTCCGCTCCGATGTTGTGGGGTCCTCTGCGCTTTCGCGAAGACCTCCATTGTGGGTTGTCTGGTCTTGGTTCTCAGACTTTTCACCGACATGATGCAACCTTGCAAAGGCTGATGATACCTACAAGATGCATATACCCATTTGCTGTGTCCCAACCCTTACGAGGCCGCTTCACGGTCCACCAGTGTAATCCTTTGTTCAGGATCGGTCGCCATTTTGTTTCGGGCGTACAGGTCTCTGCGCCACTTATTGTGTCCGTATTTGCTCATCCACTCCTCGGTGCGGCTTCGGGATGTAATCCCTACGTGCTCGACGCTTCCACATTATTGTGTGAACGCTGTCATTCTTCTTGTACGTTTTGTGTACACATCGTCCTGGTCTAGTGGGAGCACCAAGGACGTGCCGCCCATCCCATGGCCCAGTGGCCCAACGCTGTGTACGTCCTCTCGGGCTATTCGTGGGCTTCTCTCCGGTAGTCGGCCACTCACTGTTCCATCCACGCTGCACGCCTGCAGTCCGTTCACTGCCCGCCTGGCACCCGATTTCAAGTGCTGCCGGGGGTCCCTTTGTGTTGGCAAGCCGCCATCTTAGTATCCATTGCGCTGCTCTCGGATTAGGACTCAAAGTGGCCTAATTCAATCTGCTGTGTCCACTTTCTCTCGCTGATACGCTCATCTGCTGCCTGAAGTATTCACCCAGATACAGTATCTTTTTTCGCTGGAATCAGCCGTCAACACATGCGTTTTGCTTCGAATCAATAAGTCGGATCACAGAGCTCCAAGGAATCGCAGCCTACTCCATGGCTGCACGGCCACGCCCCCCATAGCACTGCATCTTTCTTCTTATGATCTCTAAACCTTTTCAGGTATTGGGAGGGGGTCTACCCAAACCTGGCTGTCAGAGCAGTCTTAACCAATCTTCTCTGTAAGCACCATTCAACTCCATCACAGCCATTAGCTCACTCTCACATATACCTTTCACTATACATGTACATTCAAAACTGCCCAACTAATCCAGAATACAAGTCTTCACTTCATACACACTCACCAATTCCTTGGGTAGTCAAGGCTTTCTGAACCTGGAAGCATCTGGCAAAGAGGACTTTGAAACAGAAGGGGAGTCAAGAGACAACTTTTTCTTTCATACTCCTACTACATCTCTTTCTCTCTGAGTTGCAGTTCCTTCTTAAGTTCCTGTTCCTGCATTTCTGATTGTAACTGGTTTTCTGAACAAGTTTCATTTTCATCTTTTCAATTTCCAGAACAAGTTCTGGGGTCATGTTAGGTGGAGGCATTAAGGAGGTTAGGAGAGTTGGAGGTGGATCAACAGGCATTTCTGCATCCACATCTTCTTCCTAACTTCCTGGAAGATGAGGACTAAGTGATACACTTTTCCCTAAACCATCTTCACACATGTAAATTCCAGGAGTAGGGGTTACAGACCTATTCACAAAAATGTGGTGATCCAACAAGCTTTGTATCAATTCACTTTTCTTCCCTTTACAACTGATGCCTCTATTTTTACACGTCTTTTAGTTTATCTACTGTAGAATTGATTAGAGCCTCTGTCATGTTACAGTGATTTAGTAGTCACAGTATAGGTAACCAGCCTTGTGGATGGATTCTTTGGACACAGGTACAACCAAGAGTCAGAGTTAATCAAACACTACTCAATCCCACCAGCTGAACACCAGTGTTAGGGGAGTTTTCCTAAAGTCCACCTGGAGGTACTATAAAACTAGCCCTTGGTATCCAGGTCCCCAACTCTTATTGTAAATCTGTACTACCCAAAGGATTTGTAGAATGGCAGAGCAGCAAGGCGTATCTTATGAGGAGGATGTGAGCTGTAGGTAAGTATAATGAACCCAGTCAATAGATTAGCCTAAAGAAACTCTTACAGACTAGAAGTTATTATAAAATATACATGTATTTTAATTTTATACACACAAGGCAGTTAAGTAAATACTATATTAGACTAACCAATACACATAGGAAATATCAACAATACTTTTCTAAGGTGACTGCTACAATAGTAGTTGCGTGCGCTTACATTTGTTACATAAAATGATAGTAATGACAGTTCTACTGTTTAAATAGTAGTGGTGCGCACCTGAATTTGTTACAGTGAAATTACAGTTTCATTAATGTACAAAGTCACTCAAAGTCTGTAGGAAGGAAAATTAGGGTTGTTCAACACTAATAGAGTGATTTACTTCTTAGCAACACTTTTCAATGCTTCTAATGCTTTGGCATTCCAATCCCTAACTATTCAAATGTTAGTGTAGGATGGGAGCAAAAGTCTTCTGCAGCAGCAGAAAAGGCAAAGTTCCTCACTTTAGTTACTTAAAGAAAATACTTTAGCAAGATAACACAATTATTAAGGGCCCTGCAAAGGACTACCTAAAAGAGCACAAGCTTTTAAGCCTGGGCAAGAGTTATGCGTGGACACCCAAACACCTGGTATCGCACTCCAGTCACACTGGAGCGACTGTTTGGCTTGAGGTAAGTTCTACCTTGAGCCCCACAGTACGTTAGGTTGGTTGAAGAAAATGCAGCTGGATTCTTTCCTGTGCAGCAGTGACGGACCCGGTCTCCCGATTCATTGGTCTGGTAACGAAAGGAAGGACTCTGAATGGGAAGTCACAGCAGCAGTCTTGAGAAAGGACCCTCAGCAAGGATTTCTTCGTTTATCACGTCAGTCTGCGGTTTCAGCTCCTTTTTTATCAGATTTGGGTTGTTTTTTAACCAAAGTCAAAAGAATTGTGGCAGAATTGACCATAGTCTAGTTCAACGCAATTCTGTTTGTACTTCAGCAAAACAACCCTTAATGTACCCCTAAATAAAAACCCCAAATCCCTTACTTACCTTTTCGCTGGCCACCGCAGCTGCTTCTCCTAAACCCCTGCGGTGTAATTTTTGTCCCTTAAACACTGGTCGGATCTGACGCCACAGGGTCTTTTTCTTTTCTTGCTTTTTTTTTTTGGTTCCCCGCTTCCATTGTCAAGGAAGCGGGGGACACGCCTGCAACCCCGTAAACCCATAATACCAAACATGGGAAGTGGGGGACACCCCCGCAACCCCTGCTCCTCATATTCAGTATTTTGGGTTTCAGTTCAATGGTGCTGTCCAAATTAGGCCAAATGGTCTATACGACCATTTTTATTCGATCAATTTGGGTAATTCGTTTTTATCAGCTCCAACAGTGAACTGTTACTGCCCTGTCAATCTTCCTCGATTCTGCAGTCCTGCACTCTGGTGAGGAGACTTGGATAAGTGGGATCATGCCTCTGGAGGTCCAACTGGAGCTCATCAAAGTTCTGGGAGGATTTGTTCACGCAAAGACGTTGCACTGCAAATGGGTCAGAGGTCCCTTGGTATTTGCAGTTTGCAGCCCTGGAAGGTCACAGCACCTCGGTGGATGGCTCGATCTGCAGTTCGTTTTAGGGCTGGTTGGTCCCACCAGGCAAAGGAAAGGAGTCGTCCTCTTCGGAGATCCTCTGTCGATATGAAAAGAGGGTCAGGACAACAGTGGTTGCTTCACAGTTACTGGAAGGGTCTGCAGGCATCTCTGGCCATCTTCAGCTTTGGATCTTCTGTTCTAGTGGTCGACTTGCCATCTGCCTCATGAACCTCACCTTTTATTCAGTTGTACCATTCACTCCTCTACAAACTCTCCCTGCAGTTTACAGAAAGGGGTGGGCAGCGGCAGGGATGCCACTGCCATCCCCACAGTGGGACCTGGTTCCATTCAGGCACATCAGCAGACAAAGGACAGGGGTGTTTAGGGCTCCTCCCACACTTCCTGTCCTCACAGACACACTGGAGCCAAGGCGTGCTACACAAAGGGTTCCTGCCAAAGGCAAAACACACATTCAGACTTTCCCCTCCCATAATGGTAGAAGAAGGGCTAACAAAGGACAGCCACACAAAAAATGGTGTGAAAGGTAAGGAGCCACCATGTTAGAACATAGGGGACACAGCCTGTGGTAGAAAATGGGACACAAAAGTTGGTAGAACACGTCCACAGCCACCAACCATAACTATAGGGTTGTTTCTGTGACCAAAGCATCACAGGAGCTGAGAGAAGGGGGATACTATGTATCCCCTTAGCACTTCACATAAGGTGGTGTGTACTAATTCCTCCTACGTGAACATTTTTGAAAGGATACAAAGTATCCCTCTTTCCTTAAGAACAGTTGCACTTTTGGAAAATACAAGATAATAAAAAGGAGAACACAAAGGGTCCCCAGCAACACTGCACAGAGGGTGCTGTGTGCTGCAAAAGTGTAACACAGATTCCTTAAAGAGATATGGAGGAAAGCAAGACTCCATGAAAAATAGGTAAAACATAAATAACTCAGTTGCCATGGTTAGAGCATATAAGAATCAATGACGGGGAAAAAGGTTCCCCTCATTCAGGAAAAAAATAAAAAGTTCCAGAAACAAGTGCTGGGGGTCTCACTACGAGGGGATTAAACATAAAACTGATAAATCTCCTTTTCATTTGTAAGCACTATCCTCCACTCTAAGTGCCCATCCACTTTGAAATTTTATGAAAGGAGTAGGGGACCTTTGTAAAGTGGTCTGAAGGAGCAAATATTTCACCTCTTCTATGTGGTATCCCAGCGGTACTACAATTCCTTCAGGAGGGTTTTGACAAACATTTTGGCTGTGTCTACTCTTTGTTCCCAGTGGGCAGCTCTTATGGCTCTCAAAGGGGGTCTGAAAGAGAAACTGGAAGGTGAAGCACTGGTCGGCAGATTCCTTAAAAGTCTTGCCTCCTCTCAACCTCTCCCTATAAGGGCTTACCTCCTTGGGATCTCCCATTAGTTCTAAAATGTGCCTTGGGGCCCCGATTTCAACCTATTGGGATGATTGATGTTAAACACCTCACTCTCAAAACAGCGTTGTTGATTGCTATTACATCTGCCCATAGGCTGGATGAAATTGGGGCATTATTGTGTCCTTCAAGCTCTGGTTCTGTGTCGGGATCCTAAATTCCTTCCTAAGATAGTTTCCAAGTTTTCCACTTCTCAAGGTGTGGTTCTACAGTCTATTTTTTAGGAACCACAAACTTGAGAGGAAGAGGCATGGTATTTGTAAAGAACTCATGGTGGCAACAAGTAAGACAGACACAAGTGATCTTAGTTCAAGGGTGTTTATTGAACAATGAATGATGTATGCAGGTTGGAAAAATGCCTAATCTAAACCTAAATCTAAGATGGGAGCAACCATCCAAGGGAAAATAAGGCAGTCCTAGTGGAGTTGTGTCAAATAGAAGGGCTTGTACTAAGAAACCTATTGCCAAAACTAATAAATAATACAAAAAGGGGTGTGGGATAGTTCTCAAGAAAAGAAAGAAGTGTTCTCAAACAATATGTCAGGATGCGGTAGCCTGGGTCTCCCTTCCCCCACGTTTTAAGCATGGGGTAAGGTGGGATCGTCGAGCACAGCACACTCGTGTGCTTTCCCAGCACGAGATGACAGTTCAGTTTTCAGCTATCAGGCCGTTGATGGCCAAGTCTCGTTTAACTTGAAAGTTTCTTCCCTTCAAGGACCTGATGTCTTCAAAATTATTAAACAAAGGTTCCTTCAACCGAATGAATGTTCTTTAGGATGATATGGTTCACCACTGGGTCCCCCTCTTCTGGGTGCTGATCCTTCTTTATTGTTAACAACAGTTCCTGTAGGGCAGGGGTGCACAACTGATTTTGACAGAGGGCCGAAAGTACCTTACATGAGGACTATAGTGGGCCGAAAAGTAAATGTGGGCGGGGCGGTAGGCGGGGTGTGGCAGGAGGATTTTTAAACCCCCAATTTGTATTAAACACATGGAAAAAGTATATGTTTTTGAGGGGTAACGATTTTTATTTGCATTTCAAACTTACATTTTGTACTACACATTTTCCATTGTTATAATTTATTTCTATTTAGTTATTGTATCTCGTCTGTTTAATTAACTTATATATATTTTATTGACCCTAGATTGGACCTTCCGTTATTTTGGACTGCTATAGTTTGCTGTTTGGGTTGCCCAAGAGGAGTATGGCCTTTGTTGAGTCAGGTTTCCTCAAAAAGCAAAGGATGTACATCTCCTAACTGTGCCTGTTTTAGCTTTATTATTGGGTTCACTCTTGGAGTGCAACACTATGCCCCATGACTCCCACCCCCAACCAAACACTATGCCCCATGGCTCCCTCGACCCCCAACCAAACACTATGCCCCATGGCCCCCACCCCTCAACCAAACACTATGCCCCATGGCCCCTCACCCCCAACCAAACACTATGCCCCATGGCTCCCTCAACCCCCAACCAAACACTATGCCCCATGGCCCCCACCCCTCAACCAAACACTATGCCCCATGGCACCCTCACCCCCAACCAAACACTATGCCCCATGGCACCCTCACCCCAACCAAACATTATGCCCCACGGCACCCCACCCCTCAACCAATCACTATGCCCCATGGCACCCCCACCCCTCAACCAAACACTATGCCCCATGGCACCCCCACCCCTCAACCAAACACAATGCCCCACGGCACCCTCACCCCAACCAAACACTATGCCCCATGGCCCCCACCCCTCAACCAAACACTATGCCCCATGGCCCCCTCACCCCCAACCAAACACTATGACCCATGGCCCCCACCCCTCAACCGAACACTATGCCCCATGGCACCCCCAACCCCTCAACCAAACACTATGCCCCATGGCCCGCACCCCTCAACCAAACACTATGCCCCATGGCACCCTCAACCCCAACCAAACACTATGCCCCATGGCACCCTCACCCCCAACCAAACACTATGCCCCATGGCCCCCTCACCCCCAACCAAAAACTATGCCCCATGGCTCCCTCAACCCCCAACCAAACACTATGCCCCATGGCCCCCACCCCTCAACCAAACACTATGCCCCATGGCACGCTCACCCCCAACCAAACACTATGCCCCATGGCACCCCACCCCTCAACCAATCACTATGCCCCATGGCACCCCCACCCCTCAACCAAACACTATGCCCCATGGCACCCCCACCCCTCAACCAAACACTATGCCCCACGGCACCCTCACCCCAACCAAACACTATGCCCCATGGCTCCCTCGACCCCCAACCAAACACTATGCCCCATGGCCCCCACCCCTCAACCAAACACTATGCCCCATGGCCCCTCACCCCCAACCAAACACTATGCCCCATGGCTCCCTCAACCCCCAACCAAACACTATGCCCCATGGCCCCCACCCCTCAACCAAACACTATGCCCCATGGCACCCTCACCCCCAACCAAACACTATGCCCCATGGCACCCTCACCCCAACCAAACATTATGCCCCACGGCACCCCACCCCTCAACCAATCACTATGCCCCATGGCACCCCCACCCCTCAACCAAACACTATGCCCCATGGCACCCCCACCCCTCAACCAAACACAATGCCCCACGGCACCCTCACCCCAACCAAACACTATGCCCCATGGCCCCCACCCCTCAACCAAACACTATGCCCCATGGCCCCCTCACCCCCAACCAAACACTATGACCCATGGCCCCCACCCCTCAACCGAACACTATGCCCCATGGCACCCCCAACCCCTCAACCAAACACTATGCCCCATGGCCCGCACCCCTCAACCAAACACTATGCCCCATGGCACCCTCAACCCCAACCAAACACTATGCCCCATGGCACCCTCACCCCCAACCAAACACTATGCCCCATGGCCCCCTCACCCCCAACCAAAAACTATGCCCCATGGCTCCCTCAACCCCCAACCAAACACTATGCCCCATGGCCCCCACCCCTCAACCAAACACTATGCCCCATGGCACGCTCACCCCCAACCAAACACTATGCCCCACGGCACCCCACCCCTCAACCAATCACTATGCCCCATGGCACCCCCACCCCTCAACCAAACACTATGCCCCATGGCACCCCCACCCCTCAACCAAACACTATGCCCCACGGCACCCTCACCCCAACCAAACACTATGCCCCATGGCACCCTCAACCAAACACTATGCACCATGGCCCTCTCACCCCCAACCAAACACTATGCCCCATGGCTCCCCCAACCCCCAACCAAACACTATGCCCCATGGCCCCCACCCCTCAACCAAACACTATGCCCCATGGCACCCCAACCCCTCAACCAAACACTATGCCCCATGGCCCGCACCCCTCAACCAAACACTATGCCCCATGGCACCCTCAACCCCAACCAAACACTATGCCCCATGGCACCCTCACCCCCAACCAAACACTATGCCCCATGGCACCCTCAAACAAACACTATGCCCCATGGCCCCCTCACCCCCAACCAAACACTATGCCCCATGGCTCCCTCAACCCCAACCAAACACTATGCCCCATGGCTCCCTCAACCCCCAACCAAACACTATGCCCATTGGCTCCCTCAACCCCCAACCAAACACTATGCCCCATGGCCCCCACCCCTCAACCAAACACTATGCCCCATGGCACCCTCAACCCCAACCAAACACTATGCCCCATGGCACCCTCAACACCCAACCAAACACTATGCCCATGGCCCCCACCCCCAACCAAACACTATGCCCCATGGCCCCCTCACCCCTCAACCAAACACTATGCCCCATGGCACCCTCAACCCCAACCAAACACTATGCCCCATGGCACCCTCAACCCCAACCAAACACTATGCCCCATGGCACCCTCAACCCCAACCAAACACTATGCCCCATGGCCCCCTCACCCCTCAACCAAACACTATGCCCATGGCCCCCACCCCTCAACCAAACACTATGCCCCATGGCCCCCTCAACACCCAACCAAACACTATGCCCCATGGCCCCCACCCCTCAACCAAACACTATGCCCCATGGCCCCGTCACCCCTCAACCAAACAATATGCCCTATGGCCCCCACCCCTCAACCAAACACTATGCCCCATGGCACCCCCCACCCCCAACCAAACACTATGACAGTTGGAAAAAACACCTTTTTGGAGGTGTACCATTTTATTTGTATTTAAAACTTACATTTTGTACTATACATTTCCCCAAATTATACAGGATGAAACAGTGAACCAGACATAGTTGATCAGTGAGTAACATTGCAGCGTTTCTCAGCTGTCAGTTTCTGGATCTCGGGCTCCAGTGAGGTTGTTCCTACTCTCAGGATAGCATGGAGATGTTGGTCAGTTAGTCTTGGGCTTAGGCTCGATTTATGTAGTTTCATTTGTGAAAAAACTTGCTCACAAATGTAAGTACTGCCAAACATAGAAACCATCTTTAATGCTACCCGTGACAGATTGGGGAATTGAGCAGTGTCCAGAGACTGATAGAAGACTAATAAAGGCATCTCTCTGTGCTTATTTTTGAGGGCACTACAGCACTGAAGTTCAATCAGTTCCAGTTGCAGTTCAGGTTGCACACTGTCAACATCAGCAGAGAAAGGGTCTGCAAAAAGTTTAAAAGAGGCTCGCTGGGATTTGAATTGTGAGAAACGATTCTCAAAAACATTTTGCAGTTCCTTCAGGACCTTCACATGCCGATACCACCCTACATACTTGTCATGGGGGAAAACCTCTGCACATGCGGGGTAGTGTACCAGCATCCCTTTCTCCAGTTGGGCTGTCAGAAGCCTTAACTTTATTTCAAAGGTACAAACTGCCTCAAACAGATCCGATATGAGATTTTGGCTTCCTTGCAACTTTAAATTTAAATCATTGAAATGGCCTCTAAGGTCAGTCAGAAAAGCAAAGTCAGCTACCCAGTCAATATCTTGCATGACAGAAGTGTCCATTCCCTTTTCATCAAGGAATGCTTTTATTTCGTGCCGTAAAGCAAAGAATCGCTTCAGCACATTGCCACGACTAAGCCATCGGACATCAGTGTGATATAGGACATCACCATAATCCGCCTTTACCTCTTCTAAAAACACTTGAAACAATCGGTGATTTAAAGAGCGTGCACCGACAAAATTAACCGTTTTCACAACAAAGTCCATCACTTCAGTGAATTTCAAATGTTTTGCACATAATGCCTCCTGGTGGATGATGCAGTGATAAATTTTTAAATGGACAGCCTTCTCGCCCAAGTTCCTTTTCAAGCAGCCAATAAACCCATTTTGCTCCCCAACCATGGCTGGCGCCCCATCAGTCGTCACGCCTACCAAAGCATCCCATGGCAAATTTAAATCATCGATGACTTTTTGAAAGGCATTAAAAATGTCAGCACCAGTAGTCCTGCCATGCAAAGATACCAGGGAAGCCAGTTCCTGAAATACTTTGCATTTATTATCGACCCCCCAAATGAAAATTAAGAGTTGGGCTGTGTCACTTGCATCTGTGCTCTCATCAAGGGCAGCTGAAAAGAACTTGACATCCTTACACCGCATTTTCAGTTGGCTGTAACAATTGTCAGCCATATCTACAATATGCCGCTGGATACTCATACGTGAAAGGGGAACATTTGTAAAAGCATCTTTTTTTTCTTTACACACTGCCTCGCAAATCTCCATCAGGCAGTCTTTAACGAAATCCCCATCTGTGAAAGGACGTGCTGACCTTGCAATAAGCTGTGCAACCTTATAACTCGCAAAGGTGGCACATTTAAATTCTTTTTTTTTTCTGGGAAAAAACACCCTGTTGCTTAGTCCGCTGTGTTTTTAGCTCCCCAGCTTTCTTAATTCTCGCTTCCCCCTGTAAATCCTTATATTGTGAATGCTTTGTTTCACAATGGCGGCGGATATTATATTCCTTGGGGACTGCTATGCGTTCGAGACAAATGAGACACGAGTACAAATTAGGTTTGGACTCGATAAAAAAAACTTCTCAGTCCACTCATCCTTAAATTGACGGTGCTCCTGGTCAATCGTTCTTTTTTTTACTGCACTGAACATTGGCAGGGACATCTTTGGATAACGATACAAACTCCACTGTTATGCTCCCACTACGACGGTCCTAGTCTAGAGTATATACAAATTATATACTTTTTTGAGAATCCTAGAAACGACAAAAGAAGAAGATCAGATAAAGAACATAGCCTTGCCAGCATATCTTTTCATGCACTTATTGATGGATACTTTCAGGAATAGCGGGCTGCATAGCATATATCAACCTGCTATGTTTGAGATTAAGGTGGAAATTGAGGACTTTCTTTAAAAATAAAATAACATTTCAAAGCACATGCTGTTGCCAAATTATGAGTTTTTGAAAGCAATTATCACAGGATGACCAATTACTTTAGTGAACATACAAAGAAACTGATCTCAGTTTCTTCCTGGCCAGGGCAACTGGAGTACTACCAGTTTGAATATTGCAAGTAATTTCCATCCATAAAATCTGGATCAAATAACTCAAACTGTCCACTTGAATGTATGATTCGTAGTGTGCAGCAAGTGTCCTTTTGCAGTTAAGCTTGCCCTCAAAGAGCAGTTACCTTCTCTAATCAATTTCATTGTGCATCTATCCCCCTGAATAATGCTTGATGGGGTTGTAGAAAGGTAACAATTACCAACACTCAATGGGTCTCAACCGCTTGATCGAGGTTTAGTTGCAAAATTACAGGAGCAGACATCATCCAGGACCATACTAGAAAAGGCTGCAGCCGGTTTTGAAAGCTTTAGGAATGTACAAATAAACCACACCCACTGCTGGCCCTTGACACTCTGGCCCAACATCTCTAATGATATGCTATGATAGTTTATTTATATAGCGCCTATACACAATGTGTTTCAAAGTGCTTCTTGACAAGGGAGGGAACAAGGGAAAATACAAAACATTCTTACAGACCATGAACAACAAGAATGCGAAATTAACTATCGTACTCGGCCTAGCGACACAGGTAGGAAGGAAATGGGAACAGACAGGCGACTACCGTCCTAGGCCTGACATTTCTGGTAGAGCTGGAGAATTACACCAGGTGAGGGAGATGGGAGGAGAAAGGAGGGAGAGGAACAAAACAAGCTATTACAGATCTACGTGGTGATGCTGATTTGGGTTTGGCCCGGGATTTATACTCTGGGTGCAGTTGCTATACATCAGGCCAGTGGCCAGGGTTCGCACTGGCAAACACATTTCACCTGCCTGGGTGATCCTACGGGGCACCAGGCAAGGCTGCCCGTTGTCTCTGATTTTATTCATCCTGGCACCCTCCACCCCCCAACTCCGAACGCCCCACCCTCCAAATCAGCACACACAAACCAGCACCCATACAGCCCGAACCCCCCACCCCCCAACTCCAAGCCCCTCACCCCCCAAATCAGCTCACTCTCAAACATGCACCCATACAGAACCGAACCCCCCACCCGCCAACTCACCACACACACAAGCATGCACCCATACAGACCCAAACCCCCACCCCCCAACTCAGCACACACAAACATGCACCCATATAGACCCGAACCCCCACCCCCCAAATCAGCACACTCTCAAACAAGCACCCTTACAGACCCGAACCCCCCACCCCCCAACTCAGCACACAAACATGCACCCATACACACCCGAACCACCCACGCCCCAACTCCGAACCCCCCACCCCACAAATCAGCACACACAAACCAGCACCCATACAGACCCGAACCCCCCAACCCCCAACTTCGAACCCCCCACCCCCCAACTCAGCACACACAAACATGCACCCATACAGACCTGAACCCCCCACCCCCAACTCAGCACGCTCTCAAACAAGCACCCACTCAGACCGGAACCCCCATCCCCCAACTCAACACACACAAACATGCACCCATACAGACCCGAACCCCCCACCCCCCAAATCAGCACTCTCAAACAAGCACCCATGCAGAACCGAACCCCCCACCCCCTAACTCAGCACACACACAAACATGCACCCATACAGACCCGAACCCCCCACCCCCCAACTCAGCACACACAAACCAGCACCCATACAGACCCAAACCCCCCACCCCCCAAATCAGCACACACTCTCAAGCATGCACCCATACAGACCCGAATCCCCCACCCCCCAACTCTGCACACACACAAACATGCACCCATACACACCCAAACCCCCCACCCCCCAAATCAGCACACACAAACCAGCACCCATACAGACCCGAACCCCCCACCCCCTCAACTCCAAAACCCCCACCCCCCAACTCAGCACACACAAACATGCACCCATACAGACCCGAACCCCCCACCCTCCAAATCAGCACACTCTCAAACAAGCACCCATACACACCCGTACCCCCCACCCCCCAACTCCGAGCCCCCACCCCCCAAATCAGCACACACACAAACATGCACCCATACAGACCCGAACCCCCCACCCCCCAACTCAGCACACTCTCAAGCATGCACCCATACAGACCTGAAACCCCCACACCCCCAACTGAGCACACACACACACATGCACCCATACAGGTCCGAACCCTCCACCCCCCAACTGAGCACACACACAAACATGCACCCATACTGACCCGAACCCCCCACCCCCCAAATCAGCACACTCTCAAACAAGCACCCATACAGACCCAAACCCCCCACCCCCAACTCAGCACACACACAAACATGCACCCATACAGACCTGAACCCCCACCCCCCCAACTCAGCACACACACTCTCAAGCATGCACCGATACAGACCTGAACCCCTCACCTCAGCACACACACAAACATGCACCCATACAGACCCGAACCCCCAACCCCCAACTCAGCACACACACAAACATGCACCCATACAGACCCGAACCCCCAAATCAGCACACTCTCAAACAAGCACCCATACAGACCCAAACCCCCCACCTCCCAACTCAGCACACTCTCAAACAAGCACCCATACAGACCTGAACCCCCCACTCCCCAAATCAGCACACTCTCAAACATGCACCCATACAGACCAAACCCCCACCCCCAAATCAGCACACTCTCAAACATGCACCCATACAGACCCACACCCCCCACCCCCCAAATCAGCATACAAACTAGCAAGCATGCACACATACAGACCCTGCATCTCAACATACACTGCACTTACACTCCAAAACAAACATTCATGCACACCCGACACCCTCCCACCCCCGCATCTCAACATACCCACAATAAACATTCAAATCCAAATATTCATACACATCTGACACCCCCCCACACACCCCCTTCCCCGCATCTCAACATACACACAAAAAACATTAAAATCCAAACATTCATACACATCCGACACCGCCCCCACCCCCGCATCTCAACATACACGCAAAAAACATTCAAATCCAAACATTCATACACATCCTCACCCCCTCACCCCCGCATCTCAACATACACACAAAAAACATTAAAATCCAAACATTCATACACATCCGACACCGCCCCCACCCCGGCATCTCAACATACACGCAAAAAACATTCAAATCCAAACATTCATACACATCCGACCCCCCTCACCGCCGCATCTCAACATACACACAAAAAACATTCAAATCCAAACATTCATACACATCCGACACCCCCCACCCCGCATCTCACCATACACACAAAAAACATTCAAATCCAATCATTCATACACATCTGACACCCCCCCCACCCCCGCATCTCAACATACACACAAAAAACATTCAAATCCAAACATTCATACACATCCGACACCCCCCCACCCCCGCATCTCAACATACACACAAAAAACATTCAAATCCAAACATTCATATACATCCGACACCCCCCCACCCCCGCATCTCAACATACACACAAAAAACATTCAAATCCAAACATTCATACACATCCGACACCCCCCCCACCCCGCATCTCAACATACACACAAAAAACATTCGAATCCAAACATTCATACACATCCAACACCCCCCCACCCCCGCATCTCAACATACACACAAAAAACATTCAAATCCAAACATTCATACACATCCGACACCCCCCACCCCCGCATCTCAACATACACACAAAAAACATTCAAATCCAAACATTCATACACATCCGACACCCCCCCTCCCCCGCATCTCAACATACACACACAAACATACAGCAAAACAGACCTGACACACAAACACAAACAGACCACTTACCGGAGACGTGCTGGAAGGCAGGTAAGCTGGAAGTCGCTGGAATCGTACTATGGCTGGCGTGGTCCAAGGCTGAAATGCCTTCCGGCATCAAGCCTTATGCACCACGCCAGCCGTAGTGCTGGCCCTCCATTGGTGCAGCACACACGCACTCCGTGGCTCATAGGAGCGACGTGGTGCGTGTGTGCTGAGCCAACAGACGGCCAGTTTTTTGTCCGGCCCGGAAGACAACAAAGACTTTCCTAATGGAGGGCAGCCGATGCTGCTTGCGGGCTGCCCTCCATTAGGAAAGTGTTTGTGCCTCGCGGGACGGAAAAAATAGCATGGTGGGCCGCAACTGGCCCGCGGGCCGTATGTTGTGCACCCATGCTGTAGGGTGATTACATGACCCCTGGGTCCCCCTCTTCTGGGCGCCGACCTCTCACTTATCGTATTCTTCAATTTACATATCAGTTCTTTTCTCAATGTGCTTTGGATGATAGCTTCACCCCCGGATTACCCTCGGTCGGGCTTGGATTTCTCTTCCCACCGTTTCTTAATGCATTTTCAAACAGCTCATAGTGGACATCCCTCGGCCGGGTTCACGTTGTCAACACACTGTTTCTCAGGACTTTGGCCTTTGCCCCTCTCATCAGCCTCCCTCGGTCGGGTTCCCTCTTGCCAACTTCAAATTCACAATTATTCAATGTCGCTGGGATTCGCCTCCCTTGTTTCCTACCATTACCGGATTCACTGCTTTTTCTTTCACACAGTTTGTAGATCAAAGTCTTTTGATTGTACATGGATTTTGCTTGACCCTCAGTATGACCACTTTGACCTATTTTGGTGGCTCTCCTACGGCCTTCTGGTACCTGTAGTTTTGCTGAGATGGGGATCGACCAGAGTCTTTGGAGTTAGGAGCCACGTGGTGCCGGTTCCTTCTGCAGCTGGTCTCCCCTCAACACTTTTTACAGTTCTTTCACAGTTCATTGAACTTGGTTCAAACTTGCCATTTTGTGCTTCTCATTCAACACAGCCTGGTTCTTATTGGTTATCCCCTTGACTCACCCTCTGTGAAGAACCGTTCGGCTTTTCGGCTTCACTGGAGTTAAGGCTGGTACCACTGTCACAACGGGAGCTTCCCTTGCTCCTGCTTATCGGTGTAGGCTTGCTCCATGTACCGTTGACATCTGCTGCATGACACTTGAGCTGTTGTTCGCAGTATTATGCTCTCTCTCTCCTGAAGGGTCCGTGGTCCTAGGAGGAAAAGTGCAAGGTTGCTGCTCTCCTCGCCACCCTCTCGATTCCCGCCACCTTTCTCCTTCTCTTGAACTGCCGCGCCTGATTAGCTGTCTCATTGTGCTGTCTGCCGTGCTCGTACTGTGCTCTCGGCCTCCACCTTTTATCCCTTTGGGGAAAGGAGAAGGCCGGCAGGTGTGTGTGATTCTGATCAATTGCCAGACTTTGCCTGATCCCATGCGGCTCTGGTGTTAGTCTGTTGTCCTTTGTGTTGTAAAAATGTGGTGGTGTTGGAAAGGTGGGGGTGGGGGACAGTGGACTTTGAATGTCCTATGTGAGAGGATGGGGAAAAGGTTTCAAAGAAAGGGGGATACCGCCTCTCACCCGTCGGTGTCCCACTCCCACTCCTCAAGGATCCCCCCATCCAGGTGATCCTCCCTCACTGGTCCACCCCCAGGAACTGGATCCAATAGCCATGGCCGTGTCCTGGCCACCTGGATGACGGATCCTTGAGGCTTAGACAGGGAGACACCTTCAGGTTTCGCACACATTCCATCAGCGTGAGGAGGGTGGTGCTGGAGTATCTCACTAGAACCAAAACAAATTGGAATACTGACACCTATTGGTAACTTTTGGCCCAGCATGTTACTGAAACATAGAGGATTCCACCTTCCCCCGTTACAGAGCGACAATACTTATTCCACTTGGGAGTTGTAGGGTAGACAAATAGTAGGATAAACCACTGATACGTACATAGGGACTTAGGTAGTTGCAGACATAAAACACATATCAACACACTCTAAACATATTCAGTGGGTGACAGTCGTGGTTGGCAAACTGCTGGTGGAATGTTGGAAGTTCTACCACATTTTTACAAGACCCTTTATTAACCTGGGGTAAGTGGAACTTCCACCACTGAATGATGACACCATTTAGAGCATGCCTACAAACTACGGGAGCACAGCTTCACATCCATTTAACTGGGACCACTTTAAGCACATCATTTACATGTAGGCTCACAGCATCTTAACACATGTTTACTGAGTCTTCTCCGAGCACTTGCGAGGCTGCAGGAGACCAGTTCACTTTGCTTCAGTGTCTGTTCAGGATAGTCACTACCACAGGTCAAGATCCTTTAATGGCATAGTTCAAAGGCCAGTAAAGCTGCACCTGGGAGCATCAGGAGCCACATCGGCTAGTCCCTCGATGTTGGGGCAGGCAGTGAGACGTGGGTAGTAGGGCGTCTAGGCTGCGCCACATTCAGGCTCAGTCAGTCCCTTGATGTTGGGGCATGCAGCGAGATGCAGGTAGCAGGGTGTCTAGGCTGTGCCACATTTTGTTGACAGGGCATGGGGTGTTAGCATGTTACTCGCCCGTCTTCTTGGTTACACTCCCCCAGGCAGGAGTGTCTCTTTACTGTGGTGGCACAGGAGGGCGCACAAGCACTCATGCAGAGCTGCAACCCTCACTTGCTTGTTCCACTTCTTTCTGGTGACGGGTGTCAGGGCTGCAGGACATTGGCTGGCCAGACACAGGTGATAGGGTGTCAGGCCACATCTTCGCCTCCCCAGGCATTAGCCACTGCTGTTGATGGGGCAGCAGTCCTGGCCAGTCCACTTCTCCCTTCTGTTGGGCAGGATAATTGGGCAGTCGGTGTCCAAGTGCAGAGGCTGGCACAACCCTCTTCCGGGGCCACATTGGCCTGGTCTATAGATGTTAGGGCAGGTAGGGCGACACTATTGACAGGGTGTTGGGGCCACTTGCTGCTTAGTTCTCTCCCCGAGGCAGGAGTGTGGGCTAGATTCTGCCAGTAGCAGAGGGCGTACAAGCACTTGCACTGAGCTGCAACCCTCTTGTGTCCTTGCATTGCATGTGCCAGTTCAGTTCTTCTATTCACTTCAAACATCTATTATGGAGCAGTGTCCACTTCCACTGTGTACCCGGGAATGGTCCGCATGCTTACTACAATGACATGGTGGCATAGAAACAGAAGTTTCCACATGCTCAAGATGGGCACTGCTACAGTCAGTGGTTGTTGGTTTTTCCTTTTCCCATCAGACATTGAACTAGCATTGTTGCAGGACTTATCTAGTTACTGTGCACCCACACACAGGCAGCTGTGTTACGTCATTTCCTTTTTGCTTTTGATGTAGCCGAGTAAACACACAGAACGTGGGGCCTGGGAGCAGGGGTTTCAGCACAGCAGGGTGCAGGCCGGCCCGTTGCATCAATGAGAGCGGGCAGTATCTTACGTTTTTTTTATTTATTTTTTTTAGCTCCAGCCTGGAATGTCTTAAAATTCACTGCCCAGCTGGCCCAGATTGTTATTTTCCTTGCTCTGATGACAGGAGCTTGCACATTCTAACTGCCGGAGGGGCCCGGGAACACTGCAGGTCTCTGTCTTTTCCTTGTGCGTGCTTCGACATGGAGCACTTGACTGCTTTCACTGCAGGGCAGCCCTGGATCGTACTCCTTGTCTCCGGCAGCATACACTAATCACCGCCCAGCAGACTGGGTCAGTAATGAGGAGTAAACTTTATGAAGTTCCGATGTGGAGTGCTTTCGTTTCACAGCCGGGCCTGGGTTCTGCAGAGGGCCATGTACATTTTGTCATTCACGCTCTGACACGGAGCACATCAAAATTCACCACCTCCTGGCCCGGGTTATTTTTTGTTTCTTCTTCCCCACAAGCTCTGATGTCAGGAGCACACAGCTGGTTTGCCCGGGAACTCGCATGGAGCAGCGGGAACAGCAAGGAGAACGCCGGCACGGCAAAGGGTTACTATGCCTTGCCAGCGGCATAGCTGATGGGACAGCAGTCAGTCACTTGCCCTGTCTTCCTCTGCTCCGATGAGGAGTAATTTACTTTTCTCGCCGCCTGCCTGGCCAGGGATCTTTCGGAGGGCTTCGGTGGGCAGCCAGTTGGAGGATTCCGTTGTTGCTGGCGGCGTGGGCTCTCGCCTCCTCTTCTTGGCGGAGGCTGGCTGTTAGGGAGAATTCTCCTTCTATGGCTAATTTCCCTCTCCTGGTGAGTCCCCCAGCAGCATTGCTGGATTTCTGGAGTTTATTTTTTCCACCTGGTAAGAATGTACATCCTTTTTTCCACTCTTACATGTGTTTTGGCCTATGTGTTTTTACTCATTGGGTGATCTTGGGCACTGGAGCACACCACTCCAGGTGCCCGTTCTTGTATGGGTTACACAGCACCTTTAGTGCAGTAACCCAGGGTTGTCTTTAAGACTTCCCTCTGACTCCATTTCGCTGGGGCTGACTACTGTCGCCCAGAGAAAGCTAAAGTTGCCATTTACTTTACATAGTAATTTTTACCACAGACCCAGTATACCCCATTTTACATGGAGTACTGGAAAGGGCTAATCTGTACCCCTTTTCTGTCTGTACCTCCCTGAGCATTGTTTGGCTCTTTTAACATTTAGACTTGGCTGGTGACAGTGGTATCTACCCTAACTTTTCTACCGTGATTATATTAGATAAACGTGGTACTGTTCTTGGCTATTATATTAGTCTCGAACATAAACCCGCTTGACCAAATTGTCTTTCTTTTGGCTCCGGTTGGGTTTATTCGCCATTTCTTTTTGTTAAAGTCCTTCTTGTGTTTTACTTTGCGCTGCAAACTAGGTTCGCCTTCTTTGTTCACCGTCTTTTGGCGGGCTTCTGCAGAGAAGCCCTCCTCTTGGCCCCTGGGTGTCTAGGTAGACTGAATGTGGGGAAGGGGTGTAGTCACCCCCTGCACAGGGTATCCTAGGAAACCCAACTCGCACTTTGCCATGATTGGCTGAGGTGGTTGTCCCGGCTGGACAACCCCCCTGCTACGTGATTGACAGCCAAGCTGTGTGAATGGAGGTTTGGCGCATAAAAGGCAGGTCTCTTGGGCTAGAAGTCAGAGTCGCCCCTGGAACTACAAGGAACCGAAGAGAAGCGGAGAGAATGACGGCTGCTGCAACTACCCCGTCCCGGTGAAGCCCTGCTGCAGTCCTGAGCTACCTTCCCTTCAACGACTAAGAGGAGATCCAGTCCGGAGTCTTCTTCCCTTGACCCTGGTGGGGATAACCAGCTCATCTTCTTCAGCCAGAGATCTCCGCTGTGGTCGAAATCGCTGCACACTGCTGTAGTCGTCCGGATAGCCACCTGCTGAGCCTCTCCTGTTTTTAAGGAGCGCACCTTTTATTCATTGTCGCTGCTGCCGGCTTCATCCCTGTGTGGTGCAGACCCCCTTCAGACGTCCTCCTTCTCAACGAAGCCCCAGGAATCGTGGGTCTGCGGGAAACCAACAGGAACAACTGCCAGGGCACCAGCTGCATCGTGGGAATAAGGTACTGTGCTCTACTCGAGGAAACTGGGTGAATCCCTTTTCTTCATCCTCAAGGCTCCTCCTTGTCTTCCCTCCTTCTTATAACTTTTGCTTCCGAACATTGACAATATCAAAGTACTTTTGGGCTACGCTGAATCGTGAACTGTCTAACGGTGTGATCTTCGGCAACAGGTCTCCGGTGTCACTTAAACCTGGCTCCGACCCTTTGACTTTTGAACTCCTGTTTCTGAGTGTTTCTCGATACTGTCTGCCTAACCTAAGTATTGCCGGTGATTTTTGCCTCCAACTCCCTCTGGGTATCTCAGGTGCTAAGTGTGTTTTTGCCCCGGTAGCATTTCATGTCACGGATACGCGTTTATTGAGTAGACTGAACTGTCAAAAAGTGATCGTAACCTTATTCGCGGTATCGTGTTTTGTTCATAACACCGGTTCATTCAAACACAGGGTACTTACCTTGAAACCTACTGTACAAAGTGAATTGGTTAGTTGTAGTATATTTAAGGTGTGGTTTTGTTTAAAGTTTAATAGAGGCGTTGTGTTTATAACTGATGGTGTAAAAATAAATGTACTTATATTTTTTAACTGAAACCTTGAGTCAGTGTTTGCTTGAGCCACAGTAATTGTGGTCCCTTTGTGTAATCTCTGCTACTGCTCATATACTCTTGAGATAAGCCTGGCTGCTCTGCTACTGCTACCACTATAACTTAGTAGTACAGGCTTGTACCAAAGGTAAACTTGTATTGCCACCTGTAGTCTTAATTGTGTGTAGTGGTCCCTAAGGGCACGGCACAGGATTCTGCCTAACACTGGCACACACTCACCTCCATTTTGGAGATGTCTTTATTCTTTGGGGAATGCCGCCAGCACCACTGTCTCCTCACTTTCAACGTGGCAGATGCCGCTCCCCCAGGCAGGAGATCACCTTTGCTGTGCAGGGGCTGCACTTCTTTCCCGGGCGGGGGGTGAACCAAACACTTGGCGGCGGATGCTGCAGGGGCTGCGGGCAGACCGCACCGTGGTCGCAGAAGCACCTACTTCACAGAGGGCTGCGGCCAGGGAGGATCCGCCAGCAGGCCGCTGCGGATGGCACCCACTCCTCTTTTTTCACAGAGGTGGACACTGCTTCCTTCTCTTCCATGCAGTGATGGATGCAGCTTTCCTCTCGTCCTCCTCGGGTGAGCAACCACACTGTGGGGTCTTTCTCACTCGTCGCCATTATTGTGGGGCCGGTGGCAGTAATGCAGCCGGCCTCACAGGTGCTGGGGGGCACAGGACCATGTTGTGATTGCTGGGGTCACTTGGACGTACTTGTGCTGCAGGGCAGGACCCTGGGAGGCAATGAAGACATGGCCTGGGTGCCGGGGGCACCTTAGATGCCGGTAGCATCCTGGATGGTGGGTGGCCTGGACCCAGGACACCACGCTAATCCGGGGGACCCAGACCAGCAGAGACCTGCAGACCGTGATCACACTGTGTGGGCCTGCAGGCCAGGGCTGCGGGACCGTGATCACACAGTGTAGGCCTGCAGGCCCAAAGTGAGAGACGGAGACAACAGGACTTCCACTGTTGGAGTGCCACCATTCTGTTGCACGTGCCTGCAGTTGCTCCTTTCATTAGCTCGGGCCATGACACAGTCATGGCCCATCTTCAAGGGGCAAAATACTTGGGTGGGACACCCATTTTAAAAGGGCAATACACATGGGAGGGTCACACATAAGTGTCCATCAGTCGCTGGATAAGGACTGTTATCTCTATGACCTACTTAAAGGCTGACCTATGCTTTCCCGACCATGTGCAGGGTCAATCCACTAGGGGATGGCTACCTCCTGGGAGGATGTTCAGGGAATTTCTCCAAAAGAGATATGTAGATTGGCCCCATGGGCTGATCATAACATGTCCATCTGGCACTATAGATTGACCGTGGATAACCCCTGGAATGGTTCCTTTGCGGTTGGGGTGCTCTCTTTGTGCAAAGTCGGAGTGTCTTGGTGACAAAATAAATTGGTGTTGGGATACAGCAGCTGGTTGTTGTGTCTCATTGGACCTTTCCACATTCTTCTGCTTGAGTATACCTTACAGGTAAGTACTGGTATGAGGAAGAGGGATGTGGACGTAATGCTCAGATTAATTACCTGCAATCTTCATTACTCCTATTCCTAATTTTCCTCGTCACAGTACTGACAACCCTACCATCCGTCCATAAGTGTTGACTGTCCCATGATATGGCTTGGTACATTTGTCACTAAGGGATTGTGGACAAGGAGCCGGTTTATACCCCCAGTAAGAAAGAGAAAAATGGTTCCTGCAGAGGTAAGTAATGTGACAAGGAAGAGCCGGATTAGGAGTAATGAAGATTACTGGTAAGTAATGTTTTCACCTACATTGGAACTCAAAAGGGAGAGGTGTGTGAATACAGAAAATTGTCACTCTGACATATTGCTGGTTTTCTGACATGTTCACTTTGTTCTTTTGAAAATAAAAAATGTTGAACAGAAAAACTACTACAATTCGCAGCAGTTTGTCTTGTGTCTACTTACACCAGTGGCTACATATCAAAGTGATTCTGTGGGTGTGTTATCCAAGTCCAGACTTGAGACCTGCTAGGACAGTTGATACTAGTTCCCAGCCGAGAAACGGATCATTGGTTGCTAGGGCCATTTCTCAGATGGGAAATAGCTGCTTTAGTGTGAGTAGGCTAGTTACCATTAGAGAATTGGCCCTTTTTGCCCCTAGTGACAAGTCCTGCATAATAATGGGTTTTAGCTTACTCGCACTGAGAAGGCTAGTTCCCAGTAGAGAAATTGTCCTTTTTACCCCTAGTGGTCAGGTCCTGCATAATGGGTTTTAGCTTACTCACATTGATAAGGCTAGTTCCCATTAGAGAAATAGCCCTTTCTACCCCTAGTGGTCAAGTCCTGCATAATGATGGGATTTAGATTATTCTCAATCAGAAGGCTAGTTCCCATTAGACAAGAGGACCTTTCTGCCTCTCCAAGTCAAAGGGCCATTTCTCTAACGGGAAATAGCTGTTTCAGTGTGGGTGGGCTAGTTCCCATTATACGAGAGGACCTTTCTGCCTCTCCAGGTCAGAGGGCTGTTTCTTTAATGGGAAATAGCTGCTTCGGTGTGAGTAAGCTAGTTTCTATTCGAGGAGGGGACCTCTTGCTCTCCTGTTGATCATCAACTTGTCCCGAATTTACTCTTTCTGATAATGTTCAAAACAACACTTTATAGCCAACCCTCACAGTGCTGTAACAAACTCCTCAATGGTCTCACAATATTTCTGTTGTCTGATGGCAGATTGATAACAAGCCAAAATGGTATTCCCCTTTATCTCGTAATGCTTGTCCATCTTGGCTATGAATATATCAAACTGAATCGGTTGCCCATCTCGATGTATTCAGATAGTTTTAAGAAATTGTTGTCCAGCCCGACCTTGACAATGAACAGTGCCTCTTTCTTTTTACTCAAATAATTAGGACCATATACTGCCAACATATACTTCTGGAATATTTCTTTCCATTTAATAACCTAGGATTACCCCAGTGTCTGGTATATTTGCCATAATCTTTGAATTTGTTTCTGTTGCTTCACTATTTTCGTGCCCTTGGTATTTGTCACCTTGTTCACAGGGACAACTGTCTGTAACCTCGCTTTTTAGGTGCAATGAAAAAAACCCTCTCAGAGTAACAGCCAATTGTGCTACGGCATGCTCCATTCTTTATGTGTGCAAGTGTTTCTTTCAGTCGCTACCATGCATGTGGGACGGGCACAGCACAGAGCGCAGTGCCCGCAGTGAAGGCCTTCAGCTTGTTACATAGCTAAGCACAGACATGTCAACTCCCTATCATGTCTCAGATTGCCAGGTAACAACTGGTAACACTGGACTATGCGTCCATGGATCACGTGTTAGGTCGTGTGCATGCACGGCTATGCTGCTAGGTGGCTTCTTGTGTCCTCATAGGCTCACGCACAGCCCAGATACTCCCCAATACTGGCCTGGAGAGTCCCAATGAGCCACCATTCGACTGTGTAACTAAACCTGTACTGGCTCAGCCAGGACAACCACAATCAATGGCAAAGACAGGCTCTTTGTCATTGCTGCAACTCCTCACCAGTTAAGGAAGTAAACCAGGACACGGCCAGTATGTGTAACTTAATTTGTTTTTGGTTCATCTTTATGCGGTAACAACTCTCTCTGTCCTCACACTTACACCAATCACTGTACTACTTGTCTTGCATTCACTTCTAGTGTTCTCTGTTCGCATTCCACACCCATAACATTACCTCTGCTGACATTCCTAACACCGCAAGGAGGCCCCCTTTCTTCTAGAGGACTTTATTCCCATGGCCACTTTCCGTATTCTAATATTATCCAACTAGAGTTGTATTGCCAAGTGTGAATGGTTGGGTTAGTCCCGCACTAGTCCTCTATATGAGCATGGGTTGACCCTCCTAGGATTGAAGATGCATTGGCCCTATTAGGCGTTTGCTCTCCTGGCCAGAAAGACCATTTGTCTGTCCTGGGCTTGAAGACGCGCAGGCACTCCTGGGCTTGAAGACAAAGATGGGCCCTTCCACAGCCCAGAAACTGATGATGTTATGCATCGGCAGGGCCAGAAATGAAGACACTGTGTTAAAGCTTCTCCCTCCGGGAAAGGTCGGGGACCCTGCTGGGGCTCCCTGGGAGTGCCACTGCACTTGGGGATGGTGGACCCATATGGTAGAGTCGCCCAAGGCCAGGGACATCACCCCGACCATCCTGGAGCTCTGGCTAGGCAGCATTACAGAATTTCCCTTGGGAAATGGATGGGGACACTGCCGGGGCTCCTTGGGACTACCATTGGACTTGGGGACTGTCGACACGTTTTCTTATTCACCCAGGTAGGTGCACCCACAGATAAGGTACTGGTTTCATCCGGACACCTGTGGGAATGTGGGAATGTAGGAAATGTGTTGTTGGCAGTATGTTTCAGGTGGGGAATCTCTGAAAATTGTGTTTTTTCCCCTACATTTTGGACTTTGCCGGGGCTTGTGGGTAATACATTCTGGGGCGATTCACACAAGTCAGACCTCTGTGGATTCCCACAGGTGCCTTCTTTTTCGGAAATGCATTGGGTTCCATTTTCCTTGGTCGCTGCGACACCCCAGACCAAAATCTGTAGGTTGTCCACAAGAGCACATTTCTGTGAAATCTGCTCTGCCGAAACACTTGGGGATTACCAGTGGTTTAGCCTTTTCCCTTTGCTTCCAGGTAGGTGCACCCCCACATGTGAGGTACCAATTTCATTGGGACACCTGTGGGAAGGTAGGACCTTTGTTTTCTCTTGGTTTTCATACATTTGCTACTGCACTTTGTTACACAACCCTTTAATTTCCCAAATGTGAACTAAATTTAGTTGCTGATTTAGGCACTATATGCTTTTGTAACCTGCACAAGTAAGTCACCCACCCTTCAAAAGTTTTGCCTGTGTGCTTTCAAAAATGGTGTGCTTGCCATGCCTCACATTTATTTTCCTTATTTACACATGCTAGGTACATCTGTTTAGGCTGTCAGCATAAAACATCCTGTATACCATGGCTCAGCTTGTAGTATTGCTTGTTTTGTGAAACAATCCAAAAAATGTGTGATTTCCTAACTGGAAGAGTTGGGGTAATGTAGCGGGACATTGCTTTTCTCAAAATTCACAGAAGCCATTACCTTACAGGTCCAACCATGTTCAGCACACACTTTTTCTTCTGTCACTTTTCCAATTTCCCCCCAAACTATGGGCATTTCCCTTACATAGATGTTGCCTGAGCTGCACAAACCACCCTTTCCTAAACTTGGCATTTTGTCTACTTTTCAGAAATGTATGCATTTTCTGTCTTCCCATTCAGATTTCTTACCCTCCTCTTCCATTCCGTCCACGCATGGACTATTGAGAAAAAAAGGGTAAAATCGCCTACCTCTCACAAAATTGATGGTAACCTTATAAAAAGGGTTATTTTTGGTTTTCACTCAACCGGTTCTCGAAAGCCTGGAAAATGGCGAATTCAGCATAACTAACCATTTGTTCCTAGCTCTTACAAGGAAAAACCCACAGGTTTCTTTGTATATCGTTTTATTGGCATTTTCTGAAAAAAACACAAAATGTCCTCCCTTTTGGGTTAATTTCTCTCACCCCCATACAGCAAACTAGGATTCCTTGGTGGAGTTATGACCACTTACATGCGGGAAGAAAGGGGGCCATATTTGGCCGAGATATCACGTGTACCAAGGGATTGAATGGAGACATGCCAAAATCACCAAAAAAGGGCTTGGCATGGGGAGGAGGAAGGGGGACAATTGGCAGTTAAGGGGTTACAAAGAATAACACATTAGCTTAAAGAAATAGACAATTGGGTAATGGAAGTGTTTTTATTATGACAAGTGCTTACACTGTAAAGCAACAAATAATACATATACACATGTAGACGGGATACATACTATACATTACAAAGTATATTTGGAATTTGCCTTTTTAATACCAAAGATCAAATTGGTTGGCCCATATGCAGTGAATCTGCTTTACCTGGGGGGATTGGAAGAAAAAGAAGCCAAATAGTGAAACATTTGTGGAAAACAGTTCTCAGAACTGCGCATGAAACACTGCAAGAATTTGATAACAGAAAAAGTTAACTTTATTATTGCAAATGTTCACAATCTTTTGTCACAATATTTCCTGTAAGGGCTCAACAGATATCATCATGACTTCACACCTTCAGCAGGGGCACGCTGATACACAGTGCCAGAGGTTTGTGGCGCAATTATTGATCTATACATTATTTGCTTTGCATAATGGTGCTGTAGTGTGAACAAGTATGGGTAAACTATAGACAACTAAAGATCCTAAAAAGAACATTTTCAAGTTAAAAATGTCACTCGAAATATGGATTTATAGGACTGCAAGTTAAAATAACATGAAAAGCAACTCACACTGCCTAAAATTAAAAATGGGATTAGAGTGGAAGGAACTCAGAAACACTTAGACGCTTTTCTGAAGCGCACCTGGCACTTTTTGAATCCGTTATACTCTTTGCACTTTATTCTGGCATTTCCAATATTTACGATTTGCCTTGGTGAAGTAATATGGTTCTGTGATGACTTTATGACACATTTTGCACTCAGCACTTTTATGGTACAGACAGAATTTGGCCTGTAGATATTCTGTCACAGTTACATAAAAGGCATGATGAACTAGGCATTTGACCTTGACCTGAATGGGCTTGGCCATGGGTAGCCAATGAAGATGTTGCACAACTGGAGCAATGTGAGCACAACTACGTGTAAGTGGCTACTC
The DNA here is from genome assembly GCF_040938575.1 of Ambystoma mexicanum. Classification (NCBI taxonomy): domain Eukaryota; kingdom Metazoa; phylum Chordata; class Amphibia; order Caudata; family Ambystomatidae; genus Ambystoma; species Ambystoma mexicanum. Next base: position 382,189,220 of record NC_090934.1, on the reverse strand, counting down.
TGGCTGCAGTGTTCTGCAGGACCTGAAGGTGCCACAAGAAATCGACAGGCTGTGCCAGAAAGGTGTTGCAGTGGTCCATGGAGGACATAACAAGTGAGGACACCACAGGGGCACATAACTGAGAAAGGAGTAAACAAAGAATCTTACTAAGAGTTTTCAGTTGAAGATAGCCCCTTTGACATAGTGGACTTGTCTGAGATTCCGCAAACAGAAAAGTTAATATATTTACCCCTAAAAATGGCCATAAAGAGCGGGTCCAAAAGACAGTATAGGAAGAGGGGCCCACCACCAACACCTCAATGTTTTACCCATTCAACTTGAGCCAGCTATTACACATCCATGCACCCACAGCTTCGAGGCAGGCCCTAAATCTGGTCGCTGTCTCGACAAGAGAGAGCAATCTAAATGGACCAGGATCTGTGATAAGCTTGGTAAGAGGTTGCATGTACATGTTAAACAAAACTTGGAAGATGGAGGAAGCCCGAGGGACTCCACATGTCAAGACAGTGGGCACAGAGTGAAAAGGGGGAGGGAAATTGACTGATCAGAGAGAAACGAAGAAAACCAGGAAAGAACAGCACTAGAAAGGCCAACCCGGACGAGCAAGACAGCATGGTCAATGGTATCAAAGGTGGCAGATAAGTCAAGTAACAATAAAGCGCAGACGCTGTCCGAGTCGTGCAGCCAAACCACATCATCAACTTTGGAGACCAGCACCCCCTCTTCACTGCGTGCTCCCAACCCCCAGCATTGGAATCAGCAGGAGAGCGCTGCTCTGCTCCTCCCTCAGGAAAACTAACCCTGCCATGCAGGATTAACCGAGAAGGAACATCCACGGGGCAAGAGCGTACTTAGAAGCCCAGGAGCACGGGAGGCACCCCGGGAAGAAATTTAAGAAGCTCCTGCACTCCGGTCCAGTGTGACACCGTGACCACTTAAAGGTCACCTCTGAGCGTACTAGCCCCACAGTCCCCAGGGGCAACCAAGCCAGGCTCTAAAGGACAAGACCCCCGCGGCGCACAGGGGGGAGAGAGGAGCATCCCCTTCTTTATTTTAAAAATGTTTATTTCAAACCAAGGCAAGGTAACAAAGCTTATGATAAATGAAACCTGTAACATGGCACATTCTCATTCCCCTCGACATCCCCCCCCACCCATCACCCTCCCCTACCCTTCATACGGGTGTGCTTTCCACAAGCTTGTTCTTCACTATGTCCACCTTGATTATACTTTCCCTTTCAGGTGGCGTTGTGGTACTCCAGGACTCGCCGGGCATTAATGTGCTTGAAGGTCAGAGTGGGGAATCTCTGGTCATATTCCAGCACGGGGACCCAGATGTTCTGTAAGCGGTGCAGGATTCCAGCTTCTGCCGCTGTCACCTTTTCTGTGATAAAGATGTCCCATAGTTTCCCCCACCATTGGATCATCGAGGGGCCTTTCGGAGCTTTCCAGAAGCGGGCGCTGTCACGACCCTCACCCAAAACCCCCTCTGGCAAACTCATTGGCCAGGTGGAGTCAGGACTCGGGCCTCTAGAGCCTGGCATCCTCTTCAAAAGCCCTCATGGGGCCAGTCCTGGCGCCATAGGCGCCAGGCTCATACACCATGAAAAACAATGTGCTTGGGTCCTACTGTATTGTATTGTATTGTCGGCCAACATGGAGGTATCCACATAGCTTAGTGTTTTGGGTGTGGTAGCCTAGGGACTACTTTAACTGGACTATTTTGTTTGGGCTATTTAAACCACACCTAAGCAAGACAACACACTTCATGTTACTTTGCAGCTTGCAACGTGACGCTCACCGTGTCCAGCTATTCCCTCGAACCTCGGAGAAGCAGAACCTGCAAGGAGACAAAAGGAACATCATTAGCAGCAGCATCTTACCTGCAGTCTTCATCTTTAAACACTCATAGCTAGTGAGATCAGCTTCCTCAGATCTGCACGCCTCCCGGACAGAATGACCTGAAAGAGGAAGATAGAGGCAACATTAAAGAAAGCAGTAGAGACATTTACAAATTGCGAACTGCTCAAAAGGCTTACCTGGCTGGTCGCCACTCGGCTGGCACCACTCCAGACATTCCACTCGCGCTAAGAACACTGCGACCTACAAGGAAGGAAAACACAGGTTAGCAAAGGTAAGACTTTGCAGCGCTGCACATAGCGCTTACTTACCGCATCATAGCACTCTTAATGCGCCATCATATACCAGCGGGGCTCAACCAAGTCAGTTCGCCGCGCTGAAGCTCCGCATATCTAAGGGAGAAAAAAAGAGACATTTTAAACAGAGAAAGGCATGCAGGATAGCAACAAAACTAAAGAACAGCAATAAGACCTACCTGAACAATATCAAACGGGCCGGCGTCAGTGAAGCAACTGGACCTCACTCGCCCATGAAAGACAACGCGCCCCTGCAAAGAAGGCAGGATGGAGAGCACACCTAATTCTACCACAAGGTGAGGAGAGGGCGCCAGAGGGACTGAAATCATATAGGGGTGGAGGTGTGGAATTGGTGAAAATGAGGAGCCTGGATTGTTGTCATTAGAAGAATCATAAGACCCAATGATAGAGAATCATTAGAATCACCATTACCCAATCATTACTCTTTGCAATGGAATCATTCCATTATTGCATTCTGTTTAGTTCTGATTAGTACATTGCTGAAGTAGACACTATCCACATTATTAGACTGCCACTTTTGCCATTTGCAATAGAATGACACTTGCACGTATTTGAAGTGCCATGGTAGTGTTTTAGATACACAGTATATTTGCACCATGACTTGCTATGCATTTATGTTTGCATTAGATATAGCGCTTAGGCTGAGAGAAAGAACAAATTATGCCTGGAATGACACACACAGGCATATTTGAAATGCACAGAGAGCCATTTAGTACACATGTATGCTTTGTAGAGACACATTTAGAGATATGTTATGCATGTATGCAAGTATGTTGAGTCACTTAGAATGAGTTTGCATTATAGTGCTTGGATTTGCGTAAATGCTAGGAAGCATTAAACACGAGGCCTGAGCCATTTGCTGATGAAGAAAGACAGAGTTGTTTTGCACTGGGCTCAGCGCGAAATGTTATGGTTAACACTCTGATAGAAAGTATTCGTAAACATTGGCAGAGAGACATAGATAACATGAACCCTTGTCCGAGAAGGAAGCCTAATCAGCTTGGCTGGTGTTCTTCACGGAGACAACACGAGGGTGGGGGCTGCGCCACGAGCACCATGGGGAGATGGAGAAGGTGCCTTTTGCATGAGAGAGACGGGGCCTAAAAGAGCATTTCATAATGCAGAGTGATGCCAACAGTGGAAGTGAACGGAGAAATAGATGGAATTAGATGGTGTTTTTCATTGCACACAGAATGGCCATGAAAGAAAGATATGATGTTCAAATGTCACGCTGACAGCACACAAAGTGACAGGACATGCCGTGCAAGGAACACACAAACACAGTCTGGCAGGCATTGTTAAATGCTGACACGAAGGGAGAGACATTCTTAGCTTAGGTTATGTAGGTAACCATGGAGAGATATGTGCGTCATTGGAGACTATAACCAGGAGGGATGGAGAGAGTTAGTTCGAGGGAGTTCGGGAGAGTTGCCAGAGAGTTGGAGAGAGCCACAGAGGAGTTCCTGAGGTTGCTGGCTGTTGGTTGGAGATGGTGCAAGATGAAGTACGAGATGCAATGAGAGAGAAACAGACTGAGAGGCCTTGATGAGATCTATCTGGCGGAGAGAGAGCTTGGCAGTTGGCAGATCTTGAGAGGCCTGCTGTAACGCTCACCTGATTCCCGCAGAGGCGCCGGTCTTGACTGGGTGAATGCCGTATCTTCAAAGGTGATGTGTAACACACGGTTGGCTCTTTGGGCTGGACCTCTGTGCGCTGTATGTCTGACTCGAAGAGTAAGATGTCTGCAGATAGAAAATATGGGATTAATGAACTGGGGTTATTGGGTGCCTCTCTCCTCTTCCCTTTCTCTTCTCCTGTAGAACCCCAAAGGTTAACGCCCTCACCTTAGGTAAGTGAACGCCGAACTCTCCATCTGCCTCGGGGCAGGGTGCCATAACCAGTTTCTTCACTGGATAAGGGTGCAGGCCTCTTGACCTCAGAGGACTGCTGTCCGTCGTTAACTGCACGAACGGTAAGTTCTGGGCACTTCAAATGTCTTAAAAGTCTTTTGTAATGATATCCCTTGTTTTGCAGGGTTCCGGCGATGGCGGATGGCGGGCTGATGAGAGTTGAGGATCGAACCCGCGTGAGGAATAGAAGCGCCTGGAAGCACGTAAGTAAGCGCTTGTAGCCTGCTTCACGATGCGCACTAACTGTCCCTTTTATCTTGCAGGTACAAGTTCGGAGCTTTAGAGAAGCTGAAGGGTGCTGGAATACCCACTGGATTCGGCGTGGGAAGGAGTAATGGCACGTGAGTAATAAAGTTGCCCAATGTCTTTAAACGCACCTTCTTTTGTCTTTCAGATGCCGGAATGCAGTGCGAAGACCTCCGGAGCCTGCGAAGAGTAGGTAAGCCTTTGTCTTTCAGATGCCAGAATGCAGCGCGAAGCGTTGGTGACAGCCGATGGACCAGGTAAGAGATGCGCTGCCACTGAAGACCGTAGTGCTAACCTGTTCTTTCTTTGTCTTTACAGGTGCTGCTGAAGACTGGATTCCAGGATGGTAAGCCTTTGTTCCCTTAGGCCCAGGATCAGAAGCAGAAGACACGATGAGCGTTCTGCTGCAGAGAATGCAGAATAACGCAAAGCAAGATTCAACCATCGAGTGTGGTTTAAATAGCCTCCTGTAGTGCTTAGGTGTCTCCTTCCACAGCCATGCCTAGGTAAGAAAAGAGTTCCTGCTTTCCAGAAGAGTTCCAGTGTTCTGAACCTAGGGAGTGGCTCCTGCCCCACCCAACAGGAAAAAGAGTCCCAAACAGAAGAGGATCAGGGGTTCAACTGGCAGGTAAGTAAGCAGCATGGTCTGCTGCAGGTAAGTCCACCCAAGCATTATGAGCCCGGCGCTTCCAGCGCTGGGACTGGGCATCTTTATGAGCCTGGTGCCACTGGCGCCAGGACAGGGTCCAAAAGGTCCCAATTGGGACTGGCTGGCACTCGGAACCGGGGTTATGGGTCTGCTTCCAAGGGAGTCGGGCAAGTCCTGATCTTTTGGAAGCAGAGATCATGACACCTGCCACTGACTGACCTGGAAAAGACAGAGCTGGAAACACATGCAGAATGGGAAGTATGGTTTTGGCCTAGGCTAAACTAATTGATTAGAACAGACACACACACAAACACACACACAAAGAGCTTTGGGTGAAGGGGAAAACCAGACAGGGGATTGTTTAGAGTGATAGTGTGAAGATGGTGTGGATTTGCCCATGGAGGAGATGGATGCTGGCGCTTGCATTAGACTGCATTAGAACCACACATTAGGCAGCACAGGCTTGCATTAGAAACCTGAAAGGCTTATAGTCATTGCATGGTAGCTTTTCACCAGAAGTATAAAAGGTGCACATTAGACATAGCATTAGGACTGCCTTCATTGTTATGCATTATGCTTAGCTGGGTGTATATAAATAAATGTATCCCATTGTTATAAATTGAATCAATTCTTTGTGTTTTCTTTGTGTAGTGTATTGTGTTATTTGTTATTCTGTTACCAGTAGTAATCTAGGAGTAACACAGTGCACATAGGGCCTGAGATACGAATGCAGCAAGGGGGGGTAAAGTGATCCACACCCCCAGTAGGAGATTGTCAAGGATTGTCTGAGACCGGAGCGAGCTTGCCCGGGGGGGGGCAAAACGTCGGTTAGGGGTTTTGTTTTTTCAGACTGACAGAGGGAGGATACTTATCCCAGTCGGTCAGTCTTGAACACAGTCCTCCTGTATTTTCAGGCAGAACCTTCCCCGCAGACCACATAAGGGCAAAGCTGAGAAGCATACCAGCGAGTAACCTGGCTGGGTGGCGTCCCTGTGGATACCAGGTCAGCGTAACAGGCGCTCACTATTTTCCCCGCCAGGAGGCATTTAGTTAGTAGTTTGGCTTTGTTTCCATAGCATGGGTAGATCCCTGGGATCGGGGTCCCCAAGAGAACGGACCCTGGCTCGAGGGGGAGTGGAGTCCGGGTAATCTGTTCGATGGCCGCTAGGCATAGTTTCCAAAACTGCTGGACCTTCGGGCATGCACACCACATGTGGAAGAAAGAGCCCGGTCGGCCACATCCTCTCCAGCAAAGGGGGGCGAGGGGTCGAGGGAATGGTTCATGTGATGGAGCCTGAGGGGGGAGTAGTACCAGCGCAGTAGAATTTTATACGTGCATTCTCTATTGGTGACGCAAGCGGATGCTGCGCGAGTTCGTGTCCAAATGTCCACCCAGGCTTGGTCTTCCAGCAGGTGTCCCAAGTCCGCTTCCCAGTGGGCCATAGCCCGGGTCTTTGTGGCCAGGAAGTCCGCCAAAAATCGTCTATATAGAGTGGATATTCTGCCTCAGGTTGGGAGGTCCTTGAGGGTTAGTTTGAGGGCTGTAAGGGGGCGCGTAGCTGCTTGGAGGGTTTGCGGGTGTGAAAACCAGTGGCATAGCTGAAAGTATGTGAACCTGTCTCTCTCCTGAAGTTGGAATCGCTCCTTACATTGCTCAAATGTGCGGGGGAGGGCACCCTCATATAGTTGCTCCAGGGTTTCTAGGCCTCCCGCTATCCAATTCTGGAAGTTTTGCAGATGTGTCCCGGGTGAAAATGTTGGGTTATGGATAATTGGAGATAGGGGGCTCAGTCCCCTCGGGATTCCCTTATGCCTCAGCGCCCAGTCCCAGGAGGGCAGAGTGTGTTTAGTTGCCAGCAGGAGACACTCCCCATGTTCTCTAAGGGCGGGAGGAATCTGAGGAGCAGCGGGAGCCTCGATTGCTCGAGTTCCACCCATCTTGGGCAGTCGGAGGCTATTTGCCAGGCATGGATGTGAGCTAGTTGTGCTGCTACCGTGTAGGCCTGCAGGTCGGGGACCCCCAGACCCCTGAGTCTTGCGTCCCCTAATAGTGTCTTCTGGGGGATTCTTGCTTTTTTGCCCTTCCAGATAAACCGGAGCATCTTCTGTAACTCGTTGAGGTTGGGCGTTGGGATTTTTACCGGGAGTGATGAGCAGGCATAGAGGAATCTTGGGAGAAGATTCATTTTACAGGCCGTTATGCGACCCATCAGGGAGATTTCCTGAGCTGCCCAGCGTTTCAACAGGGACGTCATTTGGGGGTCGCCAGAGCGACCGCTGGCGATTGGCCAGTGACCCCTGTCAATCTCTTGCGACCTCTGGCGTTGACCAGAGGAGGGGGCATGGCCACAGCGTGCTGCGACGCTTGTGGCCTCCATTTTGATTGTTGTTGCTGCACGTGAAATGCGTGTGGTGCGCTTCTCGTCTCGCTTGGCGCTGCTGAGGCTGAGAGTTTTGTCCACAGGCAGGCTGGCTGCATCCACGTCGATCCAGGACCAGGAGGACAGACTAGTGACCAGTGACTTCCGACTCGTCTCGAGGTGAGTGACTGAGACCGAGTCCAGCGGTCGCCGCCGTCGCCGACCGACAGCAAGGCAGCACCAAATTCATTTTACTGACGTGCAAATATGTGTCGGCGGCGGCTTGCAAGCTGCCGCCGACACCACATATTTGCATGTTAGTAAAATGAATTTGGTGCCGACGGAAGGCAGCACCTAATTCATTTTACTAACGTGCATATGTGTCGGCGGCGGCTTGCAAGTTGCCGCCGACACATATTTGCATGTTAGTAAAATGAATTTGGTGTCGACAGCAGACAGCACGCACCACCGAATTCATTTTACTAATGTGCAAATATGTGCCGGTGGCGGCTTGCAAGCTGCTGCCGCCGGCACATTATTTGCACATTAGTAAAAATGAATTTGGTGCCGACGGCAGGCAGCACCTAATTCATTTTACTAACGTGCAAATATGTGCCTGCGGCGGCTTGCAAACTGCTGCCGCCGGCACATATTAGCAAGTTAGTAAAATGAATTTGGTGCCGACGGCAGTCTCTGCCCAGTAAATAACCAGGTTCCACCGGTCATGGCCTTTGGCCACATGTTGCACATTTATAACTATTGAAGTTTGGGCCACTGTCCATGGCTGATGGAGCCCCCCTTTTCATTTAAAGGTTAGTTCCCCTAGAAAATGCCTGTTCTAACAGAGCCCTGTCATCTTCATGCTGCCCTCTATTAGCGGAGTAATTATTCCTGCAGAAATGCAGCGTTTGCGTTTGAAAATGTAAACGTCTTCCTCATCACTCTTCCACACTCCATGTAGCCCCCTCCTCCTTTTTTTGGTCCTACCTGCCCCACCACTAGGTAAATCTTCCCTGGCTCTCTCTTATTATTCACTTTCCCCCAACAGTTACTGTGACACATTCTCTTTCCCCGAGCACATCCTGTAAGGGTCATACGGGAATCTGAGCTCACCACCCCCTTGAAACTCTCCATTCACCTCGGTAGTCTTCGTTCCTCCTCCAAAACTCTACCCCAATGTGAAACCACCCCTTTTCCTGACCCAAATCTAATTTTGAGCCCATTTCTTCTGCTTTGCATGGGATTTCTGCAGGTATTGCTCACACCAAGCAAAAAGAAAAGCATTGCTTTTCTCTTCTGAAAAGCTTCGGTGCTACCATTCACAATGGTCGATACATAAAGATTTTTTGGGACAAGAGGCACCCCTACTCTCCATCGAATTTTTTTAAAAAGTACTTGCCAGATTTATAGCCATCAAAAAAGAAATATTTGCAACACTTGTGCCCAGCTTGTTTCTTACTTGTTGCAAATCTGTCCAGTGGTTTTCATGGTAGAGATGTTCGGTGGAAGCACCCTTTTCTCTTAGTGAAAAATGCCAAAACCAGATTATTTCTTTGCTTATTAACTTTTGAACTGTTTGACAAATTGTCCCAAAAACTTCCAGTTTTGAGGGGGTTTGTACACCATTTTATGGGGAAACAACATCTGATCTGTCTAGCGAGTTATAACGTATTAACAATGGAAGTTTGGTAAAAGTCAATGCAAATTGTTTTTTATATTAACTATATATATGGTAGAAATCAGTGAGAATGCAACACCTCTTTCAGTTATCAGTTATTTTTGGGGTTTCTTTGAGATCAGGCTTTAGGGATCCGCTCCCACGTACCAAACATAGCAACAGGATTTGGCCATGGTAATTTAATTTGTTGAAATTGGAAAACTCAGGTTTCAGCACAGGTTTCCTGGTATTCCAGTTTGCAATTTGACAGTGGCCGATTTCTCATCCCAACCAATCCCAGCTTTAGTTTTAGGCCAATTTAAGGAGGAGAGAGAAGCTAGAGAATTCATTGCCAGAACTGAGCAAGGGGCGCTGGCTTGACCTAAGAGCCAAACACAAGCCAGCACAGCAAAACACCCAAACCTGGCCTCCAGCCCCACCCTCTGGAACACAAAACCTAGGCCTGGCCCCTAACCTATCCACCGCCCCACAACATAAGACCCACACCTGGTATCTTTTCTCCCCACCAGAACACATTATATAAATGTTAATATTATAATTATTGATGACGTGACACTCCAGATTATAAACCCATGTAGGTGCAACTTTGCAGCACAGAATAAAATCACTGCTATGTGATCTTAATTTTAATAATTAAGGAAAATAAGGTACTGTGTGCTAAGAAGCATATCATGCATGATGTGTGGAAGGTGTCATTTGAGCCCTGGTTTCCTGGTTCCACAGTCTGCAATTTAGACAGCAGAGTAGACTTCTCTTATTCTATCTTCACTTTTAGAAACAACAAAACACTTTCTGCTCATTTTTTATTCAAGGGCTAAACTAGTACACTGAATTTAGCTTTCAACGCACCAGCAGGGTCATTACAACTCTTCCGGTCCAGAAATAATGTGCCGGTAATTCCGTTTACCGACCTGTTTCCGGACTGGCAGAGTACAAGTTTGCCGGTGGGGTAGCCCGATTTACCTCCAGACAAGAGCTGGAGGTAAATCAGGCCCCCAACCTGCAAAACACAGCCGGTATTATTGGCACCGGCATAACCGGTGCCAGTAATGCTGATAATCCCCCCCATGGGGTCCTCTGGACTCCGTAGAACAGGGATTTACCCACCATTGTAATTACCTACTGGTAATTCGGGCATATCAGACACTGGCAATGTTAGGTCCATTTGCCGGGAGGCCCCAAGTAGCATAATAGTGCAGCCTGACAAAACATACGAGAGATCATAATAGAAGCAAAAGTTCAGAAGACAAGTATACATCAGTTCACCAGAAAAAAAGGGGCAGAGACAGTTCCACAATGCAGTGGCATGCAGGAGAGGCACAGATCTCAGCAACAGTCACTCCATCTGCTGAGTTAACTTTTCGGATTTGTACTGCTATCTCATTTAACCCATTTTCCTTGCCCATCACCCACTGATGTCCTTCCACTTCACTTTATTTTCAATGCCCCCTTACAACCAACGTTCAGATCTCCATTCCCCTTTTGCTCTATACTTTAATCGTTAAGTCAGTCCCCTTATCTTACCCCACACTCAGCCAGCACCTAATTCATTTTACTAACGTGCAAATATGTGCCGGCGGCGGCTTGCAAGATGCTGCCGTCGGCACATATTTGCACGTTAGTAAAATGAATTTGGTGCTGACGACTCTGGCAGAAATGTTTACTTCCTTTTTGGATCTACCCCCTTTCCGATAGGTCTTAAATATTTTGCTGCTTCCGAATGGGCTTTGGCAATCTGTATAGTTGTCTCTAGCAAGGGTTGGGGTTGCTGTAATATGCCCCGTTGTAGAGAGACGGGAAGGGCAGTTATAAAACTGTTCCAATGCAAGGGTTTCTAAAATCTCTGGGAGGGTATTCTTTCCTAACCATTATGCCAGAATATTGTGCACTCTGCCTGCTAGTACTAGGGGACTTGCGTTAGTTAACATTTGAATGTCCTGAAATTTGCAGCTATGGTAGTTGGCCTAGGCTAGGGAGTTCCTCATAGAACGTGCCTCGACCACTAGGGAGAGTTTTGCGGAGCTTACCTCTCTAGGCTGACACAAGGGTGCCCCCATCATCCCTTTGGGAGAAGGGACGTTTCCCTGCAATTAATCACACTGCTTAAAAATATCCTGGTCCCCTCACTGTTTGGTCATCACTTACCCATCAGTACAAAGGTAAAAAACCTGGGAGTCATCTTTGATTCAGCCATGTCCATGAAACCACACATAATAAAGTGATGAGCAACAGTTTTTCCAGAAGTGGCACTTCGCTTCTCAGTTCAGCACTTTTCCATTGCTTTGGTTACCTTGTTTGAATTTGACCTGGACTCACCTAAAGTGATATATGCTGGTGTCCAATGTATCTTGGTTGATAAATTGCTCAGAGTTCAAAATGCGGTCCTTTGTCAGGTCTGTGGTCTGCGTAACACATTGGCTCAGAGTAAGTGACAACATTCAATTCTAACTGGCTTGTCCTGGCTATAAATGCAGGAATAACATGTCACTGTGGCGTCTTATTTACAGCTGCGAGAAGCTCCAGTCATTTATCATTAAGACATGCACAGTTAAAGCTTTCTTCAAAAGGACAACAGTGGGCATGCATTTCTCCCTCGCTTGGAATGTTCCAAATCTAGGCTCACCACTTTCAGGAAACACCTTAAAACTTTCTTTTCACTCTAGCAGCCAGGTGTGTAGTGCCTGGAGACCTCCCAAGGTTTTGGTTGCACTATATAAGTGTTCTCACAGGGGTGGACTGAGAACCTAAAGTGGCTCTGGAAATGTTGTTCAAGTGGCCCCTTATCACACTGTGCAAGTAAATTGGCATGGTGGACATTGTTGTCCCGAGGCTCTGCTTTTCTGGGTCTCTGCACCTCTGTCATGTATGTGCCACTGGAACACCAACTAGCACCCAGGCTCGGACTGGCCTATATGGCAATAGAGCAATGCCCGAAACAAAAATGTAAAATGCTTGTGTGGGGCACTTTGTTGGCCAATGTGGGCCACTTTGATGAGTTACTTCACAATGTGTCTAGTAGTTTTGACCATTGTTGCTGAATAAAAATTCTTGAAATTTCACAATTTGTATTACATTTGATCAAAAAAATCCCCTTTGGGTACTATTCAAACAGTCTGTTACAAAAGGAATGTATTGCCATTTGCTACTGTGGGCCACAATTTTATTTTGCTCAACACGATTTTATGCCCCAGTCCGACCCTGGTGTTACCCATTGTGGTCCAATTGGGACTCCGACTTCCTCAACATAATTAGCCCCAGACAATATGCATTCATATTTCTGTATTTGCTTTCCCTTTGCAACACTTGCTTCCCTATTTCACTTCACATACTACATATCCCATAATGCACCTTTTGCTAGTTCTTATTACCTTGCTATTCCTATGCAGCAGTCATGGAACTACAATCCCCTGAAACCATAGAGATCAGTTCTTATTTCCCTTTCTCAGGTCCAGAGAGGTATGAGGCAGATTACCTTCAGGAGTGGTGCTCCAGGTGCTAACGAGCATGCTTCAGCACAGTATGGGGTCAGTATTTACACACCTGCCTGTAGGAGCCCCTCGTCACTGTGTCCATGTGCCCCTTGCCCCTCGCCACTGTGTTGATGTGCCCTCCTGAGCCCAGTTTACAGCAACAGCACAGTTTATGCAAATTAAACTGCTTAAACTAACCACAGGCAGATGAAATCCAAGTCATTTGTGGCGTGCAGCCTATACATTTTGCAATGCATTTAACTAGGATTTTACATTGTGACATGATATTATGTAAACTGCTCCTTGCCCGAGTCTCACACTCAGCCTGGGCCTGCTGCGGCCTACAGAGCTAGTTCCTAGAGATCCTAGGGCAATGGTGCATAACATGCATCCCTCACAGAAGGTTAATGATGAATCGTTGCCGGGCCTGAAGTCAGTCTCTAGGTCTGTCATGTGCAAAGCATCTGTGGTCCAGTTTGTCGTTGCATGATGCATGCACCCCAGAATTCTATTAAAAATTAATATGGTCTGGTGTTGCACAAATGAATCTTTCTGATATTTTGTTATTTTCAGACCTGCATCTTCGTGTGGGAGTTCCTTCTTTTCTGTGTTCTCAACGCCAGCAAACAGCACCACCATTGAGCAGCTGACATCCAGCCTTACCTGTGACCGCTGTGAGAGGTAAATGAACGTGAAGCAACATATTGAAAATGTACAGCATATCTTAATGATCTGATCTCTTAGTCCTTATCTATTTATGCATTGCAGCCTTGTCCTAGTTGTTTCAACACTAAAGATGGCTGTTTCCATTCCATTTAATCAGAGAGTACCACAAAATGAACTTCAAACTGTATGACACTGAAAGCATGCTTCACTTCAGTTTTTTTTGGGACCCAGAGGTTTCCAGTTTACATTCACTGTCATGCACATCGTCTAAACCTTGCGTTAGTGCAAACTATCACCAACATACAAACAGTGAAAGATTTCTTCTCAACTTTGCAGGCTGTGTATGTGTTCCTTTCACAAAGTTCTCCTCGACACAAACTCTTTGTAAAAGCTCAAACAGAAAGCGGTATGGCAATACAAGAATTAGAAAGACTTTGTGGCAGTAGATGGTTTTATTGGTACGCTTGGGTTAAAAAAATACAGGCTCAATTTGAAACCATTATAGTTGTTCTCAGTGTAATAGAATCATCGCAACAACGTGACAAGCAGGCTTGTTCAGAAGCCAGAGGACGTCTCCGAAATATGCAGTGCTTTGAGTTTTTGCTAACTTTGTTAAGCATTCAATTCTGAAAAAGATGAGTGTGTTATCTGATGAACTTCAGAGAAAGAATCTTGATTTGCCAGATGCGAGTAACCTAATTCAAGTGACAAGAACTGCCCTTGTCAACCTTCGACAAGAATGCCATTGGGTGAAAATCGTCAATGACGCAACGGATTTGGCAGAAAAATGTGGTATTGAAACAGTTGAAGACCATGACCGCAGAGCTTTACCAGTAAGGCAACACCAACTGAGCAGCAAACTAAAAGAATACTTTTTGGTACTACTGTAGGGAAGAGGCCTGGACATTATGAACACTCCGAGGATCGAATGCCACAGACTGAAAGGATAAAGCAAGAGCTGTTTTTCTCCACCTTGGATAGCTTTGTAAGAGAGTTGGATGCTCATTTTATAGATAACATGGGGCTTATCAAGGCTGCCGGCATGTTTAATCCAAGGGCTAAACATTTCTTGGAGGACTCATCTGCAGATGTTCTTGCTCAGCACTACCTAGGGCCCCAAGCAATTTATGCTGGATTGCATTCAGGCCTTGACATTGCAAGGAGCTATTTATCTGACAAGACTTTAGCAGGTATTCACTCTGTCAGGTACTATCTCAATGAATATTCAAAAGGCTTTTCTGAGGTCCTAAACCTGTTGGATCTGGTTCTTGCATTGCCGATTACAACTGCAACAAATGAGAGGTTCTTCTCCTGTTTGAAAAAGAGTTAAAAACTATTTGCGAAATGGATGTGGAGACAACAGACTTAGTGATTTGTTGGTAATGGCATGTGACCCTATGGAAGTTGAAGAGGTAAATTTAAGTGATGCCATTGACTGATTTGCTGACATGCGACACAGGAGGTATCCTCTGAAAAGATGAACCATTATATTCTTTGACACTGTTAGATTATAGCTCAATTTTCCAGTTAGGTCTTTCTTTTCAAGTCACGCAGACCTAATCAGCACCACATAGTCTTCAAAACCATCTGCTACTCTCCTACACTACCAGCCTCATCTCCTCATGAAGTCAGCCATGATACTTCGCTCATGCACTACAACCAGTTTGTCTTATCTTCAAAACACTGCATGGTATGCTGTTGAATTTTGTCAACATCCTATTATTTACCAGTGAGCTAAGCAACAATGGACTATTACGTCAGAAACATCATGTGTGTCTTTAAAATGGCAGCATCTGCCACACTGCCGGCATCCTACAGATTTTCAGTCTAAGCAACAGCAAGACTTTCAATTAGCATTTTCCTGTGAAGCCAGACAGGCACTACTAGTAGCACAGCAACAAGCATCTGTCAACCGCCAGTCTCTTAGAATTTGAGTAGCCTCCATCAGCATCTTCTTGACAAGTCAGCCAGAAGCTGCAGCACAGCTGGAGTTTTGTGTCATGAAAACATTTACTATCAGATTCCCGCCTGGCTCTTCCTCATTTCCAGTCAAGGAAGCAATGATGAGCCATCTAAGCAGCAACTTCCTTTAAGCCAGTCACCAGTTGCCCCACAGCTACAGTTCTGTCTTCACAATGCCAGCACCGTATCCTTGATTTGTAGTCAACCAAGCAATGATGAGACACACCCAGTCAGTGTCCTCTGTTAAAACGAGCCCGGCACCATCGGCATCACAGCCAGTATTCTGTGACCTCAAAACAGCACCTGCCATACTTGCAGCCTCTTCTCTGCCAAACACCTGCAGCTCCACTACCAGAGTTCTCTCTTCTTGATCTGTTGCCACTGAACACTCACAGACCTCTCCTCTGGTTTCCAGTCACCTAAGCAACAACCTGCCTTCGAGTCAGAATCTTCACCTCACATGCCATTGAAACAGCAGCACCAGCACGTCTGTCAAGCCACTGTTCTGCTCAATCTGGTAAGGAACTACATTTTAAGTCTTGTGAACAGAGTGAAGGAAGAGCAACTGTTGGGCATTATACCAAAATCTATATAATAGTACTAATTGTTGGAATGTGTACCATTGTGGAGAGGTGCAGGGTGTGGAGGACAATGAACATGTAGGAACAGAAACCTAGGCATATAAAGAGTGTTGGCGAGTGTGGGAGTAATGCAAAATGCAGCCAGGATTTTTTCCCCCCATAAAATATGGGGACAGGACTGATGAGGCTTTTGGTACTGAAGTTTGTATCACTCAGTAATGCACTGTATGCCTTGGACACATTTTGAACTAATCTTTTGGCAGCCAAAATAACACAAGAAGAAGAATCATTAAAAACTGAGGATGCCATACATGTTTTCTGGTGAAATATTCTCCCTCTCCCCTTTTATCCTGGCTTTCCTCTATCCCCATGCCCGCCTACCCGTCCCTGTCCCCCCAGAATGTGATTTCGCTCTGTAGTTCTGTTGAAATAACAGGACAGATCCACATAAAGAGGGGATTGGGGTTCATACATTTCGCGTGGCAACATGGACCTTGACACTGCTACATATGATGATCCATTCTTGTATGAAATGTCACAATACACTGATATCGTAACCATTTTTTTCTTAGTGCACTGAGGGAAAATGCTTTATGAGGCCACTTCTGTGATCTCATGGTGGGGGCGTGGTCAAATGACATCCCTTCCTGTGGGGTGTGGTCTAATGGCATCACTTCCTGTGGGGTGTGTGTCCAAATGACATCACTTCCTGTGATGTCACTCTTGGGGGCGTGGCACTGTCAGGTCACTTCCGCTACCCCTGGCATTTTGGTGACATGAAGTCTCTGCGTTTCAGGTCATCCTCCAATTCCCTAAAGAGCTTGCGGAAATTAGCTTGAAATGTGTCCCTCGGGTTTGCAGGGATCTGGACCCCTAAGTAGGGGGATGGACTTTCTCTTCCATACAATTGGGCACATTGGGATCAGGGCCTCCCGCGCCTCCGGGGAGAGACCTATGCTCAGGGCCACCGATTTGGTAAAGTTAATGGCGAAGCCGGTGACCTCGCCATAGCTGGTTATTTCGGATAGTGCATGTTGTAATGAGGCACGGGGTTCTGAGATCGTGAGCAGTACATCATCTGCGTATAGGGCAATTTTATGCTGCGACAGATTGGTGTGGGGGCCCCTGATATAGCTGTTCTGTCTGATCCTTTGGGCGAACGGTTCCATGATGAGCGTGAACAGCAGTGGAGATAGGGGGCAGCCTTGTCTGGTCCCGCAGGTCAGAGAGATCGGAGTGGAGAATGAACCATTAATTCTGAGGAGTGTTTTTGGCGCTTTATAGTTAGCCAGGACCATTGTCTGGAATGCCAGGCCAAATCCAAAGGCCTCCAAAGTAAGATGCATGAAGGACCAGTCCACCCTGTCAAATGCTTTGGTGGCGTCAAGAGCCATCAACACCAGCCCCTGGGAGTTTTGCGTGGCTAAGTGAACTGGGTTCTACGCACATTATCACCTGCCGATCTGTTTAGAATAAAGCCTGTCTGGTCAGCGTGAATTATGTCAGCTAGAATGCGTGCCAAACGGTTAGCCAGGATCTTTGAGTATAGATTGGCGTCGATGTTCAGGAGGGGTATCGGCCTATAAGAGGCCGGGTCTCTCGGGTCTTTCCCTGGCTTAGGAAGGAGGATTGTGGTGGATTCTTGCATTGAGGGGGTCACCGTCCCCGTCTCCCTAAAGGAATTGAAGATTGCCACCAACGGGGGTGGGGGGACTAGCTGAGGTTTAAAGATTTTGTAAAACTTTGTGGAGAAGCCACCAGGGCCTGGGATTTGAGAGATTTAATAGCTTCTTCAACCTCCTCACCTGTGATTGGTGACTCCAGGCTTTCTCTGGTCGAGTCGTGTAGTTGGGGAGGGCCGCCTCTCGTAGGTACTCTTTTTGTTTGTTCTGGTTCCATGAGGGTGCCGTCATTACATGGGACATATGTTCCACCACCAATTGTAGTTTATTGGATTGCACATATTGAATTTTCCCGTGAATCTCAGAGGCCGACAATAGTACTGTTGCGTTTCGCTTTGGCTAGTTTGGCTACCAGCAGCTTATTAGCCTTATTGTTCTTGACATAGTAAAATTGCTTGGCTTTGGCCATGAGGTGGCCCGTATGTGTCATGAACCACCATACGCGTCCCTTATGGACTTCGTGGTCCCTGGCCCATAGGGGACTGAACTCAGCAGTACTTCCGACATGGCCACTGAATGCACAACACAGTTTGTCAGTCTCCGCGTTGTACGCTCCATGTTCTACAAAGCAGGCACGCCCCAGCGAACCTGCGCATCTCAACGCTCCCGCTTGCAGTAGTCAGACGTGTGTTGCCAGAGTTCGTTCAGCGATTACTTCTGATTCCTGGTTCCCGGTCCCCTCAATCTCCTCTTCTTTCATCCTTCCCCTTTTTCCTCAGCTTGCATATCCTGGATTTCCATCGCATTCGTATCTCCGAGTGCGAACCTCGCCTTTTCCTGGACTTCTTCCCGGACATCTGAACGCTTCCTGGAGTCGGGTCTTGAACCACACACTGGAACCCGAGGACCCACGCAGGGGATTATATAAAACCCAAAAAATGCCAAAGCAGACATCTTCGAAGATCACGAGCAAACAATACAGACAGGTGAGAAGGGGGGAAACCTGTGACAGAATGTTCGGCGTAGTGAGCCTCTAGCTTTTTCCTGGCGATACGGATGGCTCGCTGCGTCCTGGGGGACCAGCCTTTTTTCTTATGAGTCTCTTCTGCTGTTTTAAGTTCTTCCTCCAGGACTAGGCGGGCCTGGCATCTGTTGCGATGGAATGCCACCCCTTGTGCGATTAGCTCACCCCCGATCACCGCCTTTAGGGCGTCCCAGGTGTTTGGGGGGAGGTGTCTTCTACCGGGTTTTCTCTGAGGACATTTTTGATCGCTTTTGCAGTCTTTTCCCTTAGCGGGATTTCATTAAGAATTGGATCCTATAGTGACCATCTGGGAGGAGAGTTGGGCTTTGGTATGTGTGCTCGGATTTCCATGATTACTGGGGCGTGGTCTGACAGAATCCAGGGGCCGATGGATACCTCTTCGGTGTAGGCGAGTAGCTGGGCGGACGTCATAAGGACGTCTATCCTCGAGAAGGTACGATGAACATAGGAGTAGAAGGAGTAGTCTTTTTCAGAAGGGTGGAGGACCCGCCACGAGTCTACCACTTCGAGCATTCGTAACAGGCGAAGGAGGCTGAGCGCTTGAGTAAAGTCTCCGGGAGTGGGGGATGGGATTTGTCCATCGTAGGATCCGGCAATCCGTTGAAGTCTCCCCCAATTATAACTTGGCCTTCTATAAAGTGGGATAATGCGGCGCCCACAGAGTCGTAGAAAGCCTATTGCCCGGTGTTGGGGGCATATATTGAAGCAAAAGTGTATATATCTCCCAGCAATCGACATTTGACTGCCATGAATCGGCCTTCCAGGCATGATTTAGTATCCAGGATCTGGGGGTTCAGGCCCTTTCTGAAAAGGATTGCTGTGCCGCTTTTCTTAGAGCTCCCTGAGGCGAAAAGCTGAAGCGGGAAAAATCTAGAGCGGTGCCATCCCCAATCTTCTGGTGGCAGATGGGTCTCCTGTATCAGAGCTACAGCTGGATCCTCGTCTTGGAGCTTTTTCAGGATCGACTTCTGTTTTGGCGGGAGAGTTCAATCCGTTGACATTCAGAGTGAGGAACTTCAGGGTATGGTGTCCCTGCACTTGCTCCGCCCCTGCTGTTATGTTCGGGGGTTTGGGTCGGTAAGGTGTCGATTAACCGACATCACGGGGTTATGTTAGCCATGGGTCACCCTGCTCTTGGGGTTTTAACATATGCCCCCAACGGGGGAGCATAATTAACTGGTGGGGGGCCAATTTTTTGAGTGTGGCCATCCACCTGGCCAACAGGGCCAATCATAGAGATACTAGTGTAACGGAGTTCCAAGGACTGAGATGGAATGTACCTTGGAAATGGGCATGAGCTGTGGGTAGGGCCCGCTGCGTTGGGCGTGGTCATTCGTGGTTCGGTCAGGGTTGGCGAGACATCTCTGCAGCAGTGTTTGGAGGACAGCCCCAGGGGTGGCAAATCTCTGCAGAGTACATTCTGTGCTTTGTTATTTTCTCCTGCTACTTCGCAGGACCTTTGACCATGAAGATCGTTTTGGCTTTGGAAGAACGGCCATTTCCCAGCCTATAGGGTCCTCTGACCTTGGTGAAGTATCCTCGTTAGATGTGGAGGGTCGCATGATCTTGCTGGCGTCTTCAAGGTGGCCGATTCTGCGTAGCGTGCCATTATATGAACATTGTAAGGCGGTTGGGAACAACCATCTGTACCGACTCTGTTGCTCCTGCAAAAAAAGCACCAGGGGCCAGAGGGATTTCCTCTTCTGGAGGGTGACTAGGGAGAGGTCTTGGTAGATCTAGAGAGGTGACCCTGAAAGGAAAGTTCGTCCCGGGAGCGGCTGACAGCTGAGATTGCTTCCTTTGTAGTGAAGAAGTGCACTCTTGTTATAACATCCGGAGGGAGGTCCGAGTCCACCCCTCGTCGTGGGCGCAATCTATGGGTGCGATCCAAAAGGAGTTGTTGTTTGTCTAGGTGTGGAAGCAGAGACTGGAAAAAGTCCCCCACGTATTCAGCCAGGTCTTTGTCTGGCACAGAGAATGGAACCCCATGGATTCGGAGGTTGTTTCGCCGAGCCCTGTTTTCCAAATCCTCTTGTTTGAACTCAAGGATTTCGCACTTGTCCTGCAAGGATTTTATAGAGCTTTAGATTTCCCCCAGTGCGGCCACCTGATCCTGGGAGCAGTCGTCGATCTCCCCCAGTCTTTGTTCCATTTCATTCACCCTTTGATCTGTGTGTTCTAGCTTGGTGGTACGCTCCGTCATGCAGGATCTGAATCCGGACTTAATGTCGGCCATGAAGGCCTGTATGTCCTCTTTGGTGGCCAGAGAGTCCCCGTCTTCTTGAGCTTTTGGTGGGGTGGATTTAAGGGGGGGGTTGAGCTTCTTCCCTTTATCCGTCGTCGGGTGGAGGTGTGGAATTGGTGAAAATGAGGAGCCTGGATTGTTGTCATTAGAAGAATCATAAGACCCAATGATAGAGAATCATTAGAATCACCATTACCCAATCATTACTCTTTGCAATGGAATCATTCCATTATTGCATTCTGTTTAGTTCTGATTAGTACATTGCTGAAGTAGACACTATCCACATTATTAGACTGCCACTTTTGCCATTTGCAATAGAATGACACTTGCACGTATTTGAAGTGCCATGGTAGTGTTTTAGATACACAGTATATTTGCACCATGACTTGCTATGCATTTATGTTTGCATTAGATATAGCGCTTAGGCTGAGAGAAAGAACAAATTATGCCTGGAATGACACACACAGGCATATTTGAAATGCACAGAGAGCCATTTAGTACACATGTATGCTTTGTAGAGACACATTTAGAGATATGTTATGCATGTGTGCAAGTATGTTGAGTCACTTAGAATGAGTTTGCATTATAGTGCTTGGATTTGCGTAAATGCTAGGAAGCATTAAACACGAGGCCTGAGCCATTTGCTGATGAAGAAAGACAGAGTTGTTTTGCACTGGGCTCAGCGCGAAATGTTATGGTTAACACTCTGATAGAAAGTATTCGTAAACATTGGCAGAGAGACATAGATAACATGAACCCTTGTCCGAGAAGGAAGCCTAATCAGCTTGGCTGGTGTTCTTCACGGAGACAACACGAGGGTGGGGGCTGCGCCACGAGCACCATGGGGAGATGGAGAAGGTGCCTTTTGCATGAGAGAGACGGGGCCTAAAAGAGCATTTCATAATGCAGAGTGATGCCAACAGTGGAAGTGAACGGAGAAATAGATGGAATTAGATGGTGTTTTTCATTGCACACAGAATGGCCATGAAAGAAAGATATGATGTTCAAATGTCACGCTGACAGCACACAAAGTGACAGGACATGCCGTGCAAGGAACACACAAACACAGTCTGGCAGGCATTGTTAAATGCTGACACGAAGGGAGAGACATTCTTAGCTTAGGTTATGTAGGTAACCATGGAGAGATATGTGCGTCATTGGAGACTATAACCAGGAGGGATGGAGAGAGTTAGTTCGAGGGAGTTCGGGAGAGTTGCCAGAGAGTTGGAGAGAGCCACAGAGGAGTTCCTGAGGTTGCTGGCTGTTGGTTGGAGATGGTGCAAGATGAAGTACGAGATGCAATGAGAGAGAAGCAGACTGAGAGGCCTTGATGAGATCTATCTGGCGGAGAGAGAGCTTGGCAGTTGGCAGATCTTGAGAGGCCTGCTGTAACGCTCACCTGATTCCCGCAGAGGCGCCGGTCTTGACTGGGTGAATGCCGTATCTTCAAAGGTGATGTGTAACACACGGTTGGCTCTTTGGGCTGGACCTCTGTGCGCTGTATGTCTGACTCGAAGAGTAAGATGTCTGCAGATAGAAAATATGGGATTAATGAACTGGGGTTATTGGGTGCCTCTCTCCTCTTCCCTTTCTCTTCTCCTGTAGAACCCCAAAGGTTAACGCCCTCACCTTAGGTAAGTGAACGCCGAACTCTCCATCTGCCTCGGGGCAGGGTGCCATAACCAGTTTCTTCACTGGATAAGGGTGCAGGCCTCTTGACCTCAGAGGACTGCTGTCCGTCGTTAACTGCACGAACGGTAAGTTCTGGGCACTTCAAATGTCTTAAAAGTCTTTTGTAATGATATCCCTTGTTTTGCAGGGTTCCGGCGATGGCGGATGGCGGGCTGATGAGAGTTGAGGATCGAACCCGCGTGAGGAATAGAAGCGCCTGGAAGCACGTAAGTAAGCGCTTGTAGCCTGCTTCACGATGCGCACTAACTGTCCCTTTTATCTTGCAGGTACAAGTTCGGAGCTTTAGAGAAGCTGAAGGGTGCTGGAATACCCACTGGATTCGGCGTGGGAAGGAGTAATGGCACGTGAGTAATAAAGTTGCCCAATGTCTTTAAACGCACCTTCTTTTGTCTTTCAGATGCCGGAATGCAGTGCGAAGACCTCCGGAGCCTGCGAAGAGTAGGTAAGCCTTTGTCTTTCAGATGCCAGAATGCAGCGCGAAGCGTTGGTGACAGCCGATGGACCAGGTAAGAGATGCGCTGCCACTGAAGACCGTAGTGCTAACCTGTTCTTTCTTTGTCTTTACAGGTGCTGCTGAAGACTGGATTCCAGGATGGTAAGCCTTTGTTCCCTTAGGCCCAGGATCAGAAGCAGAAGACACGATGAGCGTTCTGCTGCAGAGAATGCAGAATAACGCAAAGCAAGATTCAACCATCGAGTGTGGTTTAAATAGCCTCCTGTAGTGCTTAGGTGTCTCCTTCCACAGCCATGCCTAGGTAAGAAAAGAGTTCCTGCTTTCCAGAAGAGTTCCAGTGTTCTGAACCTAGGGAGTGGCTCCTGCCCCACCCAACAGGAAAAAGAGTCCCAAACAGAAGAGGATCAGGGGTTCAACTGGCAGGTAAGTAAGCAGCATGGTCTGCTGCAGGTAAGTCCACCCAAGCATTATGAGCCCGGCGCTTCCAGCGCTGGGACTGGGCATCTTTATGAGCCTGGTGCCACTGGCGCCAGGACAGGGTCCAAAAGGTCCCAATTGGGACTGGCTGGCACTCGGAACCGGGGTTATGGGTCTGCTTCCAAGGGAGTCGGGCAAGTCCTGATCTTTTGGAAGCAGAGATCATGACACCTGCCACTGACTGACCTGGAAAAGACAGAGCTGGAAACACATGCAGAATGGGAAGTATGGTTTTGGCCTAGGCTAAACTAATTGATTAGAACAGACACACACACAAACACACACACAAAGAGCTTTGGGTGAAGGGGAAAACCAGACAGGGGATTGTTTAGAGTGATAGTGTGAAGATGGTGTGGATTTGCCCATGGAGGAGATGGATGCTGGCGCTTGCATTAGACTGCATTAGAACCACACATTAGGCAGCACAGGCTTGCATTAGAAACCTGAAAGGCTTATAGTCATTGCATGGTAGCTTTTCACCAGAAGTATAAAAGGTGCACATTAGACATAGCATTAGGACTGCCTTCATTGTTATGCATTATGCTTAGCTGGGTGTATATAAATAAATGTATCCCATTGTTATAAATTGAATCAATTCTTTGTGTTTTCTTTGTGTAGTGTATTGTGTTATTTGTTATTCTGTTATCAGTAGTAATCTAGGAGTAACACAGTGCACATAGGGCCTGAGATACGAATGCAGCAAGGGGGGGTAAAGTGATCCACACCCCCAGTAGGAGATTGTCAAGGATTGTCTGAGACCGGAGCGAGCTTGCCCGGGGGGGGGCAAAACGTCGGTTAGGGGTTTTGTTTTTTCAGACTGACAGAGGGAGGATACTTATCCCAGTCGGTCAGTCTTGAACACAGTCCTCCTGTATTTTCAGGCAGAACCTTCCCCGCAGACCACATAAGGGCAAAGCTGAGAAGCATACCAGCGAGTAACCTGGCTGGGTGGCGTCCCTGTGGATACCAGGTCAGCGTAACAGGCGCTCACTATTTTCCCCGCCAGGAGGCATTTAGTTAGTAGTTTGGCTTTGTTTCCATAGCATGGGTAGATCCCTGGGATCGGGGTCCCCAAGAGAACGGACCCTGGCTCGAGGGGGAGTGGAGTCCGGGTAATCTGTTCGATGGCCGCTAGGCATAGTTTCCAAAACTGCTGGACCTTCGGGCATGCACACCACATGTGGAAGAAAGAGCCCGGTCGGCCACATCCTCTCCAGCAAAGGGGGGCGAGGGGTCGAGGGAATGGTTCATGTGATGGAGCCTGAGGGGGGAGTAGTACCAGCGCAGTAGAATTTTATACGTGCATTCTCTATTGGTGACGCAAGCGGATGCTGCGCGAGTTCGTGTCCAAATGTCCACCCAGGCTTGGTCTTCCAGCAGGTGTCCCAAGTCCGCTTCCCAGTGGGCCATAGCCCGGGTCTTTGTGGCCAGGAAGTCCGCCAAAAATCGTCTATATAGAGTGGATATTCTGCCTCAGGTTGGGAGGTCCTTGAGGGTTAGTTTGAGGGCTGTAAGGGGGCGCGTAGCTGCTTGGAGGGTTTGCGGGTGTGAAAACCAGTGGCATAGCTGAAAGTATGTGAACCTGTCTCTCTCCTGAAGTTGGAATCGCTCCTTACATTGCTCAAATGTGCGGGGGAGGGCACCCTCATATAGTTGCTCCAGGGTTTCTAGGCCTCCCGCTATCCAATTCTGGAAGTTTTGCAGATGTGTCCCGGGTGAAAATGTTGGGTTATGGATAATTGGAGATAGGGGGCTCAGTCCCCTCGGGATTCCCTTATGCCTCAGCGCCCAGTCCCAGGAGGGCAGAGTGTGTTTAGTTGCCAGCAGGAGACACTCCCCATGTTCTCTAAGGGCGGGAGGAATCTGAGGAGCAGCGGGAGCCTCGATTGCTCGAGTTCCACCCATCTTGGGCAGTCGGAGGCTATTTGCCAGGCATGGATGTGAGCTAGTTGTGCTGCTACCGTGTAGGCCTGCAGGTCGGGGACCCCCAGACCCCTGAGTCTTGCGTCCCCTAATAGTGTCTTCTGGGGGATTCTTGCTTTTTTGCCCTTCCAGATAAACCGGAGCATCTTCTGTAACTCGTTGAGGTTGGGCGTTGGGATTTTTACCGGGAGTGATGAGCAGGCATAGAGGAATCTTGGGAGAAGATTCATTTTACAGGCCGTTATGCGACCCATCAGGGAGATTTCCTGAGCTGCCCAGCGTTTCAACAGGGACGTCATTTGGGGGTCGCCAGAGCGACCGCTGGCGATTGGCCAGTGACCCCTGTCAATCTCTTGCGACCTCTGGCGTTGACCAGAGGAGGGGGCATGGCCACAGCGTGCTGCGACGCTTGTGGCCTCCATTTTGATTGTTGTTGCTGCACGTGAAATGCGTGTGGTGCGCTTCTCGTCTCGCTTGGCGCTGCTGAGGCTGAGAGTTTTGTCCACAGGCAGGCTGGCTGCATCCACGTCGATCCAGGACCAGGAGGACAGACTAGTGACCAGTGACTTCCGACTCGTCTCGAGGTGAGTGACTGAGACCGAGTCCAGCGGTCGCCGCCGTCGCCGACCGACAGCAAGGCAGCACCAAATTCATTTTACTGACGTGCAAATATGTGTCGGCGGCGGCTTGCAAGCTGCCGCCGACACCACATATTTGCATGTTAGTAAAATGAATTTGGTGCCGACGGAAGGCAGCACCTAATTCATTTTACTAACGTGCATATGTGTCGGCGGCGGCTTGCAAGTTGCCGCCGACACATATTTGCATGTTAGTAAAATGAATTTGGTGTCGACAGCAGACAGCACGCACCACCGAATTCATTTTACTAATGTGCAAATATGTGCCGGTGGCGGCTTGCAAGCTGCTGCCGCCGGCACATTATTTGCACATTAGTAAAAATGAATTTGGTGCCGACGGCAGGCAGCACCTAATTCATTTTACTAACGTGCAAATATGTGCCTGCGGCGGCTTGCAAACTGCTGCCGCCGGCACATATTAGCAAGTTAGTAAAATGAATTTGGTGCCGACGGCAGTCTCTGCCCAGTAAATAACCAGGTTCCACCGGTCATGGCCTTTGGCCACATGTTGCACATTTATAACTATTGAAGTTTGGGCCACTGTCCATGGCTGATGGAGCCCCCCTTTTCATTTAAAGGTTAGTTCCCCTAGAAAATGCCTGTTCTAACAGAGCCCTGTCAT
Organism: Ambystoma mexicanum; assembly: GCF_040938575.1. Taxonomy (NCBI): domain Eukaryota; kingdom Metazoa; phylum Chordata; class Amphibia; order Caudata; family Ambystomatidae; genus Ambystoma; species Ambystoma mexicanum. The sequence continues at coordinate 382,162,804 of NC_090934.1, read as the reverse complement.
CTTCATGCTGCCCTCTATTAGCGGAGTAATTATTCCTGCAGAAATGCAGCGTTTGCGTTTGAAAATGTAAACGTCTTCCTCATCACTCTTCCACACTCCATGTAGCCCCCTCCTCCTTTTTTTGGTCCTACCTGCCCCACCACTAGGTAAATCTTCCCTGGCTCTCTCTTATTATTCACTTTCCCCCAACAGTTACTGTGACACATTCTCTTTCCCCGAGCACATCCTGTAAGGGTCATACGGGAATCTGAGCTCACCACCCCCTTGAAACTCTCCATTCACCTCGGTAGTCTTCGTTCCTCCTCCAAAACTCTACCCCAATGTGAAACCACCCCTTTTCCTGACCCAAATCTAATTTTGAGCCCATTTCTTCTGCTTTGCATGGGATTTCTGCAGGTATTGCTCACACCAAGCAAAAAGAAAAGCATTGCTTTTCTCTTCTGAAAAGCTTCGGTGCTACCATTCACAATGGTCGATACATAAAGATTTTTTGGGACAAGAGGCACCCCTACTCTCCATCGAATTTTTTTAAAAAGTACTTGCCAGATTTATAGCCATCAAAAAAGAAATATTTGCAACACTTGTGCCCAGCTTGTTTCTTACTTGTTGCAAATCTGTCCAGTGGTTTTCATGGTAGAGATGTTCGGTGGAAGCACCCTTTTCTCTTAGTGAAAAATGCCAAAACCAGATTATTTCTTTGCTTATTAACTTTTGAACTGTTTGACAAATTGTCCCAAAAACTTCCAGTTTTGAGGGGGTTTGTACACCATTTTATGGGGAAACAACATCTGATCTGTCTAGCGAGTTATAACGTATTAACAATGGAAGTTTGGTAAAAGTCAATGCAAATTGTTTTTTATATTAACTATATATATGGTAGAAATCAGTGAGAATGCAACACCTCTTTCAGTTATCAGTTATTTTTGGGGTTTCTTTGAGATCAGGCTTTAGGGATCCGCTCCCACGTACCAAACATAGCAACAGGATTTGGCCATGGTAATTTAATTTGTTGAAATTGGAAAACTCAGGTTTCAGCACAGGTTTCCTGGTATTCCAGTTTGCAATTTGACAGTGGCCGATTTCTCATCCCAACCAATCCCAGCTTTAGTTTTAGGCCAATTTAAGGAGGAGAGAGAAGCTAGAGAATTCATTGCCAGAACTGAGCAAGGGGCGCTGGCTTGACCTAAGAGCCAAACACAAGCCAGCACAGCAAAACACCCAAACCTGGCCTCCAGCCCCACCCTCTGGAACACAAAACCTAGGCCTGGCCCCTAACCTATCCACCGCCCCACAACATAAGACCCACACCTGGTATCTTTTCTCCCCACCAGAACACATTATATAAATGTTAATATTATAATTATTGATGACGTGACACTCCAGATTATAAACCCATGTAGGTGCAACTTTGCAGCACAGAATAAAATCACTGCTATGTGATCTTAATTTTAATAATTAAGGAAAATAAGGTACTGTGTGCTAAGAAGCATATCATGCATGATGTGTGGAAGGTGTCATTTGAGCCCTGGTTTCCTGGTTCCACAGTCTGCAATTTAGACAGCAGAGTAGACTTCTCTTATTCTATCTTCACTTTTAGAAACAACAAAACACTTTCTGCTCATTTTTTATTCAAGGGCTAAACTAGTACACTGAATTTAGCTTTCAACGCACCAGCAGGGTCATTACAACTCTTCCGGTCCAGAAATAATGTGCCGGTAATTCCGTTTACCGACCTGTTTCCGGACTGGCAGAGTACAAGTTTGCCGGTGGGGTAGCCCGATTTACCTCCAGACAAGAGCTGGAGGTAAATCAGGCCCCCAACCTGCAAAACACAGCCGGTATTATTGGCACCGGCATAACCGGTGCCAGTAATGCTGATAATCCCCCCCATGGGGTCCTCTGGACTCCGTAGAACAGGGATTTACCCACCATTGTAATTACCTACTGGTAATTCGGGCATATCAGACACTGGCAATGTTAGGTCCATTTGCCGGGAGGCCCCAAGTAGCATAATAGTGCAGCCTGACAAAACATACGAGAGATCATAATAGAAGCAAAAGTTCAGAAGACAAGTATACATCAGTTCACCAGAAAAAAAGGGGCAGAGACAGTTCCACAATGCAGTGGCATGCAGGAGAGGCACAGATCTCAGCAACAGTCACTCCATCTGCTGAGTTAACTTTTCGGATTTGTACTGCTATCTCATTTAACCCATTTTCCTTGCCCATCACCCACTGATGTCCTTCCACTTCACTTTATTTTCAATGCCCCCTTACAACCAACGTTCAGATCTCCATTCCCCTTTTGCTCTATACTTTAATCGTTAAGTCAGTCCCCTTATCTTACCCCACACTCAGCCAGCACCTAATTCATTTTACTAACGTGCAAATATGTGCCGGCGGCGGCTTGCAAGATGCTGCCGTCGGCACATATTTGCACGTTAGTAAAATGAATTTGGTGCTGACGACTCTGGCAGAAATGTTTACTTCCTTTTTGGATCTACCCCCTTTCCGATAGGTCTTAAATATTTTGCTGCTTCCGAATGGGCTTTGGCAATCTGTATAGTTGTCTCTAGCAAGGGTTGGGGTTGCTGTAATATGCCCCGTTGTAGAGAGACGGGAAGGGCAGTTATAAAACTGTTCCAATGCAAGGGTTTCTAAAATCTCTGGGAGGGTATTCTTTCCTAACCATTATGCCAGAATATTGTGCACTCTGCCTGCTAGTACTAGGGGACTTGCGTTAGTTAACATTTGAATGTCCTGAAATTTGCAGCTATGGTAGTTGGCCTAGGCTAGGGAGTTCCTCATAGAACGTGCCTCGACCACTAGGGAGAGTTTTGCGGAGCTTACCTCTCTAGGCTGACACAAGGGTGCCCCCATCATCCCTTTGGGAGAAGGGACGTTTCCCTGCAATTAATCACACTGCTTAAAAATATCCTGGTCCCCTCACTGTTTGGTCATCACTTACCCATCAGTACAAAGGTAAAAAACCTGGGAGTCATCTTTGATTCAGCCATGTCCATGAAACCACACATAATAAAGTGATGAGCAACAGTTTTTCCAGAAGTGGCACTTCGCTTCTCAGTTCAGCACTTTTCCATTGCTTTGGTTACCTTGTTTGAATTTGACCTGGACTCACCTAAAGTGATATATGCTGGTGTCCAATGTATCTTGGTTGATAAATTGCTCAGAGTTCAAAATGCGGTCCTTTGTCAGGTCTGTGGTCTGCGTAACACATTGGCTCAGAGTAAGTGACAACATTCAATTCTAACTGGCTTGTCCTGGCTATAAATGCAGGAATAACATGTCACTGTGGCGTCTTATTTACAGCTGCGAGAAGCTCCAGTCATTTATCATTAAGACATGCACAGTTAAAGCTTTCTTCAAAAGGACAACAGTGGGCATGCATTTCTCCCTCGCTTGGAATGTTCCAAATCTAGGCTCACCACTTTCAGGAAACACCTTAAAACTTTCTTTTCACTCTAGCAGCCAGGTGTGTAGTGCCTGGAGACCTCCCAAGGTTTTGGTTGCACTATATAAGTGTTCTCACAGGGGTGGACTGAGAACCTAAAGTGGCTCTGGAAATGTTGTTCAAGTGGCCCCTTATCACACTGTGCAAGTAAATTGGCATGGTGGACATTGTTGTCCCGAGGCTCTGCTTTTCTGGGTCTCTGCACCTCTGTCATGTATGTGCCACTGGAACACCAACTAGCACCCAGGCTCGGACTGGCCTATATGGCAATAGAGCAATGCCCGAAACAAAAATGTAAAATGCTTGTGTGGGGCACTTTGTTGGCCAATGTGGGCCACTTTGATGAGTTACTTCACAATGTGTCTAGTAGTTTTGACCATTGTTGCTGAATAAAAATTCTTGAAATTTCACAATTTGTATTACATTTGATCAAAAAAATCCCCTTTGGGTACTATTCAAACAGTCTGTTACAAAAGGAATGTATTGCCATTTGCTACTGTGGGCCACAATTTTATTTTGCTCAACACGATTTTATGCCCCAGTCCGACCCTGGTGTTACCCATTGTGGTCCAATTGGGACTCCGACTTCCTCAACATAATTAGCCCCAGACAATATGCATTCATATTTCTGTATTTGCTTTCCCTTTGCAACACTTGCTTCCCTATTTCACTTCACATACTACATATCCCATAATGCACCTTTTGCTAGTTCTTATTACCTTGCTATTCCTATGCAGCAGTCATGGAACTACAATCCCCTGAAACCATAGAGATCAGTTCTTATTTCCCTTTCTCAGGTCCAGAGAGGTATGAGGCAGATTACCTTCAGGAGTGGTGCTCCAGGTGCTAACGAGCATGCTTCAGCACAGTATGGGGTCAGTATTTACACACCTGCCTGTAGGAGCCCCTCGTCACTGTGTCCATGTGCCCCTTGCCCCTCGCCACTGTGTTGATGTGCCCTCCTGAGCCCAGTTTACAGCAACAGCACAGTTTATGCAAATTAAACTGCTTAAACTAACCACAGGCAGATGAAATCCAAGTCATTTGTGGCGTGCAGCCTATACATTTTGCAATGCATTTAACTAGGATTTTACATTGTGACATGATATTATGTAAACTGCTCCTTGCCCGAGTCTCACACTCAGCCTGGGCCTGCTGCGGCCTACAGAGCTAGTTCCTAGAGATCCTAGGGCAATGGTGCATAACATGCATCCCTCACAGAAGGTTAATGATGAATCGTTGCCGGGCCTGAAGTCAGTCTCTAGGTCTGTCATGTGCAAAGCATCTGTGGTCCAGTTTGTCGTTGCATGATGCATGCACCCCAGAATTCTATTAAAAATTAATATGGTCTGGTGTTGCACAAATGAATCTTTCTGATATTTTGTTATTTTCAGACCTGCATCTTCGTGTGGGAGTTCCTTCTTTTCTGTGTTCTCAACGCCAGCAAACAGCACCACCATTGATCAGCTGACATCCAGCCTTACCTGTGACCGCTGTGAGAGGTAAATGAACGTGAAGCAACATATTGAAAATGTACAGCATATCTTAATGATCTGATCTCTTAGTCCTTATCTATTTATGCATTGCAGCCTTGTCCTAGTTGTTTCAACACTAAAGATGGCTGTTTCCATTCCATTTAATCAGAGAGTACCACAAAATGAACTTCAAACTGTATGACACTGAAAGCATGCTTCACTTCAGTTTTTTTTGGGACCCAGAGGTTTCCAGTTTACATTCACTGTCATGCACATCGTCTAAACCTTGCGTTAGTGCAAACTATCACCAACATACAAACAGTGAAAGATTTCTTCTCAACTTTGCAGGCTGTGTATGTGTTCCTTTCACAAAGTTCTCCTCGACACAAACTCTTTGTAAAAGCTCAAACAGAAAGCGGTATGGCAATACAAGAATTAGAAAGACTTTGTGGCAGTAGATGGTTTTATTGGTACGCTTGGGTTAAAAAAATACAGGCTCAATTTGAAACCATTATAGTTGTTCTCAGTGTAATAGAATCATCGCAACAACGTGACAAGCAGGCTTGTTCAGAAGCCAGAGGACGTCTCCGAAATATGCAGTGCTTTGAGTTTTTGCTAACTTTGTTAAGCATTCAATTCTGAAAAAGATTAGTGTGTTATCTGATGAACTTCAGAGAAAGAATCTTGATTTGCCAGATGCGAGTAACCTAATTCAAGTGACAAGAACTGCCCTTGTCAACCTTCGACAAGAATGCCATTGGGTGAAAATCGTCAATGACGCAACGGATTTGGCAGAAAAATGTGGTATTGAAACAGTTGAAGACCATGACCGCAGAGCTTTACCAGTAAGGCAACACCAACTGAGCAGCAAACTAAAAGAATACTTTTTGGTACTACTGTAGGGAAGAGGCCTGGACATTATGAACACTCCGAGGATCGAATGCCACAGACTGAAAGGATAAAGCAAGAGCTGTTTTTCTCCACCTTGGATAGCTTTGTAAGAGAGTTGGATGCTCATTTTATAGATAACATGGGGCTTATCAAGGCTGCCGGCATGTTTAATCCAAGGGCTAAACATTTCTTGGAGGACTCATCTGCAGATGTTCTTGCTCAGCACTACCTAGGGCCCCAAGCAATTTATGCTGGATTGCATTCAGGCCTTGACATTGCAAGGAGCTATTTATCTGACAAGACTTTAGCAGGTATTCACTCTGTCAGGTACTATCTCAATGAATATTCAAAAGGCTTTTCTGAGGTCCTAAACCTGTTGGATCTGGTTCTTGCATTGCCGATTACAACTGCAACAAATGAGAGGTTCTTCTCCTGTTTGAAAAAGAGTTAAAAACTATTTGCGAAATGGATGTGGAGACAACAGACTTAGTGATTTGTTGGTAATGGCATGTGACCCTATGGAAGTTGAAGAGGTAAATTTAAGTGATGCCATTGACTGATTTGCTGACATGCGACACAGGAGGTATCCTCTGAAAAGATGAACCATTATATTCTTTGACACTGTTAGATTATAGCTCAATTTTCCAGTTAGGTCTTTCTTTTCAAGTCACGCAGACCTAATCAGCACCACATAGTCTTCAAAACCATCTGCTACTCTCCTACACTACCAGCCTCATCTCCTCATGAAGTCAGCCATGATACTTCGCTCATGCACTACAACCAGTTTGTCTTATCTTCAAAACACTGCATGGTATGCTGTTGAATTTTGTCAACATCCTATTATTTACCAGTGAGCTAAGCAACAATGGACTATTACGTCAGAAACATCATGTGTGTCTTTAAAATGGCAGCATCTGCCACACTGCCGGCATCCTACAGATTTTCAGTCTAAGCAACAGCAAGACTTTCAATTAGCATTTTCCTGTGAAGCCAGACAGGCACTACTAGTAGCACAGCAACAAGCATCTGTCAACCGCCAGTCTCTTAGAATTTGAGTAGCCTCCATCAGCATCTTCTTGACAAGTCAGCCAGAAGCTGCAGCACAGCTGGAGTTTTGTGTCATGAAAACATTTACTATCAGATTCCCGCCTGGCTCTTCCTCATTTCCAGTCAAGGAAGCAATGATGAGCCATCTAAGCAGCAACTTCCTTTAAGCCAGTCACCAGTTGCCCCACAGCTACAGTTCTGTCTTCACAATGCCAGCACCGTATCCTTGATTTGTAGTCAACCAAGCAATGATGAGACACACCCAGTCAGTGTCCTCTGTTAAAACGAGCCCGGCACCATCGGCATCACAGCCAGTATTCTGTGACCTCAAAACAGCACCTGCCATACTTGCAGCCTCTTCTCTGCCAAACACCTGCAGCTCCACTACCAGAGTTCTCTCTTCTTGATCTGTTGCCACTGAACACTCACAGACCTCTCCTCTGGTTTCCAGTCACCTAAGCAACAACCTGCCTTCGAGTCAGAATCTTCACCTCACATGCCATTGAAACAGCAGCACCAGCACGTCTGTCAAGCCACTGTTCTGCTCAATCTGGTAAGGAACTACATTTTAAGTCTTGTGAACAGAGTGAAGGAAGAGCAACTGTTGGGCATTATACCAAAATCTATATAATAGTACTAATTGTTGGAATGTGTACCATTGTGGAGAGGTGCAGGGTGTGGAGGACAATGAACATGTAGGAACAGAAACCTAGGCATATAAAGAGTGTTGGCGAGTGTGGGAGTAATGCAAAATGCAGCCAGGATTTTTTCCCCCCATAAAATATGGGGACAGGACTGATGAGGCTTTTGGTACTGAAGTTTGTATCACTCAGTAATGCACTGTATGCCTTGGACACATTTTGAACTAATCTTTTGGCAGCCAAAATAACACAAGAAGAAGAATCATTAAAAACTGAGGATGCCATACATGTTTTCTGGTGAAATATTCTCCCTCTCCCCTTTTATCCTGGCTTTCCTCTATCCCCATGCCCGCCTACCCGTCCCTGTCCCCCCAGAATGTGATTTCGCTCTGTAGTTCTGTTGAAATAACAGGACAGATCCACATAAAGAGGGGATTGGGGTTCATACATTTCGCGTGGCAACATGGACCTTGACACTGCTACATATGATGATCCATTCTTGTATGAAATGTCACAATACACTGATATCGTAACCATTTTTTTCTTAGTGCACTGAGGGAAAATGCTTTATGAGGCCACTTCTGTGATCTCATGGTGGGGGCGTGGTCAAATGACATCCCTTCCTGTGGGGTGTGGTCTAATGGCATCACTTCCTGTGGGGTGTGTGTCCAAATGACATCACTTCCTGTGATGTCACTCTTGGGGGCGTGGCACTGTCAGGTCACTTCCGCTACCCCTGGCATTTTGGTGACATGAAGTCTCTGCGTTTCAGGTCATCCTCCAATTCCCTAAAGAGCTTGCGGAAATTAGCTTGAAATGTGTCCCTCGGGTTTGCAGGGATCTGGACCCCTAAGTAGGGGGATGGACTTTCTCTTCCATACAATTGGGCACATTGGGATCAGGGCCTCCCGCGCCTCCGGGGAGAGACCTATGCTCAGGGCCACCGATTTGGTAAAGTTAATGGCGAAGCCGGTGACCTCGCCATAGCTGGTTATTTCGGATAGTGCATGTTGTAATGAGGCACGGGGTTCTGAGATCGTGAGCAGTACATCATCTGCGTATAGGGCAATTTTATGCTGCGACAGATTGGTGTGGGGGCCCCTGATATAGCTGTTCTGTCTGATCCTTTGGGCGAACGGTTCCATGATGAGCGTGAACAGCAGTGGAGATAGGGGGCAGCCTTGTCTGGTCCCGCAGGTCAGAGAGATCGGAGTGGAGAATGAACCATTAATTCTGAGGAGTGTTTTTGGCGCTTTATAGTTAGCCAGGACCATTGTCTGGAATGCCAGGCCAAATCCAAAGGCCTCCAAAGTAAGATGCATGAAGGACCAGTCCACCCTGTCAAATGCTTTGGTGGCGTCAAGAGCCATCAACACCAGCCCCTGGGAGTTTTGCGTGGCTAAGTGAACTGGGTTCTACGCACATTATCACCTGCCGATCTGTTTAGAATAAAGCCTGTCTGGTCAGCGTGAATTATGTCAGCTAGAATGCGTGCCAAACGGTTAGCCAGGATCTTTGAGTATAGATTGGCGTCGATGTTCAGGAGGGGTATCGGCCTATAAGAGGCCGGGTCTCTCGGGTCTTTCCCTGGCTTAGGAAGGAGGATTGTGGTGGATTCTTGCATTGAGGGGGTCACCGTCCCCGTCTCCCTAAAGGAATTGAAGATTGCCACCAACGGGGGTGGGGGGACTAGCTGAGGTTTAAAGATTTTGTAAAACTTTGTGGAGAAGCCACCAGGGCCTGGGATTTGAGAGATTTAATAGCTTCTTCAACCTCCTCACCTGTGATTGGTGACTCCAGGCTTTCTCTGGTCGAGTCGTGTAGTTGGGGAGGGCCGCCTCTCGTAGGTACTCTTTTTGTTTGTTCTGGTTCCATGAGGGTGCCGTCATTACATGGGACATATGTTCCACCACCAATTGTAGTTTATTGGATTGCACATATTGAATTTTCCCGTGAATCTCAGAGGCCGACAATAGTACTGTTGCGTTTCGCTTTGGCTAGTTTGGCTACCAGCAGCTTATTAGCCTTATTGTTCTTGACATAGTAAAATTGCTTGGCTTTGGCCATGAGGTGGCCCGTATGTGTCATGAACCACCATACGCGTCCCTTATGGACTTCGTGGTCCCTGGCCCATAGGGGACTGAACTCAGCAGTACTTCCGACATGGCCACTGAATGCACAACACAGTTTGTCAGTCTCCGCATTGTACGCTCCATGTTCTACAAAGCAGGCACGCCCCAGCGAACCTGCGCATCTCAACGCTCCCGCTTGCAGTAGTCAGACGTGTGTTGCCAGAGTTCGTTCAGCGATTACTTCTGATTCCTGGTTCCCGGTCCCCTCAATCTCCTCTTCTTTCATCCTTCCCCTTTTTCCTCAGCTTGCATATCCTGGATTTCCATCGCATTCGTATCTCCGAGTGCGAACCTCGCCTTTTCCTGGACTTCTTCCCGGACATCTGAACGCTTCCTGGAGTCGGGTCTTGAACCACACACTGGAACCCGAGGACCCACGCAGGGGATTATATAAAACCCAAAAAATGCCAAAGCAGACATCTTCGAAGATCACGAGCAAACAATACAGACAGGTGAGAAGGGGGGAAACCTGTGACAGAATGTTCGGCGTAGTGAGCCTCTAGCTTTTTCCTGGCGATACGGATGGCTCGCTGCGTCCTGGGGGACCAGCCTTTTTTCTTATGAGTCTCTTCTGCTGTTTTAAGTTCTTCCTCCAGGACTAGGCGGGCCTGGCATCTGTTGCGATGGAATGCCACCCCTTGTGCGATTAGCTCACCCCCGATCACCGCCTTTAGGGCGTCCCAGGTGTTTGGGGGGAGGTGTCTTCTACCGGGTTTTCTCTGAGGACATTTTTGATCGCTTTTGCAGTCTTTTCCCTTAGCGGGATTTCATTAAGAATTGGATCCTATAGTGACCATCTGGGAGGAGAGTTGGGCTTTGGTATGTGTGCTCGGATTTCCATGATTACTGGGGCGTGGTCTGACAGAATCCAGGGGCCGATGGATACCTCTTCGGTGTAGGCGAGTAGCTGGGCGGACGTCATAAGGACGTCTATCCTCGAGAAGGTACGATGAACATAGGAGTAGAAGGAGTAGTCTTTTTCAGAAGGGTGGAGGACCCGCCACGAGTCTACCACTTCGAGCATTCGTAACAGGCGAAGGAGGCTGAGCGCTTGAGTAAAGTCTCCGGGAGTGGGGGATGGGATTTGTCCATCGTAGGATCCGGCAATCCGTTGAAGTCTCCCCCAATTATAACTTGGCCTTCTATAAAGTGGGATAATGCGGCGCCCACAGAGTCGTAGAAAGCCTATTGCCCGGTGTTGGGGGCATATATTGAAGCAAAAGTGTATATATCTCCCAGCAATCGACATTTGACTGCCATGAATCGGCCTTCCAGGCATGATTTAGTATCCAGGATCTGGGGGTTCAGGCCCTTTCTGAAAAGGATTGCTGTGCCGCTTTTCTTAGAGCTCCCTGAGGCGAAAAGCTGAAGCGGGAAAAATCTAGAGCGGTGCCATCCCCAATCTTCTGGTGGCAGATGGGTCTCCTGTATCAGAGCTACAGCTGGATCCTCGTCTTGGAGCTTTTTCAGGATCGACTTCTGTTTTGGCGGGAGAGTTCAATCCGTTGACATTCAGAGTGAGGAACTTCAGGGTATGGTGTCCCTGCACTTGCTCCGCCCCTGCTGTTATGTTCGGGGGTTTGGGTCGGTAAGGTGTCGATTAACCGACATCACGGGGTTATGTTAGCCATGGGTCACCCTGCTCTTGGGGTTTTAACATATGCCCCCAACGGGGGAGCATAACTAACTGGTGGGGGGCCAATTTTTTGAGTGTGGCCATCCACCTGGCCAACAGGGCCAATCATAGAGATACTAGTGTAACGGAGTTCCAAGGACTGAGATGGAATGTACCTTGGAAATGGGCATGAGCTGTGGGTAGGGCCCGCTGCGTTGGGCGTGGTCATTCGTGGTTCGGTCAGGGTTGGCGAGACATCTCTGCAGCAGTGTTTGGAGGACAGCCCCAGGAGTGGCAAATCTCTGCAGAGTACATTCTGTGCTTTGTTATTTTCTCCTGCTACTTCGCAGGACCTTTGACCATGAAGATCGTTTTGGCTTTGGAAGAACGGCCATTTCCCAGCCTATAGGGTCCTCTGACCTTGGTGAAGTATCCTCGTTAGATGTGGAGGGTCGCATGATCTTGCTGGCGTCTTCAAGGTGGCCGATTCTGCGTAGCGTGCCATTATATGAACATTGTAAGGCGGTTGGGAACAACCATCTGTACCGACTCTGTTGCTCCTGCAAAAAAAGCACCAGGGGCCAGAGGGATTTCCTCTTCTGGAGGGTGACTAGGGAGAGGTCTTGGTAGATCTAGAGAGGTGACCCTGAAAGGAAAGTTCGTCCCGGGAGCGGCTGACAGCTGAGATTGCTTCCTTTGTAGTGAAGAAGTGCACTCTTGTTATAACATCCGGAGGGAGGTCCGAGTCCACCCCTCGTCGTGGGCGCAATCTATGGGTGCGATCCAAAAGGAGTTGTTGTTTGTCTAGGTGTGGAAGCAGAGACTGGAAAAAGTCCCCCACGTATTCAGCCAGGTCTTTGTCTGGCACAGAGAATGGAACCCCATGGATTCGGAGGTTGTTTCGCCGAGCCCTGTTTTCCAAATCCTCTTGTTTGAACTCAAGGATTTCGCACTTGTCCTGCAAGGATTTTATAGAGCTTTAGATTTCCCCCAGTGCGGCCACCTGATCCTGGGAGCAGTCGTCGATCTCCCCCAGTCTTTGTTCCATTTCATTCACCCTTTGATCTGTGTGTTCTAGCTTGGTGGTAAGCTCCGTCATGCAGGATCTGAATCCGGACTTAATGTCGGCCATGAAGGCCTGTATGTCCTCTTTGGTGGCCAGAGAGTCCCCGTCTTCTTGAGCTTTTGGTGGGGTGGATTTAAGGGGGGGGTTGAGCTTCTTCCCTTTATCCGTCGTCGAGAACATGGACGCGATGTCCGAGTTCTTGCCCGCTTTCGATTGCTTTGCCCTTTGTTCTAGATCTGGTTCCCGAGAGGTGGACTTGGGGACGCTCCGGGGTGTAGGTGGGAGAACGCTGGTAGGTATGATTTTAGAGCGTGGAAGATGTTGAAGTAAGAGTCACGGTTCTGTAGCTGGTGTTTGCCGGGCCAGGAGATTCCGTGGATTGCAGTCACCTACCGTTGTACTCTGACAGTGGGGGGGGGGGGGATTAAGGGGAGGAAGCCGGGTGGGCCAGGGCGCCCCAGGAAGTAGGGGCAGCAGAATGGGAGGAGCAGGGTCGCTTCTAATGTCCCCCAGCACCCAGCGGGGGTACCCAGGTCGGGCCGGCCGGGGCTTGGTTCGTATTAGAGGATATGGACTCCTTGATGTTAGTAAATACGCTTTGTGCGTGGAGGGTGTTGCCGTAGGAGTCATAATTCTGTGGATGGTGTTCGCTGGGATGGAAGATTCCGTGGGTTGAAGACCTCCACCGTTATATAGAAGCAGTTGGGTGGAGCGGAGTGGGCCGAGGCGCCCCTGGAGGGAAGAGCTGCAAAAGGGGAAAGGCAGGGTCGCTTCTGATGTCCCCTAGCCCCCAGCAGGGGTGCCCAAACAGGGCCAGCCAGGGTACGGTGCGTGTTAGGGGAGGTGAGGTCCCTAGCGGAAGAGCAGGGCCTCTTCGGAAGCCGCACCCCGGTTTCACACCAGCGTGGGGCCCGTGGAGGCTGTGGATGCCAGACCTTCAGTTGGCAGCGGTGGGTCTCCTGGGCACGCCTACCTTGTTCTGGAGCCGAGGTGTTCCGGGGTGACGCTGGGGGGGGGGGGGGGGCACCTCCCACATTGTGGGGCCCCTCCTGTTGGGTCCGTGTTGGCCGCTCTGGGGGTGAGCATCCCCTTCTTACAGAACAACTGGCCAATACCCCAGAGTCAAGAGGAACCTCAGAGGCCTGGGGAGAAGCCCCTTATAGTAAGATGCAGGCAGGCACTCGCCATCACCCAGCAATGTCGTGCAACAAGCCCAAGGAGGCCAAAGAGAGCCCCCCCCCAGGGGGCAAGATCTCAAAAAAACAGGAAGGGACCCTCCAAAAGCTATGGAGAAACGAGGGGAAGCCCCAGAGGAAGAGGATCCAGCGGTGACAAGAAAGGCAGGGGGGGTTGGAGGAACCCCCAATGCTGCCACAGGGTCAAGAGGTCACGAGCAAGGTGCTGCAACAGTGCTTTATGGCATTCACTGGCCAAATGACAGCTACCCTTCAGACACGATTAAAGCCCAATACGCACAGAACTTGCACAAAATCGAAGGCAACATAGTTGAATTGGGTGACAGTTGATACAAATGAAAACGCCAATCAAGAACTCACTGAAGACACCCAGAAGATAGATGTATTAGAAGGAGCAGCTGGCGGTAGCGACACACAACCTGGAGCTCCAACCAGAGGACTTGGAGAACCGCTCGAGAAGGTCCAACATCAGGGTGAAGGGGTTGCCAGAAAGCGTGAGCGATGCCGACCTCAGGGAAACAATGCAGCACCAGTTCAAAGATGTGCTGGATATAGAGGCTGGGGGGAGAAATTCTCATAGATAGAATTCACTGCGTGGGTCTGCAGCAAGAAGAACCCGGGGCGAGGCCAAGGGAAGTGGTGATGGCTTTACAGCGATACGACCAAAAATAAAATCGATCCTCCAAGCGGCGAGGAAAGCAACGCTGATAAAAGGTGAACGGCACCGTCATAGAACGGCACCGTCATAGAACTTTTCCAGGACCTGGCCAAATCCACACTAACAAAAGAGGAGGCAAATGGGTCCGGTAACCAAAGCCCGGATAAGATACAGGTGGACATTACCCTTTGGAATGGTCTTCAAGTTTGAAGGGCGCCAACACTGCATCACCACGTTGGATGAGGGACTCAAGATCCTGAATATTGAAGAAGGGGATTCAGGGGGAGGACATAATAGGAGGCAAGAACATGAAGGCCACCAAGAGAAGCCATGGGAGTGGAGAAGAGTAGAGGGGTCAAAGACAAGATGCAAACAACTGCGGGGCTCTGGGGGGCAGCAACCGAAGCCCCCAGGTTGAATAGGCCGTCCACTTAACAGCAGCGGCGGAGATCACGAGACAAGGGTTAGGACACAGTGGGGTTACAAGGGGAAGGTCAGCCTAATGGTCAGCTCGGGAAGACGGGGGGGTCCGTGGAGGGGGGGAAGATGGTGACAGATCTTGGAAACAGGGGAGAGCAGAGGAATGGCTTTCCCCGCACAGTTATTCTCCAGGATGGGAACGAGACCCGGCAACCTGGGACGACGTTACGGCCTGGGGAAGTTGAGCCAAGTCCAGCAGGAGGGGGCTTGCTGCGACATGGTTACTCTCAGGGAGTAATGGGGTATGGGTAGCAGAAAAGGGATCCAAATACTAACACTCAAAGTAAGAGGACTAAACACTGGCTGTAGAACCCCTCCAGGATACCAAGCCCGACATTGTGACACTCCAGGAGACCCATATCCGTAAGCAAGACAGACACAGAATGAAGTTGAGAGGAAACCCCCAGGTTCTGCAGGCCATTGACAAGAGCAAGGCTCCAGAGGTCCTCGTAGCATTTAGACACCTACCTGATGTCCAAACAATAGGCACAAAAGCTGACAAGGAAGGTAGATTCCCCTTCGTCCAGCTACAATGGGGGGGGGAACCTATCACAATTGCTGCAGTGTACGCCCCCAACTCAGGGCAGGACGGATACTTGTGTTTTTCTTTGGAGAAGCTAGACCAGTGCACAACGGGACAGCTAATACTGACAGGGGATTTTAACTTGGAGTGGCGCCCTTCCACGGACAGGACGCCCGCATCTAAAGGCCCATCTAGTAAACTACAGGCTAGCATAAACAGAATGGCATTCGTGGATACATGGCATGAACTACAAATGGGCTCCAATGGGAATACTTACTACTCACATGTGCACCGATCATTCTCAAGAATTGATTACATATGGATTTCGGTGACACTGCTTGGCCAAGTACAGTACATAGAAAGGAGACCCATAGCCCTGTCCGACCACGCTCCCCTGCAGCTAGAAATCCAATGGGATGGGGGGGGAGGGGGTGGGCTCTGGAAGTGGTGGTTTCCCTGCCATCTGCTGAGAGATGCAGTAATTTGCGACGAGATACGCAAGTCCATCCACGACTTCTTTGGGGGAAAATAAGACCCCAGAGGTGCAGGAACATGTAGTATGGGACACCTTTAAGGCAACCATGCAGGGGGTGCTCATAGCAAAGCAGACATCTCGAGCCAAACAGGAGAAGACCCTCCAGGTGGACCTAGAACAGCGTTTAAAAGGGGTAATGGAGACCGATAAGGGGGTAATGATCAGGAGGGAGTATAGACCAATCAACGGGCAAATCAATATCCTTCTAGCTAAACAAGCAGTAAAGCCTATTGTTGAGGTAGAAGTATTACCTTCAGGCAAACAAGACAGGCCGGCTCTTAGCCAGGCAGGTTAAGCAGAAGGAGGCGGCAGGTACAATATGCCGCATTGAGATGGTGGGGGGACAGAACACCACACGTAGAGAAGAGATCCTGCAGGCGTTCACAGAGTTCTATACTAGCCTCTACTCTACAGAGGCACCGCACAGTGACCTCCAAAAGGCCTTCTCAAAATCATGCCTGCTAAAAAGATTAGAACGGAGCCAGCGTTCCGCTTTAGAAGGAACGATTGTTAGGAAAGATTTCATTTTATATGGGTTTTCCCTCCAGTTGTACACCCCCAAACTTTTTGCTGCTGTTTAAAATACCATAGACTGACTTTTCCAGAGAAGCAAAGCCTTCTGCTGCACTCCTGAGCTTTTGCTCACTTGGGGAAACTGACATGCCCTTAAGACAGTCAGTACTGGGAGACTGTTTCCCTTAGTCCTTTTCCAATGTTGCAACTTTTCTGCAACATTTAACAAGTGCACAACATACCTTACAGTACAGTGCACTTGGGTCTCAGTCATTTCCAAAGACCCTAGACACCCTCGTAGAACTTTTTAGGAGATGTGCAGATGTGTCATGGAGAGGGCTGGTGGCAGCTTATCTCTTCATGTAATTTTAACCCTTTCCTGCCATTTTTACTGCGCTTACCGTGTTTGGCACGAATAGGTGGCCGGGCTCCAAAATGGCAATGCCACAAGGTTTTTTGTCCTGTCCTTTGGCCATCTTGCCCCTTTGCCTTCCCCAGGTCGAGCAAACCCGGGTCAGTCCTTATTTGGTCATGCAGTTTCCCGCGAAATGCCAAGCTTTCGCAGGCTTCTGCATGCCTTGTTTGTGTGCCTCCAGGATGTGGGCTGGGGTGTCTATCCCCAATACACATCCTGGGTGCCAGAGAGTTTGGAGTGCTGTGAATGCCTGGGACCACTGTGGTCCACGATTGGCCACGTATGGAGTGTGTGTTTGGGAGCAGATCTCCCATTGGGTCCTCTCTGTTTTGGCGCGAAGGGAACTTAGGATAAGAGGAGGCCAAAAACACCCATACCATGTTGATCTCTGGAGTTCTCACTGAACGAAGGACAGGATCCAAGTATCCTGAAACTAAGAAGCCGAGCCGTGGAACCGCTGGAAGGTTTGGCACCCTGAGACGCTTCGACCCATTACAATAGTGGGACCAACTATTCTCGGCACCTTCAACAAAACCTGCAAGTAAGCCTTCTCGGAAGTTTCCATGGGCTGACCAGTTTACGCAAGACATTTGTTCTGTCTCTGCCATCATTTCGAGGAGGCCCTCGAAACTCGGTATACTGCTAGCTCTGTGTCCCTCAGCACCATAGCACCCTCCCACCGAACACTTGGCATTCCCAGGTCTGAAGTGAGACGAGTGTGCCAGGACCGGAGTAAAGCCAGGACCGGAGTAAACACGGTTACCGTGTTGCCCAGCCGCGGAAACTATCTTTGCAGGTGCGCTGCATTTGTGACCCTCTTGCCCCTGAAGCCTGCTGCAGTGAAACTGGCCAGATCTATAAATCGGGAGTGGAGAAACCACCTCTGTCCCGTTTGGGAATCATCGCTGGAACTGAAAGCCGCAGAGACGTCCTTTTTGTCGCATTTGAACCTGCAGCCGCAGTGGACTCAACTGGCGAAGTTTGGTAACCAGTGGCCCCTAGCGCCTCCATCTGTTTTTTTTTTTTTTTAACTTGTGTTTATTGATTTTACATAAATAACACAAAAGAGATAAACATTGCAATTTAGAACATCCCTTCCCCCTCCCCCCTTCCCTCCCCTTGGATCGGAAGAAAGTCAAAATGTCCCGGGTTCTCATTATGCGTTGAAGATATCTGAAACTTTAATGTTGTGTGGACACCACTGTTCCATAAAGTCTGACTGTAGATATTGTAGTGTCCCTTCCCACTCTTTTACAAACTGGTCTCCAGTTCCTTGGATTTTGTGGGTGATTTTCTCCATTGTTATATGGGACCATACTTTCTGTAGCCAAGTAAACGTCATTGGGGTATTCTTGTTTTTCCAATTTTGTGCTATAGTGGTCCATGCTGCTATGAGTAGTCCCATAAAGCTTCTCCATTGTGATGTGTGATATTGTCTTGCTGTATCATCTCTGAATCCGCATAGCCACACCTCTTCCCCCATCAGGCCCACATCTGGGAAAATGTTGCCCATTTCGTTTTTCACCTCTTCCCAGAATGGTTGTATGCCCCTACAGTCCCACCATATGTGCCTCCACGTTCCCACTTCATCGCAACCTCTCCAGCATAGGTTAGGTGTGTTTGGGTACATCGAGTGGAGCTTCTCTGGGGTATAATGCCACTGTGTCATGATCTTGACCCACATTTCCCTGGTTTGTGCCGATCTGGTCATTCTGGGGATCTGTTTCCATAGGTCTGCCCACTGACTGTCCGAAGGTTCCTTCCCCAGAGTTCTGCCCCATTTTATTCTGTATGCCCATTTGACGTCTTCCCCCTGTGAGTTTATGTATTTGTATAGCGTTGAGACCCACTTTTTTTCCCCCCGTGTTGGAGATGATGTGTGTCTCAAACCCTGTGAGGTCCCTGGTTGCTGCTTCTGTGATCATCGGGGAGTTCAGCCAATGTTTTAGCTGCTCATATTTATATCTGTCCCTTCTGGATATATTCTTACCAGTAAAGCAAGATTCCAGGGATAGGATTTCTTTGTCTGCGAACATTTCCCCAATTTTAGTGATACCCACCTTCTCCCAGCTATCATATGCCCCCTGTTCCATCCCTGGTGGAAATAGTGGGTTTCTACTGATTGGTGTAAAGGGTCCTATTGCTGTGGACATTATGCCTTTTTTTGTTTGGGCATCCCATGCTTCTAGCGTGGATTTCATAATTTCACTTATTCCTAGGTTGACATGTCTGTGCTGTCTCTGTTTCCAGAGGAGTTCTGCCAGTGGGGTCCTCGCAACTGCTCTGTCTTGTTTGACCCATATCTGCTGTGGATTCTCCCCTACCCACTCCCTCAGGACTCTCAGCTGTGCCGCCTGATAGAATTTTTTGAAGTGGGGGAGCGCTAACCCTCCTTCTCTGGTTGGGGCTGTAAGGACCATTCTGGCTGTTCTAGGCGTTTTCCCCTTCCATACAAAGGACAACACCAGTTTTGTTATTGATTTAAAGAACGAGTCTGGGACACCCACCGGGAGAGCCTGAAAATAATACAGTACCCTTGGGAGGACGGTCATCTTGATGGCTTGAATTCTACCCCACCAGGAAATCTGTAATGGGTTCCATCTGCCTAGCTCTTTTCGGATGTTTATGAGAAGGGGTGGGTAGTTTTCCCCATAAAATTGCTCTATTTTTCGAGGTACAATTATCCCCAGATATTTTATACCTTTCTGTTCAATCTTAAGGTCTAGAAGTTTTGCTTCCCTTTCTATATTCGCTCTGTCCCCTGCCAGGATTAGTATCTCTGATTTTTTCCTATTTATTTTTAGGCCCGAAATGGCCCCGTAAATTTCTAGTTCTCTCACTGCAGATGATAACGTGGATTCTGGGTCCTGTAGGGTTATTAACATGTCGTCCGCATATGCGATCACTTTGTGTTGTTGACCTGCCATTTCTATCCCTTTTATGTGCACTGATTCCCGTATTTTAATTAGGAGGGGTTCTAAAAACAAAGCGTACAGCAAAGGTGAAAGGGGGCATCCCTGCTTCGTTCCTCTCGTTATCCTCACCTTGTTCGTAACCTCGCCATTAATGACTATTCTACTGGATGGGGAGTTGTAGTTTGCTCTGATGCTCGCAATATATTGTTCCCCAAACCCCATGCGCTCCAATATTTTGAATAAAATGGACCATTCCACCCTATCAAAAGCCTTTTCGGCATCTACCGACAACAATATCGCTGGGGTGTGATTTATACCTATTTTTTCCACTAAATGGGCTAGCCTCCTTGTGTTATCATGAGTTTGTCTGCCCGGAATAAAGCCTGATTGGTCTTCACTTATCAGTTTAGGGAGAAGCGGGGATAGCCTCGTTGCTAGGATCTTCGTATAGATTTTTGCATCCAGATTAATTAGGGAGATTGGCCTATATGAAGCTGGGTTTTTAGGATCTTTACCTTGTTTGTGAAATAGCAGAACCTTCGCTTCATTCATAGTGGGGGTCAGATTACCGCTGTCCTTAAAGGAGTTTAGGAGCCTCGTTAGGATCGGGGTCAAAATGTCTGCATATTTTTTATAAAATGAGGCCGTAAACCCATCTGGGCCTGGGGCTTTGTTACTTGGGAGTCCCTTTATGGTTTTTCTGACTTCCTCCTCACTGATAGGTGTCTCTAGTGACTGCTTGTCCTCTTCTGATATTTTCGGGAGGTTTATGGCTTCTAAGTATGCATCTTGGGAGTTCGTGTCAGGGAATTCAGTGGAATAGAGAGTTTGGTAGTAATGTCTCAATGATTCCCCCATGTCTTGAGTGCATGTTTGGGGGACTCCATTGGTGTCATAAATGGCTTTAATCGTTGTTTCCTTCTGTTTATCCCTCAGTTGTCTCGCCAGGAGCCGGTCTGCTTTGTTTGCTCTAATATAATATCTTTGCTTCAGATAGAGTAGGTTCTTCTCTGCACCCTTCGTTCGGAGCATCTCTAGTTGGCCCTGTGTATGTTTCAGTGATTTTTTTTAGAGCCTTTGTGGGGTGTGTCAAGAGTTTCTCTTGGATATCTTCGATTGATTTTTCCAGCTCTTTTTCCCACCGAAACCTTTGTTTATCTCTTGTAATTTTCAACGCTATCATTTTCCCCCTCAATACTGCTTTAAACGCATCCCAGACTGCTTGTAGCGCCACCTCCCCAGTGTCATTATGTGTAAAGTATTCCTCTATCATTTCCCTTATGGATTCCCCTGTGATTGGGTCCTGGATCAGCTCCTGCGGTAGTTTCCACCTCCATAGCCCATTCTTCCTCCCTGGGAGAGTCACCTCCAGCCACAGCGGGGCATGGTCCGAGAGGGCTATTGTGCCCTTATCCAGTCCCTGGATTTTACCCAGAAGTCCCACTGAAACCCAGAAGTAGTCAATTCTGGACATGGTGTTGTGGACATGTGAGAAGTAGGTGTACCCCCTCTGTTCACCCTTCAGTTCCCTCCAAACATCGTTCAGGGCCATCTGTTCTATTTGCTGCCTCAGACGTTTTGATGGTGCCCCTTGGCCATGCACGTTCCCCGTACTCCTGTCTATATGCGGATTCCATGCCATATTGAAATCTCCCCCCATGATCACTTCCCCTTTAGCAAAGCTTTCCAGTTTCGTGAGAGCATCTCTAAGAAAGCCGTCCTGTCCTTGATTGGGCGCGTATATTGAGGCGAGTGTGATGTAAAGGCCTTCAATTGCTACATTGGCGAAGGCAAACCTCCCTTCTCTATCCATGCTTGAATCTAGTAGTTTAGTGTCCATTCCTTCTCTCACTGCGATCAGTACCCTGCTTTTTTCTCCGTTGTCGTTGCCTGAGCCCAAATCTTGTAGCCTTTTATCCGGATTTTCTGCTTATCCCTCGTTCTGATGTGGGTCTCCTGGAGGAGTAGTACGTCCGCCTTCTCCCTTTTAAACTGCTTTTCCAGTTTAGCCCTTTTTGTTGGGTGGTTCATGCCCCTTATATTGTAAGTCATAATGCGTAGCACCCCCATTATGTTATATTCGTTTGTCGTCGTTGCCTCGGGTCCCCTTCTGTTCTTGATTCATTTCTTTGATTCATCCGATCCCTTCCCCACCCTTGAACTCCCCCACCCCCCCAACAATGAACTTTAAACCAACCAAACTGTCCCCCGAGTTGGGCGAGGGTTCCTATTGACGCTAGAGCGTTGCGCCCATCGCTCCCTGCCCTCCTTACCCTCGGGGGGTATGATATGGGAAGTCCTAAACCCCAGAGATCCATCGGTCTTTGCCTAGTTCCAAGTCGTCGGTTCTTCCCACGACCGCCATCTGCGTGTTGTCCGTTCCGTTCTCCTCCCCCACCCCAGCCTTCATTCCGTGATTGCTGTTCCTTGTTCGTACCCCTTGTTTGCAAGTTCCTGAATTCTTCACGTAGCTTTTCTCCAGGATTCCCTCCCTGCATTAGACTTCTTTTGCGTAATTGTTTCCCAACCCATTGGTCTTCTCATTCGATCCCTCCTGCTCGATGACTCCCCCCGCCCCCCCTCATCTTCATGTAGACCCAATGTGCTCATACCTTCCTCCACCGTGGTTACTCTTCTCTGTTTCCCTTCCCACGTGAATAGCAGCCCAAATGGGAAGGTCCATTTATAGCGGATTTGCTTTTCTATCAGAGTTTTCACCAGTGGGGCCATTGCTCTCCTTTTTTGTAGGGTTATCAGAGCGAGGTCTTGGTATAATTGGATGTTTTGACCGTTCATTTTAATGTGTTCCAGTTCTCTGGCTCTCCTGAGGATCTGTTCCTTCTGTGGGTAGGATGAGAGAGCCGCTAGGACATCGCGTGGTCTTTCCCCTGGGGCCCCCGATCTTTTTGGACCCACTCTGTGGATTCTGTCGATTCCGATTTCGTCAGCGTCTTGGGACCCCAGAATGTCTCTAAACACCTCCTTTACCGCCTCTTTCAGGTCTTTGTCTAGCACTGTTTCCGCCATGTTCTTGATGCGGATGTTGGAGCGTCTAGAGCGGTTCTCCAAGTCCTCACATTGAAGTTCTAAGTTGTGCGTAAGTGCCACTAAGTGTTCTTGTGTTTCACTAGCTTGTCTCGTGTCATCTTCTAGTCCCTGCACGGTTTTTTCCACTATGTCCGTTCTTTCTTCTAGGTTGTTAATATCGGTTCTGATGTCTTTAACCACTTGTTTCATTTCGTTTTTCATAGTGGTAAATTGTTCTTGGACTGTGGACATGAATTTTTCTTGTAAGTCCATGAACCAAGTTTGCATGTCTTCCCTGGTCAGTGGTTGCATCTGTTGGGATAGTGACTCTGACTCCCCCATGGGTTCTCCCTGGTTTCTCCCCCTCGGTTGCGATGCTCCCTCCGTTGACCACATTTGCAAAATGTCTGCGCCTTGCTTCGCGGATTGGGATATCGGTTGGTTGGGGTTCCCCTTTCCTTTTGCTCTTGACATGGTGGCGTGATCCGTTTGGCTGCCTATGGGGCTCCCGTGCCTTCTTGTAGCTCTCCGGATGGCCCCTCTCCCAATCCTATCCTCTGAGATGTCTCAGTGAGCGGGGGGGTCCTCGAACCAGGCAGATTCGCAGACTGCGTCGGGTCTCGATGTCTGTCTATTTTGGGTGGGGGCAGTTCCCCTTGCATTAGTGTCCTCCCGTTCTTCGCCCCCTATTTAGCGGGCCTGGGGGGGAGCCCCGATCCATCTTTTTTTTCTCCTTCTCCCCCCCCCCCGACTCCTTTTCCTGAGTCCCCCCCTTTCGGGGCGTTGATCAGCGGGCTGGTGGTTTTCAACCCCCCCCCCCTTGATGGCTCACCTTTCTTCCTCCGCGCTGTTTCAGGGCGGCCCCCGCTTCTCCTCACCTGCGGTCCGCCCTGTGCGCGCTGCTCTCACCCTGCGTTGCGGCTCCTCCCCGGTGCCGCGGCTGTCGCTGTGTTTCCTTCCCCTTCGGCGCTCCCCGGCTGTGTGGTCCTCTATGGCGCTGGAGCGTCTCCTTAGGTACCGATGGGGGAGGGGCCGATCTGTTCTCTCCACGGGCCGCGCCCGCGTTCGTCCGCGGCGCCGGTTCCCTGTTGGGAGGGGTTGCTGGGGGGGTCTAGCTGTCGGGGGAGGGGAGGTCGACGGTCGGACACGGCTTCGATCGTGCTGTGTTTGGCGGCCCGGGCAGAGCGCGGATTAGCTGCGACTCCTCACCCCGGCGGCCATCTTGGAATGCCTCCATCTGTTTTTAAGCATGAGTGGCCCCCTAGGGGTCCCTCTCCTTTCCACTGCTAGTGCAAACTAGCGACCTATTACCGAAACTTGGAATCACCTCTGCCTTCAAGTGGAAGTCCTCCTCGAATAGTGGGAATCTATTCTTCATCGCCTCACCCACCTTCCTGAGCTGCTAGAGACCCCGTTTTGCCTATTGGAACAACCGCGTGCACCTGCACTACATGTATTATTGACCATAAAGCTCCTCTCTTCTTAGGGTTTGGACTGCCTCTTAGTTAGTGTGTTTGATGTTGAAGGGGACTAAAGACTATCTGCACTGCCTATTTTCCTTCCTCTCTAGGCTGTGAACATATTTTGTGCCTTTTACACTTTAGACCACAATGGTCTTGTATATCTCTTGTATTGATTGTGTTGGTTTAGTAGGATTGGTGTGATTCTTTTACTGTGTGTTGAGTTACAAAGGCCTTGTAATAAATGTGTTTATAGAGTAATTTGTAAGTGTCCTTGCTCTGTGTGCTCATTGAAGACCTTCAGTCACCCTCACCCCTCCTGAGACTTGGTCTTGACCGCCTGCCATAGCTACCTTGATTGGTCTGGCTTGTCCAGAGGTTACCCTGTTCCAGGAAACTAGGCTGGCCTTCTGAACATCTGCCCACCAGGTCAGAGTTCAGAAATCCGTCTTAACAACGATTACCGAAGATGAGGTGCGCGCTGCGATCCAATCACTACCACCAAATAAAACCCCAGGCCCAGACGGAAACCCGCCACATTCTATAAAGCATTCCAGACCACATTAGCCCCGTTAATGACATCCCTGTTCAACTCCCTCTACGATATGGGCTGCATCTCCCTGTCTATGTAGGAGGCCAAGGTAATTCTCTTCCCCAAGCCAAACAAGAAACAAACCCTCTGTAGCTCCTACCGCCCTATTGCCCTAATAAACCTTGACGCCAAAATCTTTACAAAAATTCTAACATCTAGAATGGACAAAGTAATCCCCGACCCGATCCACCCAGATCAAACGAGCTTTGTCAAGGGGAGACAAACGTTTGACAACATTAGGCGACTATCCCACCTGATAGAGAAGTCAAGCAGGGCGAGGCCGCAGGGGGAAGGTGTGGGGGGTATCAGGGGCAGAGGACAGCGGATTTTAGCGCTAGATGCCAAGAAGGAATTCAACCAAGTCGAATGGTCATTCTTGTTTGCTACCATGGAGGTTATGGGGTTTGGCCCGGGCTTTGTTCGCCTGGTCAAAGCCAACTATTGAGCACCAATTATCAGGCTAGCTATAAATGGGCATGTCTCCCAGGCGACAAGGGTCACCAGAGCCGGCCTGGGGGTGTGGGGGCGACTGCCCAGGGTGCCCCCCCCGGGCACAATTAGCCCATGCCACCTCAGGGGAGTCTTTCCGTCTTTCAAGGGTTCCCCCTGAGCTGGCATTGTGCGTGAAGGTTCGGCAGGCGGCCTTTTGCTATTAAATGCTCCCCACCGACGCAGGTGCATTTAACAACAAAAGGGCACCATTAAACCTCCTCCCCCCACCACCACACCAGGTCGGGGGGAGTCTTTTAAGGGCTTCCCCAAGCTGGCGTAGTGGCAGAAAGCGCAGCAGGCGCCCCTTTGTTATTAAATGTGCCCGCTGCGGCAGAGCGCATTTAATAACAATAGGTTGCTGATGCACCCTATTCACACCATTAACTCCTGGTAAAAAAAAAAGAATATAACAAAAGTGGCACATTCTGGCACCCCCCCGTTGACAAGGGGAACGCGGGGGGGCATGAGGGTTGCCAATTCGCCCAGGGTGCTGCTGCCCCCAAGACCGGCCCTGAGGGTCACTAGGGGTATTAAGCAGGGCTGCCCCATGTCAACAGTCCTGTACGGGATCTTTCTCAAACCCTTCCTAGCTAGAATTAGACAGGAGAGGGGAATAAAAGGGATTACTTTCAACGGGGAAGACCATAAGTCAATGGCCTTTGCCAACAATCTCCTGGTCGTGCTAACAGACACAGACACTTCCCTCCTGAGGTTAACGGCACTCCTAGGGGAATTTGGCAGAGTGCAGGCCTGAAGAACAACAACCAAAAATCGGAACTAATGGTGCTACAAGAAGGCACGCTCTCACAATCCGGGCAATTCGCACGAGCAACGCACGTGGGTCGAGTTAAGCACCTCAGGGTGGAGGAGCGCGTCCCCGCCTGGCAGCTCAGGGGCCAGCTCGGTGAAGAGAGGATAGAGGCCGCTTGGGGCTCCCTCTCTCTGGTGGTGGTTAGGAGAGGGGGGGGGGAAGACCCCGGCAGGTTAACCCAACCCGTACGACTTTGACTTCCTGTCGGCAAAGGGTAGACACACGCTGATCCGCTCAGTATAGCATGCGTGCAGCACCGGACATCTAAGGGCATCACAGACCCGTTATTGCTTGATCTCGTGTGGCTGAACTCCACTTGTCCCTCTAAGAAGTAGAATGCTGACCACTGTGGGGGTCGCATAACTAGTTAGCATGGAGGAGTCTCGTTTGTTATCGGAATTAACCAGACAAATCGCTCCACCAACTAAGAACGGCCATGCACCACCACCCACAGAATCGAGAAAGAGCCATCAATTTGTCAATCCTTTCAGTGTCCGTGTGCGGTTTCCCGTGTTCAGTCAAATTAAGCCGCAGGCTCCACTCGTGGTGGTGCCCTTCTGTCAATTCCTTTAAGTTTCAGCTTTGCAACCATACTCCCCCCCCCCCGAACCCAGAGACTTTGGTTTCCCAGAAGCTGCTCAGTGGGTCATGGGAAATAACGCTGCCAGATCGCTCGTCAGCATTGTTTATGGTCAGAACTACGACAGTATCGGATCGTCTGAGAACCTCAAACTTTCATTCTTGATTAATGAAAACATTCTTTGCTAATGCTTTCACTTTGGTTCGTCTTGCGCCCGTCCAAGAATGTCACCTCTAGTGGCACAATACAAATGCCCCCGGCTGTCCCTCTTAATCATGACCACAGTTTCGAAAACCAACAAAATAGAACCGGAGTCCTATTTCATTATTCCTAGCATAAGTATTCAGGCGTCTAGCCTGCTTTGAACACTCTACTTTTTTCAAAGTAAACGATTCAGACCCAGAGGACACTCAGTTAAGAGCATTAAGGGGGCGCCGAGAGGCAGGGGCTAGGACAGGCGGTAGCTCACCTCGCGGCGGACCGCCAGCTCGGTCCCAAGATCCAATTATGAGCTTTTTAACTGCAGAAACTTTAATATATGCTATTGGAGCTGGAATTATCGTGGCTGCTGGCACCAGACTTGCCCTCCAATGGGTACTCGTTAAAGGATTTAAAGTGTACTCGTACCAATTACAGTGCCTCGAAAGAGTCCTCCATTGTTATTTTTCGTCACTACCTCCTGGAGTCGGGAGTGGGTAATTTGCGCGCCTTGGGTGTGGTGGCCGTTTCTCAGTCTCCCTCTCCGGAATCGAACCCGGATTCCCCATTACCTGTGGTCACCATGGTAGGTACAGAAAGTACCATCGAAAGTTGATTGGGCAGACTTCTGAATGCATAGTCGCCGTCACGAGGACGTGCGATCGGCCCAAGGTTATCTGAAGTCACCAAAGCGGCCGGGCGAGCCCAGATTGGTCTTGGTCTGATAAATGCACGCATCCCAGGAGGTCCGCGCTCGTCGGCATGTATTAGCTCTAGAATTACCACAGTTATCCAAGTAACAGATGGAGCGATCAAAGGAACCATAACTGATTTAATGAGCCATTTGCAGTTTCACTGCACTGGCCTTGTGTACTTACACGTGCATGGCTTATCTTTGAGACAAGCATATGCTACTGGCAGGATCAACCAGGTAGTTGCACCTGCTGGAGGGTGGCAACGAGGGGAGCCGCGCGCCCAACTCGGAGCCAACCTTCGCACCCTCTGGGGCTGGCTGCAGGAACCGAGCGTCAAAGAGCGTCCCCAGACGCGTGTGGGTCTGGTGGACAGGTCAGTAACGCGGGCGTCGTGGTGGGTGGGAGCTAGAGGCAGGGCCCAGGCATAACTTGAAGCGGTAGGGGGTTCGCCAGAGGGGGTCAGCACCCCATGGAAAGTGCACTCCGAACTGCTGGAGAAATGTGCTTGGTGGAGGGGCCGCATCATGGCTTGCAGGGGGGACCCCGTCCACTCTGATCTGACCACTGGGGAGCTGCTGGGGTGCTCGGCCTTCGCTCTGCTTAGAGGGGAGAGCCGCCCACACAAAGGGGCCCTCCCCGAGGGGGGCATACCCTTGACACGGTCTCTGCTGGGACATCGCGTGGGGCACAACACCCCACCCCCCCCCCTCCCGCCCCGACCGACCCAGGGAGGTGCACTGGTTTCACCACAGAGCCCAGGCAGCAAGAACGAAGAGGAGCGCAGGCAGGTCCCTCTCACCCGGTCTATAGTCATCGGGAGGAAGGTGACCAAGCCTTCTTGTAATCCTTGTACCCAGAGTGACAGAGTGGGACCTCTCGGCAAAAGCATTCCTATGGCCAGGCTCGGAGAGCAGCCATCTGGTAGGGCAATGCATTCCAATGGGCCTGGACGGGAAGGGCCTTTGACCCCTCCCCGCCTGACAGGGAACCGGAAGGTGCTCAAGGGCATGGGCCAGCACCAATGATCATCCTGGAGCTCTGGCCAGGCCATCTTAGAACTTTCCCCCCCTCCACGTAAGAGGTTTCTCACCCGCCTTGGAGCTTATCACTCCGGGGAGGGACAATCGACCCAGACATGAGACAGGCAATCAAGGCCAGGGGCCAGCACCCCTCTCCCCCAGCCACCCTGCAGCTTTATCAGGGCCCCTTTCAAGCTTTTCCCTGTGGGGAATGATGGTGACCCCAACGGGGCTCCCCGTGACCACCACTGGGTTCAGGGATTTTCAAAATCAGGTACGAGACAGGCGGCCAAGGCCGGGGGGGGGGGGAGCAGCCCCTGCCATCTCCCTGGAGCTCTGGCCGGGCCCCCCCTTGGTGGTTCTCCCACCACATTAGAGCCTTTCCCTCCGGGACTAACCCATAAACACTGTGGAACTCAGGGCCGGCCACTGCGAGCGCATTTATCCCCACATGGGAAAGGGACCCACACAGGGTGCCCCTTGACACACGCACCCAGTCTTGGACTTGACCGAGAACCGGGTGCAACCCACGAATACCATGGAACCGAGGCCGGCGACTGCGCCATTTTCCGGCCCTGGGGGCCGCAGGGTGGCACTTCCACACCGACTATTAAGCCCCCACACAGTGGGGGCTTATTGAACCCGACCGGAAACAAATGCAGGAGCCAGCCACAGCTCGGGCCATCTGATCCACCAGCCACAACTCAGGCCATCTGGGCCGGCAACCTGACGGCCGTGCCTGCCCAGACCCACCGTCCAGGGGCACAGGCTAAAGCTACCACCCCTGCGCCCTGGGGCGGCTTGCAGCTTCTCTTCCACTGCCCTGTCCGGAGATTTAAGGCACCACCTCAAAGGCCCGCGGCTGAGGGTATGCACCTAGGATGGGTGGGAGTTTCCCGTGTGCCCCGTGGCACAGCAGGAGGCAGGATGGAGACCCTTGGCGGCGCCTTACGACAAAAGCTTAGCTCAGAGGATGACAATAGATTGCAGCGAGGTTGCTGCTCTGCTACTTAAGAAACCCTGAACCAGAATCAGATGATTTAACACCACAAACGTGCAGTAAACTATGGGCGAGAGAGGTAGCCCTCTTCTCTCCACACTTGAGCCCCGAGGCGAGCGGCTCTACGCACCAGCCCAAAGGCAGGCTATCCTAGGCCAAAACGAGGCTCGACAGCGCTGCAGTATCGTTACGGTTTAGGGGGATTCTGACTTGGAGGCGTTCAGTCATAATCCCACAGATGGTAGCTTCACACCTTGGCTAATCAGCCAAGCACAAACACAAAATGTCTGAACCTGCGACGCCTCTTGTACTGAGCAGGATTACTATTGCAACAACATATTATCAGTAGGGTAAAACTAACCTGTCTGACGAGGGTCTAAAACCACCTCACGTTCCCTACTAGTGGGTGACCAATCCAATGCTTGGTGAATTCTGCTTCGCAATGATAGGAAGAGCTGACATCGAAGGATAAAAATGCGACGTTGCTATGAACAATTGGCCGCCAAAAGCCAGTTATCCCTGTTGTAACTTTTCTGACACCTCCTGCTTGAAACCCAAAAAGTCAGAAGGATTGTGAGACGCCGCTAGTCAAACGCCCCACCTACCACTGTCCCTGGAGCGGGTTGCGCACAGTGGGCGGCATGAGCTTGGAGCCAGAAGGGAGAGCCCCACGGGGCTCGCCCCCCACCTCACCGGGTAAGTGAAAAACTATGAGTAGTGGTATTTCACCAGCGGCCCGACTAGAGGCACGCTCAATCGGGTCTTCTTTCCCCCTCTGATTCTGCCACGCCCATTCCCTTGCCCGTGGTTTCGCTAGATGGTAGGTAGGGCCAGTGTGAATCTCGTTCATCCATTCATGCGCGTCACTAATAAGATGACGAGGCATTTGGCCACCTTATGAGAGTCATAGTTACTCCTGCCGTTTACTTGCATTTCATTGAATTTCTTCACTTTGACATTCAGAGCACTGGGCAGAAATCACATCGCGTCAACATCCACTGCGGGCCTTCGCAATGCTTTGTTTTAATTAAACAGTTGGGACTCCCCTGGTCCGCACCAGTTAAGTCAGCTGCTAGGCGTTGGCCGAGGCAGAATGTCGGCTCCGAACCCCGGGAGGGGAACGTAGAGAGGCGACCACCGCAGCTGGGGCTATTCACAGGAAGCGCCCGGCTCGCATCTAGAGTGCACCGTCCCCGGGGGGAAGGGGTGGGGGTGAAAGACACCTCGACCAGCCGTGGCGCGAGCCCAACCCCGCTTCGCGACTCAGCTCTTAGAGCCAATCCTTATCCCGAAGTTACGGATCTGACTTGCCGACTTCCCTTATCTACATTATTCCAACATGCTAGAGCTATTCACCTTGGAGACCTGCTGCGGATATGGGTACGGCCCGGCGCGAGATTTACACCATCTCACCTTATTTTCAAGGACTAGCGAGAGCTCACTGCATGTCGCCGAAACTGCAAAACTTTCCAAGGCTCTGCCCCTCTCTCAGGGCGAACCCATTCCAGGGTGCCCTGCCCTTCGCAAAGAAAAGAGAAGCCTCCCCGGGACTCCCGTCGGCTCATTTGCATTACCTCACTAGACGTCACAAGGGTACCCGTCTCCGCCACTCTGGGTTCGGGGATCTGAACCCGACTCCCTTTCGATCGGCTGAGGGCAACGTTCACATGGAACCCTTCTCCACTTCGGCCATCAATGTTCTCGTTTGAATATTTGCGACTACCGCCAAGATCTGCACCTGCAGGGGCTCCACCCGGGCCTTCACCCCAGCTTCCGTGCGCACCACAGCGGCCCTCCTACTCGTCGCGGCTTAGTCCCTGTGGCTCTCAGCACCGGCCGGGTATGGGGCCGACTCTCCTGTACCATCCATTTTCAGGGCTAGTTAATTCGGCAGATGAGTTGTTACACACTCCTTAGCGGATTCCGACTTCCATGGCCACCGTCCGGCTGTCTATATCACCAACACCTTTTCTGGGCGTCTGATGGGCATCGGGCGCCTTAACCCCAGCATTCGGTTCATCTTGCAGCACCAGTTCTGCCCACTGGGCACTTGCATTCAATGCCCGGCTCCACGCCAGCACGCCATGCTTCTTACCCAAAGTTTGAGACTAGATTGAGATCTTTTTGGCCACAAGACCTCCGCTTTACCAGATAAAACTGGGGTTTCCGTGCGCCAGCTATCCCGAGGCAAACTTCGGATGGAACCAGCTACTAGATGGTTTGATTAGTCTTTCGCCCCTATACCCAGGTTGGACGACCGATTTACCCATCAGGACCTCTACGGACCTCCACCAGGCCTAGTTCACCATCTTTCGGGTCCTATCACACACGCTCATTCTCCATCTCCTGACAGAGCGGGCAAGACGGATCGGTGGTGCGCCCACCGCAATGGGATCCCACCGCAATCAGCATGCGCCGGCCCTCACCTTGTTTGCACCAGAGGGTTTCATTCGGCCCGCCGACTCACGTACGTGTTAGACTCCTTGGCCTGTGTTTCAAGACAGGTCAGGTGGTTAACCGACATCACCTCAGACCCCTGGCACCCTTTGTGGGCCTCACCGCCCGGCGGCACGACATGGTCAGGGCACACTAAGAACAGTCCACCAGTCGCATCTGGAGCCGCGTCTCCCGCCGCTGCCCTGGGCATCCCCAAGAGGGGCCAGGATGGTTGCCGAAGAAGGGCACTGGAGCGGTCAATCTTCCTCAGCCCCGCGTACACAGCAAAACTGCTCGTCAGAGGGCTGTAACACTCTCCGCCGGAGCAGAGAGACCCCCGCCCCCCTCCCAGCCGGTTGCGGTTCACCTCCACAGAGGACATGCGCCCTGCGGGGGCCGAGTCTGCCCGGGCCGCAGTCCCGCGAGGGCATCCATCATTCCAGGCGACCAACCTACCTGCTGTGTTGAATCCTGCGGGCGGACTGCATGGACCCCACCAGTTTACCTTTCTACGATTTCATGCCCTCTAGAACTCTCTTCAAAGTTCTTTTCAACTTTCTCTTATGGTACTTGTTAGCCATCCATCTCGTGCCCGTATTTAGCCTTAAATGGAGTTTACCCCATGCTTTGGGATGCATCCCCAAGCAACCTGACTCCAAGAAGACCTTATCCCGCGTGCCAGAGGCCGCTACCGGCCTAACACTGTCCACAGGGTGAGACGAGGCGATGCCAGGGAGTCAGTCTTCTGTACGGCACATTTCCCACACCTGCTGCTGAACGGGGATTCAGCAGGCTCTTCCCTCTTCACTGGCGTTACTGAGGGAATCCTGGTTAGTTTCTTTCCGCCGCTTAGTAATATGCTTAAATTCAGTGCGTCTAAAAGGTCTGTTCACCATGCACTCCTGTTCTGGGTAATTCATAAAGTTCTGATTATATTTTAGTGGCAAAAAGATGCTTTTAATAAACTTAAGGTGCAGGGGAGAGAACAGTCAACACTGGCATATGGGTTGTGAGATAAATGCAAAATGAAATAAGTTCCTAAATAAAAGGAACTGTCGTCCCCTGCATACTTTAAGAAGCTCAATGAATGAGCCAAACAGTTAAGGTTAACTTTTGGACATACTCTAGGTATGTGTTCTTTTTGTTCAAACAAACAATTTATGATCATAAATGGTAAACATCAAGACATAATTTTGAGAAAAGATTTTTTCTTGAGAAAAGAATTTTTCTTCAAATGTAGTTTTATTTTTCAAGGGGCCCCAACACGTTTCGAGAAAAACATCTCTTCAGGGGCATATTCAATCACATCTGAAGAAAGTTTATAGAAAAACATAATTACTTATTTTATAATG
This sequence comes from Ambystoma mexicanum, assembly GCF_040938575.1. Lineage (NCBI taxonomy): Eukaryota > Metazoa > Chordata > Amphibia > Caudata > Ambystomatidae > Ambystoma > Ambystoma mexicanum. The sequence continues at coordinate 382,129,569 of NC_090934.1, read as the reverse complement.
GTGTTTCCAAATAATGTACATTTCCTAAAGACCACAGGGACCCGCAAATAGTACAGAAAGCAGCGACGCAACAGGTGGGGAGCAGGCTAACACTGATAGAAACCCAGCCTCAAGTCCAAGAAGATCAGACTCAACTGAAAGAACAGTACCGACACCACCAGGTCCATCAACTACACAAACACCGGAGGTACCTTTTTTAGGAGGAGACAAACCCGCAGAGGGAAAAAGAAAGCAAAGACCGAAGAACAAATAACAGAATCAATAATCTTGAACATCTCGAACAAAATACTTACCAAAAGCCAGATGGACACATTGAACCTCGGAATCTCCTTCATCCCCACAAACAAGACTAGTATCTTTGAAGAAGAAGTAAACCTCTTTAAACTCATCAGAAAGATGGAACTTAAGGTATTCTTTGACAGATTAGCAGATTTGGGAGAGTAGAGATCCAAATCAGACTATCTAGAAATGAAAAATAAGAGCACTTTCCATCCCCAAATTAATCATCCAGTCATAAATCTTTTCAACCTCAAGACCAAAAAAGATGTGAAACGGTTGAAATACAACAATACCAAAAGAATGAACATCAGAAGTCACCAACTCAAAATGATAAAGGAACTATCCGATGACACTACAGTAACACTCAAACCAGCAGACAAAGGAGAAGCTCTGGTATTAATGGATACAAACTTTTACAATGAAGGCTGTCTCAGACTCCTACAAGATCAACGGACATATCTAGTGCTGGATAATGATCCCATCATGTCCATCAGCACCATTATTAAAGAAACAATCAACAAAGCTTATGAACATACAAAGGACTTCCTAATAAAAAAAAAATCCCCCTAACACCAGTTTTTTTACGCACTACCGAAGGTACACAAAGATCTCAATAATCCGCCATCCCGACCAATAGTGGCAGGTACGGAAAGCATTTTCCATCCACTCGCAATCTATTTGGACATGGCTCTACAACCACACGTACAAAAAACATCCACCTATCTAAAGGATACAGCTCACATTTTACGATTACTCTGTGAATTTCAGACAACAGATACTAACCTTATATTATTTACACTTGACGTCAATAGTCTATGTACATCCATACCTCACCAAGATGGCATAGAGGCCCTGGAATGGTTTCTACTCAGACAGAATGATGCCCTTATACATAAAGTCTTCGCATTAGAACTAATCAGGATCATCCTTTACAACAACTACTTCAGATTCAACAGCAAATACTACCTCCAAATATCAGGTACATCTATGGGCTCCTCTGTAGCACCATCCTACGCAAATATATTCATGTTTCACTTTGAATACAACTTTGTACTAGATAAAGAACCATGGAAAAGCAAGATTACATTTTGGAAACGATTCATCGATGATATTTTTGATATTTGGCAGGGCACCACTGAAGAATTACAAGAATTCCTTATATATCTCAACAATTGCCAGGAAAGCATTTCCTTTACATTAGAAATTGGAAAACCGGGTGTCCACTTCCTAGATGTACAAGTAGAATGGAAAAATACTGAATTCTGTACGAACATCTACAAGAAACACACTGATGTGAACAGCGTCTTACACTTTGTCTTTGAGGTGAAGTGGATGCAAGCTGCCAATTTGCCATTCAGTCAATTTCCCCGTATGGAAAATATCACATCTGACCCCATGATACTACAATCAGAACAGGCAATCATGAAAGAAAGATTTAAAAAAAAAAAAGAGGATTCCCAGAGGAAATCATTGTCAAAGCTATATTACGGACAAGTACAGTAACCAGAGAAAACCTACTACAGGATAGACCCAGGAAGGATACAACAAGACTCATTCACACCCTGAAATACTCAAGCCAAAGCTATCAGGTGAAAAGAATTATCAACAAAAATTGGGATCTCATAAAATCGGACCCCAACCTAAACAGATTATTTACAGGTCCACCGATGTTAGCCTATAAGAGGGGCAAAAACTTCAAAGATAGCCTGATTAGGGCAGAAAGAACGAACAAATCTACACAAACACTGAGGAAACAAAAAACTGGCACATACGCCTGTCTTAATTGTTAACATTGCATAAACCTGATCAAAGGTGACCATATAAGACATCCCAACAGCGGAAACAAAATTATGCTGAAAGATTTTTCAACCTGCAAAAGCAAAAGTGTAATTTACGCCCTAAAATGTCCATGTGGGAAACACTACGTTGGGAAAACAATACGCAAGGTACGAGAAAGATGGACCGAGCACAAGTCCAACATAAGAACAGATAACATCAAATCCCCAGTAGCAAGACACTTCAAAGAAAATGGACATAACACTTCCCAAGTACGAATGGTGGTTCTCGAAGTTATTCGAGCTGCACCCAGAGGAGGAAACCTAGCCAAAAGATTGGCTCAAAGAGAATTATATTGGATACACAAATTGGACGCAATGACACTGTTGGGTCTAAACGAAGATTTCTACTTGGGACCATTTCTTTAGATATCCCACCAAGGACTAAGCATATTACTTAAACACAACCACTCCTTCCTACAATTAACCACTATGGTTATGTTGGTCAGTACAAATATTAAGACCACTAGATATAACATAGCAATAATGTTTTATGATACAAGTACTGAATATTATCCTGGAGTCTAGTACCAAGTAGACTGTAAATCTCACGATTGAGAGACAAAACACAAGAATAATGGATTTCTTGGACTATGTTATTTGTTAATTGTTATGCCTCCAATATGACTACATACAACATAATTTAGATGTTTTATGATGTAATTACTGGATTCTTTCTTGGAGTCTAGGACCATATAGACTGTAAGTCTCACGATTGAGAGACATAACACAAGAGTAAAGGGTTGCCTTGATTTTGTGAACTGAAAAATGTGATGCCTCCTATATGATTTGTTTACCAGATAATGAATACGATTGGACACTCATACAAATTGTACATCTCTTATATGGAATAGGAGGAGAACCTGTTTCAATATGATATTACGTCAACTTCATCCTAAAACATTACCCACACTGGAACACTAGTGGTCAGGTATACACTAGTTCTTAGACTGGAATTGTCACTAATGTTTGAATTTCAGCTACATCTACTTATGATTATTAAGGTGATCTTCACCACTTACCTCTTTTTATTCTAACATTAACTAAATGTTTAGCTCTCGCGCTTACGCACGCATGACATCACCATGTTTACATGTGTGACGTCACGTTACGTTAAAATGTAATGACGTCACTGCTAAGCGCCGCTTTCTAAAACGGCCATTTTGTAAGCCATTCCATACTCTGGAACGGCGGCATGAAGATCTTCTTCTCCTTTACACGTTTCCAAAAGGTAAGCATCAGTCCACTATGGACTCTGGTACTCTCTTTCTAAGTCCTTGCTACTATAGGTGACAAGTTAGTTCACATATGTGATGCTTTACGTACTTCCATATACCATTTTCTTTTAAAGGCTATATTTCGTATTCTCTTAGATTACTTATGTCCTAGTTGACAGCCACGAAGCACGAGGCATCCGTGTCTATGCCATCTTTCCTCCAGACTATCCCTAGTCGTCACCAGCCATCTTCTTGGCCTGTTCTAGTCAACACAAAGGGTAAGACGTTATACCTCCTTAAAAAACCATCACTATCTATAGCTTAGATTTGTATCTTGAGGCTAATTATCCATACAACAATAGAGGTTTTCACCTCCTATACTCTCAAACACAACACATCCATGATACAGAGTTGATATTGGGTAACACTTCTGAATAAGTACTCCTAGTACAATGTACAATTGAGAGCAATGAGCATGCAATAGTTAATTTTGGTTAACATAACAGTGAATGTATCGCAGTAACCTTCATTTCTTGCTTAATTTGATGACACATGCTGTGGTTAAACACCCATGAGATAGGTGTGTAAATTGAGGATCTATTGTTTGTTTATTTATTTTACTTTAGGAAATGTACATGATTTGGAAACACCATTATAAAATAAGTAATTATATGTTTTTCTGTAAACTTTCTTTAGATGTGATTGAATGAAAAATTGAATATGCCCCTGAAGAAGAGATGTTTTTCTCGAAACGCATTGTGCCCCTTGAAAAATAAAACTACATTTGAAGAAAAATGATTTTCTCAAGAAAAATTATTTTCTTAAAATGATGTCTTGATGTTTACCATTTATGATCATAAATTGTTTGTTTGAACAAAAAGAACACATACCTAGAGTATGTCCAAAAGTTAACCTCAACTGTTTGGCTCATTCATTGAGCTTGTGAAAGTGTGCAGGGGACGGGAGTTCCTTTATTTAGGAACTTTTTAGTTTTGCATTAAATTCAGCGGGTCGCCAAGTCTGATCTGTGGCCGTAGTCGGGGAGCACAAAGCTTGGGGCAGCTGCCCTCGGGCCTGTATGGGGGGGTTGCCTCAGCCCTGTGCATCTGGCGCAGCCGAGTGTGCATTGTCCCTATCTGCGGCCGAAGCCCACGTGGTCGTGAGGCACGCTGTTAGGCAAAGTTTGTATGCAGTACCCTCTGGGACCACTACACACAACTAGAACTACAGGTGTAAGCGAAACCAACTTTTGGTATAAGTCTGTACCACACAGTTTTTGGTAGCGAGCTGAGCAGCCAGGCTTATCTCAAGAGGGAATATGAGCTTGTAAGGTTGTTACACAGAGGTCTATAAGTACAAGTTTTCAGATAGATACTTATACTCAAGGTTTCTTGGTAAAACACTTATTCATTTATAAAGCATTCACTAAATGAGGCAACCAATATCACATAGAAATTATACTACAGTACTGATTGCTAAGCAGTTGCGCTCCCTTGAAGTAGGAGCAAAATAGCATTGAAGTAGGAGCAAAAAGGCATACATTAATAAAATGAATATTACAGTTACAATAGTGCAAATAGTTTGAGTTCAACAGAGGAGTTGATTCAATGCAATAGGTAAGCCAAAGTCAATGGGCTAGTGTCTTGTATAAGTGGGAACGGTTCTGGTATTTAAAACTGAAAAGTCTTTGCCACTGTTCTTAGAAGTAGTTCACGGAAGAAAGGTTTGTATGTCGGGTCACAAGCTGACTAGGCCTGCAAGTTGCCAAAGTTGTACGCACTTTCGCAGTGAGAGGTAAGTTCTCTCGGTTGGGTTTTCACAGTACCTTATATTGAAGAAAAAGATGCAGCTGAAGATTTCTGCTCCTGGCACTTCCTGCAGATCTCGCTGTTCCTGAGCCTAGGTCGTGGGGACAAGAGGGAGGACGTCGGGGGACTCCTGCACTGCACGTGGACTGGTCACAAAGCTGGCAAATCTTCGATTCCGGTTGCTGTTCTTTAAGCACAGAAGCTGGTGTCCTTCCCCCTGGATAATCCTAACCAGCTCCGAGAATGGTATCCAGGTGGTTTACGAGTTGATTGGTCCTACCAACTCAAAGGAAGGCGTCTTCCTTGAAGGGCTTCTCTGTCGAGGTGAACTTGGCGATTCATACCCGGAGCAGGGCTCCACTGGGCCAACCAACGGTCCAGTAGTTGCAGCAGCCGTCCTCTTCCAGCTCGTCTTAGGTTCTTTGGTTCCAGTGGTGGACTCCGCTTTCCAGTCCAAGAGAATCACCTTTTAAACAGTTTTCTCCCATTCATTCCAGCCTAGCTGCCACTCACCCAGCAGGGTGGCTCTCCTTGCCGGACAGTTAGCCAGCCAATCACGCCAGAGTGCATTTGGGTCTCCTAGGAGACTAAGCACAGGGAGTTTTGGGCACGTCCCTCACTTCATGCCCACCCCAGACACTCGGGTGCCAGAGGCGGTCTTCAGTCCTGAAGCGCGCCAAAGGCATAGGAACAAAGGGACCAAACCTAGTTTCATGCGCAGAGACAAACTCTAGAAGAGCCTTTCCAAAAAGAAATAGCGAAAAAAGTAGACTGGGTCCTGTTTAAACAAAGGGGGCTAAGACGCCATCTTGAAAAACATGGCTCCCGTGATTTTTAGCTACCGGTTGTTCCCTTAGGGAGCACTACAGGTGAGAGCAATAAATCCCCTTTGGTATCAATCTGCACCACAAAGATTTAGTTGGTAGCTGCGGCTGAGCAGTCAGACTTATTTCAAGAGGGAAATGAGCAGTATTCAGGGTTAACACAATAGGCCTACAGTACTATGGCACAAGGAAACACTGACCAAAATTTGTATTAAAAAGTAGATATATATTTATTTTATACACTTCTAGGAAAACACATTTATCACAGTCATCAAGCAAGTTAAAATAAGTCAACGAAAAATCTACACACTCCCTAGTTAAATTGTAGACCAAGTGAACCAGAGTGAAAACTGAGCAAAACGGCACAGTGAAAACTACACACAAGGGAACCTCTAACAATTTCTCACAAGGGAGGGAAAGCACAAGTTATATAGAAATAGCTTCTTACACACCCTAGCAACACTTCCCGTAAGGTTGTGAACCAATTTAAGCCAGACAGTGCATCAGTATAGAATATACTTAAATGAAAACTGAGCAAAATGGCATTTCACAAGGTTCACTAATGGGAAGAAAGGGTAGTTATCAGAAGCAGAAGCACCAACACATTTCGAGTTGAAAATCAATCTAATCAATCTGCCCCTTTGTGACTGTCTTTTTTTAATATAATGGTTTTGTAGCTGAAGGCAGATCTAACAAATGTAGGCAGAGTCAGTAGGCCTGTGCCAGAGTCAGTGGTACAGGGCAAGGGCCCAGGAGCAAAATGTTCTTGTAGCTGCAGTCAAGTCGTTGGTTAACGATTTTGAAAAGGTGGATGCAGAAAGCGAAAGACAATGTTAAGAGAGAGGGGCGGCCAACCCAACAGGCAGGCAAAGGATTTAAAACACCTTTAGTGCTACCGCGAAGGGCGGCCTGGCGGAACAATGCACCTTTAAAATGAAGAAGTGGCTCCTGCGGTGGCGGTTGTTTCCGGTAGTTCCTGCAGTTTGGGGGATTCAGCAGAGGAAGAGAGGCTCTCCTTGTGGAGGAAGGTTCGAGTTACTGCACTACCCAGGGATGAAACCAGCCGCGGTGCTGCCCGACGAATAAAAGGTACGCTCGATTCAACCAAGGCAGGTCCAGGAAGACGATTGGCAAACTGGTTGGCCCCACCAGCTCAAGGGAAGAAGGTTCTTTACTCCTCTTTGGCTTCTTAGTTCCAGTGGCGACGTCTTGCTCTTCCAGTCCTCAGGACAATGCTTTTATGCAAAAAGAGCCCCAGTCATACAGCCTTGCTGTCACTGACACAGTGGAGTGGTCATCTTGGCGGGAGACCCTCCAGCCTATCAGGATAGAGTGCGACATGGGTTGCGTAGGCAACCCTGTCCAGGGGTCCTACTCCCCCTCCCACACAACAGACCCACCCCAGACTCAGTGGCGCCGAAAGGAGGGCATCTTGGCAGAAGCCCGCCAAAAGGACGAACAAAGGATCCCTGACCTGGATTAGGAGTTTAGAGAAAGACACGAGAAAGAATGTATATTAAAGTTCTGGCAAATAAAACGTACCGGAGTAAAGGTAATATAACAATAAACCGGCGTTATTTTAGAGGCTGTCAGAAAAAGTGGTAGCCTCGAACAATGGCAAAATCCCATAGGAAAATATTTGCGGTCAAACATTTACGGTAGTAACCACTGCCACCAGCCAGAAACTTTAGAGAGAGGGACTGTACGGTAGCCCCTCGAAAATGAACATAAGGGAAAAACCATTAACCCTTTACATTACCTCCATAGTAAGAAGGGTTGTACTGGTTTAGTTCATAGAAATTGACTAGTAAAGTCAATTGGGACTTTACATGCCCTGGGAGACAGTAGTCAGTCCCGGGTATGGAGTCTATGTTTGGGGGTCGCTACGACACCCCTGTGTCACTGCACTGAGGGTGCTGTGTAACACATGTGAATAAAGATGGTTCCTATGGGGTTGAGAAAATCCCATAGACATTAAACACAAAAATAGCCTTAGTACACACATAGCAAAAATGCCTAAGAGTGGGAAAAATAGTCTTACTCTTAGCAGGTGAAAAGAAACAAACCCTTCAAATACAGCAAAGCTGCTGGGGGACTCTATAGGTAAGGGAAATTAGCCATAGAATGAGAATTCTCCCTAACACGGGTGTTCGCAGTCAGGAAAAATCATGGTAGTTGGTTGTAAAACCACTACCACCAGCCATTTCGAGAGGAAAGGGTAGTATTTGACTGCTACATGAATTTCTAGACACAGGGGATACTAGGCAACCCCTCCAGCACTCCATTGTAAGATAGTGTGTGCTGGGTCTAGGAATTGAAAAAGACTGGTAAAGTCAATTTAACTTTACATTCTCTGGGAAACAGTAGTTTATCCCAGAGAAGGTATTTAAACCTTGGGACAGCCTAAAAGGCTTCCCTGCGTCACTGCACTGAGGGTGCTGTGTGACACACATGAACAGATGATGCCTATGGAGTTATCTAAAACCCCATAATCAAAAAACACAGAGTAAAACACACATGAAAATACATGAGAGAGTGGGAAAAAAAGTCTCTCACGCTTTCCAGGTAAAAAAAATCAAGTCTTCAAAATCCAGCAAAGTTGCTGGGGGTCTCTAAGGTGAAGGAAATGAATGAGCACATTTATGAGAATTCTCCCTAACACCCAAGATCCATGGCCATCCTGAGCTGGCAGCCGTGGGACACCACATACAGCCACACACAGCATGGCCAGGTGCCCAGGGTAGGGCGAAGGTCCACCAGGCTTTTTTAAGGCCCACTGCTGCCGCCGCCGCTACCAAATCCGGGGCGCGCCGGCCACCCGGCCCTCTCAAAACCCGCATGAGGCCGGGAAACTGGGGAGGCCAGGATGCGCCAGCAATGAGCCGGCGCACCAGGTCCAGGGATCCTGCAACGGTGTGGGGTGTGACCTTAGGGAGGGGGGCGAAGGGAACAGGGCCCCTGCGACAGCCCCAGCCACGCCCCTGGGAGGGAATCCCGGGACAACTGATGTACAAGCGACCCTCAGACAGGGGTAGCCCCGGGAGGAACCTGGGGCCGCATGGTGCGTTGAAGTGTTAATCAATGTGTCCTGGAATTCACAGTAATTCTCGCAGCTTGCTGCGTTCTTCATGGGCGCGCGAGCCGAGTGATCCACCGGCAAGAGTCACATGCAACTTTTTTTCCAGGCGTCAACCTGATCCTGCCGGTGCAGGAGAGGCCGTGGGAAGGCACGCCGCCTGGGATGAGACAGCCCAGCGCCCTGTCTAGCTCGGCTAAGACCATTGTGGTTTTAAAATGAATCCAGGCGCTCAGCCCGGGGAACCTGCACAGCGCTTCCAAGGGTGATGGAGGCAGGTCGCACTGCACTGGTCCGATCCACTCATCCTTCCCCGACACCCTCTGCTCCCCTTTTGAGGGGTTTGGGGGGGCGGCTGGGGAGGGCAGACGGCAAGGTGGTCCAGAGACAGCACAGGCAAAGGGGGGTGGGGGTCGGGTGGGACCGCTAGAATCTTCAACGCCCAGCTCGGCCACACGGGGCCGCGCTCCAGGTACCTGGGTAAGAGGGAAAGTCACCTGCCACACCAGCAGACCTGGCCTTCGCTCACCCACAGATTTCCTTCGGCTGCCCACCAATGCCCACCCGCTGGTGGGTCAGAGAGAGGAGTGCACACCCGGGCCAGCGCAGCAGCCGGTAAGGAGGCTGCACGGGGCTCCCTTTCTGGTGCGTGGTTGGGGACATCCCCAGCAGGTTAACCCAACCCTGCCAGGAGTTCCTGTCCATCTGCTGGGTCGTGGACCCCCCTACGGTGGAAAGGAATCCCCGCTCCCTGGCACCTGGTTGCCCACGCACCCCGGACTGCTCTGAGAGAGGTGCCTCGGGCTGTGGGTGTGCGCGTCTGGGATGCAACCGAAGTCGGGCCAGCGGCTCTCCCTCAGGCTGCTCCGCTGTTAATGATCCTTCATGCCCCCACTCACAAGCAGATAATCCAGCCCCAATTCACACTCAAATGCCCCATTTCTCCTTCCAAACACATGTTCCAGATTCAAATGCCACCTCCCCCGACCCACATGCCACCATCCCTCCCTCTGAAACCACACAGACACCAACATCCGTCACTCATACCTACACCAAACAAAAGAAAACCTCTCAGAGCCACACTCATAGGCTTCACCCCTACCTCTAGACTCACACGGCGCCATCCGCCCTCTCTCTATACCCACACCCGATTTCTCCATCCCTTTGATATACACATGCTCCCACCCCTCCCATAAACCAACATCCTTCTCCCCTGACATACATAACCCATCCCTCTATTCACACCCAAATGCCCCCCTTCCTTCCCAACAAAGTGCTCCAGCCCTCCCTCAGGCCCACATGCTCCATCATTCCCTGACATGCCCCCATCATATGCCATGTCCCTCCATTCCAGATCAACAATGCCCCCCTCCGACCCAGACTCCACCAAGATGCCCAATCCCTTCCTCAAGACCCATACCATGATGCCCCATCCTCCTTCCACACAGCAAGATGCCCCATCCCTCCACCGACCAATGAGGACCCATCCCTTCCTCTCAGACCCACACCAATAAGCCCCATCCCTCCCTCCGATCCACACCAAGATGCCCTAACCCACCCTCCAGATGCACACAGATGTCCCCATCTCACCCACACCAGGATGCCCCAATCCACCCTCCAGGCCAACAGATGCCCCATACCTGTTTCAGATCCACACTAATGTGCCACCATCCATTGCAGACCCCAAGATCCCACCATCCACAGCAAGATGCCCCCATCCCACCCTCCAGACCCACACCTAGATGAACCACCCCTCCCCAGACAGACCAATGTCCCCAATTCCTCCCATGAAACCCACACCAATGTGCCCCATCACCTCCCTCCAGACCCACACCCATATGCCACCTTGCAGACCAACAGATGCCCCACACCTGTTCCAGACCGACACCAATGTGCCCCCATCCATTGCAGACCCCAACCAAGATGCCACCATCCCTCCCTCCAGACCCACACCAATAAGCCCTTATCCCTCCGAGACCAATGTCCCCGTACCTCCCACCAAACCCACACCAATGTGCCCCCATCCCCTCCCACCAGACCCACACTGATGTCCCCATCCAACCCAAACCAGGATGACTCATCCCTCTCTGCAGTCCAACACCAATGTGCACCCATCCATTGCAGACCCCACCAAGATGTCCCCATCCTGTCCTCCAGACCCACACCTGGATGAACCATCCCTCCCCCAGACACAGACCAATGTCTCCCATCAAACCCACACCAATGTGCCCCCATCCCTCCCTCCAGACCAACAAACAACTTTGCACTGAACTGGAGTTGTAAAATTGTTAAAACAAGTAGAGTGCACTATTCGTTGGCAGGTATGTGTCTCTTCATTCTGTACAAGATTATGCAATGTGATATACTATGTTTGTTTGAATTTCAAGATATTAGGGGTGAAGTTAAGCCTGCTCTGAAGAAGGACATAGTCCGAAATGCATAGACAAGGGCCTCTGCTGGTGAAATGATTGAACATTACAATCTGGAAAATAAATTACAAAGTGATTGAACTTTAAGTACAGCATTTATGTCAATCCGTTTTCCTTGTTGACTGACTGCATAACTACTACCACGAATTTGATCTATTTATAACACCAACTCTGAAGTAGTATTCACTACATAATAGGCGTCTCCAAGCTCAGTGGATTTTCCACTGAGCAATTTCTGCCACACCAATATGCCCCCATGCCCCCTGCAGAACCACACCAATGTGTACCGCCCCTCACACCAATGTGCCTACATCCACTCCCTCCAGAGCCACACCAGGATGCCCCATCCCACCTTCCAGAACAACAGATACCCCATACCTGTTCCAGACCGACATCAATGTGCCCCCATCCATTGTAGACCCCACCAATAACCCACCATCCATGCAGCAAGATGCCCCCATCCCTCTCCCAGACCCACAATGTGCCACATCCCTCTGCAGACACAGACCAATATCCCCCATCCCTCCCATCAAACCCACACCAATGTGTCCCCATCCCCTCCCGAGCCACACCAAGATGCCCCATCCCACCCTCAGATGACCCATGCCACCCTCCAGACCAACAGATGCCCCACACTTGTTCCATACTGACACCAATGTGCCCCCAATCATTGCAGATCCCACCATCCATCCACACAAGATGCCCCATCCCTCTCCCAGACCCACAATGTGCCCCCATCCCTCCCCAAGACCCACAATGTGCCTCATCCCTCTGCAGACACAGACCAATATCCCCCATCCCTCCCATAAAACCCACAGCAATGTGCCCCATTCCCTCCCTCCAGAGCCATACCAAGATGTCCCTTCCCACCCTCCCAACCCACCCCCCTCCAGACCCACAACACTGAATCCCTATCCCTCCCTCCAGACCCACAGCAATGTGCCCCTCCCTAAAACACACCCTCATGAAACATTCAATTACTCGATTAGCCTAGCCCCCTTTGATCAGTTAAACACCACTTTTCTCAGCCCTCCATAACTTTCACATTGAATATCTAGCTGAACATGATTTTCAAAGTCAATGTAATTTTCTGCTCCCCCGTCTCAATCTGGTGTCTTGCAAGAACGTGGCAGCCAAGAGCATACAGATTGCTGCTGCTCTTGCAGCCTGCGCTTTCCCGGTTCCCGCTCAGAGTAATGACGAGGGACAAGACCAAACCTGACGCTTCAGGGTCTTTCAGAAACGTTCTTCTTGGGGTTACTCCCAGAAACCAGGAGTCGGCGATTTCCATCTAAATAGATGATGTTCGCCAAAACTTCCTACAAATGCCGCTACAGACCTACCACTACAGCAAAGCACCACTAACAATAAACCCACACCATAAAATAGCCACCACACCTCATACATTCCCCTTACCCAACACCTCATTCAAATATTCCCTCGTAAATCCAACAATACCCAAAAACTTCTCTGCCGCCCTAACTTTAATCATCATTTTCTCAGTCTTACTCTGCGAATTGTTCTGAAAAGAACAATTAATAACCTCAATCATGAACAACAAAAACTTCTCCTTCGTCAACACCAATAAATCACCCACCACCAATGGCTGCACAACACAATCCACAGGAACAACTGAAGGGGGCAAGAGCCCATCCCCAGTTAGACAAACCTTCTCAACCTGATCCACACCAGCAGCTGGCAACCGCATAACAGCCTCTGCATAAGACAAATTGTGAGACACTCTCACGGACTGTACTTGAACCTCTCGAACATACACAGGACACCCCTTGAACATAACAGTGATCTCCACCACAGTTACTACTTACAGGTACCGTCTCACTTAAACACTCGTTGATATCATGCCTACCGCCACACTTCGCACAACACTGCTCCCCCCTACAAACACCGGCTACATGACCAAACTTCTGACACTGAAAACAACGCAAAGGAGGGGGCACATATTTTGCCACCTGGAACCTCTCAAATCCAATCCACAAAAACCAGGGCACCTCCACAGACTGAAACACCAAAACAGTAGTCGAAACTACAACCCCATCCCCATTCCTAGGACCCAACCTACGTACCCCAACCACACCAACACCCTTAAGCTAAGACATCAATAAGTCCAAATCAGTACTAGCCGGAACACCATAAACCACCCCCTTACCACTAACCACACGAACAGGCGGAACAGAACACACCACCGGAATCCCCACCACCTTACGCAAACGCAACATGATCTCCTGCTGCTCAAAAGACACACAGCAAACTAAAAGCTTACCTCCACTCACTTTACGGATAGATCGAGGTGAATAAGCCCACTCCTCCACTGAAATCGCAATCTCCATCGGGCACACCTGCCTGAAATCCCGACCCTCCACAGTACTGGCCACAAGAACCACAAAAGCCCTCTCCTCCGAAGCACCAACCCCCTTACTCGGTACACGAGAACCAACATCGAACACCGCACCACCACCCGCAACTCCCACCACCTCAGAACAAAGAAGCTCTGCCTCTTCCTGCTCCAACACAGAGAACCTTGAAGACACAGTGACACCATTGCCAACACCCACCCCATCCACAGAAGACCGACTTCTAGACACATCCTACGACTTACCCCGCTTCCTAGCAGGGACTGACTGCCACTCAGAACCAGAATCACTAGAATCCGAATCCTCCATCAACAAAAAATTGAGAATGCAACCCGACCTCTGCTGCGCCCATCAAACTCCTCTCACATGCCCCACCTGAGACTATCACTCGCCCGGTCAGTCTATTCCAATTACCACTCACATGCTGCGATACATCAATTCCTACCACAAAACAGTCATTCTTCCATAACTCCCTCACACGCTTCCCCCTTCTCCGTCCTATGCACCCTTCATCCCTGCCGTGTCACAAACTTCGCACCCGACCGGCCCTCCTGTAGCAAGTCCCCTCCATCCTCATCGATTCCGCATCTGCCGATGTAGTGTCTACACTGTACGAGGCTCGCTCGGATTCGGAAACATTGCAGAAAAGTTCTGGAAGTCACGTGAATAAAAGTGGGCTGGCCGTTGTTATGGTCCTTTTCTCGGATGGGAACTACCCACTACCCTGCTCAGACCGAATGTTAGCCCACTGAATGCTGTACAGGCACGTCCTTCTTCTATGTCCAATGTGTACCCCGCTTAGAGAACGTCTTCTGTGCGTGCTGAAGTCATTCCGTGAAGGGGAAAATCAAAGTGGCTTTGGCGGGAAGGCGGGGCAATTCCATCATGCAACGCGTTTGTGACATGGCGGCACCAACAGGCATGGAGCGGAGCTTTACCGAATTGAGTGGGGCTGAGCGCGAGACCCGTAGGAAGTACCGTGAGATCAGCGTGCGTGCTGGTGAGCGGAAACCTGTATTGCATAAAATCATTAGTAAACGTTACTAAAAGAGAACGTTTACTAGTCTAGTGTTTAAAATAAGAAAGACCAGTTCTGCTCTTCGGTGTCTCTCCCTTGTCATAGCTGTCAATGTATTGCTTTCCCTCAGTGACGTTTCGTTCTGTTAATGTGTTCTCCCTCTTAAATGCTGCTGCCTGCTTCTTGCATGTGTCGTTCATTGGTTCTTGCCTCTGTCAATGTCGCTCCCTAGTTTATTATGATTACAAGCACAAGTATACGGCTACAGATTCACAGTGCTACTTGGCAAAGCGACCGGTTGAATAACTCCTAGTTTCGAATGTTGCAGCGCGGTAGCAGCACCCCGCTGAAAGAGGCACACTTGCATTCAAGTGTGGGAGGCATGGATCGATTACTTAGTGGGAATCTTTATTACTCCCAGTCCACCTTTTCTTTATTGCCCATGTGTTTCACCCCTCTCCCAAATCGATGGAATGGATAAAGTTGGTATCTTGTATGCATGCTACTGCGAGCATATCGCTCCCAGTCACCATTATGGATCCGTTTTTATTTTTCCACCCATCAATTGGAACTCTGGTGCCAGGGACCTGGTCAAGCCCTTTCAATTGAAAGTGGTCTCGAGCAGTCTTGTAATACGGCACTATATCCATGACTCTATTTTCCTTCTGGGACATAAAATGTGCGCTTTGCAGCGATCGCATTACAAGCTTTGTTTTCTCTTCCCACGGTATATTTTAATTTTTTATTTATAAACATACCGTTTTATTACAAAAACTCTTGTTTCAAGATTCAACGTCAAAACATCCAGAGTTAAGAACCTCCAAATATTAAGATTATCCAATATTTCCATCAGTCATGGTACCAGGAACATAAGGAGTGATCAAAACTCCAGCAAGACCTTCTAATATAAGAGGGTAGGTAAAATGTCCTTGATTGAAGTAAGGGCCAGTGGGTCTGGGCAATCTAAGTTTTCTGTTGGTCGGCCTCTCCTTTAAGATTCCTTAAGCCAAGGTTCCTCGTTTCTCCAAAGACATGTTAGCCTTTTGGTTCAATAGGGGAATCTTTTATCAGTGGGCTGTCTTTGAGTCTTATCTTAAATATCTCCTTTAGGAAGGTTGCCAAGCATCTATTCATGGAAGGGCTATTTCCTCCATACAGGGGCTCCCACCAATGCTGGCCATGTTCTTCATTCTTTCATACAGTAGATGTGTTCTCTCGCCTTAATTCAGGACAGTAAAGGATCAAGTGTTGTAGTGTTTTGTCGCACTTGTTGCAAAGTCTGTACGCCTTAACGTTGACCCTTCCCCCATCTCGACAGTGCATAGATCTTGTATGGAGGACGTTGAGGCGGAATCTCAAAAGCAAGTTTCTTGAGGTAGGGTCTGAAAATCTTTTTAGATAGGCTGGTAGAACATTAAGGCTATTGGTCAGGGTTTTCAATGGTGTGATGAGAAGAGGCCGACCTTTTTGATTCTGTTTCCGACCAGTCAACCGCCCATAATGTTCGTTTGACCAGTAGAGGGTTTTCAGAGTTTTAATTTTTTTTAAAGTCCCAATTGGGTCAAAATTTCAAGGCATCTGCAGTTCCATTCATTGAGAGTCCTGTCAAAGGAACTTTCCAGCCTGCACTTGATGATGTTGCCACGGTATATACAGAGTGCTATCGCCTCATTGCCTTCTAACACTAGTTCGACTAATAAGGCTTATAGCTCTTCAGTGGGCATTTAGTGTTTAAGCTCCCTGCTGGCTGGCTGGCTCATGATATTCAGCGGCTATTAACCTTTTCTTTGTCACCATTGTAATGTATACACCCTACAGGTGCCTCAGACTGTTTTCAATGTAAGCAGGGAGCCTCCCACCATCATGTTGAAATGGGCCCCACACATCTTCAGCTGAGCCTGTCTGGTGGGTAGCTGCTCTACCTGCTGTTATTGCAGGGGTCTCCAGCCTATATGTTAGCAAGAGTAGTTGAGGGCCAATAGGAGGCAACTACTGGCTGGCAATTACTGGCTAAAGCTATCTGGGTGGGGTATGTTCATAAGCAAGATCTTCAAAAACATCTTTATTTTATAATAGCGGTCACATCAGAATGTAGTAAACTGATTGGGACATTCAATGTGAAGGCTTGACCAAATGCTATCCACTAGTATTCTGGTGTGTAACAAAGCAATCTTGTCTTCAGTGGTGGAAATGGAAAGAAATTGGTGGCAATCCCACAAGGGGTGGAGTTTGGGGTGGACGGTGCCCGAGTAGGCGGAGTTTAGTGGGGGATTGGAGCTGGCAGTTGACCTCTGTGCAAAGAAAATGTCCAAAATAATAGTTTAAAACTGCAATTTCTTTCATGCTGCTTCTTTTCAAAACTACATATCAATTCCACTTCCCTAGCCCTGGTGGTGATTTACTTCACTATGCAGATAATAGTTTTGACCAGTGTTGCTGAGTAAATATTCTTTAAAATGCACAATTTGCATCCCATTTTATAAAACAAACCTCCCCCTTGGGTACTATTCAAACAGGGTCAGAAAAGGAATGAATTGCCATTTACAACTATGGGCCACTTTTTCATTGGTGCCTGAGACAGTTTGTATGGCCCAGTCTGACCTTGCTCAGTACATGTATTCACAGGATGATCGGCACACACAGGAGCAAACTGTAGCAGCCATCTGTGCACCTAAACTACCAACAGCAATGTTAGTCTGCACTGTGATCTGAGCTCATGCAGCAGAGTAGTTTAAGCAGACTGTGAAAGAATCATTAAGAAGAGCAATTACTCTAGCTAATGGTGAAAGAGCAGATAATCTGTGGGGAAATCTTGGTTTAAACCGAGAGATTGTCCTGCAACCTCGCATTCTTTAAACCTGCTGATTTCTGTTGGCCATAAGCAACGTTTTCTTGGACTTGAACCACACCAGGCACTGCAGCTCCCCCTCTGAAAGCAGTTGGGTGGTTGCCTCGTGTGGGATAGTTTCAATGTTTAATAGGGGTATTTATTTATTCATGCAATTATTGTCGGATACAGGTATCTGACAAACATTGCATAAATAAACCAGGTCGTGGCTGACGACTGTAACTTCCTCTTGTGACCCCTTGCACAGGCACACAAGAGGAAGTTAGCTTGCTTTTCCTGCAGCTGTGACCTGTATCAAAGTGAGTCAGAGTGGTAAGTCTTGTGTCAAAGATGACTCGCACACCTGCAAAGAAGCAAAGTTGCCTATAATGCATGTCAACTCCCCACACCCCACTCCACCTCCCCTCCCATCAGAATGCAGGCCCAATACCATTTAGTGACTAATGGCCCTGCATTAGCATTTTTGTGCGCTACATCCTGACTGGAGGGGCTGGTCATGGCAGAAATGTGCTGCTCCGCCCCCTACTCCAAGCCGTTGCAGGTGCTTTTTTTGTTATTTTTTTTATTTTTATTTTTTTTATTTCAATTAGTTTTTACAAACTTTTTGAAAACTTTTACTTTTACCATTCTTAATTCCTAATTTCCGCAATGACAGAAAAAGAACAGAGAAAAACACTCAAATAACTAAAAGGCGACTGATTGGTAGTGAACTTGCACTTGACTCATCTCATTTAGTTCCTGTCTTATGGCCGTTGAGAAAGTTCATTAGCACACTTTCCTTAGTTGCAGTCTTAGTTGTTTGCTTAGTGTGTCTTTTCTGGCTTACTGGATGTGGCATCTATTGGGGTCACTCATTCTCCCCACATGGTGTTGTCGCCTCTAGTCGTGTTTGCATTTGGTCAAGGAATCTCATCGTTGCAATCAACAGTGATCGGCTCTCGCCAATGTGAAGGTGCTTCCACCATTCCTCTAGATCATATGTTTGAACTCTGCATCTCTCCTTTCCGAGGCATTTTTCGCGTTGGACTTTAAGTTTGGTGCACTGTAAGACCAGATGTTTTAGATCTTCTGTTTCAATTGCACAAAACCTGCATTTCGAATTGTTCATAGGAATCTTCCTGCGATGAATTAGGATTTCCTTGGTTTCGTAGATGTTCAAACGAAATTTCAAGTATAGCCTTCTTAGGCGTTTACAGGGTGACAATGTTAAATATGACGGAAGCGTATTGCGTCTTTTCGCTTCTGGAGGAGTATTCTTCATAGCTTTTTGTGATGACCTTTTGTCATTGATTTCAATCCAGTCCCAGTCGAGCAGTTTCCTTTTAACCAGGTCCGGATTCCACCACAAAGTTTTTTCGTCTGTGCCCAATTGTGCTAGTATCTCTCTGCACTGATGTTTCCAAATATGTAAAGCTGATTTTTCATGTCCTTTTTCCTCCAGCAAGAACTTTACAGATGGGAGGTTTGCCTCCACGTGTGTCTTCCTGAATAACGCCAGTTTATTCCAGGTGATTCTTGAATTGAGGGTAGAGACTCCAACTTCATACAGTACACAGGCTGTAGGTGTACTTAAAGGGATCTGGAGAATCTTTTTCCAAAAGAGACTTTCACATCGGGCCCATACTTTATAATCACACCTGAACATGTTCTCGGCGCCGTAGACGAGAATTGGAGTCACTTTACCTTGATAAAATCTCCTTATCGGCTTGTAGGAGAATTTGCCGTATCTTTGCTGTAAAATGGTACCTTGAGCTATCAGTAATTTACAGCTATTCAGGAGTTTTTTTTACCATTGGGGTGTCGTTAATGCTAGAGTTGTTCGTGATCCCTAGATATCTTGTATGGGGTACCTGGTTTAATTTATTTGCATCTATGGACCACGTTGTTTTTTTTTTTTTTTTTACTTGCAGATCTACCTCTTTGGTTTCCTAATATTAGGATCTCCGATTTGGCCACATTGATGTCAAGGCCTAAGTCCTCTGTGAAGATTTTGAGAGCTGAAAGTTTTCTTTGGAGAACAATAGGAGCCTGATCTAGGATCACCATATCGTCTGCATACAAGATATGGTTTATTGGCACTCCATTTATCTGTGGTGGAAATGACACATCGGCCAGAGCTATTCCTACTTCGGATATATAGAAGTTGAACAAGGTGGCCCCTAACGGGCATCCTTGTTTCACACCTCTCTCTGTTGGTATGGGGTAATTTAGGTTTCCCTCACGATCTAGTCTCACCTGAATATAGGTGTCGGAATACAGCTCGTTTTTCCCCCCAGCGCAGAGCATGTTTTTGGGGCGTTTGACTCTGGCCAGACCCTGATTTCCGGCTACACATCTGGTGCCGGATCTTGGATCTGGCGAGAGCGGGCCCAATCGCCAGCTCTGCTTCTCTTGCTGCACTGCTGTCCCATGACCCACCTCTTGTAGATCCTGAAGCTCCTAGAACTCGTGAAAATGGCAGAGGGCATGCTGCACACGATTCAATAACCTAGCTTAAAAGGTAATAGAAGAGTTTCACTCTTTCTCTTGGTAAGGCTCTAGAAGGTGCAAGCACCTTAAGTGACTGGCAGAAAAGGAGGAAATGAATGCTGGGTCTGCTGCATAACACCCACTGTTCAAGTTGGGAGTAAAATAATTTTTTAGCGAGTAAAAATGACCAATTCGTAATGGGACTAATGTGTTAACTGGAAAGTGGAAAGGTTTTTTAATAATTATTTTGTTGCACCTAATCATTCATACACATTACAAAAGATACATATTTACTTATTCCAATCAAGCAGTAATAGTAGTTTCTTCATGATCACAACTAGTCCAAACATCCATGGAGCTGTGTGGGTGAAAGCAGAAGCACATGGTCCTACTTGTCTGTTCACCATTATTTTGGTAGAGCATTTGTACTCTCTATTTTGATTTTTAGAGAGTAGAAGTGGCCTATACTCCCCTTATCTGTAGGGCTGCCTATATCCATACTGTTTTATACAGTTTACTTGAAAAATGCTATAGAGTGAGGTTGAGTGTTCCTGTGGGAGTGCATGACAGGGGCCGGGTCCCTGCATTCTAAAATAGTTACACCTTTGATTGTCTTGCTGTTAGGGAGAATTCTCATTTATGGCTAATTTCCCTTACCTAGTGAGTCCCTCAGCAGCTTTGCTGGATTTCTGGGGTTTATTTTTTCCACCTGGTAAAGAGTGTGAACCTTTTTCCCACTCTTACATGTGTTTTGCCAGGTGTATTTCAACTATTTGGGTGATCTTGGGCTCTGGAGCCACACCCCTCCATGAGCCCCATGTGTTGTGTGTGTTACACAGCACCTTCGGTGCAGTGACACAGGGTTGTCTCTAAGACTCCCTCCCCCCGACTTAAATTTTCTGGGGCTGACTACTGTAAAGTTGCCATTTATTTTATGTAGTCATTTAAACTGCAGACCCAGTACACCCCATTTTACATGGAGTAGTGGAAGGGGTTAATTCCTACTCCTTTTTAGTCTGCGCCTCTTGGAGCTTTGTTTCGCTCCCTGAACACTAAGACTTGGCTGGTACCTACCATATCTTTTCTACTGCGATTATATTATATAAACGTGGTACTGTTTTAGGCTATTGTTATTATTATTGTATTAGCCTCGAGCTTAAACCCGCTTGACCAAAATACTTTTTAATTTGGCTCTGGTCCGGTTTTATCGCCATTTCTTAGTTAAACTCCTTCTTGTGTTTTACTTTGCGCGGCAAACCAGGTTTGCCTTCTTTGTTCGCTGACCTTTGGCGGGCTTCTGTCCAGAAGCCCGCCTTTGGCGTCTGGGTGTCTAGGTGGGCTGAATGTGAGGGAGGGGTGTAGTCACCCCTGCACAGGGTCTCCTTGGTCGCACTTTGTTTTGATTGGCTGAGGTGGTTGTCCGGGCCGGACAACCCCCCCCTGCTGAGCGATTGACAGCTAGGCTGTGTGAATGGGGGATTTTGGCATAAAAGGCAGAACTCTTGGACTGGAAGTCGCCACTGGAACTGCAAGGAACCGAAGAGAAGCGGAAAAGACGGCTGCTGCAACGCCCGAGTCCCGGTGAAGTCCTGCTGCAGTCCCGAGCTATCTACCCTTCAACGACAAGAGAAGATCCAGTCCGGAGTCGTCTTCCCTTGAGCCCGGTGGGATCAACCAGCTCACCACCTTCATCCAGAGGATCCTCTTCTTGATCGAAATCGCTGCACACAGCTGTAGTGGTTCGGATAGCCATCTGAAGAGCTCCTCCTGTTTTAAAGGAGCGCACCTTTTTATTCACAGTTGCTTTGCTACTGGGCTCATCCCTGGGTAGTGCAGATCGCTCCAGACGTCGTCCTTCTTGTCCCCACGACTGAAGCTCCAGGAACCGCGAGTCTGCAGGAACTACCAGGAACAACTGCCGTGACACCAGCTTTTCTTCGAAAGAATAAGGTACTGTGCCCAACATCGAGCAACTAGGGTGAACCCTTTTCTCCTCACCAAAGGCTTGTCCTTATCTTCCTTCCCTCTTATATCTTTTGCCTCCCTTTTGACAATATCCAAGTACTCTCGAATCGTGAAATGTTCTAACCTTGTGATCCTCGACAACAGGACCCCTGTACTATTGACACTGGCGCAGGCTTATTGATTTTTACCTACGTTTTAGAAAGTATCCTCTGATTCTATCTGCCTTGACAA
Organism: Ambystoma mexicanum; assembly: GCF_040938575.1. Classification (NCBI taxonomy): domain Eukaryota; kingdom Metazoa; phylum Chordata; class Amphibia; order Caudata; family Ambystomatidae; genus Ambystoma; species Ambystoma mexicanum. The sequence goes on along the minus strand of NC_090934.1, from coordinate 382,107,198 downwards.
AAGTATTGCCTGTGATTATTATCCCCTATTTTTTGCGTTAATTCATGTGCTAAGTGCGTTTGGCCTCGGTAACATTTCTTCTCGCGGGTACGCCTTTCTTTAGTAAGACCGAGCTGTCATTACTGTCAAAAAGTGATCGCGTATTAACCCACAATAACGTCTTTGTTTCACAACACCGGTCTGTCAAATCCAATGCACTTACCTTGAATTGAACTGCACAAGGGGAATTGGTTGTGCGTAGTATATTTGAAATGTGGTTTTAATTTAATAGAAGGGAAGTGTTATGAACAGATGGTTTAAAAATAAATGTACTTATATTTTTTAACCAGAAACCTTGAGTCAGTGTTTACTTGAGTCACAGTAATTGTAGTCCTTTGTGTAATCTCTACTACTGCTCATTTGCTCTTGAGATAAGTCTACTGCTACCACTATAACTGTGTAGTACAGGCTTGTACCAAAGATGAACTTGTACTACCATCTGTAGTCTTAATCTTGTGTAGTGGTCCCTAAGGGCACTGCCCAGGATTCTGCCTAACACTGGATAGGAAAGTTTATCTCCTTTATGAAGAGGAGGATCTAATGTGGAGAAAAAAACTGTGTTCCATATTGTCACCGACATTGACACAGAGACCAGTCTCCTGCTCTACGGCTATTAGCTACTCTTAAGTGTCCCGCAGTGAATACCAAGGGCGTCAAGCGCAAAACTGTAAGTTGAGAGAACTTTTCACACCCACCGGATGGTGAATGGAATGAGTGATTAACCAGTCTTTATATCTACTTTTTGGCACAAACTAGCTTTTGTGGAGTGCTTTTAGATTAATGACAGAGTACAGCAGGCTAAAAACATATAATTTGAATAATACCTCAGATCTGATTGCTCTCAAAGATTAATTTGGTGGAAGGAAGATGCAAGTTCACATCCATTTATCTACTTGTGATTGTGGGGGTAAGTGAGAGTCTGACTCGGGCAGCCCCTTGAGCCAGTCGGGCCTACCTTGTCCATTTCACTTTAGGATCTTGATATTATGACTAATGGTCATTGTACGGATAAGCTATTTTAATGGTTTCAGTGGTTTTTATAATCTAATGAATTGTGTAAGTGAAAGGAGAGAGTCGAAACTGGTATGGTAATGTTTATTTGTAAAGTGCCTGTACACAAGCCAAGTGTTTCAAAGCGCTCATGGAGTGAACAAGGGGAAAAAAACATGTAATTCAGAGCCCTTTAATTTCTGAACGATACAGTTTGCAGTGGCAGAGTAAGTGAATATAGTACAGTTGACAGTGTAGATAACAGCAAATGGGTCTGACGATGATTCTGCAGTTTTTCCAAGTGCATTTAGGCGCCACCGTGAAAGGAGGGGAGACTATAGACTATCTTCAAAGGCATGAAAGTGAACAGAGGGTACAGGAGAGGGGGGCAGGTGGAGAAATAAGTGTGGGGGGGGGTGAGTCCCAAGTGCGCCTAGTCAGTAAGAAACTGGGGTAAGTGCTGAGAGATGTCACGCGCATGGGTCATTGACCAAGTGCAGGCCCAGAGGCAAGTGCGGAAGGACTGTGAGGGTGCTGGGGACATGTGAGACTCTGAGGTACACCTGGCTGCCAGTCAGCAAGCTGTGTGCAAAAGGAGGGTGGAGAGGGCTAGAGCCGAGGGAGCGATGGAAGAGAAGAAAAGGAATGTCTGAAGGAGTTTCCGGAACTTGGAGATAAGGCTCAAGACAGAGGGCAGTAGGGAGGCTGTTCCAGAGGGAGAGGGCGGTAGGGAGGCTGTTACAGAGGGAGGCCCCAGCTGAGGATAAAGATCTCCCTCCAAATCTCTGCTTGGAGGACTGGCTCACTTGCAGAAGGTTGGAGGTGGATGAGCTGAGGGCTCCGGAAGGACAGTATTTGGGTAGGCATTGTTGCAGATTGGTAGGTCCCAGACCCCTGAAAGCCTTATGGACAGTGCAGAGGATCTTGAACTTGATCCTTGCAGCCATGGGGAGCCAGTGGAGGGATTTCGGCACCGGAGAGAGATGCAGTCCCTGGGCTTGAGGCCATGCATAAGTCTCGCGGTTCTGTGCTGGATGAGTTGCAAAGCAGAGGCAGCGAGGTTGAGAAAGAGGCTGTTGCAGTAGTCCAGCCTTGAGAGAACCAGGGCTCTGGAGACCGTGAGCCACTGGGGGAAGGTGAGAAAAGGAGGAGTATCCCTGAGGAGGTGCAGCTGGTAGTTGGATTTTTTGGAAAGGTCCGAAATGTGTGTGGAGAAGGAGAGTGTGGAGGTGAAGATACCCCAAGGTTTTTTGCCTCGCAGCTCGCTGCGGGCGCATAGCCAAGGGAGGCCGGCCAGATTGAAAGTGGGAAAGCAGGTGCAGGAGTCCCAATGCAAACTATCTCTGTCTTACTGGCGTTGAGACAGAGGTCGTTTGTAGCACGCCATGACTGAATTGCGGACAGTCAGATATGAGTGAGATAGAGGAGGTGGCTGAGGGTAGCCTGAAGGAGAGTTGCGTGTCATCTGCATAACACTGGAAGTTAGAGGAGAAAGTGTGTTTATTGTGTCACCTATGCACTTTATGCTTTGGAGCCTTTGAGACTTTTTTGATTTTCTTTTAGATATTGAATGACTATTATTAATTACGAGTGAAAGGGGAGGTGGCAAACACTATTAAACCCTAACAATCAATGGGGAAAAGAAAAATTGTAGTTGGAAGAGACCGATGTTAAAAAATAAAATAAAAAATAAAATAAAAAAACAAAGTGTAGTTAATTGAAACCAGGGCTTATAGTCACAATCACTACTCGATAATTACCTGAGAAACCTATCCGGGAAACTAGATGAAAAAATCTTGCATGTTGAAAAAGAATTGATGGAGATTGGATTGTCCGACGAATGGGCAAGAGGTTGTTCCAACCATTAGTTTCTCCAGATGATCTGATGGGAAGAAAAAAATTATGGAAGCCCTTTGACACAGTCAACCATGCCATTCTGCTCAACCGTCTCTGTGATAACCTGGGTATCACTGTCTGGCTCTGGCGTGGCTGACTTCTTTTCTCTCCGATTGACCCTCCCAGGTCTAACTTGGGTCCTTCCTCTCTGCTATCTTTTTCTCTACCTGTGGTGTCCTCCAGGGGTCTAACCTCGCTCCCTGGCTGTTCAACCAATACCTGGCACTCCTGGCCCACCGCATCGCTGCTCTCTGCCCCAATTTTCAGTGCTATGCGGATGACACCCAGCTAATCTTCAGGCTACCCTCTGCCGCCTCCTCCATTTCCCTAATCTCTGACTGTCTGTCTGCTATTCAGGAGTGGTGTGCTGCCAATGACCTCTGCCTTAATGCCAGTAAGACTGAGATTCTCACCGGCACACCCGCTCCCTCCTTCCCTTCAGCTCTCTGGCTGACCTCCCTTGGGCCTCTTCCTGCTCCCACCTGCCAGGCTAAAAAACCTCGGTCATCTTCGACTCTACACTCTCCTTCTCTCCTCACATCTCCGATGTCTCTAAGAAGTCACACTACCAGCTGTACTTCCTCGGAGGTATACTTCCTTTCCTCTCCTTCCCCCAGATGCTCACTGTCTCCAGGGCTCTGATTCTCTCTAAGCTGGACTATTGCAACAGCCTCTTTCTAAATCTGCCTGCTTCTACTCTCCGCCCTCTGCAACTTATCCAGAACAGGACCGCAAGACTTGTCCTTGGCCTCAAGCCCAGGGATCGTATCTCTCCAGGACTGAAATCTCTGCACTGGCTCCCAGTGGCTGCGAGGATTAAGTTCAAAACCCTCTGCATCGTCCATAAGGCCTTCTGGGGCCTCAATACCTTCAACTCTCTCTCCCTAAACACCTTCCCTCTCGAGCTCTTCGCTCATCTACCTCAAACTCCCTCCGAAGTCGCTTCTCCAAGCAACAAGTTGGTGGTAGATCTTTCTTCGGCTGGTGCCTCCCTCTGGAACAGCCTCCCTGAAATTTGAGGAGAATCATCTTGGATTCCAGAAACACCTCAAAACCTTATTCTTTGCTTCTGCTTTTTTTCTTCCTCTCCCTTGCTGACTTCCTGGCTGACACCGAATTTGCACTGGTTACTTGGTCACCCTCTGATCTCGGGCCCAGGTCCCTTCCCCTGCCAGTCGCACCCCTGACCCGACTTTCCCCACACTTGGGGACTGGTTCTGTATCCCTACAGTCCCACCACCAGCACTTGACACCTGATGGCTGCACTTATCCTTGCACTTGCCACCTGTGGACCGTACTTTTACTTACTATTTATCTTTATTTTGTTTGGTTCTTATCCCATGTACTGCACTGTCCTCTCCCCCTTCTCCCTCGCACTTCCCCCTCCTTCCCCTTCCCGTGCACTTACGCGATCTGAATGACACCTGGCCTGGTAGGATCGTTGTCTTGTCTTCCCTTGTTTCCCCTCCCCTGCCTCGTCGCGCCTTGAAACACTTGTGTATAGGCACGTTACAATTTCCATATCATTTATAGTGACACAAGATGACAATTTGGATGTAGTGGGAGCTATAGATGGTGTCTCAGTAATATTGCGTTGCAATGCTGAAACAGATGAAAAACGTCCTATCGAAGGACAGAACTTACCAATACAGCAGGATATTGTGAATATTCCTCTGAACCAGGATAAGCTACAAAGCCTGGCCAGGGTGTGCAATTATATTGGAGTCTGTAATGGGGCTAGCCACAAACGTGGAACATTTGTTTGATGGTAATTCAATGGAAGCACATGTCCTAAGCTCTGTATCTGGTCAGGATATTAGCGGGATAGCTGTGGATACATTAGTGGATCAATATGGAATATGTTGATAGGATGGAAAGGGTGTAATTTTACGTCCGCAAGGATGGAAAAGTGGTTTTAAAACTTCCACCAGCAGCTGCCTCATTGGCGGGTATAATAGTGGGGGTTGACCCACTACTTAATGAATTGTTTGAAACTATAACCTCATTGATTAATAAAGCAGCCCAATGGATAAATACATGCCTATATCGGCCAAATATCAATTCTGGGGCCATTTATAATGGCCAGGAGGGTGGGGGAATCATATACATTTGTTGATGCTGAATGCATTGTTCTATCTTTTGATGCTCTGCGCGTGGCTTCATATGTATTGGGCTCCAATCTGATTTACCTCTCTCCTCCTACAGAATGGTCCCAATGTCATATTTCTATCCTATCTTGATCCTACCTTGGCTTGTGAAGATAATACTTGGATGATGGGTCAGCCTAGGGGGCAGTTGTACAACGGATATTTGAACGGGAATGTGAAAGCTAATGTTAATGAGGGATCTTTTATGAAGAGGAGGGTTCCCAAAAGGGCCAGTGGTGCAAATTATCGTTCTATCTAACAGATTTGACTCTTTGTCTACAATAGAAGAAATAGACTGACCACGAACAAATCGGGCTGTAGCAGTTGAATCTGAAGCACAACTAGTACCGCCATCGCTGAAGAGATTAAGTTAGTGTTAATAGGGACGTGCTTACCAAATACCACCATTGGTGGGCGGTCTGGGATTGTGAGTAGAAATTGAGTAGAAATAGTATTGATATTGTCACGGAATAGCGGCGGTGCTAGAGGAAAACTATCCGATAACATTGTAAAAAAGAAATTGAATGGATCTATGGTTATCCTCTTGCAAGAGACCTGGGAAAAGGATGAATTGGTACTTAATGGCTATTCAGTTTATATAAGTAAAGGGTCTGAGAGGGAGATATTATCGAGGGTTGGAGATCGTTTGCATGTGAAATTATTGAACTAAGTGCCCATCTGGAAATGCCTATTCAATTACTGTGAGAAATCGGAGGGCATTTTTCCAAGTAGATCTTGAGAATCCCTTATGTGGCCAGGCAAGGGCTGGTGCCCTTGGATCCCAGCCCTGGGGTTGGATGAGTGAGGGAGGGTCACCTGTGTAGGGGGAGCCTAGGATTGTGTTCGGAGGTTGGTGGGCGTGGGGGTAGAATAACCTAGGTGTTCCAGGGTATTATGCAGGGGAGGAAGGGGAGGACGAGATCCCCAATACCTTTTGTAGGTTGTACCACATCGGTCTCCCTCCAAATGAAGCTCACTTACTAGAATCCAACCACCCTCACACCTCTGGTAAACCCATTAAGAGCCCAAACCCCATTACAGTGGAAGCAACCTCTCTCAGAATCCTTGTTTTGCTGTTTTCTATCCGAATACTCGCAATCAATCTTCTCCACGTCCCTCTGATTATTCTTTCGTGAACACCCGGTCTACTTTGACAAAACACTACCGTTGACACAATTCCCACTGTTCATTTTGCGATAATAATCCTGGTCATTCCCGTTTGTTTAACAAACCATACCAATCTCACCCTTCTGAGTTTACCACCCCCCCTAGTACGCGGGTTATCATTCCATAACACCTTTTCCCCATCCTGTCCACTTTCCCATAACGTGAAAAAGAGACTAACAACTGAGCCGTTTACCTGACCTGTCCCAACACAAGGGTCAGGCAAAGTAAATTGACCCGAACCACAAACACCTGACAGCCTTTCCTTTCCCCACATGGATAAAAGGCAGAGGACGAGAGCACACGATGAGCAAGGCAGACCCCACGACGAGACAGCTATCCAAGCACTGCAGTTCAAGAGGAGGAGAAAGGCGGTGAGAAACGAAAGGGTGACGAGGAGAGAAGCAACCTTGCCATGCGGAGCTTCACTGAAAGGACTCGTAAGACCCCGAACAATAGCCAGTGTTTTGCAGCATATGTCAATGGTTACACAGAGTACGCCTACACTGATAATCAGTACAGGGAGAGATGCTTGCTACCGTGGTACCGGCATTGACTCCAGAGAGACGAAAAGCCAAGCGGTCCATCACAGCCGGTGAGTTGAGGGGAGAGCCGATGGGGAAACCGAACTGTGTTGAACGAAGACGCAAAGGGCAAATTAAGGAAAGTACAAAGGACTGTAATCATTAAGAGAAAACCAGCTTCAGAGGGGTCCGGCACCACATGGGTGCTCATTTGAGAGAGGCTCTGGTTGATCCCACTTTTGTTCAAACTACTGATGCCAGAAGGCCCTTGGAGAGCCTAAAGGAAGAGGTCAAATTGCTCATACAGGGGTCTAGCAAAATTCCCTATACATTTGAAAGTCTTTGACCGGTACATAATTGGAAAGCTAAGGGAGATGAATCCCGCATAGGGCAAAAGTGAACCCGGCTGAGGGATGTCCACAATAAACTGTTAAAGACATTCAGACTTGTGAATACCACAGGTGAAATTGATCTGGGGAAAAGCTGTACTGAACCCGACAGATGGAGTCAAACATCCGAGGAGGGTCTGTGCCCGGAAGAGGGGGTTCCAGAGGTGAAAAGCCATCACCCACCGACGCGTGAATGTAACGGATACAATTGTTTGAATGCAGGCCATAGTGAACCCGTTGCAGGGAGGCTGATATTGGAGAGATATCTGAGCCCAGAAGAGGGGAACCCAGGGGTGAAGAATCATTAGAAAGGAACTTGTTTATTATTTTGAACCCATCAGGCCCTCGGAAGTAAGAAATTTAACCACCAAAGGTCCTGATATCACTAGGAACTTTTGTGGGTCTGAGCCCAGAAGAGGGGGATCCAGGGGTGAAAAGTCATCACCCAACGTACCTACGGAAAGGAACCTTTTGTTTGTTATTTTGAACACCTAAGGTCCTCGGAGGCAAGAGACTTTTTGTATGAAAGAGACTTAACCACCGAAGGTCTGGATAGTTGAAAACGGAACTGTCGCCTCGTGCTGGGAAAGCTCAAGGGTGTGCTCTGCTTAGGAGTCTCGCCTTGTCCTGTGCTCAAAACGTGGGGAAGGGAAACCCTCAAGTACCACATCTTGACCTATCATTTGTGAACACTGCTTTCTTGTGAATCCTGTCCCACACTCTTTTTGTGTTTAGTTTTAAGGTTGGGCAATAGGTGTTTTTTAGTATAGGCCCTTTTATTGACAAGACACCACTTTATTGCCTTATTATTTGATGGTTGTAGCTTGCTCCCATCTTAGATTTAGGTTCAGATTAGGCGGTTTTACAATTTGCACATACAGTTTAATAAACACCCTTGAACTGTGATTACTTGTGTCTGTCTTTACTGTTGCCACCATAAGTTCAGTACTTAAATTGATTCCACTGGAGGGTCTTCCAGTGTATATTATCTATAAGAGCCCCTCTGATGATGCTTTGGGACCGATCCATGCCCTAAAAGAGGTGATTGATGGACATTGTCATGCTTCAAGTTGTAATGATTGTGTGTGTATGGTGGTAATTTTATTACCCAAATATATAGGGTCTTTTTGACCAAGAAGAAGATGGGGGTTTTGGATGTTCTTCAGCACGGATGGTGGACTTGAGGATGTGTGGTGTGGGGCTGCGTTCTTTCATTGGATGATGAAGCAGGCCTTAGAACTACAAATGGTAGATTGTGGGGAGATATCCTAGGTGTTATTACATTTAGAAGTACGAGAGGAAGTTAAAACATAATTATTTCCTTGTTTCAGTCAACATGGAGTCTGGTTAAGCACATTCGAGCAAGTGAAGAGCTATATAGTGATCATTATGCCTTCGGCAGCACGAGTAAGGTATTAAGATGGAATGATTTCACAATTTAATTGATGGAAAATATTCTAGATCGATTTATGGAGGGGCGGCAGACTAAAGTGAAAAAAGGTCCTAAGATGGGATGGTTCGACAAGGATTGTAGACCGGCCAAGGCTAACCTATTATGCCTACTTAAAGATATAAGGACTCCAAAGAGTGAGATTGTCTGGTCTAGGGCAAATTTTAAAGAACCTATTCGAAAATGGAAAATAACTTTGGACAATCCGGCCTGTGATAGGCTGGAGGTAGTGTGTTTAAAATAACGATTCTAAATCTTTTTGGAAAGAAGTCAATGGTGTATATATTTATGTGTGGATATATATATACGCAACGGGCAGGACTGGATTCTAGCATCCAAGACCACATATGGTTAGACCATTTTAGTAAAGTATATTGAGCCTATACAGGCGAGTACAATGTGGAGCCTGCTAATTTGTTAAAACTGAAGCAGGTGGATTATACACAAGGTGAAGTTTATCACTTGAAGAGGTGCTTAAAGTTATAAGTGCAAAGCGTAATCACGCACCCTGTAGTCATGGGATATCAGTGGAATATTACCAGGATAATAGCGAAATTTGGGGCCCAATCTTACACGATTATGTTTAATGCTATATTGAGTTACATGAAAATTCAGAGAAAGCGCACCCTGTGTCATTTACTGCTCGTTTTAATCTTAAATCAGGTTGAGCACCTAAGGCTCATTGAATCTTAATGGTTAAGGGTGCGGGGGAGAAAACCAATTACTCTGGTATCACAAGTCAGTATAATGATAAACGCAATAGAGTGCCCATAAGTAATGGGAACTCTATTGTGTTTATCTTAATGCTATATTGAGCTCAAAATCTATACCAAGAGAATGGTTAAGAATGATCATCGTTCCCATTTTAAAAAAAGGTTGGCGAAAAAACCCCTCATCGTATTTGCCAATATCATTATTGAATACCAGCTTCAAGATGTTTGGGAAGTGCTTACTCCTTAAACTGGAAGAGTGGGTTACTAACCATGAGATTTTGTCTCCATTTAATTGGGGTAAGGCCCAAATTGGGCACAATGAGCAATGCCTAAATCTGCACTTGATAATTGCCTATTCTTTGACGTTCAAACAAGAACATATTTATCTCGCATTTATGGAGCTTAGCACAGCTTTTCATAGTCAATCGGAATAAGCTATGGCACGTGCTCTGGTCATATAATTGCCCAGTTGCCTTCTTGGATATCTTGCATAGAGATTAGGTATTTATTCGATCTAGCATCGAGGGACATTGTACAACATGGTTTTCTGTTGACTCTGGGCTAGACAGAGGGGTGTATGGGCACCCCTGCTCTTCTCCTTGTACATTAACCATCTATTGGAAAATTGGATGCAGTGTAAAACAGATGTACCTGGGTTGGGTGGTATGTATGCTGATGACACAGTCCACATTGCACGGACCCCAAGGACACTGCAGATGTTGGTTACCAAATGTTGCTCTTATATGAGGGACCTGGATCTGCAGGTTAATCTAAACAAATCAGCAGTAATGGTGTGTTATGGGAAAAGACGATGTTATAAAATTCCAAAATGTTGGTGCAAAGGTTTGGAGGTTCCTAGAGCAATGCAATTTGATTACCTTGGTATTCATTTAACGAGAAATGTGTTGGGAATGCACATACCCTGAAACAGGTCTGTTATGAAGTAATCTGTTGGCGGTATTTATAGATTTATGAAACGGCATAAGCAGCAACGCCTTTGTATGGTAAAAATAGATTTATAATGCACATATTGTAGGGGCAACCAAATACAGCAATGTGATCTGGGGCTATGAGGACAATGGTGTATTACAACAAGAGGAAAACCGCTTTGTTAAAATGACATTAAGTTTACCAGTGTCGACTCCGAATTTTGCAGCACATAGAGCAGAGGTCTTCAAACTATGGGGCGCACCCCCCCCACCCGCCAACAGGGGTGTGCAGCCGTATCTCGGGGGGGTGGGGGGGTGGGAGAGCCCAGCATGAAATGTAAAAAAAAAATACCTGGGAAATGGGAAGGGGCAGCTCACATGGTCAGACTGGACCATAAAACGGTTTTAGGCACCAATGAAAAAATGGCCCACAGTTGCAAATGGATATTCAGTCCTTTAGTCACAGACTGTTTGAATAGTACCCAAGGGGTTGTTTTTTTGTTCAAATGTAAACAAATTGTGTTATTTAAAGAATATTTATTCATGGTCAAAACTACTAGCTGCATAGTGAAGTAACTCCTCAAACTGGCCCACATTGGCTAAAAAAGTGGCCCATTTTGACTGGCCTACACTAGCGTTTTGCATTTTTGGTACGGTCCTCGCCCTATTGTCCTATAGGCCAGTCCAAGCCTGCCGGCTCATCCATAATGGGTGAGGGGGCGTCCACCCACTGGCAACCTCACCCATTATGGAGGAGCCAGCCCAGTAAAACACTGAGCACTCCCTCAGTTGCTTTTTCCAGTTGAGGGAGTGCTCCTGGGCTTGCTGAACTGTCAAAGGGAAACGCTGTTTGCCTTTGACAGTTCTTTTCCCCAGCCGCACAAGATCACTGAGCCATGCAACGCTGGGGGTGTTTTGCTTTGCAAGCCTTGCATAGCTCATTGGAAATACTGGCTGGGGCACTGCATGCATGTATGTGCGAGGGGGTGCTCCTACGCCTCCTCGCACATACGGGCAGAGCAACCTGGAGCGGGGCATTTTAGCAATCACGCGCAGGCCCCTGCAGAAGGTACGTTTATGGTGACTTATTTTTTTTTGTAGTGTAACTTTCTTTATTGGTTTTTCAACAATGATATAATATGACATTACAAGACCGTGCACCGGTCAACGTGACCCCTGACACCCCCTCTCTCCCTCCCTCCCTCGATTTGGTCCCCCACTTGATATTTAGCACTGTTTCTTATCAGTTTAATTGCTGTCGTTGTTTGGCACTCGTGGCTGCTGTTGAGGTTTCCAGTTGTTCATGTCGGTTTTGTATTGGTGGTGGAGACTGTGAGATCGTGTCGTCGTCTGCATCTAACAGGTATGCTATGTACAGGCCCCAGATGTCTGGGGGACGTGCGTGGAGGGGCAGAGTCCGTATGTAGTTTGTTTCGACATCTTGATAATAGGTGACATCCTGTAGCCACTGCTTCAGTTTTGGTGGCGGTCCTCTGCCCCAGTTGCAAGTTATTTGTCTGCGTGCCAGGACAAGGAGTAGGTTTGCCAGTTTCCTGGTATACTCTGGTAATTGGTTGGTTAAGCCCAACATGGTCAGTGTGGGGTCGGGATCCAGTTGCACTCCGATTATTGCTGATTTTTTCCCTAGGACTGCTGTCCAGAACGCTCCTATTTCGGGGCAGAACCATGAAGGTGGACAAAGTCGGCTTCCGAATGCCCGCAGCGAGAGCAGGAGGTGGATATTGTCGTCCTTTGGGTGTGAAGTTTTGCTGGAGTGTGGTAGACCTGATGGACAAAGTTGAAGTGAATTTGTTTGTACCTTGTGTATTTTGCCACTTTCTTTGTGAGTCGTATCTATGACCGGTCTTCTTCAGTTATTGTAATGTTCAGGGCTCTCTCCCACCTTGTTCGAGCTTTCGAGCAGCGTGTGAGTTTTTCAGTTAACAGGGTTTTATAGATATTCGACACCAGGCGGCCTTCGCCTTGGGCCTGTATCCCTCCATGGAGCAGTGGCCATGTCGGGGGTTGGAGTGGAAATGTGGCAATGTTGGTTTGCATGGCGTGTCGGGTTCGGTGGTACATGAAGACATCCAGGGCGTTGTTGCCTCCTTTGTTGCAGGCTTCTTGGATCGTCAGGAACGTGCCGTTTGGAAACAAGTTGCCTAGTGAGTGGATTTGTAATTTCTTGGTCCATAGCTGGAACACTTTTTCTGATGTAATTGGTATCCCTGGAATGCTTCTCACTGGAAGGAGGGGAGAGTATCTGGTTTGGATTCCATTTCTTTTAGCAATTTCTTTCCATATCGTGTGCGTCGTGACCATCGTGTTCATCAGTGTTGAAGGTGTTGGTGGTTCGTTGAATATGACTGCACAAAGTAGATAGGGCGTTGCTAGGGCTCTCTCAATTTGCACGTGTGGCCGGATGGAGTGTATTGCATACCAGTGGCTCAGGTACTGGGCTTGTGCTGCCCAGTAGTAGCCCTCTGTCAGGTAAAGCCAGTCGGCAGGATCATAATGCTGTGGGCTACTCTGGCAACCCTGCCCGCCCAGACTAGGTCGAGAAGAATGGACTTTTTTCGTTGTAAGAATTTTTGCATGAGTAGTAGAGGAATATTTGTGAAGAGAGTATTTTGGGGAGAATTACCATTTTCGCTAGGGACACTCTGACCCAGAGTGTGAGGGGAAGCGTTTTACATCTGTTCACTTTGGTTTGGATGGTGTCGAGTGTCGTCTCGTAGTTGTCTTGCATGATGTCTGTGCTGGATCTGGACATAAGTATCCTTGGATATCGGACCTTCGAGTGTTGCCAGTGGAAGCCAAAGTCGTCTTGGAATTCTTTGGTTGTTTCTGTGAGAGGGAAAATTATCGATTTTGAATTATTGATTTTTACTCCTGAGAAGTTGCCGAATTTGAGAACTGCTTGCATCACTGGGTTCAAGTTGTCTTGTGGGTCACGAAGGAAGAGTGCTATGTCGTCGGCATATAGTGAAACCACCAATTTGTGCGGGCCGAAGGCGAGACCTCTGTGCAGGTGATAAAGCCTTAGGTCTGACGCTAGGGGTTCCATGACCAGTGCGAAGAGCAATGCTGACAGTGGGCAGCCCTGTCTGGTCCCTCTGCGTAGGAGGATTTCGGAGGAGCTTTTGTTTCCAAGTTTAATTTTAGATGTTGGGTGTTTGTAGAGGAGGCCTATCATTTGGATGTATCGCTTGCCGAGGCCCATTCATTCTAATATTGCAAATAGGAAGGGCCATTCCACAGAGTCGAACGCTTTCTCGGCGTCGAGAAGCACTGCCACCTCTTGGTTTTCTGGGTTAAGGGTCTCCATTGTCCGAACATTCAAAATGATGTGTTTCTGCCTGGAACCAGCTTGTTCCGCCAGCACCATTGCGGGCATGAGTGGAATCAACCTTCTAGTCAGGATTTTTGCAAAGATTTTGTTGTCAAAGTTAATTATTAACGATATGGGCTTGTAGGAGGCACAATCTTCCTTGGGCTTACCTGTTTTGTGTAAGAGAATGATGTTCGCCATATAGAGTGTTGGTGGGAGCTGGTCTTTTTCTATGGCTTCTTCGTAGACCTGGAGTAAGAGTGGGGCTAGGATATCCGCGAAAGATTTGTAAAATTCACCTGTTAGGCTGTCCGGTCCTGGGGCTTTGGTGCTCGGTAATTCCTTGATGACTTCTAGGATATCTTCTGTAGTGATGGGTGTGTTCAACAGCTCATGCAACTCGGCACTCGTCCAATATAGTTCGGTTGTGTTTAGGTATTGTGTTATTTCGGTAGCATCCCTGGAATAATTGGAGTTATATAGGTTTTGATAAAATTTACGGAATGTTTCTAATATGTCGTCTTCAGAGTATACAAGGGTTCCCGATGTGTCCAGCACTGCTTCAACTGTCGTGGGTTTTCGTTCTGCGGTGATCAATCTTGCAAGTAGTGCACTGGGTCGTTGATCTTCGCCATACTGACGGATCTTGTGGTGACTTGATAGGAATTTGGTTTCTCTTTCTGCTAGTGTTCTGAAGGTTTCTAGTTCTGTCTTAAGTGCTGCGAGCGAGCTGGGAGTATTTGTGACTATTACTGCTTGTTCAAGTGTTTTGAGGCTATCTTCGCAAATTCTCTCCAACATCTTTAGGATTCCATTTTCTTTTGCTAGGCACACCCCTCTGATGAAACATTTCAGTGTCTCCCAGAGTGTTCCTGGCGACACTACCTTGCCTTGGTTTATTTCTAGAAAAGTGCTCAGTTCAGTTCGCAGTTCATCGGCAAAGATTTGATCTTGAAAAGCTCTGTGCTTGAATCTCCATTGGGGTCTGGTGAAGTCGCTCCGAGACGTTGTGCGCACTAAGGTGACCGCTGAATGATCTGAGATGGACCTGGGGAGAATTTGGCATTCACCCCATTGAAGTCTACTATGAGCCGACACGAAGATGTAATCGAGTCTCGAGCTGGATTTGTGTACCCAGGAGTAAAAAGTGAATTCCTGAGAGTCGGTGTTTGCTTCTCCATATGTCAATGAGATCATGTGCTTTGCATATTTCGGATATTTGTAGACTCGCCTTGGAGGGTGGGGCGGTTGTCTTGTGTGTTTTGTCTATGCGTGGGTCGAGTGGGGTGTTTAGATCACCACCCCATATTATTGTGGCTTCCCTGTTTGATTCAATGTGGGTCTGGACCCTGTTGAAATTATTCGAGCCGTCTATGTTGGGGCTGTAGGAGTTGATCATAATTATTTCTTCCCTGTCTATGATTCCGTGGACGAGCAGTGTTCTTCTTTGGGAGTCGTTCTGGGTCCGGATTAGCTTGAAATTTGTTCTTTTATTAATAAGAATGGCGACTCTTGCGTATGATGAGGCAAAGTATCTGTGGCATCGCCATGTCTTTGGCCAATGGTTTTCTGAGTTAGGTCTTAGGTGCGTCTCTTGGATAAGAGCCACATCGATGTTGTGACGGAGGTATTGTAACAACTTCCTCGTTTTGGAAGGCTGGTTGCCCCCTTTAATGTTCCATATGGCTAGTTTGAATTTGTTTAGTGTTGCTATGTCGTTTCTGCTGTTTTGTTTCTGTTTGGTGTTTTTGGGTGCTTAAAGCAGCTTTTCTTGAGTGCTTGTCATTCAGAAAAAGATATTCATATATTCGAAGTGGAGTCGTTGGTCCCGGTTGGGATCGGGTGGGGCCGGTTTTGGCCCTGGTCGGTGCACGTCTCAAACTGCTGGCTTGTTTCTTCTGGGAACTCTTCCCCCCAACTTGAGTCCCTTCTTCCCTTTTCCCCTCCCTGTCGGGCAACCCCCAACCTGCCCGAACAGTGCTGTGCTCGGGGCGCTGGTGCCCTCCAAGGATCACCCATCCCGAGGTGTATATAACGGACCTATGCTCATTTTCCAACCTCCCAAGTCGAGCTGGATGTGGAGTTTTTTCAGGGCGGATCTCTCCCGTTCCTCTCTCTACTTCATGGTCTAGGCATTTCATGTGATGGACGGCATCCAATATTGTCTAGAAAGGTGTTGGCTTCCACTGGTGACGTAAAGAATTGTTTTTTCAGCATGGAGGATGCGTAATTTGGCTGGAAAGAGCATTGAGTATTGGATTTGTTCCTCTCGGAGGCGGTACTTAACTCCACCGAAGGCTCTGCGAGATGCTTGCACCGTCGGTGAGAAATCGGGGAAAATTTGGACTTTGTCGCCATCGTATTGAATGTCGCCTTTGTCTCTGGCTGACCTGAGTATTAGGTCACAGTCTCTGAAATTCAGCAGTTTAGCGATGATGGGACGAGGTGCCGTTCCCGGGATTGGGCGATTGGTTGGAATCCTGTGAGCCCTTTCAACTACGAATAGTGGAGAGAAGGTAGTTGCTCCGAAGATTTCTTTGCATAGTTGTTCCACAAAGTCTTGCATCTTCGCAGGATTTTGTTGCTCTCTAATCCCTACCAGCCTAATGTTGCGGCGGCTGTGCCCTTCTAGATCTTCGTTTTTGGCTACGATTTCTTTTACTTGGCGCTATAGTGATGTCACTTTGGAGGACAGGGATGTGGAGTTGTCTTCAAGATCGGAGACCCTCTGTTCTACGGTGTCCAGTCTTTCGCCATGTTTATCTAGGCAATGTTGTATTTGGCCCATTTTGGATGAGAGGGTGTCGATTTTGGCATCTAGGTTGCCTATTCCTGCTTTGAGTTCGAGCAGTATTTCTCGTATGTCAAGAGATTGGGGGGGGTGCTGATTCGGTTTCCTGTTCCATGTTTGGTGTTGGCGCTATTTCTAGATTCCTCTGCTTGGGAGTTTTGGCTATGGCCCCGGTTTCGAACATTAATTTTTGCTGCATTATGTCTGTTTTGCCCATACTGGTGTGGTCTCTTTTACTTTGCTGGGTTGGGCCGGGGGCGGTGAAGCAGCTCTTAGCTCGGATGAGCGTGTGATGTTTGGGGTTACGCCTCTGGTTGTAGAATGGTGCTCTCGGCTGCCTTGGGAATGCTACTGGTCTTATGCGCTCTGATTCCAGCGGAAGGCTAAGATCCAGATATGGTTCAAAGGCTTGTGCCTTACTGGGCTGGATACCGTGTGCGGCGCAGATTGAGTGGGCGGCTTGAGTGAAATTTATGTCGGGCAGTGGTTGTCGAGGCCCACTGTTGGGTCCCAGAATAATGGGAGCTTTCCTTGTGGCTGCCGCCGCTGGGCTGGTAGCTGGAGCCTTCGTGGAGTTGTTGCAGCTGTTGGTGAAGCTTGGCGTTGCCAATTTTAGAGTCCTGTGACAGATGGAGGGGGGGGTTTGAGGGTGTATGAAACTATTTTTGCCAGGATCTTTCTTGGGATCGGTGAGGAGCTCTCTAGTGAGCTGCCATCTTGGACGGCTCTCTAGCGCCCTCTGAGTGACTTATTTTTTTATTTAAATGTGTATGGATGTGTGTATTCTTGTGTTATGGGACTGTGGTGGGAGCAGGATAGGCGGCAGCACTGGGAGAGTGGTGGGAGTAGGGTGGGGAGAGCCTAGGGTCTGTACTGGGAGTAGGGTGCGGTGACGGCACGCAAAAGTTCATAGCAATTTCTACATACTGTCCATCTGGCACTTTTGGGGGGGCCCGGCCTGCCCAAACTTTGCTCATGGGGGGCTCAGGCCAAAAAAGTTTGAAGACCACTGACACAGAGGGATAGTTTTGTCCTTTCTTGAAGATTTATTGGAATTGGGGCTTAATTTATGCTTGCGTGTCTGGTCTAATCCGAGGGCAGACCTCACACAAAATGATAATGGATCTATTGGGGGAAAAAGAGGTTTGGACAACATTGGATGGTTTTCAAATATAAGGAAAATGTTGGGCAGTGTGAGTGGTAGTGGTTTGAGCATTAATCCCTCACTAATGGATAATATGCTTTGCCTTATAAAGAAGAGAATTCTGGAGTGGGCAATTGACTCCTGAAAACGTGGGAACTGTTGAAACCAACTGATTATTTCAACAAATTCAAGAGTATCTTGTTTGGTCTAATCATAAGTATCAAAGGGCACCAATTAAGAGCTTGCTTTGGGTGCATTAAGCTGCGTGTGATTTTAAGGCTAGATTGGGCAGGAATTTTTAATTAAAATGCCCTGTGTGTGAAGGTGGGTTTGAGGATTTAGCACATTTTTCTGTCTGCCCACGGTTATCTGAGAAAAAAAGGTACCCCTGTTTGTGGAAAGAGGTTTTAGGACATACCGGCCCAAGCTTTATTATTTGCTGAATGTAGCTTCATCTGCTACTGTTTGGAATTTAGCTCTATGTATTAGAACATTTTCGAGACTACGAGACAATAGATGGGTATGTAATTGTGGGAAGGATTTGGGAATGTTAGGTGTGTCCTCCTTACTATTAAATCAATCATAATTAAATATTTGTCAAATGTGCACTAGAAAACGTGAACATCTTTTTCTTTGAAGAAACTATAATTAGCCTTTATCCTTGACCTGGAAATATACAAGGAGTGTGAAACTGAATGTCTGGAGTTTTTTTTATGTTTCTCCTTTATGCCCTAAAGTGCAAAAGTGGTTGATTTCCTAATACTGTTACATTTGATTGTGTATGAGATTTTGTATAAGAATTGTTGCCCTTTGCTATTTAAATATTGACTATTTTCATTCTTTTTTTGTATAATGTTTTTGTATGTTAAATTGATGTATCTTATGGATTTTGTAATCCTAAATAAAGAAATGTCTATGTCGCAGAATGCATATTAAAGGGAGCCTGAAACATCTATTCGGCCCCAGTGCAATTTCACCACTTTAAGACATGCACTTAAATACGTTTTGTAATAAACTGTTGGGTATGGACATTGTCACACATTTCCTGCTCATATATTTATGAATGATTTTTACTATGGACATAAAGCAAACCATTTGTTTGTCAAGCTAGTGGTCATGGATATGTACACATTTGGAAAAGGGGTCTTTATTCTATTACTCGCTTTACCTGATTTTGAAGCGTACACAGATTTGCTACTTAACTTGTGCTGTTTCCGGTCTTTCAATCGGAAATGTCGTATCACCTATGAGATGGGCTCTGCTGATGATAAATTGTTTTGGAGGTGGTTCTGTTTGCAGAGCCACGGGTGCTGTATCTAAATCAGCCTGGCAGTGACTTGGGGAAATAGGAAGTGCTTACTCTTAGGGATCCTGTAAAAAAAAATAAAAAAAAAATATATACATCCAGGACGATGCTGCCCCTCCTCTCACAGTGCAAAAGACTGTGGCCATTTATTTTTCAGGTTGAGATGGAGGAAGGGGGGGCAGCTGTGTGCACGGGGAGGGGGAAGGGTCTGCCGCTCTGGGACCTAGCGACTTTGAAGTCTCGGGTGAGCTACTAGTTGCTTGCGATCAACATGCTGGAGACCCTGGTGCTATCGGATCCTCTCGCTGCAGGGGGCATCTCTGTGTGCTACCTATTGCAGGTGCCCTCTGTTTGGATCTGGGTGCATTGAGGTGGTGGGATGTCCTCCTTGGACTTCTACTGAGCTCACGGGTGGTTGAGGGATGTATTGGCTGATCAACAGTCCTGCTGAGTGGGGCTGTGACAACGCCTCAAAGCCCTCTCTTATTATTCTATAGCTGGAAAACCAATCAATTACCCTCAGCACTCTCAAACTATAAGGAAGCTGCCATTAACTATAAGAGAGCTATTATGGATACCAAGAAATCCTACTTGGATTCCAGAATTTCTCAGGCCATATCGAACTCTAAAGAATTATTCAAAATCTTAAAAGAACAAGAGGCTGTCCCCGATCGGCACTCTCCGCAATCATTAAAAATGACAAGTGGTGTCTGGACATCCAAAATGCTATGGCAAATAAGCTGGATGGTATCCGGGAGTCCATAGCAACTAAAAAAAGGGCTACCGACATACTAGGCAATTTCCCCTACTTCCGGTAGCAAAGTACCTGGTCGGGGTCAGCTAAAGAGACTCGGACAAAAGCAAATCCGTTAACAAAGCTGTGGGCACTAGACCTGGACACTTCTAACTCTCAAAGGGAGTTGGGCAGTGTAGAGTCTGGGATGGCTGCATCTACGGAGGATTTCACTGCGTCTTTTGAGGAGTTCCAGAGCAAATTCTCGACTTCTTTCCAAAAGCAGTTTACCACTTTCACCAAGGAAATCAGACATTAGCTCGCCAATTTTGGCAAGGATATTGCCTCTCTAGTAGAACGTGTCAATATAAATGAGCAGGCCATACAGGAACTAACGCAGGTGAATAAAGAAGCGGATTTATCATTGGAAGATCTCACACACAACTTGACCATAAAATGTGAAAATTTAGAAAATAGATCCTGTTGTGCTAATATCCGTATAAGAAACTTACCGGAAGCTGTAACTGACTCGACACAGTTGTGCATATTTTCAGACCTAATTCTGGGAGATGGAACAGCAGTGATCTCGCTAGATCGCCTTCATAGAACCGGCCCAAAAAGAACTGACCCGGGAGCTCTTCCAAGAGATGTCTTGGCAGTATCGTGTTCTTACCCGCAAAAAGAACAGATCCTAAGTGCCAGGCTATTATGCAAGTCTATGCAAAAATGAAAAGCATACTCCTCCTTGGCACTTAAGGGGTTAAGAAAGCACGGGAGCTGTCTAGAATTACTTATTATTTTTATTGTTGTCTGTTTATTGGCATTTCGTCAAATACAGTAGGTGTGTGGCATAGCATTGCGCATACACAATAACATGTGATATGATGGGCCAAGTGACTTTTAACAGGAGGGGTAAGTAGGATAAGAGGGTGGGGGTATACAGTAACTGGGAGAAGAAGGGCAACAGACCCAGATACCCAACGAGAAGACCGAATGTCGCTTATGTTCATACCATTCTGTGACAATACAACAGCTTATCACATTTAGAGTCCAAAGGTTTGATGCAATATGATTCGCACAGTACTAGGCAATGTACAATTAGCATCTCAGGAAACAAACGGTGCAAAAAGGGCTAGTATAAGGCTCGTTATTTTCAGAAGCAGTTCAATGGTTTGTCATCAGAGGGGTAGAGGACAGTCAACCAATGTCTTGAATGCTTTGAACGGGAGTCCTAGCTCCCCACCGTGCACATTTATCGCATGGCTCCATACAGTAGTTTTGGCTACGCACCAGAGCTGCATGTCTTTGAGCCATATCTCACATTCTTGGATTTCCAAGTCATGGCTATGCACCTCACACCCAGTATACAGGCTAACCCCATGAATCTAGAAACCAGTTTGTGTTTACTGGTTTTGGTATACATCCCCAGTATGCATTCCTGTGGGGTCCATTTGTATCTGCTAATCACTGCACTTTCGCAAGTGTTTTATCTTGGCCCAGAACCTCTGTGCTACACCAGATTCCCAAAGCATATGCATCAAGTGTGCATTTTCCTGGCCGCATCGGGGGCAGATAGATGATGCTCCATTTTTTTTTTTATAAACCTATTTTATTGGTGATTTAAACACATTCATACAACATAACAGTTTCTCCCCCTACCCCCCCCCCCCCCCCAATCCCGGGTTGATTCCTTGGTCTGTTCATGTTTGTCACTCCATGCATCACCTCCAGTAGTATATCGCCTGTAATGTTCCAAATGGGACCCCAGTGCTCCCGCCGCTGCCCACCGATAGTTCTCAGGTTTCACGTCCTTCCCACTTTCCCCAGATTTTTATAGCTTTTGCAGGGCACCCCGTGCCGTGTATATTCTGTGTTCTTTCGTCGCGCAGATGTCCATTTCATTGACCCATTGGTCGACTGTTGGGCATTCCGGGGCCCCCCATTTCTGTGCTATGTCCCGCTTTATCAGGCCCATTGCCGTGGAGAGAAAAATACCCTCCCATTTGTTCGAGGTGTTTTCATCCGGAGCGCCCAGTAGCATCATTGCGGGTTGTAGTGTTATTGTACGGTGCAGAGTTCTTCATTGTGTCCAGAAATCCCTGGTTTTAGGGCATTCCCAGAGGAGATGAAAACAAGTACCCTCCTCCCCCTGGCATCTCAGGCAGTTGGGATCTGCTGCCCTTCCCCAACCGAAAAAGGGCCACACGGGGGTAGTATACTCTGTGGAGTATCTTGAGCTGTACCATTCTTATTCTGGAGTCTATTGCGATTTCACGAGGGTGCATGAGGACCTGAATCCAGTCCTCGGGGTCAATATCCTCAACATCCCGCTCCCATCTCGTTTTGAGACTGGTCAGCTCCGGGGTAGCGAATGCATTGATGGCTTTATACAGTATAGTCGTTACCTTGGTGGGGATATGTTGTGTTAGCCGGTTACGTTCCAAGGGTGTATAATCTGGTGCGTCTGCAAGTTCTTGCCTGAAACCCCTGAGAGCATGTGTGTGTTGTGTATAGTGATATTGTTCCGCTGCCGGGAGTCCAAATTTCTGTTGGAGCGTTTCAAACAGAAGGATGGCGCCATCCGACTGTTGTTATCCCGGCCCTCACCCACCGGGTCCATGTGGTCAGCTTTTTAACCTCTGCCAGCATATGATTACCCCATAGTGGTTGTGCCGTGGTGATCCTGTTCCCCAGCCTATGTGCCTGCCTCCAGACAATCGTGATATGGGATGAAGTAGTTAGTGCGGGGGGTCTGGATAGGCTTTGGTACATTATTCGGATTGGTGGGGTGTCTTGGGAGATGGGTAATTCCGCTCTGTGTGGGAGTTCTGGATCCCCATGGAGGAGGTCATTGACTACATTTAATTGACTGGCCCAGTAGTAGGATCTGAGATGTGGGACTCCCATGCCCCCCTCCCAAATAGAGCGCTGCAGCGTGGCTAGTGCTATTCGAGGCTGCCCCCCCTTCCATATCAGTTTCCTTAAGAGGCCCTCTACCCGGGTGAACTCAGAGTTTGGTATGGCCAACGGGGCGTTCTGCAGGACGTAGAGGAAACGTGGAAGTGCCATCATCTTAAAGAGGGCCGCTCTCCCCATGAGTGTTAGTGGCAGGAGCAGCCAGTGCTGTACATCACCAGCGAATTGGTCGGCCAGCGGATGTAGGTTATGCAGCACATAGTTTGATAGTGTCCCAGTGACCCATATGCCCAGGTAGCGAAACCCTTCCCTGTCCACTCGACATGGGGTGTCTCGGGGAATTGCTAGATCATCCCCTTTAACTGGGAAGAGGACTGATTTCCCCCAGTTTACCCTGAGGCCACCGAAATACCCGTAGGTCATCAGCATTTGGGCTATGATGGGGCATGCATGGTCCGGGTTACTCGAGTATAATAGGTCCTCTGCATAAAGGGAGAGTTTATCCTCCTGTCCGTTTGGCTATTGGAATCCGGACCATGTAGTTACCTGTCGGAGCCATCGGGCTAGTGGCTCGATTGCTAGGGCGAAGAGCAGGGCGGACAGTGGGCAGCCTTGCCGAGTGCCCTGGCCCAATGGGCAGGTTCTAGAGGTCCAACCGTTTACCCTGACTGCGGCCAAGGGGGCCTCGTATAGAAGTTGAACCCCGCTGAGAGGTTTCGCCTATGCCCATACGCCGCATTATTGTCCAGACCACTGAGTCGAACGCTTTCTCAATCAATTGCAAGTAGCGCAAGTGGTGTATTAAGGGTTGGGGCACTTTCCAGTAGCAGGTGTAAACGACGTAGGTTCATTCTGGTCGATCTTTGCGGCATGAAGCCGCATTGATCTTGATGGACCACTGCCGATATGACCATTTGGAGCCTGTTGGCCAATACCTTGGCTAGGATTTTAGTTTCGCTGTTAATGAGCGATATCGGTCTATACGACTTACACTGGTCGGGAGGTTTTCCTTGTTTGGGAATGACCACGATGTTGGCTGTTCGTAGGTCCGGAGGAAGGGCTCCCTGCGTCTTGGCGGCTAGGAACAGATCGCGGAGGGGGGCCGCCATCCTGTTGGTGCCTAACTTCGTCCAGGTCTCAGCCGAGAAGCCATTTGGGCCTGGTGTTTTCCCCGATTGTAGCTGGGTCATGGCCTCAGCGATCTCAGCTTCGTTTATTTCCCTATCTAGGTGCGCTTTTTGGGGTTCCGACAGCTGCGGGAGCATGATCTCTTCCAGAAGAGGTGAGTCTGTGGGGGACGTTGGGGCGGCGTAGAGCGGGACATAACAGTTGGCAAAGGCCTCCGCTATCTCTGATCTGTTTGGGCAGGTCCATTTGGGCCGTCTGTGATTAATCTAACATGTCTGTGCCCTTCCTCCCGTCGCTCCAGCCACGCCAATAATTTACCCGCTTTATCTCCCTGTTCATAAATATATCGCTAGAATAGCCATTGTCTCCCCCCAGAGTGTACCTCGAATCATCACAAAACGGCCACTGGGGTCCTGCACCACAGTAGATAGTTCAAAAGGGAGTTGTTTATGTAGGAGGATCAGGACCCCCCTGGGAGCCCAGTGTATACCATGCGTGGTACGCCGCTCGATAGTTGGATCTACGGAAGAACTGGCAGTTTGAGCCCGCTAAGTGGATCTCAGTTAGAAGAGCTACATCCGGGGAGCGTCTGTTAAGAAATTGCAGGATCAGTCTGCGTTTTATACTTGTGCCCATACCATTCACATTCCAAGTGAGGAGCCTGCTATGGCGTTCACTAGGCATCGATGAGGCTTGTGTATTTTGGCTATCGGGGTCGCAATGGTGTTGTGTGGCCATTTCTGTCTACGGGTTTATAGTGTTGTGCTCTGCGGGTGCGTGGTATGTATGATCGTAGGAACATTGTGTTCGCATTTGGTGGGAGCGTGGATGGCGAGCACTGTGTGTTTGGTGAATTCGCTATGGACGTTTGCATGGTGTGATTTTCCGGAAAAAGATGAACATAATACAACTTCCCTTCCTCCCCTCCCCATACTCCTCCCCAACATGAAGTATCTGTCGCCCAAACTCTACTGGCACTTAAAAGCTATGTCACCAGGTTAACTTAACATGAATTGTTCACACTACCCCTCTGATTTACTATACCCGTGTGGGTCTGGTGTCTCAAGTCCCAAGTCAGGGGCGTGGCGGCTGCCGGTGGCATGGCGTTACTGGTGACTGCTTGCGGTTCGTGTGATCCGTTGCAGGGGGACGAGGGTAGCCTGCCGTCGATGACTCTCCTGGAGGAGTGTTCCTTGCAGGTTGTTGCCGGAGGCGGTGGCCGGGCATTGAGTACGCAGTGATCAGCCCGTTCCCGTGTCCAGCCGCTGCACCCCTTTTCTCTTAAGTGCTCGCTAGTTATTGGGGTCTCCGTCTGGTTCGATTAGGACCTCCTGTCTGGGTTGCTGTGCAGGTCTTTCTCCCCGTGGTCGGGGTCTTACTTCTGCGATTTTGATTCGGTCCAGTCCAGTCCCCTCCAATGTGAGTTTCTGCCCATCTCCAGGCCTCCTGCGGGTCAGTAAAGTGGACAGTTTTGCCCTCATGCAGGATTTTCAGTTGGGCTGGGAACAGCAGTCCGTATTTCACGTTCATGGAGCGTAGTTTCCTTTTTAGGTGTTCAAAGGATTGTCTGGCCCGTTGGACCTCACGGGTGTAATCTGGAAAAAAGGTAATTCTGGCTCCGTTATGTCATTGACCCTTTGGTACGGGCCATTTGTAGGATGGCGTCTCTGTCGCGGTAATTAAGCAGCTTCCCGATGATTGTTCTCGGGGGAGCCCCAGGGGTCGGGCGTCCCATGGCCATGCGATGTGCACGCTCCACTGAGAAAAATTTTGAGAAGGTCTTTGGTGCAAAGAGGTCCGCAAGCAATTCCTCCAAGAAAAGTTCCACGCTGGATCCCTCAGCATGTTCCGGCAGTCCCAGGATGCGGATGTTGTTGCGGCGGGACCTTCCCTCTCCCTCATCGACTCGGGCCTCCCGGGTTTTCAGTCGGTTCAACGTTTTTGTGAGTTGTTGGTGCACCCCGCTCAGGTTATCCTCCACTCCGGAGATTCGTTGTTCCGTTTCCCCGGTCCGGGACAAGAGTTTCTGGAGGTCGTGGCGGAGGAAGGAGACTTTGGTGGAGATGGTGTCCATCTTCTGCTCCACCGAGGCGCGCAAGTTTTCGATGGCAGCCATCACATCCTTTAATGAGTGGTTCCTCTGGTTCCTTTGGCAGGGAGGGCGTTACTCTCGAGTCCTCGGTGCTTAGTGCCGTAGTTGTGCTCGTGGCGTATTGGTCCATGGTGCATTGAGTCGAGGTTTTTTTGTTCCTTTCCTTGCCCATGGTGTTACTTTGCGTGGGTCGTTTATTGCCTGTCTGGAGGAGCCGTTTTTTCCCTCCTTATCTCGGGCCTCTACCGTGAGCTTGTAGCTCGTTTACAGTGTTGTAGTCTCAAGAGTCTTAAGCGGTAGTGGTCTCCCTGAGGTACAGTATGGTTCTCCAGCATGAGGTCTGGGATGGATTCACATGCTCATGAATATTCCCCGTCGGGCTGGGAATCCTCGCTAAAGAAAAAATCAGTATCAGTTTCGTTTCTGATCTGTCTTTCTTAGTAGTAACCAATCACTGATCTCTGGGTCATACTGCCCCCAGTCAATGACTGCCCTCTCCCTAAGCACCGCCTCCGGCAGCCATCCTCAGATTTTTACCGCACGCTCAAGTGTTGGGAGTCCTCGTGTTTAGCTCTCGAGTTTTTTTGCTGTGTTTTCACGCTTTTTCAGATTTTCTCATTTTTTCGGTTTAATCGAGCCTCAAGCTCCACCGTTTCTACTTCCGACAACAGGGACCCGTTTCGGAATTCTTCTATGCCCCTCAAGGGTGAAGTTTCCATCGAGTTTACACTTCTTGGAGGATTACGGAAGATCTGCGGCCTGACTCAAAGGACATGGCCCAGGAGGCCTACCTCAACAGTCATGGCCCAGGACAAGGGAAACTCGATGCCCGGATCCAAGCTGTTCAGGTGCTGCCCTGGATGCGGATTACAGAACGTTTTCAAGGAGGACGAGCATTCGCAATGTCTCTACTGCCTTCATGAGGACAAGAGGCACGTGGAGGAAAGACTGTGCGTTCTGCAAGAACCTTTCGGAACGGACCAAACAAGATTGTCGTTCCCGCCTCGCCGCCTGGCTGGAGAAGGGCACAGCAGGTGAGAAGGCGAAGAAGTCTGAGCGGGCTTCTAAGTCCTGTGGGGGCGCCCCGGCGACGGGGGCCCAACAGAAGGCCAAGCACCGTGAGTCCGCAGGCACCGGGAGCGCTGAAAGGTCGGCTCTTCGGCTGCCAAGCAGGGCGCTACTTCCCCGGCACGTTCAACCACGAGCCAGCGCTCTGGTTCGGGGAAGAGGAAGTCTGAACCTGGGTAAGCCGCTGGAGCGGACCCGGTCGATCTCGAAGGGGGAGCGAGGCGCTGACCCTCCCCCCAAGGCGAAGGCCCAGGACGCACCTAAGGTGGTGAGGGCTTTGATCACCCGGCAAAGGCCTCTACCGAAGTGGTCGCTGCGACCCTGGCGAAGCCGGCTGAGACTACGCCAGTGGAAACGCCCTCTGGGCCCAGAGTATCCCTGCCACCGCAGAGGGAATCCTCTTTCCACCCCATCGTTAAGACCCCCGTGAAGTCTCCAGCGGAAATAGAGGGGGGGGGCGGTAGACATTAGACTTGGAATCAGCTTCTGAGGAGGAGCTGGTGGAAACCGAGAAGGGCCTCAACGAAAGGTCCATAGGCCTCAACGAGGGGTTTGATCAGGTTCGATCCCAGGGGGCGGTCCCTGCAGACGTGATCGAAGATAGTGACGATGACGATGAACAGGGCCCAGTGGAGCGGCCATCCCATCCGTTGCAGCCATTACCCGAGCCCTAGGATAGCTGGGCGGCCATTTTGTTGGCAATCCAATCCTTAAGTACCGAGATAAGGACGAGATTACCACGGACCCCGACGGAGGATCCAGAACCAGGCCCGTCGGGAAGCCCTCCGAACAAGCGGAGGAGAGTCCACCCTGCCCTTCGTGCCTGCGAGACCGGTGTACCCTTCACCCCCCCCTCGCCGGACCCGAGAAAGGATACGCCGACGGATACAGCGACGGGACGGACAATGACAGCGGCGATGACACAGCAGACATCCCGTCATCACGAAATTGGCTCTTTCCACCACATGTTAACCAGGGCATCCAAGCTCTTCCAGCTCTGCCCTGAAGAACAGAAAAAGGAGGGGTTTCTGTACCAACGGCGAGAGACCAAGACGAAGACGGTCCTTGCGGTGCCTTTACTCGACGACATCTGGGACGAGGGGCTTGCTGTCCTCAAGAACCCTTCCACAACACCCGCAAAGAGGGACAGGTATGAGAAGTACCGAGTCCCCGATGCCGCCCCCTTGTGCCTCAGGGCCCAGCCCACGCCAGACTCTGTCGTCTCGGCAGCGGCTAAGGCGGCAGCGGGCGCGGCGGCTTCAACTTCCACTTCCCTGCCGGACAGCGAGGGCAAGAAGTTGGACTCTTTGGGTCGACGAGTCATCTTGGCGGCGGCGACGACGATTAAGGCAGCCAATGCCTTAGCGATCGTCACCCTTTACGACAGGGAGCTCTGGTTCAAGATAGGTCCCCTGCTAGACTTCCTACCTGATGACAAAAGGGTGGAGGCCCTAGAAATTCTGCAGGAAGGCGAGGTGGCGTTGGATCACGCCATAACGGTGGCAACGGACATTGCCAATGCTGGATTTCGCCAACTGGGCAACAGAGTTTGCCTCCGACGACGAGGATGGCTCAAGGCGACAGATTTTCGCCAGGACGTCCAGACCAGAGTGTTGACATGCCGTTCGACGGCAACAACCTTTTTGGTAAGGCGGTGGACGAGTCTCTACAGGCCATCAAGACCGACTCGGAAACGGCCTGGGCCCTTGGGGTGCTTCAACAGCGACGGCCCTGTCGGAGTTCCGGAGGCAGACGGTGCCTCCAAAGGATCCAGTGGTGGCTCCTCCACTTACCGCCAGGCGGCCCGCTCTTGTTCCCTGGTGGCCTACAGAGGTCGTGGCAAGCAAGGGGGATCCCGCCGTTGTCGCCAAGGAGGCCAAGGCGGCAAGGCCGCCTCCAAGCAAGATTGACCCGGCCGGGTTGTCGGGGCCCCCACCGAAGCACCCCGGTGGGAGGCCGGCTGACGAAGTTCATCAGCGTGTGGGAGTCCATCTCCACTGATCGTTGGGTGTTGGACACCCTGGCCAACGGGCACTTGCTGGAATTCCAAAAGAAGTGCCCTCGCATTTCTCCCGTGGCCAGGAAGGAGAATCACGTCCCTCAACTGCTGTTGGAGGTAAAGGCGATGCTCAAGAAAGGTGCCATAGAGCTTGTCCCCAGGAGGCTCCGGGGCTCCAGAGTGTACTCAAGGTACTTCCTCGTCAGAAAGAAGACAAGCGGTTGGCGCACCATCCTGGACCTGCGTCGGTTAAACAAATACATCAAGGCGCAGAAATTCAGGATGGTCACCCTCCAGCACCTGCTGGGACTGCTGGAGGAAGGCGACTTCCTATCGTCGTTGGACCTGGATGATGCCTACTTCCACATCCCCATTCTAAAAAGGCACAGGAAGCTCCTCAGGTTCGTGGTTCAGGGACGTCACTACCAATTCAGAGTCCTACCGTTCGGATTAAAGTCGACACCCAGGGTTTTCACCAAGTGCCTTGCACCATTGGCGGCGCGCCTGCGCCTGCAGGGGATCCACATCTAGCCCTACCTGGACGACTGGCTAATCCGGGCAAGGACAAGGGAACTCGCCGTCGAACATACAGCGAGGACCGTCCGGTTACAAACGGAGCTGGGGTTCGCCATAAATTACCCCAAATCCCACCTGGTTCCATCGCAAGTAGCACTGTTTCTGGGAGCGAAGCTCTATACAGTGGGGCGATTGGCCTCCCCTTCAGAAGAGAGGACCAAGACCATCCTGGGCAAGGTGCAGCGCCTGTTGGCCACGGACGTGGCCAGGTTGAGGTCCATCAAGTCCCTTCTCGGGATGATGTCCTCATGCATCTACCTTGTACCCCTTTGCAGACTTCGGATGCCTCCGCTACAGGAGTTCCTCGACACCCGCTGGTTTCAGGCGAGGGGCTGCTTTCAGGACAGGTTCCCCCTCGGCGAGGAGTTCCATCGGGCAACCTTAAGGTGGGGCACCTGGGCTCACCTCACTACAGGCACGGACTTTCAAACCCCGGCCTTTCAGGAGACGGTGACGACGGACACCTCTCTGGAGGGTTGGGGGGGCCCACACCAGATATCTCCACGCAAGAGGCCTTTGGCTCCCGGAGGAGAGGTCTCTCCACATCAACATTCTGGAGCTCCGAGCAGTGTTCTGGGCGCTCAAGTTGTTCCTTCCGTCCCTCAAGGACAAGGTGGTGAGGATCTTCACCGACCACAACACCACCACGATGTTCTACATATGGAAGCAGGGGGGGGCACCAGATCCCCAGCCCTATCCAAGGAGGCCCAGGATCTGTGGCACTGGGCCGTCGCCCAGGGGATGTTTCTGGTTCCCTTCCACTTGACAGGAATAAAAAACACCATCGCCGACTCGCTCAGTCGGGAGCTGCGCTCGTGCCACGAGTGGGAACTGCGACAGGATCAAGTGGATTGGCTCTTCTAACGATGGGGCAAACCCCAGATCGACCTGTTCGCGGCGGTGACGAACTCCAAGTGCCAGAGGTTCGCCAGCAGGTTCCCACACCTGAGGAGCATGGGCGATGCTTTCTCTTTCCCCTGGGACGGCCTGTTTCTTTACGCGTTCCCTCTGTTGCCGTTGCTGCTCCGCCTAATCAACCAGCTCAAGAGGTCCAGGTGCAGGATGATCCTCGTCGCTCCGGCGTGGCCGAGACAGATCTGGTTCCCGGACCTTCTGGATTTGTCAACGTCCCCACCAGTCAAGCTGCCGGCGGACGCGGATCTTCTCTCCAGAGAAGGAGGCGCCATTCTCCATCACGACCCACAGTCGCTGAACTTGCAGGCCTGGCTCCTGCGGCACTAGAGTTTGGAAGGTACGATATACCGGCTGATTGCAGAGAGGTTCCTGCAAAAGCCAGGGCGTCCTCAACTCTCAAGTGTTACGGTCATAAATGGAAGAGGTTCTCTGTCTGGTGCCGTGCACAGAAGTTTAACCCTCTGTGGATTACGGCCCCTCAAGTACTGCCGTACCTACTATCGCTGGCCAAAGCTGGACTGGCTCACGCCTCCATCAAAATACATCTGGCTGCCATCTCCCGATATACCATGACTACGGGACGGGCGTCCTTGTGGTCTCATCGCCTGGTGAAGGAATTCATGAAGGGACTATTCGATCATTCCTGCCGGTGAAGGCTCCTGCCCCGGCGTGGGAGCTTAATGTGGTGCTGACCAGGCGCATGGGGCCCCATTCGAGCCTATGCATTCGGCGCCTTTGAAGTTCCTGTCATGGAAGACAGCGTTCCTCGTGGCCATCACCTCCGCATGCCAGGCCCTATCTTGCAAGCCTCCATACTTGACTTTTCATGACACAAGGGTGGTGCTGAGGACGCACCCCTCCTTTATGCCCAAGGTGCCGTCGGACTTCCACCTCGACAAGCCCTTGGTATTGCCAGTTTTCTTCCCGTCGCCTTCGATGCCGGCCGAGAGGACTTTGCACTCGCTGGATGTAGCTAGAGCGCTGAAGTTCTACGTGGACCGCACGAAGAGTTTTCGGAAGACGTCACAACTGTTTGTGAACTTTGGGTCTGTGAATCAAGGGAAGGCTCTCTCTAAGACTTCCATTTCCAGATGGCTCTCCGGCTGCACTGTCACCGATTGGCAAACCGACCGCTGCCCGTCCGAGAGCCCATTCGACCAGAGCGATCGCTGCTACCACGGCGTTCCTGTCTGGTGTGCCCCTGCTGGACATCTGCAGGGCTGCTACGTGGAGGTCGACATACAACTTCACAAGATTCTACTGCGTCGATCGGGACTCCATGGAGGAGTCCAGGGTCAGCCACCAGTGCTGCGCAACCTGTTCGCCTAAGGTGAGCCTGGTGAGGAGGTAAGAATTGCTTAATGTTGAGTTTTGGATGTAATGCGTAATGTTGAGCCTTTGCCACCTCCCGTGGTTGTGCATGTGTATACTGCTATGTATTCTTTATTCATGAGCATGTGAATCCATGCCAGACCCCATGCTGGAGAAGGAACAAGTTACTTACCTGTAACTGTTGTTCTCCTGCATGGGTCTGGCATGGTTTCACATCCGAACCCTCCCACCTACCCCTCTGCGGTTCTTCACTTGGTCTTACTGCCACTTGCCGTGCTACCAAATCTGAGGATGGCTGCCGGAGGTGGGGCTTAGGGAGAGGGCAGTCATTGGCTGGGGGCAGTATGACCCAGAGATCAGTGATTGGTTACTACTAAAAGACAGATCAGAAACGAAACTGATACTGATTTTTTTCTTTAACGAGGATTCCCAGCCTGACGGGGAATATTCATGAGCATGTGAATCCATGCCAGACCCAAGCTGGAGAACAACAGTTACAGGTAAGTAACATGTTCCTTCTGTTCACCGATGAGTTGTTTGGGGTATTACCTCGTTTTTGGTGAGGTTTATCTTGCCTCCTTAGCAGCTTGATGTACGTCGTTCGTATGTACTTCCGTATCAAGGAAGGCTAACTCGCCTGCTGAATTCTCCCCTCGCACCGCCAAGATGGTTCCTTTCCCGTATTGCACAAAGTTCTCGATTATTTCCTCCCGAGGCGACCGCACCGCAGCGGGAGTGTGGGGGCCGCTGGTTCTCCAGTGATCTGGGGGGGGGGGGTCACAGGCCCCTCACGTCTGATCCCGCTGTCCTGGTTTGGTGCTCTTGACTGGGCCTGGCGGTGCTTTCCGCGGTGTCCCGGAGCAGATATCTCGTGTCTCTCCGCTCAGGCTCCGCTCGCCCTAGAGCCGAATGGTGCTCCGAGGGTCCGCTGCCCGGGAGTGGCATTGTTACACAGGTCGATTCCGCCATCGTGTGTGCCAGGGGGGTGGGGGGAGTGGCACAGTCTGCCCGCCCTCGGCAACGGCAACAGGATATGGTGCACCGCTGTGCGGGGGGGGTGTAGGTCGCCCGGCTGCTCCGAGGGTATTTAGCACTGCATCTGCTCCGGCGGTTGGGATTTGCAGCTGCCCATGCTTGTCTTCGTTTTAGTTCATCGCGGCTCGGAGGCAGCCATCTTGGTTGGGGCCGCACGATACGTTCTTACAGTTTCCAACACCGATATATTGCGTTTTCCGGCGCGGATTCGGCCCTTTTCACGGCTAAATGCTGCTATAATGTTCCGCTGCCCGGATTTATTGTTTTTTAGCGATTTCACCTTTTCGTAAAACAGGATATTACAGGATTTTTCAGGCGGCCATGGGAGCGCCGACGAGTCACATCTTCATCGCTCGCTCGCTGGCCACGCCCCACCGATGATGCTCCATTTTAAAATTTGGCAACCCTGGCCAGGGTGAGGTACGTGCAGTGCAGCACATTGATCCGGGTCAGTCGAAATCTTGCATTGCGTGACACATTTTTCACATGACTGAGCGCCCATAGCCATTCTTTGTCTGTGATGTCTGCTTCAAGGTCCATCTCCCATTTCAGCTTAAGCTTCGTGAGGTCAGTGTTTGGGTGTTGAATGAGGGCCTTGTACAATCTTTACACTGGCCTCCAGCCATTTTAAAGATCATACAGGAGTGCATTCGGCTGGGGTTCAGCTGGCCATTCCGGCCCGGAACGTTTAGCGAATTTTGTTACCTTCATGTATCGCAAGGACTGCCGTTTCGGGAGGTCTCCTCTTTGGGTAAGGTCTGCAAATTCTCTGTAAGTGCCACTGTCGTACATAACCCTCCCCCCTCCCCACCCACCACATGTTGCCACACCAGTCTCCTCCCAACATTGTGCCACTTTCAGCTTCTGAGGGGACCCACTGTGTATTGACCAGAATCGGTATGTGCAGAGAGTAGGGATGCGTACACTTAAGGATTTTTTGTGTCTGTAGCCAGACCTGTCTGCATACCGTCAGTGCTAATGGATGGGTTACCCGCTTACATGGAGGATGCCATAATGCTACTTGTAGTCGCATAGGGCTGATTAGAACTTTCAGCAGACTGTGCTCTGCGGTGGATTCGTCTGTTAACCATTTGGTAATGTAGCTGAGTTGAGCTGCTAGATAATATTCAAGCCTAGGTAGTTGGGCTGCGCCTAGCTCTAAAGGGAATGACAGGGATAGTAGTAGACAGTCTATGCCTCTTGGGACCCCACAAAAAGGTTCAGTATGGCCTCCAATTCTCAAAAGAATGTGGATGTAATGTAATGGGTAACATTTGCAACTTGGAGGATTAGGCGGGGCAATATAATCCTTTTCGTAATGGCCACCCTGCTCATGAGTGAAAGCGGGAGTCTGGACCAAAACACCATTGAGAGCAGTGGAGGGAGTTAAGAAATCAATGTATTCAAGATATGCGTTCATTCTGGGGTGTGGGTAACACGTATACCTAAATACTGGAAGTGGTCCTGCTCCCATTTCAGGCCCACATCTAGTGCAGAGGTTAACCTGGTATTCAGCCCGGCTAGAGGGAACAAGCATGATTTATGTCTGTTGAAGGTGATCCTGGAAAACGTTGCTGAGTCATCTAGTACTTCGAGCACTATGGGTAAATTGTGATAGGGTTGGCATAGGTAAAGTAGTACATCAGCGTATAATGAGAGTAGGTGAGGTTTTATTTCCTGTGTATCCCAGCGTCGAGGTATTCCTGTCAGAGATATGCTGCTATGGGTTCTAGTGCAAGTATATAAAGCATTGGGGAGAGGGGACAGCCTTGTCGAATTCCCCTCTGTATGTCCAATACTGTCGATATGTGTCGCCCTGTTCTGACTCTAGCTGTGGGGGGGGAAGTGTATAGTATTTTAACTCATCTTCTAAAGTATGCTCCAAACCCAAAGCCCTTCAGTGCAGCCTCTATCCACTCACAATACATTGAATCGAAGGCTTTGATTGCATCTATTGATGCTACTGCATATTGCTCTGGGCGCCCATTTGTTTGATCTATTATATGCCGTAATCTATGTAGATTGAGGGTAGTGCTGCGACCAGGGATATACCCTGCCTGATCTGAGTGTATAAGTGTGTCTGTGAACCGCCTAAGTCGCGAGGCGGGCATCGTGGTTAGCAATTTAATGACACAATTCAGCATGGCTAAGAGTCTATATGAATCGCACACATCTGATGGTTTCTCAGATTTAAGGATGGGCACTATCCATGTTTCTCGCATCGTGTCTGGAAGTTTGCCTGTTTCAAATGTCTCTTCATAGTCCTTCAAGAGTGTCGTGGCTATTGCGCTTTGGTATGTTTGATAAAACTGGTGGGAGACCATCGCCTCCCGGGGTCTTTCCAGAAGCTGACACAGTGATTGCTTCTTCCAGATCTTGCAATGTAAAGGGTTGATCTAAAAGGTCAGTTTGGCTACTGGTGAGGTACAGGAGTTAAATTTGTGCGTAGATCTCTGCTATATCAGTGGCTGGTATGCGATTACTGTGGCTGTATAGTGTGGCAAATATGTCATTAGTCTCGGGTTGTGCTCTGCAGGGCTCCCCACACTCATTACGCAAAAGTGTTACTGGAGTTTTGGGGTGTTCTTTACGGCACAAAGAGGCAAGGAGTTGCCCAGATTTGTCCCCTTCCACATGTGTGCATGTTGTGCTGGTTATGTAGTCGAACTTCTATAATCTCTCCCAAGTGGCCTGGCAGTTCAATCGAGCTTGACTAAGGGCCTGTCCTTCAGACTGCTCATATTGCTGTACTAACTCTAATTCGAATGGATTATTTCCTCCAACGTATTCCACATCTTTTGACATGTAATGTCCACAGCTGTGCTGCTTTGGACATTTTTCGGCAGAGGGTGTCCTGCGTCGGGTCGATGTCCCTCGAAGGCCTCCATCGAGGGTGACTTCATCGGATGTTATAAGTAGCACGCATGGCGCCCATAGCCTCAGTTCCTTTTTTCCGCAAACATGTTTGCTTCGAGAACTCGGCGCGCCTCGTGTTATCTACTTCGACAATGTCTTCTTCTACCCCGACGACCCTGCGGTCTGGCTTTAGAAAATGTTAGGACTGTAAGTCCAAGATGTGCATCACGGACCTGCCTCGTATCTGCTTGTGGGGGTCAGAGTGCTAGTAGTTGACTGCCAAGGCCTTGCCTAAGGGGAAATTGCAGGTAAGTCGGGTTTCCAAACCCTGTAAATCCAAAAAGACTACTGGTCTTTCCACCGACTCGAGGGGGTGACTCTCCCTGTTGGAGGGAGTCCAGAGGAATCTCGGTCCCGGATGGTTCCCGCCACTCGTCCTCCTCGAGGCACTCCCGGAAGCGGCATCACCGTTGCCCTTCCCCTTCCCCGTCGGATGATGGCTCTGCAAGGAAAGTGGCTTGTCCCACTAAATCCTTGACTCCGGAGGAATCGGAGGCATTGGGGGAGAACATGCTGGAGATTTTTCAATCTCGGGCCCTGTTCCGTCCGTGCCTTCGGTAGAAGCCGGCAGGGAACAGTCCCAGCCGACACTTGCGTGCCCTCGGGCCTGGGCAGTCGGCGCGATAAACATTGGGAACTGTTAAGGTCCCGCTCGGACAAGGCTCTGGTAGATCGCCAGAGACGTGCCAGATCCAGGTCGCGGTGGTCTTCCCCAATGAAACGGTCGAAGTCTGGGAAGGTGTCGACACCGTCGGCGCTGTGTCCATTGAGTGAGGCTGTCGGGGCTTTGCCCTCAGAGCCTTCAGCGCCCTTGTTGACGCCTAAGCTGCTTGTGCCCTTAACGCCATCTGGGCCTAAATACCAGAATTTGCCGTTGAAGGTCCCTGTGGCTGTGGATCCTCCGAGAAAGGCTCTAAGACGGTGAGGCCTATTCTTGAATACAGGTCTGCTCCTGTACTTGGGAAGGAACTCCACCTCTGCCTTAGCAACATTTTTGCACAGTCTGTGGAATTCTCTCTGGCGGCTGAGCATATTCCCGAAGGGGACCAAAGGGATGGGGTTTCTTGCAATTGTGCAGGATGGCAATGATGCCATGTGTGAATCCCTTCAGCCTGGGTTGGACACGGTTTATAGTGTCAGCTGGTCCATGCCTGTGAGCACCGTGATAGGCAGGTTTGCATGATTGCGGAATTCAGGGTTTGCACTGGATGTGCAGGCCCGTTTCAACATGCCCTTTGATGGTTCTCATTTGTTTGGCAGCAAGGCTGACAAGAGCCTTGAGAGGTTGCAGACATCCAAAGCAGCTGCTAAATCTTTGGGCGCAGCTGTGCGTCAACCTCCGCCTTTTCGTCCTAGGGGACAGCAGTGGAGTGGTGGTTCCTTTCGTTACTACTCCTCGTTTGGTATAGCGAGAGGAGCGGCAGTCAAAGGGACCACCGTAAAGTTCCTCGTGGTGGACGGGGAAGAGGTGCCAAAGCAGCTCCAGCAGCTTCCTTTCCTTTCAGGCACTGCCGCAGCCGCTCAAACTGCTGAGAGGTCAGGTCTCATTGTTCTCCAGTTGGGGGCAGTCTCAGCATCTAGAAGAATGGCGAGCCATTACTTCACATGTGTGGGTTCTGGAAACAATTGCCCACGGCTACTGCCTACCCTTCCTAAAACGGCCTCACGACAATCCACCGGGGAAGCTCTCTTTAACGAGTGCGGATCCGCTCCTTGTGCAGGAAATCATGACCCTGCTGGAGAAAGGCGCTATAGAACCAGTGCCTGTGGCGGAGAGTAACAATGGCTGGTATTTCCCATATTTTTTGATTCCCAAGAAAGACGGAGGACTGAGACCCATCTTGGACTTATGTTGCTTTAACAAGTTCCTCAGGAAGGACAAGTTCAAGATGGCCACTTTCTCAGATCCTTCAGGCCCTTCGAGTTGAGGATTGGTTGGTGTCATTGGACCTACAGGATGCTTATTTTCATGTGTCGATCCATCCAAAGCACAGAAAATACCGGAGGTTTGCGGTTGGCAACTCGCACTTTCAGTTTTGGGTCCTGCCGTTCGGGTTGACCTCCGCCCGAGGGTCTTCACCAAGCTCATGGTGCTTGTGGCAGCATATCTCAGGAGAGGGGTGCGAGGGGTTCACGTCTACTGCTACCTGGACGACTGGTTGATCTGAGCGCATTCTCCCGAAAAAGCCTTGCTCATCTCAGCCTCGTCTGCCACTCCCTTCACAAGCTGGGATTCTCCCTCAATTTCAAGAAGTGAACCTTCCCAGCACCAGTACATCGGGGCTGTATTGGACACACCCTTGGGGGGGGGGGGGAGTGCTTGCCACCCAAGGTGAGGGTTCATCACATTGTCCAGATCAACAAATTTCAACATGCCCAGAGTCTCCCGGCTTTCGAATTCTTAAGGTTGCTCGGCCTCATGGCATCCTGCATTTTTCTGGTGCCAGAGGCCAGACTGAGGATGAGATCCCTTCAATGGGCTCTCAGGACGCAGTGGTCGCAATTCTCAGGCTAAATGTTGGATCTCCTTCAGATTCTGCTCATGGTCTCACAGGATCTTCTGTGGTGGGCCAGCAAATGGAATCTGATGAAGGGAGAGCCTTTTTTTGGCAACCGTGGCTGGAGGTGACGGTAGTGTCGGATGCTTCCCTCACAGGGTGGGGAGCTCACACCAACTAGCTGACCACCAGCGGTCATTGGTCTCTGTCAAAGTCCAGACTCCACATACTTCTTTAGGAGCTGAGGGCCATCAGGCTAGCCCTGAAGGCTTTTCTGCAGTTTATGCACAGGAAGAGTGTCCTGATCATGACTGACAACACAGTGGCCATGCATCACCTCAACAAGAAGGGAGGTGTAGGGTCACTTCCCCTGTGCAGAGAGGCGATGCAGCTCTGGTTCTGGGCGATACAGCAAGGAATCTCACTCTCTCCAGTTCATCTGGCCGGAGAGGATAATGCGGCAGCGGACACTCTGCGCAGGCAGAGCGCAGTCTCCCGCAAGTGGGAGTTAGCTCAGGAAGTCCTATAGGAGATCTTCGCCCTTTGGGAACCCCTCAAGTGGATCTGTTTGCGACCTGCCAACCGAAAGTGCGAGACATATTGCTCAAGGGAATTTCCTCTGAGGGGAGCTTTAGGGGACGCGTTGATCGTGGATTGGTCATTCCCAGTTCTGTATGCGTTTCCTCCGGTCCCCATCATTCCTCTGGTTCTAAGGAGGTTGCAGAGGTTCGTGTCCCACATGATCCTAATTGCTCCGGATTGGGCCAGGAGAGCGGGGTACCAGTCCCTTCTGGAAATGCCTGTCTGTCCTCCACGCCGTCTACCCCAAAGAGGTCTCTCTGTCTCTCTCTGTCTCTCTCTGTCTCTCTCTGTCTCTCTCTGTCTCTCTCTGTCTCTCTCTGTCTCTCTCTGTCTCTCTCTGTCTCTCTCTGTCTCTCTCTCTGTCTCTCTCTCTGTCTGTCTGTCTGTCTGTCTGTCTGTCTGTCTCTCCAGAGGACACAATGTCTATCCTTTTCAGTGTTCCATTCCGATGGTTCTTGCTTTCTTTGGCCCACAAGGGTCTTCCAATGGGTACCATTTAAGGTTACCTGGCAGCGCTATCTATTTTCAAGCGCTCGTGTAAAGAATGTTCTTATTTTAGGATTCCTTTGATTACCCGGTTTCTAAAATGGCTCACGAATGTGTTCCCGCCTTCCCCTTTTCAGGTGCCGGTTTGGGATCTGAATTTAGTCCTGAAATTCTTGATGGGTGCTCCGTTTGAACTGTTGTACTCTTGTCCTTTTGAGACTGTTGACTTTCAAGATAGTTTTCTTGATTGCAGTTACATCTGCTCAGAGAGTGAGTGAGTTGCAGGAACTTTCATCTAAGCCACCCTTTACTTTGTTCTACAAAGATAGGGTTGTACTGAGGGTACGTCCGTCCTTCCTACCTAAGGTAGTGTCTGAGTTTCATTTGAGCCAGAAGGTGGTACTTTCGGCTTTATATCCTCCTCATCCTGGTAAGGAAGAGGAGAGACTCCATAGGTTTGACCTTAGGAGAGCTTTGAGCTTTTATATTTCTAGGATGCCCAGGGTCGGAGTGGACAACCAACTTTTTGTGGGGTACTCTAGACACTGATTGTGCCAGGCTGGTACCAAACAGACCTTGTCCAGGTGGATTATCCTCACCATTGCTGAATGTTAGATTGGCTGGCAAGGACCCTCCTGAGGGTTTGCGAGCTCACTCCACCAGGGGCGTCGCTACATCCACAGCCCTACAACGGGGAGTCCTGTTGAGAACATTTGTGATGCTGCAATGTGGTCTTCCATCCACACCTTTGTCGAGCATGACTCCCTGGATACTTTCCATGGTCAAGCTATGGCCTTTGGTAAAGCAGTGCATCATTCTGCCATCTAATTGGGTATATCTAAATTCTTCTCCCTCCTCCATTCACTGATACTGCTTTGGGATTCTGTCAAAGATGTGGAAGACTTTGAAGGGCACAATCCTTTCGTAGAACAAGTTACTTAACGGGTAACGTTCTTTCGACTGGATGTTCCTCCAATGTATTCCTCATCGCCTGCTCCTCTGAAGAATTTCCTTTGCTATTGCAGCTTGCGTTCCCACAAGGCTATGTGCAGTCAAGCAGGCATTGTGTCTGAGAATGTCACATGTTCTGGAGAGGAAAAACATGAACTGAGTCTACGGGCGCCGTGCGTGCTACTTATAACATTCAATGACGTCACCTTCGACGGGGGCCTTCGATGGACATCGACCCGACGCCATCAACGCAGGGTGCCCTCAGCCAAAGAATTCCCGAAGCAGCACAGCTGTGTACATTACATGTCACGACGAGGAATACTTTGGAGGAACATCCAGTCAAAACAATGTTACCAGTTGGTAAGTAACTTGTTCTTCTCTCACTTTGCCCTCCAAGACATCTAACTCCACCCCAACTGCCTCCAGACTCCACCGGCTCCAGCAATAACTTCTCCCCTAGTGACCACCTTCAAGGTTTCCCAAACAGTCCTCCAGCTCCCAACACTGCCCATATTTTCTTCCAAGAAAAGATCTAATGTATTACAAAGTTGTTCTCGCAAAGCTAACTCTGTCGGTGCATCTCTGGGCATGTGCACATCGGCACAGGAGCATGTGGTATCTCACGATTATGGGGAGAGGAGAAATAAGAATATTCTTTGAGATCTGGGTGGATCCGACGCCACACAATTTTCAAGGCCAGTTGCGTCAGGGCAGCATTGAGCTGTCGTGGCCGTGGAACAACGGGACCGGAGTGGCACTGACGCGTCACGTGCAGTATTATGAACACAATTAAAATCTCTGCCCCATATAACAGATGCATCTCTGTAGGGGCCTATGCAGGCACTCGGTGCCTGGACATGCGCCGGTATAGCATGATTTGGGAAGAGTTGACTATGATCACCTCCACCCCGCCTATACATCCCTTGAGAATAACAAAAGAGTCCTCTGTATCCGTGTCACAACTCAAGAACTGAAATGGAACCGAGGGATTGACCCATATGAGGACTCCGCTTGCATACTTGGAGTAAGGAGCCCCCTACACTCTGCCTCCCCAACACTTCACCAGTGTATCCTGCTCTTTTCGCTATCAAATGAGTTTCTTGGAGCAGGGCTACTGACACCCTTTTATACCGAAGATATGATTTTCCTCTTGTTTCTACGTATTTAGGAGCCAAGGCCTCTCACATTCCATGTAGCAATCTTAACCCGTGTTGTGTTTCTTTGACTAAAGAGCACCTGTGCGCGGCATTCCCCAGCGCTCTTAATTGTAGAAGTAAGGCTAACATTGTACATATTGCAGGTAACAACCAGTATTGCACCCCTTTCGGTCTTATACGGTGGGTAGAACACTACATTTAAAAGATCACATTGGCTGGGTAAAGTGAGTGAAACAAACGCCCAGCCCTGGAACATGGGGCTCCAACTATGCCCAACAGATAAAACCTGTTCGGGCTTGCTGATGCTCGCTTCCCCAAGCGGGAACCAGCTCATAAGGTTGACAAAGGTCCCTTGTTGACAGTCCATATGGATTGGGGTGAGTTCCATCGGAGCTCAAGTGGGCTAGATCCACTGGCTCCATCATAGTACTGCTGTGTTCACGGTTTCTCATGTATGTTATAAATTGTCACGCAGCTGTAGACAAAACCTCCAATTGAGTCTAGGAGTGTGTTCTCATCGTCTGCAAAACCAGAGTGCGCGCCCAACTATTCATGTCTGAGCGTCCCATCACGATGGGGTGCAGTGGTGATCCTTATCAACCACCTTCTAGGAGGCCCCAGTCTCCGTCACCTGGTGCGTGGGCTCTTCGTATGTGTGCAAATTATTGTGCTCTAGCCACATTGACACTGCCTCTGAGCTCTCAAAGAACCTCAATCTGCAATCCTACATTCCCTTAAGTCTCGCTGGATATGTGAGCATGTATCCGATCCCTTTCTTCCGCAGTCAAACTTTGACTGAAATGAATTGGTTTTGTTGCTGCTGCACCAGAGGGGTATAATCCGGGTAGATGGCTATATTCGAGCCACCCCACTGTATCACTCCACCCTCTCTAGAGAACTGTAGAAGCACCGCTCGATCTCAGAAGTTTAATATTTTGGCTATAATAGGGCAGGGATGTGATCCCGGTCTGAGCCCTTTCCACTGAGAAAACTTGCAATGACAGGCCTGACCCACTGCAGGAACTGATTTTCAATATAGGTTGTTGGATCCTTGCCTTCTGTGTCCTCCAGTATGCCAAGGACTCTTACATTGTTTCTGCAGGATTTTCCCTCCGCATCCTCGGCTCTCTGTTCCAGGAAGCGATTTTTGACTTGCAGAGTTTTCAGCCGGGTGGCAAGATCAGTGGTGGTGGCAGCCAGTGTCCTTTTTTTGACTTCCTTGGCAGTAGTGACGTGCTCCGCTAACGAACAGACGGATGTCTTTACGTGAAAGTTGGACATTTATCTTGAACTCATTGAAACACTTGTGTATAGGCGCGTTACAAATACCATATCATATCATATCATATATGTTCTAGGGAGCATCTGAGTGATGCAGTCGCAGCCAGTATTTTGTCCTCTTGAGGATCTACACATACTCTTTATCCGCAGTCCTCTCACCGCCCTCGGCTGTGGTATGCGCCTGCGTTTTGCCAAGTCCTGCAAAAGAGTCCATGATGTTGGTTTTCTGTTTATTTTTGGAGGGCATGGCGTCCGGGTGTGATTTGGTTGTAGTGAGATGTATGGGGCTCAAGCCAAGCACTCTTGGGCGCAGAGCTTATACAACCTAGGCTAATGTTTGTTATGTCAGTATAAGGTCTGCCAAACATTTCTACTGTTCTCACAAATTATATGCAGGCGCTCACAGCTAGGGACCCACTGTTGGATGGTTGCAATCAAGGGTGTGCTTCAGGTGCCAAACACATGTTCAGTGGCATCAGCTGAGCTAAATTGTGGACCCCGCATGCCATGAAAACCCAGAAACCGGCTCAATATCGGGCACAGGCACTTGGGGACCTTCCAGCGGGCAGCGCCTGGTCTGCTGTGTATGTTCACCAGGGAAGGCGGGAACAGCCACTTACCGGTTCTTAGCAGTCCCTCCTTGTAATTGTGCTTCAGGAACCCTCTGGCACCAACTGGGGCACAAATAAATCCAGCAATGGTGTAAAAAAAACAGGAATGTGCCACCCGAGCTCACATTTGTAGTGTTTGGGTATCCCGCAGGAAGAAGTCATGCTGTCTTGTGCATGTTCACTGCTCCTTTCTCTGTGCGCGTACTGTGGAGTGTTTGTTGGTTGCTTCCCATATGTTGTGCCTCTGCACAATTTGTGCCGTGCTGCTCCGCATTGAGGGCACAAACGATGGTAACGAAAGTGGGTGAGCTGTGTCCCAGTCCGATTGCATAATTATGCTCACTCTGCGTGAGAGGAGCATCTGCATGATGGTCGGTTCTCCTGTGGTGCTAGTAATCGGGAGAATAGTATGTTCAGTGTTTGACCCCCCCCCCCCCCAGCACAGCTGTGGGGCTTCGTCAGAGCTTTTCAGCAACGCTAGCCGCATTCAATTGTAATTTCAGGGATGGCGTCTATTGTCTCGTAATCCGCTGCAACTCTTTGGTCGGTGGGGCCATACCAGTTGGGTGCCAGCCGGGAAGATCACAGCACTCCGGCTATGAAATGCTCTGTTCCCCCCGTGCCAGAGTAGAAGCGAAATCAGCTGCGCTCCCGCTTTTGCTTTCGTCCTCCACCGCGGTTGTTGTTAGACAAACCGCCAGCCTTACCCCCTGCTTCCGAGGAGTGTAGAGTATCCAGTGCCGCATCCATT
Organism: Ambystoma mexicanum; assembly: GCF_040938575.1. Lineage (NCBI taxonomy): Eukaryota > Metazoa > Chordata > Amphibia > Caudata > Ambystomatidae > Ambystoma > Ambystoma mexicanum. Next base: position 382,063,358 of record NC_090934.1, on the reverse strand, counting down.
AAGCCACTGGGAGCACGGAGGGGGTACGCTGTGTCGGTGCCGAGGATTCCACCCCGCTGGTCCGTGGGTCCCCGGAAGGCACTAGGAGGGTTCAGTGCTGGTGTTCAGCCCTCTTGTCCCTGCTGCGCAGCATCAGTTGATCGTAGGTCGCTTCGCTGCGTACTAGCTCAGCTGCATGTCAGATAGTGTTGTTGCCACTGGCGGCCATTTTACCTTTACATATGACATGTCGCTCTGCCCTCTCGTTCCTTGCGGTCCAGCTCCAGTGTGCGTATCCAGCACAGTCTCGTTCTGTGGCCGAGGTTGCTGTTCAAGTACCTTTAATAAAAGGGTGAAATGCAGGTAGTTTATGCACCGTGTAAAGTATCTTTTTTTTTTTTTTTGGATGGATGACAAGAGTTCAGCACTCACACAGCCTTACAGCATGAGCTCCAGGCCACGCCCCCTGTCCATGATTACTTTTAACGTGTCGGAGATGTAACTTTTTCAGGACCTCTCGCAGATCTCCCTGCAGAAGCGGCGGGAGATGCAGCCGGTGGGGATATCACTCCAAGCTAGAGGAAGTAAGTAGAAGTCAGTGGTCAAACTTTTTTGCCCTGGGTCCCCCCTGAGCAAAATTTGACTAGGCCGTATCTCCCAAAAATGCCAAATGGGCAGTATGTACAAATGGCTACGAACTATTGCATGCAGTCACCACACGCTACTCGCAGTATAGTCCCTGGGCTCCCTCATTCCACTCCTACCCAGTGCCTGGGCTCTCCTCACCGCATCACAGACCCTAGGCTCTCCCCGCCCTGCTCCCACCACTATTGTGCTCCCACCCATCCTGCTCCCTCCACAGTCCCTCCACAGTCCCTGGGCTCCACCCACCCTGTTCCCAACAAAGTCTGAGGGCCAGGGGAGCTGGTCAATTTTTTAAGTATAGGGGCTTAAACATTTCCCACAAAAATGCCCTAGGGACCACCGAGCGCAGCAAGGGGGCCTGAACCAATCCAGGGAGGTTCGGGGGGGTTTTCCTCCCCTGAATTCTTTTTAAATAATGGGTTAAAATGTTGCATTTTAGAGTATACTTTAAAACAAAAAAATAAGTAAAAAGCCAAACCTTGCAATTGGCGCTGGGGGACCAAGGTGGAAAGTAGGGTATTTTTGGCTGGACATCTGATGGATATCCAGTAAAAAAAATACCGTCCCTGGGCTTCACAGTGCCCTGGGAGAAAGGATTTTGGCAGGTGGATAGGGGGATTGTGCAACAAAGGCCTTTTTTAAAATGCTTTTGTTGTACAATCCTCCTTCCCGCCTCTCCCCGGCACTTGGCAAAATCAGCTAAATGGACCAAAATAATCTCACTCTCACTCTCTCACTCTCACTCTCACTCTCACTCTCACTCTCACTCTCACTCAGCAATCACTATCATTCAGAAGTGCACCCATCACCATACACTCTCCCACGCATCCATACACGCATTTATTTAAATAAAAAATAAAACGTAAATCTTCTTTCTCCAGGGGCCTGCACGTGGGTGCTGAAATGCCCCGCTCCAGGTTGCTCTATCCGTATGTGCGAGGAGTCGCAGGAGATCCCCCTCACACAGACATGCAGTGCCCCAGCCAGCATTTCCAGTGAGCTATGCAAGGCTGGCGAAGCAAAACGCCCCCAGCCTTGCATGGCTCAGTGAGCATGTGCGGCTGGGGAACTGAACTGACAAAGGGAAACTGTGTTTCCCATTGACAGTTCAGCCAGCCCAAGAGCACTCCCTCAGCTGGAAAAAGTAGCTGAAGTGCTCAGTGTTTCACTGGGCTGGCTCCTCGGCTCCTTCATAATGGTTGGGAGGGGCCATTGGGTTGATGCCCCCTCGTCCATTATGGATGAGCTGAAGGGCTCAGACTGGCCAATAGGGCAATAGGACAATGCCTGTACCAAAAATGCTAGTGTAGGCCAGTCAAAATGGGCCTCTCTGTTGGCCAATGTGGGACAGTTTGATGTTACTTCACTATGCAGCTAGTCATTTTGACCATTGTTGCTGAATGAATATTCTTTAAATATCACAATCTGCTTTCATTTAACAAAAAACACCACCTTGGGTACTATTCAAACAGTCTGTGAATATCCCTTCGCAACTGCGGGCTACTTTTTCATTGGTGTCTGAGCCAGTTTTATGGTCCAGTCCGACCATGTGCGCCACCCCTGCCCATTTCCTCCAATCTTTTTAACATTTCATGCTGGGCTTGTGGGGGTTGAGGGCAGCCCCACAGTTTGAATACCTCTGGTATAAGTCGACATTCCCTTTCAGCTTGACAGACGCACAGCCCAACAACGCAAATCATGGGAATGGTCTACAGTAATTGGTCGTGGAAGGAGGCAAATGGCCAAATTGCAGGATGAGTGGAAATCCAGACTTGAAGGCCCTAGCAAAAAACCGTTATCAGAATAGGTGGCGTTCAATCTAGAGCAATGTTTGCAGAGAGCAAGGACAGCTATGAGGAATATCAAGAGTTGGGGTACCGGAGCGCACCATCTTGGAATTGTATATGTTCAGTTAACAGATGGGGGGGGGGGTAGTAGGTTGCCCCACATGTTGCCCTGGGGGGGTTTAAAGATGACTCACGGCTGGGGTCTTCTACCTGGGGAATGGTTAATGGTTAGTAACAGTGGCTCACACCAGGAGACTTTGTTATGGGATATAGTGGGGAAGATGGGGGACTACTGAAGTGGGGAGGGGTTAGATAGAGGGGTAGGGTTCTGCTGCATGGTGTTATTGTTTGAGATTGATGAATGTCGCACGTTGTCGCCTCCTGAGGTTAAGCTGTCAATTTCTGTGTATCAGTGAATATCGTTCAGGTGCCTCAAGCTTAATGTACAGGTCTTGAATGCCCTGGCAAAACGCAGGAAGCTAGAAGCGCTTTTGGGGCACCACCAACCGGACTCGGTGGCGTTCCAAGAGACTCATATATGCTAAGCAGACAGATTCAAGCTTAGACTGCGACGATACATAGGGGTGATTCAGGCAAATGCAGATAGTAAGGTGGCGGGGGTGGACAGTGGCTTCAATATACGCACCAAACACAGGCCTGGATGGCTTTTTTAGGTCAACCCTCACACTAGTGGAAGCTTTCGGGGAGGGGGAATAGTACTAATGGGTGACTTAAATATAGCTTGCGATCCGACCCAGGACCGCAGTGCAGTAACTTACTCCCCGAAACTAACGCCATCCAAAACATTAAAGCAAACATTTTTTAGCTTCACTTTGGTTGATGTGTGGCCTGCAATTAACGGACAGGACAGAGGTTACACATTTTATTCACATGTCAATCAGGCTTTTTCTCAAATAGATTATGTCTGGGTTACGATGCCACTGCTTGGGTTGGTCACACAAATGTCTAACCTGGAGATCTGACCATGCAATGCTTATTCTCGAGCTATGATTGGGTGGGACACCTCGGAGGGTTTGGTCCTTGGGGTTCTCATCTGAACTCTTGGGGGACGAAGTGGTAGTGAAGAAAATTAAAATCACAGAATGTTTCGATTTGAATGCGCAATCAGATGTTTCTGTAAATGTAACGTGGAATGCTTTAAAGCAATACTTTGGGGAGCTCTTATAGCGGAAGTGGCGTATAGAGGATTTGGAGTTAGAATTAAAACAAACAAGGAAGAAAATGGTGACTACTACTGGTCCAGCTATCAAAGGTTATATAGAAAAGTGGCAGGCAAATTAAATTTACTTTGAGCAAGAAAAACCTAGACAAAAGTATTATGTTAAAGCCAACAGAGTACACTGCTTGCTAGCTAGACAACTGCGCCCAAAAAATAGCCTCTCAAACATTCCAATCCATCCAAACCCTCTCCAGGGAGTTGGTCACAAACCCCACACGTCGTATAGCAATTCCATACTTTTTATCCAGATTTGTATTGGTCAGAATATCCAGATCAAAGAAAACAGGTGGCATATTTAACAGCAATTGACAATCGCCAAGACCGGGAGAGCCTGGAAGGGGATAGAACCGCAGAAGAAATAGGTATGGTCATAAATGCCCTGCCCCTGAATAAATCACCGGGCCCGGATGGTTTCACAACCCAATTCTACAAGATATTTCTGAAAGAACTGAACCCGAAATGTGTAAATTTGTACAATTAATTTGCTAGCTCAGGGCATATTTCATCCTCAATGCGAGAGACAAAAATAGTTTTTTTCAAAACCCGGGAAAGATCCAACTAGATGTGGCTCTTATAGCCCTTTATAAATATTGACGCAAAAAATATATTAAAACATTTTGGCGAATAGGCTTGATTTTCTGCTTCCCGCAATTATATATTCAGATCAATCTGGTTTCATAAAGCAAAGGCAGACTCGTGATAATATCAGAATTATTTGTCACATTTTGAAAAAAGTAGGGAAAAAGGTACACGGGTGTAGTGGGGGGGGTTCTATTTTTAACACTAATAAAAATGGGATTTGGCCCAAAGTTTTTGGAAAAATTGAAGTAAATTATAGAAAGCCGATGGCCCGTCTCTTAATAAATGGACCGCTTTCCCCACCTATTTTGCTCCAGAGAGGGACTAAGCGGGTCATTGCTTTTTTACGCTATGTCTGGAACCGTTCTTAGCTAAAATACACCAAATGAATGATAGCTTTGGGGGGAGGGGGGATTCCGCTCAAAATCATGGCATATGCAGACGATATGCTGTTTGTAACAGACCCAGTAAGAACTCCAGCTTCAATCGAACACAAACTTAAAAACAATGGGGCGGTGGCAGGATTAAAAATCAATCCTGCCAAATCTGACATATTAAATCTCTTTGCCTACTGAGGAAGTACAGCTAATGCATTTGCAAACTCAATTTGGCTGGGCACAAGATGGCATTAAACTGTTGGGCGTTGTAGGATCTCCAGAATTATCACAGATGTACGAAGTCAAATACCCTCCATTATTGGAAGAAATTGCCAGTCAACTAAGAACATGGGGCCCGTTGACGATGTCGTGGCTTAGTTGCATCAATGCGATTTAAAAATGGTAATTCTTCCTAAATTGTTCCAGTCTCTGCCACTTCGTAGCCCAGCCCCCTTATAAAAAATAGTTAGAGACCGATATCTGCATTTGTCTGGAGTAATAAATCCCAAGGTTTGTATATGACATGTTATTTATACCTACGATCAAGGGAGGGTTAGGTCTCCCTAATGTGAAAAAATTCTATCAAGCTTCACAACTCCGTATCGTAAAAGTCTGGTGGGCGACAAAATCGGAGAAAAGATGGGCGCATATAGATCGGGCAATAGGAGGACCGCAATTAAATGGTAATCTTTGGCTTCCCAAAAGGGATCGCCCCCACAATATCCACAAGAGTTTGATCACAAGCTTAGTCGAGGAACAGTGGAACATAGCGGCTAAAAAATAAATTTTCACAACGTTCCCGTCACCTTGTACGCCGCTATTCCATAAGCCCCAATTCACCCCTGGCCGGGATCCAAGGGCGTTTTAGTAAATGGAAACGGGCAGGATGCTCGAAATTGCGAGATATGTTTCAAGGCACTGTAGTCTAGCCCTACAATCAATGTAAAACAGAGTTAGGACTAAACGAATCAGCCCGCTTTCATTATTTCCAGGTCAGCTACTGATATTGGCCCCCCAGAATAAGCTGGTGGCAATGAGCGAACGTACATGTGTTTTCTTTTTTTTAAAATTCTTATCCCGGGACCAAGGCTGTAATTTCGAATCTATATAAAATGATGGCAGAGTTTCCTCCCGCTATTTCTCCGTTTTATAGATCTCGATTGCAGATCACCTTGGGGGGGAACATCTCGCAAGCTGAATGGGAGGCACTTTGGTTAGATATTCCCAAATATACCCACTCAATTCAAGTGAGGATAATTTTGGTGTAAGCGATCGGTCCAATGGCATTATATGCCGGCTCAGTTACATACAATGAAACAAACTATCTCAATGCAGTGCTGGAGGCAATGTGGTTTTACTTGGGATTGGGGACATATCTGGTGGAGTTGTCCAAAATTGCGGGGATATTGGGCAGAAGTTGGACACATTGGCACACATTTTTGGGGCAATGAAACCCAGTTCTCTGAAGTCTAGTCTTTTGTTGATTCTTGAGGAAAAAATGAGTGCTCGAAACAGATGTGTAAAATGTATGTAATACTCCAATTGGCTGCGTTATTGGGTATACCACAGAACTGGAAATCTAAGGACCCTCTGCACTTCGCTGAATGGATACACCGGGGTTGGAACTATGTCGCACTTGAATGGATCATATCTCAAGGGGCTCAGTTAATATTTTCGCAAGACTGGGTGGAAGTATTGAAGTTATTACAAAGTGACTATGTCCGACACTGCCCTCCGCACCTTTGAATTTTGGGCATTCATTGACTCTTAAGTTTGTTTATTATTTTCTTGTAAAGTAGCATGCAGGAACAGTGGGCGCAGGGGGTGGTTTCTTGTGTATTCAGTGGGGGGTGGGGCGGGGTAAAAAGTATTGTTTGTAATTAAGAAATGCAAATACATTTTTTTCTTTTAAACAGACAGGAAGTTGTATGCACCTGGCTGAAATTTTCAACTCGCACTTTAGAGCGGTCTCTTGATTCTTGATCCTGCTGATGAAGAATTCAGTTTTTTTTGTAAAGTATTTCCTGCTATCCAACATGAGTGTACATGGGCGTATATCAGCTTAATTGTCCATATGACACTGATGCTGGAAATGCATCGGAGGGACAGGGCCCTCCGTATCCTTGTCCTTTACTGCTTTTTATTGTATTTTCTGTCGTGTTTTCCATGCAGGAGTTCAAGTGTGACTCCTGGTGGTGCAGCTTTCTTTTGGTTTGGTGAACAGACCCGTGGGATACCCTTATGGCACCCATGGGTAGGGGTTAAAACCCTGTGCCCCTAGTGTGTTTTTGGGCACCTGTGTGTGACCCACAGAGCAGGGTACGGACTGGTGGCAGCTCCGTGCTGAAATGACTGGTGTCCTGAGCGTCCTCCATTTTGGGATGCCCAGGCCCCGTCACTGGAATCGGTAGATTCCTGATGGAGACAAAATGACCCCCATGGCCTCTTGTCGTCCATCACCTGTTAACTTGATCTTCCCGAAGTTCCGGGAAGCCCTGCCTCTGTCCCTTCCCCCTGACTGGCTATTGGGTGGAAGTTCTGTATGTGGTAGTGTGGGGAAGTGCCAACCAGACTGGCTGGAGCCTTCTCAATGACCATATGTTGTGTGTACGCCTGTGGGTGGGACCTGGGTGAATGGAGTGTGTGACAAATATACATTCTATGTTGTGGCTGTCTAGTATCTGGTGTTTGACACAATGGTTGAGACAGCCCTGCCCGAAACCGGTATGAATGCAACTTGGAGTGTTGAATGGCTCGGTACTTGTCCCAATACACATAACTTGTTGTGAGTGTCTGGAGAGAAGTGAATGGCCTGAAAGCCCCGTGTGCCTGATTGGCTGGCTGCCTGCCTGCCTGCATGAATGACCGTAGTCATGATTGGATGCTTGAGTGTGACCCAGTGGAATGAATGGGAGATCAACAGTATATCTGGGGACCACTCACTGCTAGGAATCGTGTTCGGAAGCTGAAGTTCACTATGAGTAACTGGAGTAACTGAAGCTTCACCTTGAAGCCCTGCTGGACGAGAAGAATTGCTGTTGCTCTCCTTCACAATCTGAAAGCTGCTGTGCCTCAAGAACTGACCCAGAGAGGACCTGGTAAGGCGCCCTCTTCCCGAGCTACGAGGGACCATCGTGCACAGCTGATCTTTGCTTAAGCTCCCTGGTAGATAGACGTTCGACAGGCTGCCGACCGAATACAGGGATTGCTGCCGAACTCCAAGGAGAAGCGCCTGGACTGTTGTCCGCCACTGTCGACGACCGCCGTCGCCGACTGAAGCCGCCCTGCTCCCGTTGCCCAAGAACTTCATTGATCCAAGGACTCTCTCGTCCGCATCGTCACCGCTGTATCCTGCTGGAGAAAGCCTGACTGCTGACGCGCTGAGGAGCATCCACCAGTGGGTTTCCCACCACCCAAAGACCACTGACGCCGACGACTTGACGCCCTTGCTGGGCCACAGTTCAACTCTTTGCGGTCCAGAACTATCGACACCAAGGTGCCCTGCACGCCTCTTCCTGGCAGGAAGTTTACGCTTCCCCGTCAATGAGCACCGCTAGGAAAGACGCGGCCACTTCACCGTCGTAGCTCGACCTGTTCTCCGTCGGACGTTCGACCCGTGACTCCTGCCTGAAAGGGAGGACACTCGAGAAGGGCCGTCAATTCCCCGATGCAGAACGCTACAACGCTAAGGTACTTTAGGGGGGTTGCAGAACTATTGGAAAGTCTAGTGTGAACAATAATAAGAAATTGGCTTGTATCTTTCATCTACAGGTTGCCCAGGTGGGGGGGGAGGGGAATCTCCACACAGAACTGTGTTTGACGGTAGTTACCAGTATTCTGCCTATTGCTCAACCATCTTGCTTTCCTTCCTCTCTACTGCTGGTTTCCTCTTTATTTTGATCTGTGTGTCATTCTGACCGTATGCACTTTAATGTGATCTGATAACGTTAGTGGTACCACTTTAGAACTGTACATATTTGCCATTGTTGATTTCTACGTACAAAGTGAGTTATCGTGCTAGTGTACATCACTTTCAATATTAATTATATAAAGACTGTTTTCATCGATAGTGTGGACATTCCTTTGTGGGTGCTTGGGGACTACACTGTACTTAAGAACCAGCTTGGATCACCTCTTGAGAAGCTAGGCTTTGATTGATCGTCCGTTGCTACCACAATAGAGAATCTTGGCAGGGGTCTCTGTCTCTCCTCTACCAAATAGAGCGGAAGTACAGACCCCCCCTCCCCTTCCGGTCTTTACAATGACCATCTTTCAGTTGTACCACCGCCGCTAACTAAGATGTTACCATGTTTAGGCCATAATTTTGGTTCCTGCATCCCACCTCAGCAATTTGAATGCTGTTCTGTACATTACCACCATGTTTCCCCTCTGACTGTCTCTTGTGACCCTCTTTAGGTGTCAATCCAGTTACGGGCAGTGTGAAGTATGGTGAGAGTGCCGGAGGCTTCTACTATGAGGAGAGCAACAAGCTGCTTTCGATCACTCGCAACCGATTCATTCACTGGTGAGTTAAGAGGCCTTTTATTTTCCTTGGAACGTGTTGGCTGAAGTTTTCTAGGCATAAGCACAGGTCTTGTTGGTGTGGGATCATCTACCTCTAATACAAACCGATCAGGACCTGATATTCAGCATTCTGTAAATACTTTTTTGAGTTTACATACTGGGGAAGCCGTTTAGGGCTGCATATTTCAGTTAAGAATGAGCCCTTTTGATACCTGGAAGGTGGAACACACTTGGAAAACGGGTAACTAGTTTTATTTAGTTGCCCATAACTCATTTTCAAGGATATGTAACCTGTTTGAACTTTGCCCTGAGCTATCCAAAATTGACAACGCAAGAAACCTGTCATGTGGTCTTTCTCAACAATCCCATTTATAGTTTTCCGTAATGTGCCCTACTTTGAGACAGAAAGGTTATGGCGATTAAATGCTTTCCATCTTTTGGGGGGAAAGTTGAGGGCCGCTGTGACCAAAGCCACAGAGGAGTATTTTCAGCATAACCCATTTGGTTGACAGTTATCAAATGCTATGGGCATTTTATAAAATGGTACTGACAAGTATGGGCAATGAGCATGTTTAAAGGATAGGAACAAAATGGCAAATGTGGAAAGGAAGGGGGAGATTTGGGGCGGAGGGGGGGGGGGTCATGAGAAAATGGATGGGGCTAAACCTGCCAGTGGAAGAACAGGAAATAAAGTGGCTAGTAGAAGAGGTTAAGGTAATGGTACACAACATGGCTTTCGACCTGATCTAGACATGAAGTTGCAGGGCGTTGAGGGGTCAAAAAATAAGTCAGACTCGAGATATTTATTTTCTCAAGCAAAGACATTTATTGAAACAGAAATTGGTTGGGAAACTGCCTAACTGCCCTATTCTAAGAGGAGTTTCCCTACCTAAAAATCAAAACTAAGATTCAGTCTGTCAGGAAGTTAGTAACTGAAAAGCCATCCTTATGTCCAAAACTGCCTATTCTGACCCTCACGCTAAAACAAAACAAAGGGTGCAAGGAAATGTATTTTTCTTAATATTGGCAAAAAGTGTTAAACCAAGAATGTAACACATGTCACCGACAAAAATGTTCTCCAAGGTGAAGACCCTTGGATCCAGGGGTTAGTCCCCTTACCCTGGTTTCTTTTTTTCTTAAAAAATAAAAACTATCCGTTTTCACAGATTCAACAAAATTCATGAATAGGTAACATTTTATTCTTACCCTGAATAAGATGACAAAAGTTCCACTTTAACAGTTCCTTTGTTCCTTCACTAGATTCACAAAGTTCTTGTTTAAATCACAAGGTTTACAACTGTCTTTCTGTAAGATTGGTTCCTTTACTCTGCAGATTGCTTGGTCTACTTGCCTGCCAGGAATCTTCATTCAGTCTCGTCCTCCTAGAATACTCGCCTTCAAGGGTATCTTTATATTCGTTCAACTGCTTCGTGTACTTTCCTGCCAGTACTTCTCCTAATTCAGTTCCTTGGTTATACAAAAATGGTCTATACCGTGAGGTACTTGGTATATTGGCCTATGGTAGCACTTGCTCAAACGTCTTCCCCACACTGGCACCTAATGCACCTGTATTGGATTGGGGTTTCTCTTAACACTGTATTGACTGCATTCAAATATTCGTATGCTCTTCATCATTAACAATCTCATAGTTATCTATTTTTGCGTCTCTAACTCTGCCTGCGCCTTTGTGAAACAGCTGATTGGTTTGCGTTCCACCCTGGAGTCAGCAGGTGTCTCTGCAGCGTTCTGTGCGGCTCCGTGGTCACATGCTGGCTTCATCTTTAGTTCGGGATGAATTAATGTTGCTATCGCAAGGGGCCTGACGCCCAGGAGCAGCTCTGCAGCTCCTTGCGTCTTCACAGCTTTTCCTGCTAGTCTGCAACATCCCTCCTGTCCCCGTAACCTTTTCTATGTCCCGTTCGCGAGACTCTGCTTGGAGTGTACTGTCTTTTCCTGTACTGCTTGTTGCACCTACCTGGCCTCTGGCACCATGTGGGCGGGGCTTGCTAGGTGGGGAAAAAGAGTGGTTGCCGCTCTTTTTCCCTACTTAAGGAGCCCTCCAGCCTCTTTTCCTTCGCAGATGGTTTGCAGAAAATGTAAGATTTGGCAGGATCTTTGGAATCTGGGCCTCAACACCGGACCATCATACTTTTCAAAATGCTATAGTATGTTCGCTCAATCTGAGTTTAATCTCTGCAACACCTGCTGTTGGCGACTCATTAGCAATACAAAAAACTGTGAAATGGGGTTATGGACATTGAAGATCAGATTCAAACGGCACAGCAAATTCCTGAAATACTTTCTTTTTTATTTATTTAGTTTATAGTGCGATTGGTTAATTAAAACCGTATACACATTTCATAGAAGCGGTTACATTCATTACATAACATTAATTACGAATTCTGTACATATCACATTACATAGTATTGCTTAAAATCAACATGATAATGTTAAAACCAATATTTATAAAAAGTAAAATACAATTCATCCTTTACAAATGTTCTTGCATCTTAAGTTATTCTTTTCCAAATGTGGTATCGGCTCCCACATTCACCAGTGTTTCTGTTTTGAGGATGGCAGACCAGAATTGATCTGTGGTTACCATCCTTTATCAATTACCAGGTCCCTATAGCCCCTATTATAGTATTCCTGCAAACATCTACAATTTGTTAATAGGTGTCTGATCGTTTCCACCTCTCTCCTACCCAATCGGCACAATCTTTCTTTATACGGGACAGAAGTCCATGCCCCCACATACTCAGCACGGTAATATGTTAAAACAGAGTAATCAAATGAATCGCAGGAATTCCTGATTACAGACTTTTATTACGTAGCTTCTGGGTTTTGCCGTCATGAATCCCAGCACACTGTAGTGTGCATACCACTGCTAGATTAGCTATGTCCCACTCCGTGGCTTTTTTTAGTTGTTTTTTTTTCCCTTTCCTTTTTTAGGCGTTCCTGTGTATCGATGGCTTCCATTTCATACACAGGCCTAGACAGGCCAATATCGTGGAAAAAGGATATAACTCTCAGTTGTAGATTTTTCATTAACTCAATTTGGTTTGTTTTATTATCCATGTTATCCATGTTCGTAGCTATGACTCAATAGGCTTCCCTGATTCAGATGCGACAGCTCTATCTTAATATAGAGTTTACTGCAGCGTATTTTCAACACCGTAGTCGGGGATACGAAGCAGCGTTAGCATCTTATGGCTTCTACTGGTACAGCATTTGGTTATCTTGGGACCGATCTCCATAATTTCCCCTCCATTTTATCAAACCATGTCCTATTTTTGGCCTCCAATGTTTCCAAAGCATGCAGTATGCCATTCATAATGCTGCTTTTATAGATTTTAAGGAATCCCTCAATGGAATATCGCCCCTTTCTTGCCATATATCTCCTAATAACATTCCACTTTTTCATCATCTTGTCCTTTAATATATTGTCATAGAATGTTTTAGGAGGCTTGTTCTTTATCCGGATGCCTAAGTAGGGATAGATTTCTACTACCTCCAATAACTCCTCATCTATCTTCCAAATGTATCTTTGCTTTTTATTCTTATGTGCTCATGACCCAATTATCATAACCTTCATTTCTTTTGCATTAGTGCACAAATTGTTATTCTTTGCAAATGGGTGCAGCGCATTGAGCATTCTCTGCACCCAACTGTTTTATCCATAATGACAGTATCATCTGCATATGAAATCCAGCTTATCTTAACGTTAACTTTCGGGGGATATCCATGTACAGATTCAAGGGCTTCCTTCATATCAGCGACATAAAGATTGTATAATACAGGAGATGCTACGCATCCTTGTTTCAAGCCCATATTAGTGGTCACAAGGGGGTAGTAATGGCGCCCTTGGCCAGGCAAATGGTCACAATGGTCACGGTACTATCAGTGTACATAGTTTTTAGGAAGTGTAGTACTATAGGGCATACATGCCAATTCAACATCTTACTCCAGTGCCTATCCCTATCAACACAGTCAAAGGCTCTAGAGTAATCAATAAAGCATACATACAGGTTATTCCCTTTTTTACCAATCGTATCGGAGATATGGTTTAGTGGGATCATGTTATATAGGGTGCTGAGAACCTGCCTAAAACCAGTGTGCTGTGAAGATAGTAGATTCTTTTCACTGATCCACGTGTTAATGGTTTTCAGCAAGAGTGCAAAATATCTTAATACTGGTATCTGCCATGGCCAGCAGACGCTAGTTACCCAGGCTAGTTCTCACTCCCTTTTTTGAAGATGATACTAGTATAGCTTTCCTCCAGCTTTCTGGAATTTCCCCACTCTGCCAAATATTAGTAAACACATTTAGGAATAGTCTAGCCTATTTGGCTGTGTTTCGTTTTATGACTACATTGCTCAGGGGCTCTAGACGTGTTCATTTTATTAATTACCTTCCGGATATCTGCATAGCCGAAGGGGGTGTTCTAGCTGATTATCTTCCCACAGCTTTATGTTCAGACAGTGCTCTTTATGCTTCTCATTATATAGTTGGCTAACATACTCTACCCAATCATCCACAGGTATCACGTTTTATATCCGTATTACCATCCTCCATTAGGTGTTGTCTACCAACTTTTCTTTGAATCATTGGTCTTGCATAGCTCAAAAGATTGTGTCCAGTTTACACGTCTAATATATTTATGGGCCTTCAGCCAGTTCGTATATTTCATGCCTAGTTTCGCCTCCATTTTACATTTCTGTTCCCAGTCCATGCCTGTGGCATATTTATTCTCCTTATTCCCTCAATCAATTTTTCTCGTTATTTACAGCTCTATCATACGTATTAGTGTTTCGAGGGGATTGGGTCCTCCGACGTATTCCATATCTTTGACAGTTAACACCACAGCTGTGCTGCAGTGATTACTGTCAAAGATATGGAGTATGTCGTCCGACCATCCCATCGAAAGAATGTTACCAGGTAAGAGAGTAACTTGTTCTTCTTTCCCGTTTGTTGTGTGACACTGACTCTTTTAGTAGTCATTAATGTCGTGCCAAGCATCTCACCCAGCCCCTTCATTCCTGATCGGTCCATATCCTCGCTGTCAATAGAGAGGAAGTTCAACATCTCATCGAATTTAATGACGTTTTTGTCGATCCATAGTATCCTATTCTCACCCGCTGAGGTCTGGATATTAATTTTTACACATTATGGGTCTTTTTATTATCTACCGTATTTAATTTACATTTAAGCACTGTATGATCACTGTAAGGCAGGCTTGTCCAACCTTTTTGAATGTGGGGCCGAAGCATTCACTTTTTGTCACCCGGAGGGCCGGCGAGCCAAAAGTGAACACCCTCACCCAAAGTAGTATATTCAAAAGCGATGGTGTGTGACCTTTCACACAATAGCATCAAAGGCATAGCCATGCAGTCCCAAAGATAGCTTTTGGTGTCGGGGGCAGTGATGAAAGGTTAGTTTCTTGTGATTTCTTCCAGTGTGTATGTGTTGATATTTCTCGGAAATAGTGGGGGCGACCGAGCGTGGCGAGGGAGCTATAACAATATAGGGAGGGTTTGGGGGGGGTCTCCCCCCCCCCCCCCCCCCAAGATTTTTTTTCCAAATATGGGGCTGAGATTGTGCATTTTACAGCAGGAAAAGTGACCAAAAAGCCATACGTTTACAATCAGTTCTAAAGGGGAACATGTACATTCCATGTCACTAACAGCAGACAAGAACATTGTAGAACAGAACACATTTTAATGATCAATGTGTCCACAGTGTAAAACAGCACTGTCACTGATGTAACACATTGGCATGCTGGTTGTGCCCAAAATATGCCTCTGTAGCAACATGTCTGTGCTGGCTGTTACCAATTTAGGCCAGCATTGTCCTCTACAAGGCATGATTGATGCTGCCTGAGCATGTGCAGTGTGCCCAATACATAGGCCAGCTTATCTCTGTAATACACATTCATTACTTCTGTGGTACTGAAAGAAGCATAATCCAATTCCAGGGGGCACCTGAGGCAGTAAAAGACCTCTGCCACGGCCCGGTTTATTGGTCGGACCCAACATTGCAGAAATCAATTAATTAATCGTGTCCACGGGCCCGACAAACATTGAATAAATAAATCGGGCAGGGGAGCCGACTTATGAATTTCCCGGGTGGTGCCCAAATATAGGAAGTGACATAACCAGCACTTATATGACCGCATTTGCACGTAGTCGCCAACTTGGTGCTAGGGGGGCAGTGGGGTGCAGAACAGTGGAAACATTGGCTAGCATGTATTGCATGTACTAAAGGCAAGTAAGAAGGAGCTTTAAGCCTTCCAGTTGCATCCCAGTAGGCCAATACTGCCCCTACTCCACTCCTCTATAATCATCCAGGTTGTAGTAGCCCTCAAAAGGCAGAGCAACACAACTAGGATAGGAGAACGAAATGCCATCCCATCCTGTGAGTGTGTCAAACCTCAGATCAAAGACTGTGCGTGTGTCTTGGAGCACAATCTCACTAATTTGGTGCAATTCGCGCAAGTGGATGCATGGGAATGCCATGCGTGTGTGTGGGCTGCATACCCCGGATCACTTGCTCACTTCTTCACTTTAAAACTCTGTCCAAGGCAGTACTGTCCCAATGGTGAGAAGTGTCATATTTTCACATTAACTATGCTTAAGCACTTTGGGTTATTGAATAGTGCTGCTACATTCGGAGTAATTCCATCCCTTTAAATATATTAGCTCTTGTATAACCACAACAGTGTTGATTTATTCTGATGATGATGAAGATGTTAGACTTGCTTAATAGTTCTGGTTCTGTATCATTAAATGTACTTCAGATCTCCGGAGTCTCAGGAGGATAGCTCAGGAGCAACACAGGTTTGATCCCGCTGGGTACTTTATACCTCTACATCTGTGCACCCATCTTACCAAGAGGGGTGCAGAGAGGGGTGCACAGATGTACAAATACACCCAACCCAAAACGATTTTTAGAAATTGAGGGACAGACTTGCTTTGAATCTGTGCCTCCATTTCTGAAAATCGTTTTGGGTTGGGTGTACCTCTACATCTGTGCACCCCTCTTTCCAAGAGGGGTGCACAGATGTACAAATACACCCAACCCAAAACGATTTTTTAGAAATTGGGGGACAGACTTGCTTTGCATCTGTGCCTCCATTTCTAAAAATCGTTTTGGGTTGGGTTACTTCTACATCTGTGCACCCCTCTTGCCAAGCGGGGTGCACAGATGTACAAATACACCCAACCCAAAACGATTTTTTAGAAATTGGGGGACAGACTTGCTTTGCATCTGTGCCTCCATTTCTAAAAATCATTTTGGGTTGGGTTACTTCTACATCTGTGCACCCCTCTTGCCAAGCGGGGTGCACAGATGTACAAATAAATCCAACCCAAAACGATTTTTAGAAATTGAGGGACAGACTTGCTTTGCATCTGTGCCTCCATTTCTAAAAATCGTTTTGGGTTGGGTGTACTTCTACATCTGTGCACCCCTCTTGCCAAGCGGGGTGCACAGATGTACAAATACATCCAACCCAAAACGATTTTTAGAAATTGGGGGACAGACTTGCTTTGCATCTGTGCCTCCATTTCTAAAAATCGTTTTGGGTTGGGTGTACTTCTACATCTGTGCACCCCTCTTGCCAAGCGGGGTGCACAGATGTACAAATACATCCAACCCAAAACGATTTTTAGAAATTGAGGGACAGATGCATAACAAGAGCATCTTGCTTTGCATCCGTCCCACCATTTTTAAACATTGTTTTTTCCCCGGCTTTTACCCGGCCGCCAGAGAGAGACACAGTATGGATGGAACAAAGGACCATCCATACTGCGTCTCTTCTCTCCGGCCTGGGGGGCCGGAGCACCCGCATACTCTGCGCCCCTGAAACTGGGCCGTGGCCTGTAACTGCCTCTGGTGCTGGGGGCACCAGAGGCAGTTACAGACCACGGGCCGGTTTATTTATTTGTTCAATGTTTGTCGGGTCCGTGGACCCGATTAATTTATTAAATATATTAATCTGGTCCACGGACCCGGCAAACATTGAACTTAATCGGGTCCACGGACCCGGCAAACATTGAACAAATAAATAAATAAGCCGGGCCGTGGCAGAGGCAGTAACAGTCCTCCGCCACGGCCTGGTTTATTTATTTATTTGTTCAATGTTTGCCGGGTCCGTGGACCCGATTAATTAATTTATTTCTGCATTGCAGAAATAAATATATTAATCGGGTCCACGGACCCGGCAAACATTGAACTTAATCGGGTCCACGGACCCGGCAAACATTGAACAAATAAATAAATAAACCGGGCCGTGGCAGAGGCAGTAACAGTCCTCCGCCACGGCCTGGTTTATTTATTTATTTGTTCAATGTTTGCCGGGTCCGAGGACCCGATTAATTTATTTATTTCTGCAATGTTGGGTCCGCCCAACATTGCAGAAATAAATAAATTAATCGGGTCCACGGACCCGACAAACATTGAACAATTAAATAAATAAACCGGCCGTGGCCTGTTACTGTCTCTGGTGCCCCCCCCCCCCTTTTAGGGGGCACCAGAGGCAGTAACAGTCCTCCACCACGGCCCAGTGTATTTCTTTATTTGTTCAATGTTGTCTGTACAGCCTCGCGGGCCACATGAAATGGCTTGGAGGGCCATATTGTGGCCCGCGGGCCGTATGTTGGACAACCTTGCTGTAAGGGGTCAGAATGTTGGAATTGTTTTAACTGTACAGGTATACTTTCGGTAACAAACATATAATCCACCCAGTAACCAACTTTTCCGTTGGTCCACTTGGATTCTTGTACATCTGTGCTGTCTGTATTTAGGCAAGAGTCCCCCATTCTGGAACAATTCTAGCCATATGATTCCATTGGTCATTTGTCCCAGGGAGGTGTTAGATTTCCCACCCCTGCTCAATTTTGTTGGTACACATGTATCAAATTCGCCACATAATTCATCCATAATAATTGTGGCTTTATCGCAGTATGCATTAAAATGTCCTACCATGATCTCAGGGTTGGGTGACTCCAGCATCCAGCCTTCAATAGTATCTGAGATCACTTGAATCACTGCCTCCACATGCCCCCCCGACCCTCCCCCCCCAGGTTGGGAGTACACATTAATAATTCATTGAGCATAAAGGGGGAGATGACAAATTCATCATACTCCCTAATGGTCACATGGCTCTTTATACATAATCCCCCTTGCCGGGTGTCCATCCCCTCTAACTTCAGGTTTCACTAATATATTAAACACATTTATCAGACTGGTGCCACTCACCCAGGTCTCCTGGAATGCAAATATATCGCAATTATCCACATAGCACTTTGCATCTTTGTGGAGGAGGGAGCGGAATCCTCTAGTGTTCCAGGAGATTATTCCCGCTCATGTGCCGACCCCAATTCTCAATTCTCATAATCCCGATCCGGGATCCACATATCCATGCTCTTTTCGCCCACCTAGCCTGATCTTTCTTCTGTCCAATATTAATTAATCTTATATTATTAGACCTTTTGTCTGTAACTTTGTTACGTTCCAATTTTGGAACCATTCCTCCACAGGGGTTCTGTGTGTATGCTAATAAATTCAACAATGACTGGCGTCGCAAACTGGACAATTGCCCAATTTTCCCAGCTGCCATATTCAGGCGCTGTCAATATCTCAATATCAGCAGTAGTAATAACCCAATGTTGCAGAACTGTGTGTAAACGTTCCAGAATCCACAATTTAAATATGGCCTCTCTTCAGATCTATTAATTTCTGACTTACATTGATTTGCCAAGGTTCAAGGTCACCCCTTCACCTAGTTCATTTGAACATGACCCAATGTAATCCTTATTAATATTACACATGGCTAATCTTTCCATTTCGCCCGTATAGATCTCCCTTTCCCTAGAGGACGGGGATTCTGACGACTTGTTTGTGGGTATGTTCATAGTTCACATGCCTTTCCCTCAGGACCTCATCTCCTGATCTATCTTCTGTGTGCATTTCTATTACTGCAGCGTTCTTATTCGATTCACTCTCGATCCCATTCAACCACTTATCCATCAACCCATACTAATTAGTTATGGTTTTCCTTGATGCAGTCTTATTATTGACCTCTTTCAAATCAAATCTGTTGCCTTTGGCCACACAACTTAAGTTTTTTTATGTCTCCGCTAATGAGGCACTGTTCGTTTTGCTTGGGGCTTTTTTTTAACCAATTTTACCAGGTTTGCACTTTTTCTTTGGCTATTTTTTTTAGTTTTCTGTCAGTGCGTTTTTACTCCCTTACTTTGTACTTTGTTCACCCTCAGGTTTAATAGCCACATTCATGCTCTCGCCAGTGATTCTGTTCTTCATTCACTACATCGGTCACCACACCACACTCATCCTCTGATATTGCTAAGCATAACTCACTCCAGTTGTCTTCCAATTCACCCTTCTGACCCACATTTCCTACAATACTCTTCTACTCGTTTGCTGTCATATTCAAAATTGTCGGCAATCCTTGCCACCAGTACATTCAGCTCTGTGTTCTTAAGGCTAGAGCAGGGGCCACAAACAGTATCCAAGGTTGCTGCTATTGCCTCAAATTTACTTGCAGTACTCGTGGACCCTTCGTGTGTCTTCTTAGTCTTCCCAAGAGTTGTCCTCGTCCTGTGTTACTGAGTCCTCCTGTGCCATTTTCTCCAAGTCTGGTGTCCCAAATAGATTGGATCTGGTAACATTATCCATATTTTCCAATACTTCCATACTTCTGTCTGTCAATTCTTGCACAGATGCTGCTGTGATTCCCATTGATTGTCTATGGAATTAATAGCACATATTTAATAATGAATTGTTAATCATGGAGCTGTTGTTGGAGGCATTGGGTCTCCCTCATCCAATGCCTCACTAGCCACCTCTTTCTCTTGCAGCACCATTAAACCTCCCTCATTCAGGTCCTCTTTCCTCCTCCCTAACTCTTGCAGCACTGTTATGAAACTTGATACTTCAGGTTGTTCTAATACAAGTTACTCTTCCCAGGTTCCTTATGCCCCTGGCCCCTGCACCCTTTTTCTTTTGGGCACAGCTCAAGGTGGTAGAGGAGTCTGGGAGGGGTCACGCTCTGATCTTGCATCTTTCTTTTTGAGATTTGTGATCGGAGCTTTGGGCCCATATTGTTTAGTTTAAACTGGGTATCGGGTGGCGGCAGAAAGATAAATGGGAGGAAAAAATCAAGAGGCCAGACCGTCAAACTCTAGAATGGCAGCAGTCAGCCTCTAGCCCAATAGAATGCCTTTTTCTCGCGCACATAAGGTGCCCTATACTGCGCAAGCCAATGCCTTACCCGTGCTCAGCAAACGGCCAACAGCACTCGTTAGTGCTCTCTGATAGATGCGCACGCTGGTTTTAATGCTGGTTCTGGGTAGTGGGGGCGTGGCCACACAAACGCTAAAGTAAAAGCAGAGGTTACTTTGAGTTGGGTGTAAAAAGGTGCTTATTAGGAGTCTCTGGTCATGTCCATGTAAAATGTACCTTTGATTTCCTAGTGTCCACAGCAGGTGGTAGAATAAAGTTTCACAGGTCCAGCGGGGTCCCATGGTCCAGCGGTCAGCTAGATCTTCCTGAAATTCAAGGACATAAAACGGAACATCTGAGGTAACCTTGGCTCTGCTGGATTTTGTCCTAAATTCACTTGTAAATGCTTTTACCTTCAGTCCCAAATGTGTACCCAGGTTGGAGATCACCTACAAGATCATCATAGATAGCATCCCGGAGGGAGAAATTACGGGGAACAAATGTTCGAGGGTCAAAAGCACAACGAGTGGACCAAGGGAGGAGCACTGTGAAAGACCTGGAGAAGACTAGCAAATTTAGAGTGGAGTTTATATGTTCTACGATGAAGAGGACTTAATTATGAACAGAGGCACTTTCCTGTCTGTCATCCATGGCATTCCACCTTTAAGAATAATCACATCAAGTGACATTTCATGTGTGGAGTTCATATCAGACAATCAACCTTGATATGGCCGTGATTGTTCCATCTATTCTGTGTTCAGAATCACTTGCTGTCATGTATTGACTTTAAGATTAAGGGGTATTGATGTTAGTAGGTATGGTGAAGCACTAATCTGAGTCTTCATATGTGATGTGTTGTCTGGATGTGGTGGAATGGTGACTTGCAACATAACACTAAAACTAATGCTAACTTGTCTAGCAACAAGGAGAGGGGAAATTGGGTCTGGTTTACAGGCGCGCAGATGACCAGTGACTTGGAAGCTTGTAATGAACAGCATTAGTTGGAACTCTGGAGGCTTCAAGCACCTCACCTGTCGGGATAATGCCATCATGAAACTAGGTTACGATTGATAGCTTTGTTGTATGTCAACAAAAGGGTTTGGGAAATTGGCTTGGTAGACCTCGAGGTGGTCTTTTGGTTGCTGTTGAACAAGAGTGGGTCGGCTCAATTGAACCCATATGTCCCCCCACACCCACGACAACCCCTGTATTCAGGTTGTGCATCTTACTATTCAAGGTGCCTTGACCTTTTGTTGATTATCGATCTATACGCCAATTACAGGGAAGGGAAACTGGCTAAGATCTTAGAATGGCTCGAGAAGATTGTTATCCAAAATAGAGTGAGCACAGCCAGAGTCATGTGCCTGTAGTAGGGGACTTTAATACAGACTGCCTCGTGGATGTAACACACCCCTCTAACACCTGGAGTGTGATGGGCCTAAGGTGGGACACTTCTATGAGACATTGGGATCTTATCCCCCTAAATGACAATGCACATGGACACATGGAGGGTAGAACCACTTGTTACAGTGGTAAACGAGCCTCGAGGATTGAATTCATTTGTTTATCACGTGGTCTAGTCCATTGCTGTGAGCAATATAGTGTTATTAAAGTGGAACCGAGTGAGCATGTTTTATTGTGGGGCAAGTTTGTATGTGTACTGCAGGAGGAAGGAGTAGGTAAGCTATCAAGCATTATAGTGAACATGGGGAATGATGGTTGACCTGGAATGACTGGAACCTGAGAAGGTTCATTAAGTCATTTGTCAAGGCCTGGAATAATTAGTATGGTGGAAAGTGATGCTGTAGTTTATACGCTTAATTCTCTAATGTACTACATGTTATTTCAAGTATTAAGAATAGGGGCTTCCGTGCAACCTTAAAAATGGTCAACTATATGCCCGAAATACAAAGTTAGAGTGAGATGCGAAGGAACATTAGAAACTTCAAAAAGTGCAATCTCAATTCCTTGGATTGTATGCTCGGCGTAAAGGAGGAAAGGTAGTTCAGTAATAAATGAGAGGCGGCAAGATATTAAGTTACCAGAGAGTAGGAGAGGGTTTTTAGCATCTAATAGAACGCTCAGATCTAATAAATACTCACTCCTTGCGGTTCCGCACTTCAAAAGCTCGAGAGCAGGGGGCAGCAGTTCACAAGTCATGGCACCTAAACATGGGAATGCTCTCCCACTAAACATTTAAAGAGTCCTTCCACTGCTTCAACAAACTAAAAAAACCTGGTTATTTAACCAATTCTAGTCAACTGATACATGGTCAATAATATTTACCCTTCAGATCTAGTTGTACGCCCACTTAATGTAGATTTGCACTAGCATAAGTAATATAGTGAATGTTTATGGAATGTATTAACCTATCTAATCTTCTGTACCACTGCCTTTTGTATGTATGTATTTGAATATTGTCGAACCAATTGCAAGATGTCTAACAACGCTGTGATACCTCAGGGTTTGGGCGTTTAACGAATAAAATAAATACCATTTTGAAAAAAATCATGTACATTTTGGCAGGTAGCAAATGAGAGGGAATTCACACAGGAATTACTCAAAGAATGTCCTGTTCTGGAGGACACGTGGGCCATTCGCATATCTGTACAGCTCCAGTTTAGAACCATGTAAAATAGATGGGAGGGGGGGGCATACTGGGACTTGGACTTCGAGCAGGGGGGCATTGAAGCTGTCATACAAAAGCTTAGTTGCTGGAGAGCACCAGGACCAAGTGGGATGTGTAATGAAGTGTTAGACCTATGGGTCTCTGTAATTTATGGCGTATTTTAATCTGCCCTCTTGCTTCTGATATTTTCATACTTACAATTGTTCCAATCTTTAAACGAGGGGATAAGCATAGTCCACTCAACTACAGGCCAATAGCCCGCTTGGAGGCCAATAGCCCGCTTGGACTCGGATTCTAAAATCTTTTCTTCTTTAGTCTTGGCAGAACTCTCCTCATGGCCAGAAAAAAAGGCATTTTAAAATCTAATCAAGTTGGTTTCCGCAAAGGGTAGGTTTTATTATTAACCATCTTCAGCAGCTAGTGTGGCAAAAGCTGTTTCCTGCTATCTCTGTAGTCTCCGTTAATTTATTGATAAACTTTCGTTAAGATAGCAAGCAACCTGATTCAGATAAAATGAGGGAGGTGCGGCATACCTAATAATTTGCTGTCCATTCCAATTAACCTGCACTCGGACACAACATTACGGGCGAGATTAAATCAAGAAGGCAGTACATCACCTTCCGTTCAAATATCTAATGGGTTAAGCCAAGGTTCTGTCCTGGCACCCCTATTTAATCTGCCAGATATGGAATTTGCTGATGCTTGAGATTCATTAGCAACGTAGCATTATTATGATTATGTGGAAGGACAATTATTTAAGAGTGCCTTGGGACTCCCCAAGTCACTTCCATTATCTATCATATGTGTTGAGCTGGGTTTAAGTTCCCTAAACTTAAATATTGTGAACACGTACACAGCTTTGCCTGAAGGTTTGGTGATCGCCTCCTAATATCATCTTTGAGCAGATTGCACAGTGAAGACACAAGATGTAAATGACCTGGTTCGGGCTTGTAATAAGCATCCAAGTCTTGCCTCTAGGAGTCTTGAATAGGCAGCATTGAATAATGTGTTAATCCAATCATGTTGGCACATTTATTTCTGGTTACCACCTGTGAAAAAAACTGGTGTAAGAGAGATTCAGATGTAATTAGGATGTATCATAGACTGGGCTGTTGTGCGCCATACCTGCTACTGTATCCACCTTGGGCCTTTGCAAGGACAATTCGAAGAACCTGTCTAAACCTGTTGCCGACTAAAACGAAAAAAAAAGTTCGATTGAAAGTTGGGCATGTGGAAGTCTCTACTTGCTGCTTATTTTCAGTGGAGACATTAAAACATCTAGTATGTGAATGTCCTGAATTAAGCACTAAGGAATATTTTTGACCAATTTGTTGAAGGAATTCGACTCAACCCCTGGGATTTTCTCTGGGAGCGTTTTTATTTGGACATCTGTTGGTGGCCATTAATTGCCTTAAATGCATTTATGTAACTAGGTATGTAAAAATTGTTGAATGAGTAAATTAAGGGATTGGTCTTGTAATGAATGTGTAAAGCAAAGAACTGCAATTATTTTAATATGTTATTGGAAACTCTTTTGTTTTTTCTTTTTATTGTGTATAATTTGTGAATGTGTAAGAACTGTGTAAAGGGCTATTCATTTAGGTCATAGACAAACAACAAAAGATTGATTTCGACCAGTTTTTATAGTTTGGGTATGGCTTTTGTACAGCAAACTGATGGCAACAGTTAGTGAATGGTGTGATCTTGTGGCAGTATCGGGTGTCCAGGGGAATTAGACGGGGCTGTTGACTGTCGCCATTATTTCCAGTATCTGTGGTGCCTTTTGCGAACTGGATACCCAAGGACCCTTTGATAAAAGGGTTTTCATGTCCTTGGGGTGCAGAAGAACATATCTAGTTATATGCAAACCATTTTTTCATTTATCTAGGGGAAACAAAGCTGCCCTGATCTATATTGAATATAATGGAATTTTCAGCATCACTCAGGATTAACAATAAATTGGGACTGATCTACACAACTTGCATTAAGCAGGGCGAGGAGTCAATTATGCAGCAATCAAAGTTGCGGATAGCAGCAGAGGGTTTCACATACTTAAGAATACATATGCTTGTACCATAAACTGTTCCGAGAACGGAATATAGTTCCAATAATAAAGTGCTTCATAGTGGACACATGCCATTGGTGTACACTGCCAGTGCCATAGGAAAGGTGGCACTTTATAAAATTATACCCCTCTCTAAGTTCCTATATTTAGTCCAGAACTCACTGGGGACGAATAAAATGGGATATTATCAGGATATTGGGAATATGCTTTGCTCTTTTTTTATGGCAAGATAAAATGAAACGGATTTCAATGTCCACCTATATAACTCACCCTGGGAAGGTGGGCTTAGGCTTCTCTACCTGCTGGTATTTTCAAGGACAGCAATGTTGGCCGTGTTCAACGCCTGAAGTTTAAACGGGCACTGTGCCGGCTGGTGGATTGAATGAGATGGGTGGAACCAGAATGTACATATTGCTATATGGAAAACTGCCAGTGAGGGCTGCATGTAAGAAGCCGAAAAATACTTGTGGCGTCAGGAGAGCTGACCTTTGGGTCGCGCTATGGGGGAACATGTTACTTACTACCTGGGTATTAAAATTCACAAGATTACAAAGTTGGAGGAATGAAAGCGATTAAAACAATGCAAGATGTTTGAAAATGGTTGACAATGTTTCAATCCATACAAGAGTACTTTAACCTTGAGAATTTGGAACTTTACAAGTATCTGCAACTGAGAACCGGGTTAGAGGACCAGAGTCAGTCAGTGGGCACATATTGGACGATAAAATCAAAACCAAACATGTCTCCGCACTACATGGTTGAGGGGACGGGGATAGGAGGTGATATTTTGAAAAAAAACACTTGTCTGGTCCATATTGGGTTGTAAACTATGTTCATGAATGTTTGTAAGGTATTTGTGTGAAGAAGTGATTTTTATATGCTTGCACCAGTGAAGTTGAAATGTAATTTTCTTTGTCTTTGTGCTGTTAGTTACTATTTGTCCTTTACAATGGGGAACTAAAATTATGCATACTGTTTAGATGCAATGCTCTGAACTTCACCAGTAGATTCTGATCCACGTGTTTGCTTGGCAGCTTCGACTTTTGTTTATGCTACTGCTGCATGTCCAGGACTTGCACACATTTCTTCTTTTGGTGTCTCCTTACAATTCCTAACCCAAAAATACCTAATTAGATTGACTACCAAGTTTTTCCCAAGTGAGATGTTCTAAAAAGGAAATCTTTCTTTTAGTGTATCTCTTTTTTTGGGGAGGATACTTTTCTTTCAATGCTATTTGGAAATGGGTACCTGATCACTACGGCAGCAGCACATTAAAGTGAAGGCTTACGTTCTGGTATTCTCAATTATGCATTTAAAAGAGAATGTTTACTGTATTCGGAGGGACACTAGCTATGAGATTCCTTTAGCCAATTACTCTCTGAAGGCGGACACCCTAACATGTAAGTTAAAATGAACATTGTGGCGCTGTTACATATATGCATAGCTGCTTACAAAAGAAGGCTTGGTAGTTACATTGGTATTTGCATTTATGGTTCATCTTGGTGTTACATAGTAAAAAGCAGGCAGTAGATATTTGCATTACGGTTCATCTTGGGGTCCCATAGAACATGGTAGACTGCAGCTAGTGGGTTAGCAGAGCGCTATGGTGTGGAGAGGGTTATATGAATAGTGTGGACTTGGCTATATGAAGTGCTTCTGGGCTCATAAACTATTATCAGGAACTCGGTGATGACCCCTTACCCTCCCAAGAACCCTCACTGAGTACAAACCTACATTATGAAGAATCCTTTAGTTCTAGGGACAATCGTGGTATTCGCTGCCCCGTTTGGCAATCCTCTCATGCATTGTACAGGAAGAGGAGCAGGAAGTAAGTGCAAGAACTGAGCGCTGCTTTTGCTTTGAAATTACACTGCTTTCCTTTGAAATGTCCATCTCTGCTCCCTCCAAATAGATTTTATTCATCCCAGTCAGGGGTGCTAAAAGAAACTGAGTTGGTTGATGGGGAGAGAAAGGGGAGCCTCGGGGGCATGGCAGAACATATGTTCTTGTCTTAATTTGTTAATGTTTTGCCCTGTACTCTTGTGTTGTACATCAAGTAAGGAACAGCCCCCATTTGGAGAAAGGGGGCTTAGTAGTAGTTGTGAAGTTGTTATGGTGAGTAATCTGTTCCAATCTCTATTTCCAGGACCTCTGCTGCTGATGCTCTGGAGCTGGTAGAGGAGTCTCTGGACATCAACCTTCTAAACAATGCCATTCGTTTGAAAATACCAAATTGCAGCATCCTACCTGGAGGGGTGCACATCTGTGAAACTCAGAGCAATGTGGTCATCCTCATTGTCACCAACCAGACACTGCACAGGCTGCTGCTGCCTCACCCTTCCCGCATGTACCGGAGTGTGAGTAACTGAGACTTTGGACACCTGGCAGAATCTTAACTTTTTATTAATTTGTTTCATGCAAGGAAAATGACAAGCATAAATAACTTTGTATTGCAGATGTTTGGTTTAATACAGACATACTCTAGCTGCCATTCTATCTTTCCCCTGCCATCCCCCATTTGCCTCAGTCCTTCCTTTCCACTATCCTTTTCACCCGCACCCCTTATTGAGCTGGTACACACATCCTTCAAGTTCCCATGCCATCTTCTGCTCCTGTGTACCGGTTTACAGCGAAGATGAGGGCTCAATCATCCCCCACCTTCTAACTAGAACCTTTTTTATTGCGCTCTTAATTAGCTACTGTCCTACCCAGCCCTACAGATAAGGGATGTATCAGCCACTTTGACTCTCTAAAAATAGGCAAATGCACTGGTCCTACCGATCTTAAATAAAACCCTTTGATGATCCCAATACCCTGGCTAATGATAACTTCTTCTACACTATTCCATCCTAGGGTGCATAATATTTAACTGCATTACTGCCTACCTGTAAACCTAAGGAATTTGGAGAGGCTCACAATCTGAATACCCCAGTAGGTACGACACGTAAATATAACACATTCAGGTCTCGAACATCCTCAAAATTGTCCACCATTCAAGACTCTTTGCATTTCCATCCTGCTCGATCTCTATAGTTTTCATAATCTTTGATCCATCCCTCTGCTGCCTTGGACACTGTCAGCCACACACCTCCTACTTGCTGTCTCTTACATGGACATGGGTGTCTTTTCCCTTGACTTGGATCTCTACCTTTTTAAAAGAAAACATTATTTTTATTGTTTTATAAACCACCAATAATAACAAGGTCAATAGTACATGTAAGGCACGGCCAGGAGGAGGGTTGCAGATGGGAGGGTCCGCGAAGCCAGATTGGGAACAAGGGGCTGAATGAATATGCAGAGCTGGGAGTGAATAACGGGAAGGCTCGTACTTATGTTCCAGCGCAGTTGTACGGTGTACGTCTGAACGGAGAACAAACTAGCGTGCACAATCCCAACCCACCTCGTCAGTGCGCCAGCCCCTCCACTTGGCGCGTCTCCCTCTCCAACATTCCGAACACCTGCGGGTTGGCAGCACTACAGGCAAGTCTCCAGAGTGAGGGAGAGAAGCCGCGCTGGAACGTGTTGCTCGGGGGCGGAGCTCACCCATGTCGTTAGACTACAACGAGGCGGGAACGGAGCAAGATAGAGGGGAACGACATACATATCTACAGGGCTGGATCTGGAGCGAGGACCCGGACGGAAGCTTTTGTAGGAGGCGGGTCTCTGCAGGACCAGCCTATAGGAAGTAGTCTAGGCTGGGGCAAGTCTAATTGGTGGGGAAACAAGTTATACGTACAAGATAAGACGGCAAACTCACCAGGTTTTGTTGACTCCTTAGAGAATGTCAGAGAGAGGGAGGGAGGGAGGGAGAAAGGGGGAGGGGGGTGGAGAGACAGACTGAATGGTGGGGCTATCCGGTTTCAAAAGAATGAGGAAGTTGAAGGAAAACATCCTTTATTCAACCAGGAGAAGACTTTGCCAGTGAAGGAACTGTCAGGGGACATTCATTAAGACATTTAATTTAATCCAGTTCTGTGAATAAAGACACTATTTCTGCATCCATCCAAGGCTCCAGTTTCTCACTTTCACAGTACATCACATTATCACCCGAGGATCCTTCCCTATAAACTTCCCAACTCCCCCTCCCACCCTGCTGTGCATATTCTTTCATTGTTCGTTGTACCCATTGTCCACTTTCGGCCTCTTGTGTGGGCTCTAGTGTTACGGTTTCGCTGACATCTGGGTTGAACAGTGTCGCTGGGATCGCTACCTATTCACACCAGTACCTCTCCAACTTTGAAACACTGGTACTTCAACTCCCCAAGGTAGGTTCTTGGCTCACTTCTCTTCACGCTTTACAATTTCTCTTATCTAATTTCTTCTTCCGCTTCTCCTGCCCACCTATTCTCCTGCTACAGCCAGATCCTCTTATTCCATTCATCCCTGAAATTTTATCATGTATATGTCTTTGCCATCAGCCACTGGTGGCACTTCCTTTTCCAATTCTGAATTCATCCATGACAAATTCTTTACATCTGTGGCAGAGTGGCTCATAAAAATGCAAATTAGACCGAAATACATTTTTTTTTTCTTGGTAATTGTTAATAACAAACCACTGCATTATTACTACTCTATTGAGGGGGGTAATGTTATACATTCTGGGAACATGTGATTTTTCAGGGTCTTTGCATCTATTACTTTCTAGTGCTTCTTTGTTTTCTGGTTCTTTTAAGATGAATGTTGTAGTGATTTCCTAGCAAACAAATTGACGTTATTTGGATCATCAAACACTCTTCATATCAACAGCATACACTTCCATTTCTTGGCATCCAGCATGTTTAACTTAAGTCTAACTCTTGCTATTTCTTTCCATCCCGTTTCATGTTTCAGGCATCTAAGAGATTTCGGCATCCCCTGTTTTCCTGATGTGTTTTGTTAGGTTAGAGACACTTTCTCCAACATGTATGACTATAATGATGATCTCAAGTGCCCCCGTTCTTTCCCTCGACTCTTTGAAACCAGGAAGAAATGTCTTTTAGCTCAAGGGGGCAGTAGCAGTAAGGCACAAGATCTAGGCGAGCCACACTCGTTTTTCTTGCATTGTAAGTCTGTGAATGGGTGGCTCGCAATTGTAATGTATACGAGAGAAAGGTGCCTTGTTTTGTGAAATAAAGACCTGTGCCAGGAGGGTTTAAAAGAATTAAGACATAGCCCACGTGTTTTGTAAGTAGAGTGGGGGAAAATGGATTTTTGGCAATTGTATTCGGTCTGTGCATTTACTTGCACATTTGTAAAGTCTAATTGCTTTTTACGTTATTATAAGCATGTGTCCTTATGTACTGTTTAGATTTTTGCTTTTTTTAAATTTATTTTTTAACTTTGGAGGCATTACCCTAATATACTTTCTAGACCTAGCCCGACGTCTGTGCTGGGGGTTAAGGGCCCTGAAGACAGAGTTCAAGGCCAGAGCGCAGCAACAGCCTTTAATGAGCACAATGGCGAGGTGTAAAAAGTTATTGGAACCTATGGCCAAAAACAAAAAAATTCCCATCTGGCCTATAAACAGGTTTTAAAATAAAAACCGACTTCACGCTAGGCCAAATTTGCAGACAATGAAACTCTAAGCTATATCGGGTATTATAGCCTGCAAATTGACCAAAAGGAAGGGTTATTCACCCGCCCAGGGTTCTAATAGTTATTGGTTCTAGTAGATGGGATACTTCCGGTAGTTAATTCTTCAACATAGAATTTACTGATGTTACCTTTTTAGTTGTTCTTGTGTACTCATTCGTCCCGTCTGCTTTCCTCCATACTGCATACGCGTTCCTTCCCAGGTTTTTTCTGGTGAAAAAGGTTCATCTTCCCCATTAAATTTAGAGACGCTTGGGGGTGTGGCCCTGGGAGCATGCGCTCCCCTGACTCCGCCCTCTGGTGCCACACCTCGGTCCCCTTTTCCACCTCAACGGGAACAGGACCATTTCACCAGCGCTACTGGGTTTGGCTTTGAACTTGTAATACCACACGCTCTTCCCCGGATACTTTCTTCTGTCTTTTTATCAATCAGGTACTTGGTCCTCTGGTGCCATGCTCCTCCCCGGCGCATGCCGACTTCAATGGGCTTCAGCAGGTGCCCAGCCTTCGAGGGGCTCTTCCCTACATCCGATCCCACGCTCTTTGCCTCTGCTGCCTTGGCCCCGATCGCGGATGGGAAGGTTGTACCGCATGTGACGCAATTTCCACATGTGCCTTGAAGAATAGACTGGCTAGGTGAAGGGAGCTCTTCGAGAAGTCGTTTCCAGAGGACCTGAAGGACTTTGTGAAACATCAATCAAGGCCCAAGGTAGGGCCACTCTTTTCCAGCACACCCCGCAAGGAAGACTCCTTTCCAAGGAAGCACCTGAGTGGGAGGAATTTTTCAGGTTCTCGTACCAGCACGTAAACCGAGGCTAACTCAGCTACCGGCCGCCAGGCTGAAAGGGTCCCTAGACTCTTCCGAAGATAGTGCTGAGGGACCAGAAGGTTCTTTTACTGGGTGTACACCCTTTAACTAGCATCATGACTGAGGGGGCGCCTACACACAGCACTACCTGTGAATTCACCGAGGGTGATACGCCTACCAGGCTTTGGCCCGAGGTGCAGGGCAGGTCTCAAGCTCCACCGTCTAGAGTCCAGTGAGCCAAGCGCCACAACCTCCGGCACGTGGCATGCAGCTCGACGAGATGGCCAACGTGCCAAACAAGATGACGGCTCTTCTGATACCTCCCCGAGGAACAGCGCAGGTGGGGGAGCTAGTTACAAGGTGGGACTGAGGTCAGCCAGGTACGTGGCCTACAGTTTATCCATCAGCAGCGCCGGACAGGTTCCCCCTGCAACCAACCGTATACGCAGCCGACCCCGAACCAGTCAATATCACCTACCACCCCACCGGCCTGTGAGGACAGGTTCTTTGAAAAGTTCCTCACCCTCATGAAATCTCCTCAGATGGGGGCCATCCTCTGGATGCTATAAAGGACATGCTCCCTCCAGCCCCACCGCCCACACCCATAGTTATTCCTCCAGCTCTGCAGGCCCCTGTGCAGCCACTGCTGCCCTTGCGGGCTCCTTCGATTCTGGCTCCGCTGCCTCCCACAGTTCAGGCGGTTCCATACCAGCATCCGCTGCAGCCTCCGGTCTCCACACCCCAGCCCTCAGGCGGGGCGGGGCAGCAGGCCTCTACCCACACCGGACCAGCGGGACACTCAGGTGGACACGGACAAGGAAAAAGACCCTGACAAACAAATGACTTCCACGAGTACCTGGGCCTTCATCATCCCAAAGTCTAACATCCAGAGGAAGGGAGTGCTCGCTGAGTCCCTCGGTCTATGCCCCTCGACTAGGACAGGGATCCGATGCAAAAGGACGTCACCTTGGCCGAAAAGGGGTGGCTCAACCCCCCACTAGGTCCAGCTGGTTAATCGACGTCTGGACGCAAAGTACAGGCAAATGGAGGGGGATAAAACCTTGCTGTCGATCCACCCTCAGCCACACTCTTTAGTGATTGATGCAGCATCACTCTACTCAGTTTGTCGTCCTCAACCACCTCATCCTAGGCGCTGCTAGGCAAGGAGAAGATCTTGGAGGCGTATGGGAAGACGCTTTATTCCACGCTTCACTGCATCTTCGACAGGCCAACGCGGATGCCATGCTGGCAGCCATTAACCAGAGGTTTTTGCGGGAAATAGCCGACTTCCTTCCAGAACCTCCAGTGCAGAACCAGTCACATTTCAAGGCGGGACTGGCAGAGGCTAAAATGGTTGCACAAGACATCATGGAGTCCACTGTGGCCAACATCGACACCTCTGGCTGGGCCGTATGCATAGCCATGGACATGAGAAGGATGGGCTGGCTGCGGGCTGCTAAATTCAATCCGGACGTCCAGGAACGCATGTTGGACCTTCGGTTGGACAGTGGCGACCTCTTCCACTCCACCACCGAGGAGCTAGATAAAAAGGAAACAGTTTGTAAACTGCAAAGTCTTTATCCTTACTAAGGCCACGTCCAAGGCGTACACCCAGTCACATCAATGCTCTGACAAGGGGCAGACATTTGGAGGTTGCCGCAGCTTCCAAGATCGGAGGTCCAGGCAGCCTGACAGTTCGCCGAATCAACACCGGCGCAAACAAAAGGGGGCGGGGAGTAGGGGCTTTTTCCAGTCTACCCCCAACCCCCCCGGCTCAGCAACAGCATCCGAGGGAAAGAAGGCATGACGCGCCCCTTTGGGTCCACGTGTCTCTGGTGGGTGGCATGCTTGCCCTCCACGCACAGCTCTTGCGTCATTATTTTGCAGACCCCTGGATCCTCTCTGAAGTATCAACGGTGTACCGCCTACCGATCCCTTCCACTCCTTCCACAGATTGGGACAGCCACTCTGTTGGTGGATATTCGGTCGCTCGTGAGAGCCAGGCAGTGGAAGAAGTCCCAGCCTCCCAGTGAGGATTGGGATTCTATTCCATGATTTTCACCATACAGAAGAACCGGGCTGGCCTGCGACTTGTGTTGGTCCTTTCCGCCCTCAACCTCTCCCTCCCTCTTTAAAGATTCAAGATGGTAATGCAAGCACTCTTAGCGGAGACATTGTGCATGGGGGACTGGATGTGCTCCCTGGATCTGAAGGACGCTTATCTTCATGTCCCGATTTGGCAGCCAGATCAATCCTTTCTACGGTTCAGGATCATGGGCTGCCACATCCAATACAAGGTGCTACCCTTCGGCCTCAACTCGGCTCCCAGGGTGTTTACCAGACTCATAAATGCAGTGGCCGCCCTCCTCTGGGCCCAGAGCCACCACATCCACCCATACCTCGACGACTGGCTCGTCAGGGCGACCTCACCGAAGGCAGTGCACAACACTTCCTCTGCTCTTAGGAGCACACTCCACGACCTGGGATTTTCGCTTGACCTCAAATCTCCGCTGCAACCTACGCAGAGAATGACTTTCCTGGGCCTCATCTGGGACACGTGCTCTGAGAACGTTTTCCCCTAGGAGGACAAAATCACGGCCATCGAGAGGGTCACGGCTCACTTCCTCACCTGAGAAGTGACATCGGCTTGGTGGTACCTACACTTGTTGGGACTCATGGCGGCAGTCCTCTGGCCCTTACCCCACACAAGACAAAGGATGAGGAGACTACAGCTGCACTTTGCAGCCTCATGGAATCAGGAGCAGGGCTCCCAAGCGGAGCTGGTCAGCATTCCTCATTCTCTCTACTCTGACCTCACAGGGTGGACCAGGGACTGCAACCAGCAGACGGGCAAGTTCCCTTCGGCAGCCGGCCCCGCCGGTCACCATCACGCCAGACTCCTCTCTTGATAGCTGGGGGGCCACTCTGGAGAACCACAGCTTTCATGGAGTCTGGACCCGGTAGGAGTAGGAGTCTCATATCAGCTGGCTGGAACTGCTAGCCATCTGGCTAGCACTCGGAGCTTTCCTTCCGGTCATTGGGGGCAAGATTGTCCCCATCCAGACGGACAACCGTTAGGCAGAATTATATGCAGTACCCTTTGGGAACACCACACACAATTAAAGATTGCAAGTGACAGTACAAATTCACCTTTGGTACAAGCCTGTATTACACAGTTAAAGTGGTAGCAGTAGCGGAGCAGCCAGAGTTATTTTAAGAGTAAGTGAGCAGTACAAGATAGTTAAACAAAGGACAGCAATTACTATGATTCAGGCAAACACTAACTCAAGGTTTTCAAGTAAAAGAATATACATTTATTTCACTCTTCAGTTGTATAACGTTACACTATTATAAGCAAGTCAAAAATCACAATCTTAATACACCACACAACTTCCCTTAAATTCCAGACAAGTTAAGCTCACAAAATGAAGTTGGAGCAAAATGGCACTCCAGCAATTTAAAAGGGAGGGAAAGACAAAAGTAATTAGAAATTCGATCAAACCAACAGGTAAGTACTCAGGGCAGTTGAACAAGAGGAACTTCAGTGAGGAGATCAGATAGAAAAGGCTTAGGGCCAAAGTCAATGGGTCAAAAGTCTTTCAAGATCACACAGTTCGGGATAGTTTGCGGTAAAGTTAGTGGCACGGTTTCTGGACGAGGTTGGTTGGTAGAAAAGTTAGTTCAAAGAGAAGAGAAGGACAAGCCCTCGGATTGGAGAAAGATTTCAAACACTTTCACCGCGGTTGAACGAAACAGACAACCAGATTTGCACAGTACCTTAAAACGGAGAGGGAGCTGTAGCTGAGGCGTTCCTGGTAGTTCCTGCAGGCTCACGGTTCCTGAAGCGACTGTCGGAAAGACTCGAAGTAGGAAGACTGGAGGGTCCTCCACTACCCAGGGAAGAAACCAGCAGTAGAGCAAAGCAACAAATGAAAGGTGCGCTCCTTAAAACCCAAGCAGGGTTTGACTTTCCTGGCTATCCGGCCCCGTGTGGCTCTGTACAGCGAATTCGACCTGAACAGGGGTCCTGGCTTGCAATAAGGGGGGGTTGGTTGGTCCCACCAGCTCATGGGAAGATGTTTCCTGGAGGATCTTCTCTGTCGGTGGATTCTGGAGATTCGGACCTGAAACAGGGCTTCACCGGGCAGTTCAGTCGTCGTAGGGGTCCTCTTCTGCCAGTTTCACGTTGGTTCTTTCGTTCCAGTGGCGACTCTGCCTTTCCAGTCCCAGAGACCGGCCTTTTATGCAGTTTTCCCCCCATTCACACAGCCTGGCTGTCAATCACACAGCAGGGTGGCTATACTGGCAAGGACAGTCCCCTTTGCCAATCAAACAGGAGTGCGACTTGGGTTACCAAGGGAACCCATGGCAGGGGTCCCAAGACCCCTCCCTCACATCCTGCCTACCTAGACTTTCAGGCGCCTTAAGGAGGGCTTCTGTGCAGAAGCTCGCGAAAAGGCAGCGAACAAAGGAATCCTCCCTTGTTTGGCGTGCAGAGAAAAACACGAGAAAGACTTATTGTTGCGTTCACCTGGACCCCACAGGGGTGTCGATCGGACCCGGACAGCTGCGGTCTCCTTCAACATGATGCGTAGTGCAGAGATGACTGTCTGGACTGGCCCGCCTAGTCTTGTCTGCTGGACCCGAAGAAGTATTTTCCTGCAAAGTGGAGACAGGGATTAACCACCTGTGGGTTTTAGTGATGGCCTCCCAACTGTTCTCGCTCTCCCCCACTAATCGCCTCCGATATCCCCTTAGTAACCTCACCTTATGTTCGTAAAAGATGACCTCTCCATCCTGCGTGTCTTGCAGGGGCGCGTAGATACCAGTTACTTCACTGGTTTGAAGGCATTGGGAGAGTTCCAGCAAGTATTGACTCTGAAGTCCCTGGCGGGATTGGTAAGTATCAAGTTCAAAGAGTTCAAAGTGCCCGATGTTCAATCTCGTCCCCTTCCTTCCTTAAGTTGCAACTGAGTTTGTGAGAAGGTCCCGTAGCTGCTGCTGGCGTTCAGGTAAGAGTCTGTTACCCAACGCTGTCGGGTAACTATTGCATGCGTCAACGTGGTGTTTTTCTCCCTCTTTACAGATGCGGCATGGAGAGTTATGGAATAATACCGCCGGTGGTAAATCTGGTAAGTCTATGGTGGTAAGAGGTTGTATTTGTTTCCCTTGGCTCACCTTGTTTTTTCTTGTGTCCCCTAAGTGCCGGATTACGGCGAAGAAATGATGGAGACAGTGCCGGATCGAAAGATGCTGTGAGAACTGGGGAGTATGGCGCCGTGCTGGAGCTGGCGAAGCGACGCATGCAGGACAGATGTACTTTCCAGGTCCGGAGATGAAATGGTTCCGGAATTAGGTGAGGAATTTGAAATAAGTTCGTTTTCTAACCTTGTCCTTTAATTCTTCTTTATTCTAGGAGCTCTGGATTCGAGGCGGGCGTGGCAGAAGACTGGTTGCTGGCTGCAGGCACGCAGGCGTGGCAGAAGACTGGATGCTGGCTGCAGGCACTGTGAGCGTCACGCTGCTGGATGCAGAATAACGCGAAGCATGTGCTGCTGTTCGGGTGTGGTTTAAATAGC
Source organism: Ambystoma mexicanum (assembly GCF_040938575.1). Lineage (NCBI taxonomy): Eukaryota > Metazoa > Chordata > Amphibia > Caudata > Ambystomatidae > Ambystoma > Ambystoma mexicanum. The sequence continues at coordinate 382,026,331 of NC_090934.1, read as the reverse complement.
CTCCAAAGTAGTTCCAGGTGAGAAGTTCCCTAGAGCCACGCCCGAGTAAAAAATAGTCCCTGTAACAAAATAGTCCCATCCAGGCCTCATGTAGGCTTGGACTCTTTTGCAGCATGGTATGCATCAGGTAAGTAAAGTCTGAGCCTGGCTCCTATGGCGCCAGGACTGATTTCTATGATGAGCCTGGCGCCTAAGGCGCCAGGACTGAACCCAGACAGCCCCTAGCCGGGGCTGCTGAGGTTTAAACAAATGTCTGGATGCCTGCTCCCAGAGCTGCGGGCCTTGGTCCTGATGCCCGGGGGTAGGCATCATGACACTTAAACAAAAAGAAATGCCAAATAAACCCAGCCGGAGCCAAAATAAAATGTATTGGTCAAGCGGGTTTAAGTTTGAGGCTAATATAATAGCATACAACATTACTACGTTTATATAAGATAATCGCGGTAGAAAAGTTAAGGTAGTTACCACTGCCGCCAGCCAAGTCTTAATGTAAAGGGAGCCAAACAATGCTCCAAGAGGCACAGACAAAAAGGGATAAGAGTTAACCCTTTCCAATGCTCCATGTAAGATGGGGTGTACTGGGTCTGTGCTTTAAAGTGACTAAAGTAAAGTTAATGCCAACTTTACCCTTTTCTGGGAGACAGTAGTCGGCCCCAGAAAATGGATTCGGTGGGAAGTGTCAGACAACCCTGTGTCACTGCACTGAAGGTGCTTTGTAACACGCATGAAAGAGGCCAATGGAGTAGGTGAAGCTCCAGTGCTCGAGATCACATAAAGTGAAAACACACACAGCAAAACACATGTAAGAGTGGGAAAAAGGCTCACACTCTTACCAGGTGAGAAAAATAAATCCAAGAAATCCAGCAAAGCTGCTGAGAGACTCATTAGTTAAGGGAAATCAGCCATTTATGAGAATTCTCCCTAACAGCAACTCTACCAGCATGTAAAAAATATCAACAAGCAGGGGGAGTGCCAGATCCCTTCCACTGCGCAGACTAGAAGTTAGCATGTGGGAAAGGGGCCCTGGAGAACATCTACCTCACGGCCGTCCACCTTACGGGGGAGTCCAACTTGGAGGCAGACCGGCTCAGCAGGCTAGGAGCAGACAATTACAAGTGACAATTCAACGACCAGGTGCTGCAGGAGTTCTTCAGATGATGTGGGGGGCATCCTTCCGGTGGATCTCTGCCTCCTGGGACAACGAGAAGTGCAAGCAGTTCGCGTCCTGGCAGCAGCAGGGCCCTGGCTCCCTGGGCGACGGATTTCAGATTCAGTGGAGCGGCATGACCACATATGCCTTCCCGCCCACACCACTGGTCCACAGGGTGATCTGCAAAATAAAATCTTGTCACTTCAGCACCATGGTTTTCAGAGCTACTCAGCCTCTCGTACAGGCCGCCCACCCATCCACCTTCCCACAGACCCAGCGCATCTTCTGGTGCAACAGGGGGGGCAGGGTCATCCATCCCGTACCGCAGAAACTAGCCCTCGCAGCGTGGTCCCTGATCAAGTCACGCTAAGGAACCTCATCCTCTCACAGGCTAACCTAGAGATCATTCAGGGTGTTAGGAGCAGGGCTACTAGGAGCCAGTACAAGAGTATGTGGACTTAGTTCTGCCACTGGTCAGACTCTAAGGAGACACCCTTAAGTGTAAGTTGGACAATGTGCTCTCCTTCTCGGTGCACCTTGCACGCTCAGGCGTGCAGGTGGACACATGCTGCACGTATTTGGCAGCCATAGGGTCCTACAGAAACTCTGAGAAGGAGGTCTTCTCTTCCAACCCGCTAGTCAAGAGGCATTTGACGGGCCTTGCCAGACTTTACCCGCCCATCAAAAAACCACTCCCCCATGTGGGACCTCAATATAGTGTTGGGCGCCTTGGCACACAAGCCGTTCGAACCAATTGCGTCAGCGGACATCAGTCTGGTCACCATTAAGACAGCATTGTTAGTGGGCCTCACTTCCGCTTGCAGAGTCAGCGAAATCCAGGCTCTGGTGGTGTCAGAGCCATATACTACTTTTCACAAGGACACACCCAGCGTTCCTACTAAAGGTATCCTCCGCTTTCCATCTAATCGAGGAGATAGTCCTACCTATGTTGTTTGCCGAGACCAAGGATGAGGCTCGGAGTACTACACTGTCTGGATGTCAGACGCACCCTGAAATTGTACTTGGTCTCGCAAGTCGGACACACCGTTTGTCACCTTCGGTGGGTCAAGGCCCGAGTGTCAGGCATCCAAAGCCTCGATAGCAAGGTGGATGGTTTCGGCCATCAAGGAAGCATACGAGGGGCCGCACAAGCAACTTCCAGCTAACATACACACCCATGCAGTCGGAACGAAGGCCACAGCCATTGCATTCCAGCAGCAGGTCCTGTGGTAGGTCATAAGCTGGGCGGCCACCTGGGCCACCCCTTCCGCTTTCTGCAAGCATCACTGTTTGGACGCCGGCTCTAGATCAGTCGTGGCTTTCAGACAGACGGTGCTAAGGAGCCTATTTGCTTAAGGAGGGTCTCCTCTCCACCCTAGGGCTACATTCAGTTGTAATCACCCATGCAGTTGGGAGGAAAGGGGACGTGAAGTAAGAGTAATTATAAGTTACTCACCGTAGTGACTAACCAGACCCTCCAGAAAATTGCGGCATGAAATGGAAAATTTTGCGGCACAAAAAAGAAAAAAATTGCGGCACACAACTGTGCTTTTTGCGGCATTTTCTAACTTGAACAATATATCATTTAACATCTTCTTTTTTAGCCTAAAACCAAGAAGTAATTGTAAGGCTTTTGTTAGTGAGGAACAAAATGTTGTCTTCTGTCTGGCCACGCTCTGTAGGCCAGCCAGGCCGAGTCACCACAGCCTAACATTTTTGGATTGTGGTGGGGGAGGGGGGCTATAGCCTGATCAGCTCCATGGAAATGGTGCTGCGCCACTACTTCCAGCAGACAAGTGGAAAGCAAATAAACGGGCTTGAATTCAAATGTGTAAACCTGGTTGAAGCCCATAGGTTTGCTTTTCGCTTGTCCGATGACCCCAGGAGAGAGGGGGAACAACTCTACACTTCTCCATGGAAGGAATCCATGAGGCCCAAGACACAGGGGCAATGCAGTGGCAGTAACTGCAAGGCCATAATACCTAACCAAACAATGAACTCTCTTGGGAGGTCATCATTCCTTGGTTATGCCACCCACACATGGTGACTTAATACGCCCACTAACAGAAATGAAACATCACAACACTACCAGGGGTCAAGTCCTACAAATTAAAGTGGGGGGTGGGGGGGGGACTCATCAACAAATGCAATGGCATGTGATGTCATCAGAAATTAGCATATCAAGGTGAAACATGCATAGATCATTAAATTGGCTTTGCATAACAACCAAAATTGCACAGGATGAATGGCATTTGCCTTTCATAAATTTTAACACCCAATTTTGTGCGTAATTGGTGTCATACAGCCCAGCCTTGATTCAAGGCTGGGCTGCATGATACAAACGCTCGTAGCTGTATTCGTTTCAAATTGCTTTACAATAATTGTAAAGCAATTTGAAATTAATACAGCTACGAGAGTCTTCAATTGGTATCATGCAGCCCAGCCTTCAGGCTAGGCTGCATGATAGCAATTGTAGACGAGCGTCAGAAAGCATTAAGTTTATGCTTTCTTTTCCAGCGCTCGACAGGAAAGTAATTTACTTTCCTGTCGAGCGCCAGTAATGTAAACAGTCCAGTGGCCTCTTTGGGTGCTCTGAGTTGGGGGCAGATGAGTGGACAGGCCAGTGCTTACCTGGCTACGCTTCACCAACTCTGTCAGCTCGGCAGGGTGGGCACTCAATGAGCCTTGGAGGTGTCTGGGGTCACAGCCAAATGCTGTGCATCTCCCAGGCCTGCGTGACCCACCCCCAATCCTGGGCCTGCAACGCGGAGCCGGAGGTGTTAACCCTCAAGCTGCTGCAATCAGCAGCCAGCTGTGTTCGCTCTAAATCATTAAATGAGCGCGAAAAAACACACACTAAGCTAATGTCTTTTTCACGCTCATTTAATGATTTATAGCGGCAATTGCGGGAAATGGCAAATTTTGCGGTTTTTTTTTTATTTATTTTTTTTGGTGCAAATCGCAAAATCGCCATAAGGTGGATGGTCTGACTAACGTACATTTAGTCCTTAATTCCCTTTCCTCCATACGGCTTACCATTTCCCCCCACCCCCAAATAAAACTGGTGTCATTAGGCATTGGTAATATATTGTCGACGTGTCTATGGGGACTGAGGTGTGACGCCGGAGGGTGTAGTCGGGGGAGCGCATGCTTTAAATTTAAAGGGGAAGATTTTTTTCTGGTGAAAAGGGTTCTGTCTCCCATCCTTAAGAAGGGACGCCGATGCTGTATGGAGGAAAGGGAACTAAGGACTAAGAGTATGTTGTTAGTCACTATGGTTAGTAACTTATAATTTATTACATGGCTCCAGTATCACACAAGGCTCCTTCAATCATTTGCATACTGTGACTGGATATCTGAACAACATCTACCAGTATGCAACATAAATTACTTTTTTCAAGCCACTTTGGGGTGGTGCTGTCTGTTGGTGCAATAGATACTAGCTGGCAATCTAAATGGCTCCTCAGTTTCCCATTTTTCAGGCCTCCTTGTTTGTCTTTCTCTTTGGATCCAACCTCATTTGTATCGGCATTCATCTCCTCAAGACATTTCCAGGTATCTGGGTTCCCCTTTTCTCTTGTCGTTGGTTGTCGTTATGCTGGTCCTTCTCTCTCCTCATCAGTCTCTCTGCTCTGCCTTGCTTTCTCAGCAAAGTAGTCTGAGACGTTGCCTTCTGCTTGGATTCTTCTGAGCAGAATAGTCGCACAGATAATCATAATCTCGTCTGCTTCCTTATTGCTCTATATCCTCTTCCTTCCTTTTGTGACAGTCTTACCTGTGTTTGCCTGAGCACAATAGAAACTAGCAGCAGTTTGTGTTTTGGTTGGTCTTTCTCTCTCCATTTCTTTTTTCTCCATTTCTTTCTCCTCTTTCCTTCCCCTCTGTTTCCCTCATTTCAGTACTCATTCTTGTATTCAAATCTATTCTTGGGCTGCACCGCCTACCTGGCTAACTTTCTGTTCATCACCACCTTGCACCCGCCAATCTCATGCCTTGTACAACCTAATAGCTCTTGTACTGCATCCTCTACTAACAGCATAGTCTATAAGACTGCTCTCAAAATTCACATCATATCCAAGGATTGGTTAACATAGACCACTAGTAAGTAACACCTCTCACTGACCATTCCCCAACGTCCCCTCCATCACACACCTGTCAATTGTATATAATGGTAAATATGTTGTCTGCCTGCGTTGTCCCCAGTCATTGTTCCCACTGCTAACTTTATCCTCTACCATCTGGTTCACATCTTTCTCATGAATAAATTTGAGTCCCCCTGGAAAGCAATTCCCTTGCTCACAATTATCCTTAATACAGTGTTTATCTAAGCACTTGATGCTTTTCATTAAGTGCTAAACACATTTTGCTTTCAGCGCCAGAGCATCTTCTCTGCTTATACATCGAATATCCTTGGATGGTCTTTCCCTTTTTATCGTTATAGTTGTCTCTCACATTCACTTAGTACTTTTTGTTTTTTCTTGGGTTTCAACACCTTGACTATAGTCCTCCCATAGATATAGCTTTGAGTGGTTTTCACACTACCCGACTCGTCCTTTCATTTTAGTTCACAAGTGATGCACTGGTGGGGTAAAACTATTGTAGGAGTGTGGAAGATGGCTTTTGACAAGGCATACCCCACCTGCAGGTTTTGTCTGTACACATACCCACTCATTCGACAGCCGTGGCCATAACAACTCCATCTGTATTGCCCATTTCACACCCATGAAGAAGTCTAATTTTAAGTTTAGCTGTGTGTTGCACTGTAGTTAGGGAAGCGGGATAGGGGGCTAATGCTGCCAGAATAAGGCATGATGCTGCCTACTCAGCAGTTCAACTGCAGGAAAGACACAGCGAGGTTCTCTGTTTGGGTGTACCTACACGGCCCCTGTCAGAATACACTGGATGGTGACTATATAAAATACTTATGTCTTTAGTATCCCTTTTACATTAGTAAATGGGATTATATACTTTTAGCACTTTTTTGACCAATAACTTCTCTTGTTTTATACAGTGATAAATGTTAATTTATTTGGATGATAATGAATTATGTAGGAGGCATTTGCCTTCTACATTTTTTGGGTATATCCAAAAGGTCCTGATTATTCATGTTTAAAACAATACACAGGTTCTCCAGCATGGGGTCTGGCATGGATTCACATGCTCATGAATATTCCCCGTCGTCAGGCTGGGAATCCTCGGTAAAGAAAAAAACCAGTATCAGTTTCGTTTCTGATCTGTCTTTCGTAGTAATAACCAATCACTGGTCTCTGCGTCATACTGACCACAGCCAATGACTGCCCTCTACCTAAGCACCGCCTCTGGCAGCCATCTTCAGATTTTTACCGCACGTTCATGTGTTGGGATCCTCGTGCTATTGCTCTCGAGCGTTAGTGCTATTTTTCGCGCTTTTTCACAAAAAACTTCGATTCTTTCGGTCAAAAGAGCCTCAAGCTCCACCGATCCTACATCCGATCAACGGGGACCCGTGTCGGATTCATCTGTGCCCCCTCAAGGGTGAAGATTTCGTCGAGCTACACTTCGGAGGACTCCAGAAGCTTCTCAGGCCCGGTCTCGTAGATGGCCCAGGAGAAGGGAAGCTCGACGCCCGGAAAGCTGTTCAGGGTCTGCCCTGGATGCCAGCTGCAGAACGTCTTCAAGGAGGACGAACACTCTTTCTGCCTTTACTGCCTTCATGAGGACAAGACGCACGTGGAGAAGGACTGTGCGTTTTGCGGCAACATGTCGGAACGGACCATGAAGGACCGCCATCAACGTCTCGCCAACTGGCTGGAGGGTAAGAGCCCGTCTGGCGAGAAGAAGAAGAAATCCGAGCGGTCTTCTAAGACCTTTGAGGGCGCCCCGGCGACGGGGGCCCAACATAAGGCCAAGCACCGCGAGTCCGCTGGCACCGGGAGCGCCGAACGGTCGGGCTCTACGGGCGCCAGGCAGGGCGCACCCTCCCCGGCACCATCAACCACGAGCCAACGCTCTGGGTCGGGTAAGAGGAAGGCCGAGCACCCGGCGAAGCTCCTGGAGAGGCCCCGGTCGAGCTCTAAGGCAGAGGAGGAGCGTGGCAGTGCCCCCTCCCTCAAGGATAAGGCGGTGAGCGCACCTAAGGTGGTGAAGGCCTTGATCCATCCGACCAAGCCCTCTATCGAAACGGTCGCGGCGGCCCTGGCTCAGCCTGTGGTGGCTACACCAGTGGTGGCGACCTCAGGGCCCAGAATCTCCCTGCCTCCTCGGAGGGAGTCTTCCTTTGTGCCCATCGATAGGACCCCCGTGAAACCCTCCGTGGGGAAGAAGAAGGGGGGGCAGGGCGTCGTCGTAGATTCGGCCTCAACCTCAGAAGAGGAGCTGATCGAGGTCTTAAGCCACGGCCTAGGCGTGGAAGGCCAGCCCGTCGGAATGGACCCCGACGCAGGTGACGACGACATCGTCGAGGATACCGACGGGGCCCCTGCTCGCCCGTCGGATTCCCCTCTGCCAGCACCGCAAGACAACTCGGCGGCCATTTTGTTGGCCATACAGTCCTTATGCTCCGAGATAAGGACGAGGCTACCGTTACCGACGGAGGAACCTCTCCCGTCGGGGGATCCAGAACCGGGACCTTCTGGTGTTCCCCCTACCAAGAAAAGAAGGATCCATCCACCACCTCCTTTTCAACCGTCGCGCCCCGTCCAGCCCTCCTCCCCGTCCACCCGAGGGGATGATACGGGGACTGACACGGCAGCGACGGGTACGGACGACGAGGCATACGACGAGGATTTTCCGTCGTCGCCTCCCACCAGGGCTTCTCCACCCGACGAGATCGGATCTTTCCACTCCATGATCTCCAGGGCTTCCGAGCTTTTCCAACTCTGCCCTGAGGAGAAGAAAAAGGAAGGCTTCCTTTATCAGCGGCGCGAGGCCAAGAGGAAGACGGTCCTCGCAGTGCCTCTGTTGGACGACATTTGGGATGAGGGCCTTTCCCTCCTCAAGAACCCTTCCACGACGCCAGCTAGAAGAGACCGGTACGAGAAGAAGTACCGGGTCCCGGACACGGCCCCCCTATGCCTCCGGGCGCAGCCTACCCCGGACTCCGTCGTCTCCGCGGCAGCCAGGAAGAAAGCGGGGGGGGGGGGTGCGGCCTCCACATCGACTTCCCCGCCGGACGGCGAGGGAAAGAAATTGGATGCTATGGGACGTAGAGTCATCTCGTCGGCAGCGACGACGATTAAAGCGGCCAACGCCTTGGCTATCGTGGCCCGCTACGACAGGGAGCTCTGGTACAAGATAGCTCCCCTGCTGGATTTTCTGCCGGACGACAAGAGGGCGGAGGCCCTTGAGATCCTGCAGGAAGGTGAGGTGGCTTCGGACCACGCCATCACCGTGGCGACGGACATCGCCGACACTGGGTTCCGCCAGCTGGGCAACGGCGTTTGCCTTCGACGTCGTGGATGGCTCAAAGCTACGGACTTTCGGCAGGACGTCCAGACCAGAGTCCTGGACATGCCCTTCGACGGGAACAACCTGTTTGGGAAGACAGTGGACGATTCCCTTCAGGCCATCAAGGCGGATACTGAGACGGCCCGGGCCCTTGGAGTCCTGCAGCAACGACGGACGCCCTTTCGGAGCGGCGGAGGCAAGGGCGCCTCCAAAGGTTCCGGCGGCGGTTTCGCTTCCTACCGTCAAGCGGCCCGCTCGTCGTCGCAAGAGGCCTACAGAGGACGAGGCAAGTCTAGCGGACCCCGCCGTCGTCGCCAAGGAGGTCAAGGCGGCAAGGCCGCGTCCAAGCAGGATTGAACCGGCCGTGGGGTCGGGCCCCCACCGAAGCACCCCGGTGGGAGGCCGGCTGGCGGGCTTCGTCAGCGTGTGGGAGTCCATCTCCACCGACCGTTGGGTGCTGGACGCCCTGGCCCGGGGCCACGCGCTCGAGTTTCAAAGAAGGTGCCCGCGCGTCCCCCCCGTGGCCAGGAAAGAACTTCACGTCCCTCAACTTCTCCTGGAGGTAAAGGCGATGCTCAGAAAGGGCGCCATCGAACTCGTCCCAAAGAGGCTTCGGGGCTCCGGAGTCTACTCGCGATACTTCCTCGTGAAGAAGAAGACGGGAGGATGGCGCCCCATCCTAGACCTGCGACGGCTGAACAAGTTCATCAAGGCGCAGAAGTTCCGGATGGTCACCCTCCAGCACGTCCTGGGTCAACTGGAGGAAGGAGACTTCCTATCGTCGTTGGATTTGGAGGATGCCTACTTCCACATTCCCATCCTAAAGGGGCACCGAAAATTCCTCAGGTTCTTGGTCCAAGGGCGTCATTACCAGTTCAAAGCCCTTCCCTTCGGACTATGGTCGGCACCCAGGGTATTCACCAAGTGCCTCGCACCGGTGGCGGCGCAGCTGCGCCGCGAGGGGATTCACGTCTACCCCTACCTGGACGACTGGCTCATCCGCGCCAAGACGAGGGAGCTCGCCGTGGTCCACACGGCAAGGACCGTCCAACTCCTCACGGACCTGGGATTCTCCGTGAACTACGCCAAATCCCACCTGGTGCCCGCGCAAGTCGCACTGTTTCTGGGAGCGAGGCTCGACACAGTGTCCCTTCTGGCCTCCCCGTCGGAGGAGAGGACCAGGACCATCTTGGGCAAGGTGCAACGGATGTTGGTGGCCGACGCGGCCAAAGTGAGGTCCATCAAGTCCCTCCTCGGGATGATGTCTTCCTGCATCTACCTCATCCCCTTGTGCAGGCTCCGGATGCGCCCGTTGCAAGAATTCCTGGATGCGCGCTGGATCCAGACGACGGGCAGCTTCGAGGAAAGGATCAAGCTCGACGAGAGTTTCCGACGAGCGATACGGTGGTGGGGCACCCGCGCGCATCTGACGGCGGGCATGGACTTCCAGACCCCAGCCCACCAGGAGACTGTGACCACGGATGCCTCCCTGGAAGGGTGGGGAGCGCACACCGAAAATCTGCACGCAAGGGGACTCTGGCTCCCGACGGAGAAGTCCCTGCATATCAACGTCCTGGAGCTCCGTGCAGTGTTTTGGGCCCTCAGGTCCTTCCTTCCGTCCCTCAAGGGCAAGGTGGTGAGGATCTTCACCGACAACACCACCACCATGTTTTACATCAGGAAACAGGGCGGAACCAGGTCCCCAGCGCTGTCCAAGGAGGCGCAGGACCTGTGGCATTGGGCCGTCGCCCAAGGGATTTTTCTGGTGCCGTTTCATCTGGCAGGGATAAAAAACACCATCGCCGACTCACTCAGCAGGGAGCTGCGCTCGTGCCACGAGTGGGAACTACGGCAGGATCTGGTGGATCGCCTCTTCCGACGGTGGGGCAAACCCCAGATCGACCTGTTCGCGACGGCGACGAACACCAAGTGCCGGAGGTTCGCCAGCAGGTTTCCCCAGACGAGGAGCATGGGCGATGCTTTCTCGTTCCCCTGGGAGGGCCTGTTCCTCTACGCGTTCCCTCCCTTGCCTCTGCTAATCCGGCTCGTCAACCAGCTCAAGAGGTCACGGTGCAGGATGATCCTCGTCGCACCTGCGTGGCCGAGGCAGATATGGTTCCCGGACCTTCTGGACTTGTCAGCGTCCCCGCCGATCAAGCTGCCGGCGGACGCGGATCTACTCTCCAGGGAAGGAGGCGCCATCCTCCACCACGACCCGAAGTCGCTGAACTTGCAGGCCTGGCTCCTGCAGCGCTAGAGTTTGGAGGATACGACATACCGGCCGATTGCAGAGAGGTTCTTGCAAAGGCCAGGGCGTCCTCGACTCTTAAATGCTACGGACACAAATGGAAGAGGTTCTCTGTCTGGTGCCACGCACAGAAGATTAACCCTCTACGGATTACGGCTCCCCAAGTACTGCCGTACCTGCTGACGCTGGCCAAAGCTGGTCTGGCACACGCGTCCATCAAGATTCATCTTGCTGCGATCTCCCGATACACCAGAACCACGGGGCGGACGTCCTTGTGGTCTCATCGTCTGGTGAAAGAGTTCATGAAGGGACTGTTCAGATCGTTCCCGCCGGTGAAGGCTCCGGCCCCGGCGTGGGAGCTCAACGTGGTGCTGACCAAGCTCATGGGACCTCCGTTCGAGCCTCTGCACTCGGCCCCGTTGAAGTTTCTATCGTGGAAAACAGCTTTTCTTGTGGCCATCACCTCCGCACGACGAGTGGGAGAGATCCAGGCCCTTTCCTGCAAGGCCCCGTACTTGACTTTCCACGACACGAGGGTAGTGCTCAGGACGCACCCCTCCTTCATGCCCAAGGTACCGTCGGACTTCCATCTCAACGAACCCTTGGTGTTACCTGTGTTCTTCCCGTCGCCTTCATCGCCGGCTGAGAGGACTTTGCACTCGCTGGATGTAGCTAGAGCGCTGAAGTTCTACGTGGACCGCACGAAGGGTTTTCGGAAGACGTCACAACTCTTTGTGAACTTTGGACCTGTCAATCAGGGGAAGGCTCTCTCGAAGGCTTCCATCTCCAGATGGCTCTCCGGCTGTATCATGTGCTGTCACCGGTTGGCAAACCGACCGCTCCCTGGCCGTCCGAGAGCCCATTCCACCAGAGCGATCGCAGCTACCACGGCGTTCCTATCTGGTGTGCCCCTGCTGGACATATGCAGGGCTGCTACGTGGAGGTCGACGCACACCTTCACGAAATTCTACTGCGTCGACCGGGATTCCAGGGAGGAGTCCAGGGTCGGCCAAGCAGTGCTGCGCAACCTGTTCGCCTGAGGTGAGCCTGGTGAGGAGGTAAGATGCTTAATGTTGAGTTGATGTGATGCTTAATGTTGAGCCTTTGCCACCTCCCGTGGTTGTGCATGTGTGTACTGCTATGTATTCTTTATTCATGAGCATGTGAATCCATGCCAGACCCCATGCTGGAGAAGGAACAAGTTACTTACCTGTAACTGTTGTTCTCCAGCATGGGTCTGGCATGGATTCACATGCGAACCCTCCCGCCTACCCCTCTGCGGCTCTTCACTTGGTCATACTGCCACTTCACGTGCTTCCAAATCTGAAGATGGCTGCCAGAGGCGGTGCTTAGGTAGAGGGCAGTCATTGGCTGTGGTCAGTATGACGCAGAGACCAGTGATTGGTTATTACTACGAAAGACAGATCAGAAACGAAACTGATACTGGTTTTTTCTTTACCGAGCATTCCCAGCCTGACGACGGGGAATATTCATGAGCATGTGAATCCATGCCAGACCCATGCTGGAGAACAACAGTTACAGGTAAGTAACTTGTTCCTCATAATGTCTAAAACAAATAGTCGGAAAACAAATTTTCATTTTTTTTTGGTTGTTTTTTGTTCGAAATGGGGTGGTTCCCCTCCCTCTAACCCCCCCTTTTTATTTTTATTTTTTTTTAACCCCAGAACACAAAAAAACATGTCAATTTAAAAAATGAAAAAATTCAACTTTTTTTCTCCGACATGACTGCACACCATGAAGCTGTCCCTGAAGCAGACTTAGTGAAGGATAGCCTTAAAGAGAAGCCCACTGGCCAGCCAGACCATTCCTCTACTCAATTAAAAAGTGTCTGGCTCCCTCATTATCAACACCTGCTCTCACGAGAGGTTTAATCCGAGGATAGAAGAGCTTTTTCTGCCTTCCCCCTCAGGCCCGTTTTATATCAGGTCACCCCACCCAAACTCTCTGGTGGTGACAACTACAAGAAAGAAGGCTGGGGTTTCTGTTAACCGGTGAGACACTACCTGACAAGAAGGTAAAAGGCTTTACGCCCTGGGGGGGGGGGAGGGACGCGGCCGCAGCAGCTTTTTATGCACGCATCGCCAACAATACCACCTTGTTGGCCAGCTACGCAGACGCTCAGTGGGCCTTGTTACACAAAGGCCTACAGGAGGTTCCAGAACCACTACGGACTCTGCTCCTGGCTTCGGTGACTGAGGGCAGACAAGTGAACCTAAGTATACTTAAGAACACTTTGGATTCCGCTGAAACAGCGGGTCCATCTCTGGCTCATGGCACACTCCTTAAGAGTGGCATGGCTAAGGAACTCTGGGTTCAAGCCAGAGACGCAAGGTTCACTTATAAATAAACCCTTTGAAGAATCCAACCTATAAATAAACCCTTCGAAGAATCCAACTTATCTGGAAGAGCGGTCGACGTGGCCCTCGAGACTGCAAAAAAGCAGCATGATACCCTTAAGACGCTAGACCAAATTACACAAAGACCTGCCACAATACCAGGACCGGGGTCCAGACGGCTTTTTTGTGGTCAACGCTTCCCTCAACAGTACACCTCGAGAAACAATTGGTCCTCTCCACAGCGAACCAGTGGATTCACCACCACATACCCCCAGAGGGGTCAGCGTCGTGCGAAAGGAAGGGGCTGGAACTCTACCCCCCCATAGGCTCCCCGGCCTCAGTTTCAAAATGACCCGAAGATTCAGGTCCCCTCCCATGCCTCCCAGGTCGGGGGCCGGTTAACATCCCCTCCCATGCCTGAAGGAACGATAACTACAGACCAGTGGGTGCTTAAGATTGTGGCCCGCAGGTACTGTATAGAGTTCAACTGGTCCCCAGCGTTCAGAACTCCACGAGCAAGACTGACACCAGACCATCTGGTTATCCTTCAGGAAGTCGAGACACTACAAGAAAAAGGAGCCATAGAGGTCATACCTCTGTCACAGGTAATAGAAGGTATTTATTCAGTGTACGTACTTGTACACAAAGGATCTAACCATGCACTCTGTATTAGATCTGCACCCAGCAAATTTGTAAAGCCACAAAAGTTCTGCATGGTCACTCTGCAGGAAGTAATTTCCCTGCTCTCACAGGGGGATTACATGGCAACACTGGACATGAAAGATGCATACTTTCATATTTCAATGTTGCCAGCGCACAAAATATCTCGGATTCATGATACAAGACGAGCACTATCCGTTCAAGGTACTACCCTGCAGCATAGCATCCATGCCAAGGCTATTTACAAAGGTACTAGTGGTGGCAGCAGCACACCTGTGCAGGGAATCCATCCTGGTTTATCCTTCTATCTGCGACTGGCTCATAGCAGGGGACTCTTACGAAACCGGTCTGTCAAATACCCAAAGAAAAATAGATCTTTATTCAATCTGGGATTCTCGATCGATGAGAAAAAATCCAGCCTAGACCCCAGTCAGGTCAAGCAGTTCCTAGGGGCTCTAATTCGAACAAAGGACGGCCTCGCCTTCCCCTCCAACGAGAGGGTCCAAAACATGCTGTTTCAAATCCCTCAATATGTAGCCGGTCGAGCGGTGACGGTAAGCAAAGGTATGTGACTGTTCGGAATGATGGCATCATGCATTCACTTAGTTCCTCACGCGCGTTTGCGCATGCGTCCAATGCAGGAGTGACTCAACAGCCAGTGGTGTCAGGCCAGCGGACAATGGGACGATCTAGTGGTCGTCTCGCCAGCCCTCGTTCTTTCGCTGCAGTGGTAGTCGAGGGAAAACCTCTTGAAGGGGAAATCCTTCACCACCCCCGCAGTGGAGGCCACTCTAACTACGATGGGGAGCTTACCTGCTTCAACAAACAGCGCACAGAGTTTGGTCGTCAGACATAGCATCCAACCACATAAGACTGTTGGAACTGTTAGCAGTGTTCAAAGCACTAAAAGCTTTCCAGACACAACTGCAAGGAAAGACGGTCCTGATCCTTAGAGACAGCACCACGGCCATGTACTATCTAAACAAACAGGGGGAACTCATTCTCCAGGGCTATCCAAACTGTCCTAGAACATTTTGAAGCGGGCTCTCAAACACATGTTCCTATTTTCACATGTTCCAGGGGAACTCAATGTTCTGGCAGACGTACTCAGCAGAGATTTCCCACTACCAATGGAGTACGAATGACGATTACACAAAGACATTGTCTCGAACGTTTTCGCAGAATGGGGCTTCCCAGATATCGACCTGTTCGCAACTCTTGAACGCTTAATGCCAATATTACACCTCCAGGTACCCCCAGAACCATTCCAGGGGGAACGGACTCTGGTTAACATGGTCAGGGAAATTTGTTTACGCTTCCCTACTCCCCGACTCCCCTTCTCAACAAGATGGTGCACAAGATGAACCAGGAACCAG
The DNA here is from genome assembly GCF_040938575.1 of Ambystoma mexicanum. Taxonomy (NCBI): domain Eukaryota; kingdom Metazoa; phylum Chordata; class Amphibia; order Caudata; family Ambystomatidae; genus Ambystoma; species Ambystoma mexicanum. The sequence goes on along the minus strand of NC_090934.1, from coordinate 382,011,115 downwards.
TCACAATGATACTGGTGGCCCCCATGTTGGCCCACCAACCCTGGTTAACTCATCTGATGGAGATGTCTCTATCTCCTCCAGTGAAACTGCCTTGCCTGTACAACATGTCGCAAGACAGAGGAGAGACTCTTCACCCATGCCCGCAGACATTGAACTTGGCAGCCTGGCTCCTAGAGTCTGTGGACCTGCAGCTCCCCCAAAGATGTTTTAACATACTCAGGGAGGCAAGAAAACCTAACACTCGATATTGCTATTCCAGTAAGTGGAAACGGTTTGTCTTCTGGTCCAACTCGAAGAGCATTAACCCTATTTACTGCTCTCCCACACATTGCTTTTTACCTAACTCATTTACTTGACTCAGGCCTGGTCCTTAACTCTCTAAAGGTTCACTTAGCTGCCCTTTCAGACTACACTACATCCCAGCAGAAAGTGTTGTGGTGGAAAATACCAGTTAAGGCTTTCATAGAGGGAGTGAAGAGAATTCACCCTCCCATTTCTAACCCAGCTCCCGGATGGGACCTAAACGTGGCGTTGACTAGTCTTATGGGGCTTTATTTCGATCCCATCCATACAGCGAGTCTTAAATTAGGAGAGTAAGTGAAGTGAACTACAAGCGCTCTCCGTCCAAGACCCATTTGTAACAGTTCAGAGATGAGGTGGTTCTATGCAGTCGCCCTAGGTTCGCGCCTAAATTAATTTCTAAGTTCTATGTGAACCAATCCATAGAACTAACAACGTTCTTTCAAAACCCTTCAAGCATGGGAGAAAGAAGCCTGCACACACTTGATGTATGCAGAGCAGTCATGTTTTACATGGAAAGAACTCAACCACTAAGAACTAAGAGAAACACATCTGTTTTTTGTTTCAGTGGCAGCAGGAAAAGGAGATGCAGTCTTCAAATATACTATATCTAGGTGGATTGTCAAATGCATCACACTCTGCTACACTCTAAGTGTACTGCCCTTCAAGCCTAGAGCACATTCTACTCTGGGCACTGGGGCTTCCATAGCATTAATTGCACATTTTCCCTTTGAGCCCATTTGCAAAGTGGCAACCTGGAGTTCTGTACACACCTTTACAAAACACTATTGCCTAGACCCTCACTGTAGGTCTGATTCTCAGGTGGAACAGGCAGTACGAAGACATCTTTTCACTACTGTTCCTTCTCACAATCCAACTCCAGGTACTGCTTGTTACTCTATGCACAGCATGTGATTCTAAGCAGATTACCAAGCATCAGAAGACCTGCATTACTTACCGTAAAAGCTGATTGTATCTGCTTAGATTCACATGTGCCCATCTTTCCTCCCCGCTCAGATGGAAGGAACATAGACTTCTTACTACTTCTCTCTTTCTGTACTCACAATAGTCATAAGCCTCCCTCATGGCACAAAAAATACAATCGGAGGGACCTTTACGCGTGAGGGATTTTGGGTACACTACACGTCACGATGGGGATAGTGTTACAGGCACGCCCATGTCGACGTCCCCTTTCAAAAGACAAGATGCAATACTCTGCAATGACCACTAGATGTCCGACTATATGCACAGCATGTGAATTTAAGCAGATTCAATGCTTTTACGGTAAGTAATGCATGTCATACAACTGCATCAACTGGCTTAAGTCAACAGACCACTAAAACCTGCTTCCCTCACTACACTGTAAATAGTCTTCTAGTTGCTATTACTATGATTTAGCCTGCTTGCGCCTTTGTTCTGTTTGTGATAACTTGTAATTGCCACCTTTTTTGCCTTTTTGATCCTCTATTTGCCATTTATCTCTGTAACCTAAGCTGTGAACATGTGTAACTTATCTTGGTAACCTAAGCTGTGAACTTCCATGTAACCTCTGTGCCCTGATACCTTCGGGTCTGGTGCGCAATACAAATAAACGTTTTGTGCTCCAAGTGAGGGACAACTGTGCACAAGGACTGCAGTTCTATTCTGGTCATTCTACACAGAGAACTTTGCAAAGACATTTATAACAAGTCATGTGTTGCTCTAGATAAAGTAGTATGTTACAAGGACACCTGTTGCAAGTTGTCTGTTATTAAGCAGCTTGCTGTAGGTTCTGTTGCTTGTGTACAACGTCCTAGTGCCACCCAGCTTATTTTCAGTGGTAAATGTTCCTGGCCCAGTATTCTTTCTCATCACCAGGTGAACCCAAAGTACGTTGGGTGGATTGGAGAGATGGGTTCACCAAATACCTGCTAGCTTGGAACCAATTACTCAAATGATAGGAAGGAGGCGCTCCTTTATCACTGTTTGGGGTCTGCCGGTCAAGACATTTTAAAAAGGTTTACCAGAGCCAACTGGTTTGGGAGATGTGGGACTATATGAAAAAAACATTGCCACGCTCGATAAACAATATTAAGTTCAGGAGAACATTATATTGGCGCGATATCACTTTGCCACCAGTGAGCTAAAGGTGGGTGAATCCATTGAGGAGTTAATCACAGCTTTGAGGTTTTTGGTGGTGAAGTGCCACAATTTCCTCACTGTTTAGAAGCATCTCTGAAATCAACTAATGATTGAGTGCTCAAATGACCAGATACAGGAGATGATGGGGGAAGACCGCAATCCTACACTGGCGAAGGTGATTGAGAAAGCAAAATGTATAGAGCACAATGAGCTGCATCAAGGCACTTCACAGTGACAAGAATTCAGAAAACTACAAGGCAGTTCCTGATTAGCAGTAAACAAACAAGTGCATCTCAAACAAGTGCCAACCATAGGAAGAAAGAATGACAAGAAAGGGAGAGAAATACAATATGATGCAATGTCTTGCACCAACAGGAGCTCTGGGTGAACATGGGGACCCTCTAAGTTATCTAATTTCACACAGAGCAGCGAGTGTTACAGGTGTGGCAGCAGTAACCACCTGGCCAATGATGAGGACTGGGTGGCAATCCACATAGTATGTCAGGAGTTTGGACGCAAGGGTCCTGTAGTTCGCTGTTACAAGAACTTCAAATCGTTCGGTCAGATAAGAGAAGTTTACGAAGATGAAGAGGATGAATATGAAGGTGTGGGAAAAGTTGTAATGAACTCCATTCAAGCTGTGTCAGGGAGAGTAAGAAGGAAGGAGCAAGCCTTCTGCCATGCCTTCCATAAATGAAGTGGGATTCCACCCTTGTGGGCATACAAGTCTGGAGAACACATTTGCATGATGTACACTTCATGAGCCTGAAATCAAGGCTAATGCATACAGTGATATACCCATTGATATTGTTGGTCAATTCAATGCCACACTTGAATTTAAAGGGAGGAGCCATGAGTGTAATAGATCTAGCCAGCAAAGGTGGAGAATTGTTGTCCTGGGACGATCAGGCAGAACATCCATTTGCTTAGATGCATGTCATCCTCAACAAGTGCTTTCTGTTCAAGTTATGGGAGGTCACAATAATAGCTTGGATATTGCAGACTGGCATCCAGGAGTATTTGAGAAGAGATTGCGATGCCTCAACTGATTTGTGCATTGCATTTAAACTTAAATGACAGATTACCACTTCATCCAAACTTCAACTGGTGCCATTGGCGTTACGCAAGGAAGTGGAGGAGGAAATTATCAGGAACGAAGGCATTGTGGAAAATACAGAGTCTTGTGAATGGATAAGTCCTATAGTGGTGGTGAGGGAACCAAATGGTACGGTGATACTTTGCATAGACCTGAGAAATCTGAATAACAATGTGGCGGCAGAGAAATTTCCTTTACCCAGGATATGACTTTTTAACCGGTATATCTGGGGCTCGTGTGTTTTCTATTTTGGACATCAGAGCAGCTTACCACCAAATTGAGCTTTACGAAGAGTCGATAGACTTTACAGCATTCATGACACCTATTGGGCTTTTCCAATGCTGTGGGATGCCGTTTGGTATCTGCGGCAAGTGTATTTCAGAATGTCATGTATCGCTTGCTGGGCAGCGAGAAGGGAGTGTCATGTTATCAGGAGGATGATTTGGTTTGTGGTGTGAATGTGGAAGAGCATGATGGCCGTCTGGAGAGGGTGTTGGAAATTATGAATGTGGCTGGCCTGACGATTGCCAGGGAGAAGTGTATCTTCAGGGCAAGCAAACTGACTTATTTGGGCCATGAGATCTCTGGATAATGGGCGAGGCCGAACATGACACAGTGGAAGCAATGGGGGGGCATGGCATGTCCAAAGAATAAGAATTTTGTGTCTTCTTTTCTGGGTCTTGTAGAATTTTATAGTAAATCCATTGAAAATCTTTCCGTCAAGACAAAGAACATGCAGAAACTCACCCAGAAGGGTACCGTTTTTTGATGAGATGATATATGTTCGAAAGAATAAAAAAAAGTCAAACCATGCATTGTCAATGCTCATGTGTTATCAGTGTTCGTGGTTGAACGGCATACAGTAATCTATGCGGATGCCAGTGACACTGGTCTGGGGGCTGTGTAAATGCAAGAATGGCGTGGAGAGTTATTGACCGTTGCATTTGCTTCTAGAACTTTAAAAGAGGTGAGATATTCTGTGGTGGAAAAAGCTTTGGCATGTATGTGGATGGTTAACCAGTTGAAAATATATTTGTGGGGCAGTGAATTCACCATTAGGACAGATCACAAACCTTTGATCAGTATTTTTCCAAAGGTGGCTTATAATGTGTATCTATGAGGATTATGAAGTGGGTCAGTAGTCTGCATGGCCTGCAGTATCATATGGAGAATGTTCAGGGTAAGGGCAATGTTGTTGCCGATACTCTTTCCAGGTTCGCGTAGAGTTGTCATGATCTCTGCTTCCAAAAGGTCAGGGTTTTCCCAACTCCATTGGAAGCAGATCCATAACCCAGGTTCCGAGTGCCAACCAGTCCCAATTGGGACCTTTTGGACCCAGTCCTGGCGCCAGTGGCACCAGGCTCATAAATATGCCCAGTCCCAGCGCTGGAAGCGCCGGGCTCATAATGCTTGGGTGGACTTACCTGCAGCAGACCATGCTGCTTACTTGCCTGCCAGTTGAGCCTCTGATCCTCTTCTGTTTGGAACTACTTTTCCTGTTGGGTGGGGCAGGAGCCACTCCCTAGATTCAGAACACTGGAACTCTTGCTTCCAGGCGCTTCTATTCATCACACAGGCTCCATCTTCAACTCACTTCAGCCCGTCATCCGCCATCGCCGGAACCCTGCAAAACAAGAAACATCATTACTAAAGACTTTAAAGACATTAGAATTACTCGAAACTTACCGTTCGTGCAGTAAACGATGGACAGCAGTCCTCTGAAGTCAAGAGGCCTGCTCCCCTTATCCAGTGAAGAAACTGGTTACAGCACCCTGCCCCGAGGCAGATGGAGAGCACGGCGTTCACTTACCTAAGGTGAGAGCGTTAACCTTTGGGGTTCTACAGGAGAAGAGAAAGGGAAGAATCTAGAGACCTTCAATAACCCAGTTCCTTAATCCCATATTTTCTATCTGCAGACATCTTACCCTTCGAGTCAGACATACAGTGCACAGAGGTCCAGCCCAAAGAGCCAGCTGTGTGTTACACATCACCTTTGAAGATACGGTATACGCCCAGTCAAGACCGGCGCCTCTACGGGAATCAGGTGAGCGTTACAAGAGTGAACAGGGGTGTGGTGAATGTGAAATGGAAGATGTTGAAAAGGTTGCAAAGATTTTTCTGGTGCAAGGTGGTATCAAGAGGTGATTGGGATGCAGCATGCGGTGCAGTTGAATCTTATCAGTTTGTTCTTGATCTGATGAGAAGGAACTCACTGGAAGTTGTTGATGAGAAGGTGAAGGATTTCGGGAAGGTGAGGAATGAGTTGTGTGTGAGATTCATACTTATGCAGAGGACATACGTTGATTGTTCCCAAGGGAATGAGAAAAGCTGTCATATAGTGGTATACCATTATTACATCGCAGGACTTTTCATGGTGGGTTTTTTTTTTACTGCATTTTTTTGGGGGGGAAAAAAACTCAGGTTTTTTTTGGGGGGTTAACATTTTTTTAAAATGGGTGCAGGTGTAGGGGAATCTAAAACAAATCATTTTGGGGGGGTAACACCCCCCAAAAAATCGAGTTTTCTTCGAAAAAAAATGTGCAGTAAAAAAACCTGCAATGAAATGTCCCGCTATGTAATCACGTAGAACGCATATAGTTGGCCCATAGACGACATTTGGAGCTGGCAAGGACCAAGGGCATCATTATAGCTGACTTCTGGTGGCCAGGTGTTGACCATGATGTAGAAGATAGGATTATAAGCTGCTCCAATTGTGTGGCAGGGGACAAGAGTCTTGATGTGCACAGACCTCCCATGAAAGTGATGGACAGTCCCACGGTTCTGTGGGATACCATTTTACTGGATTTATTAGGTCAGTTTTACATTGCAGGAGCCAAGGATACCTATCTGCTGGTTGTTATGGAACTGTTGTTGAAGTGGCCAGAGGTGTGTGTTTTGAAAGGGGTCAGTAGCATCATTAGGTTTTTGGAACTGTTTTGGCGGGAGGGTTTCCCTCACCATTGTCTGTCAAAAATTGGGACTCAACTTGTGTTGAAGAAATTTGTTGTTTCTGGAGAAGTATGGGGTTGAACAGCTGATAACCTCTATTTACCATCCCCAGGGTAATGGCTGTGCGGAAAATTTAACCACACCTTGATGGATGCAGTTAGGATGGCAGTGGCCACAGAAGGGGATTGGATAAACACTGTCATGGAGAGGACATTTTAGTATAGGTTAGCGCTGCATGTGGTTACCAGTGTCAAGTTGTTGCGGGGTTGGAAGCCCAATGCCCATCTGTGCCCAGGATGGATGGGCAGATCAAAATGTGAGAGGGAGGATGTGAAGAGAGGTTGATGGTTAGTGGATACAAAGCTGAGAGGAGATTTGATGAACAAAACTGTTAAAGAAGTTTTGAGGTCAAGTCTGGTGATGTGATCAAGGTAAAATTGCCAGTCAAAGTGAGAAAAGCTAATGCCAGATTTTTGGAACCCAAAGTGGTTGTCAAGCAATGTCAGCCTCTCCCCTAGTAGGGAAAAGATCAAGAGTCCAATGCATTAGCAGTCATGAATTATCAATTGGCGATGAAATTTGTGAGCAAGAATGGCGAACAATTTATAAAAACTATGAATGGAAGTAATAAGAAAAGCAAAGAAAGAGAATCCCGACATTCACAACACAGCGTTGTATCACAATTTTGGAGTCCCCCACGATCTGGCGGGCGGCATCGAGGTACATTAATCATCGCAAATACAAACAGCCAAGCCAGCTGACTCATATAGGGGCGCCCAATTAATGGGTAGCATTGAAGATGCAGACTTGATGAGGGTTCCGCTCCATGAAAAATACTGTCTACAATCAACCTTTGTGTCTAAAGGAAGTCGCACACTTACAGAAATATCAGGACATAAATATCCTGCAGAAACGTAAAAATAGATCGGCCTCCACACAAACAGAAAACGTTATTATGGCAATGAAAGGAATCCAAAGAGACAATTCCACGAGGAATGGAATTGCCAAAACGTCAAAGGGGGAAAAAAGAAAACCGAGCCAGAACGGAGAGATTGATCAAACGGAAAAAGATTAAATGAATCCAGGTGGTAGAAACAATCTCTCAATCCCTGCTGGTATGCAGATGCACAATAATGTCATGGTCGCGCGATCAATCTCCTTGGCGCCTATATGACGCTTTATGAAACAAGTGATAGCTTAAAAGACGACGCATTACTTGCGCTGATGCTAGCAAAACTGTCAGCACAAGAAATGGCTTCTGTAAATCTTGATGCCAAATTAAATCAAGAAGCGGAAAATTCAGCAGACTGGCAAGGGAGGATATTTGACTTAGCGTGGCGAAAAAAATGAAAAGGAACAACTGACTCATGCTTTATCCGACTGCCTAAAGTGGATGTGGAAAAAATTTGAAAGTGGAGATCGAGGGACAGGCAGAGAGCACATCTATGAAGACACTAATTGTGTCGAGAAAAGGGAGCCCCTAGCCCTGGGAACGAACAGCAGCTCGTCCAATCGAACAAATGTAAAAGAACCTATTAATGTGGAGCTAACGCACAGAAAGGAGTAATAATCGCCCAAGGAAGGAATGAGACCACAAGTCTACAGAAAGTAGGAAATTCAAAGCAAGGAAGTAAAGAGAGGCAAGCATTTGTACTGATGCTAACCAAAATAAAACAGCCGAAAATCCTAAAACAGAAAAACCCCAATTTTGAAGATAAAAAATGATGATGATAATAATGACACACAAGGGTAAATCGGGAAAACCATTACATATAACAGACAAGGATGTACTGTTCCCGGTATTTGTAGCATCTCAAGGGCCCTTACTGTCAAAAACAAATCATTTTTTTTGTAGTAATCTGAAGAGCCCAAAAATGGAACAGCAAAAGCAACTTCTGTAAAGGAAGTTCAGAAATAAAAAAATATAAAAGGGACTCAACTGAATCGGAACACAGGGGCTAGATCTTTTTTCCGAAATATAAAAAATATTGATTGTCCAATGACGGAAAATAAGAGAGCTCCAACACTCAGTAAGAAAATAGTTAGACTAGACGAGTGTGAGGAGGATTGCGATTCTGATCCAGACAACTGCTCTCAAGACCTGATTGATGATGCTTCTTTTTACATCAACGAAGCCCAACAGGCCTCAGAATCAAGTCCATCGGGTCGACGGGAATTGAGGCTGGGCAAATTAATCGCTCAGTGGTGCTGGTAGAAAACAATAGTTCCCAGGACATATCAGATGAGGAAGTTGATGAGGATGACAACGAATTCCTAACACTAGGTCAAAAAAAGAAAGCTAATGGAGCGGAAAAGTGAGAGAAACTGGAATTAAGATGAGGAGACCAAAGCCAAAAAAATCATTTGTAATCCTACAAAGCCACTTGAGAGTAACAGAGTAAACAACGGCAGAAGAAACGATCTAAAACAAAGCGAGAAGACGAGAAAAGAGCTAAAGATCATAATCGACAACATTCTACCAGATAACGACAAGCTCAACTTGAATCGAAAGAACGTCATGCAGCTACTGCAGTGTCCCCCATTTTAGGTCAATAACATCTGAGGACATAGCAGTGGTTGAATATGTGGATGTAGACTGTGTTGATCATGTGATATTGCACTTGCAGGAGAAAGCAACAAAAGTGCTTATGCTCAGGGAAGCGATGCAACTAAAGAAACAAGGGTACGAAATGAGACCTTATAACAGACTTTAGTGGCGTCCAAGGAAGAAAAGATCTCACAACCTTCAGAGAAGGAGAGCATTGACCTTTGACAACACAAAAGCTCATAAAAAAAAGAACTTCAAAATAACGGTGAAAAATGATTACACGATGGATAACCAAAATATAAACAAACTCTGGAAGAACTACAAGCTCTAAAGAGGATTGGTCGTGTGTAGCGAAATCATTCTCAAGGGACGAAAAACAAAAGTAGCAAAATGTGCCATCCCAATTTGTCCAGGACACAGTGATCTCCTGGAATACAAGGGGCTGCAACCACCTAAGGACCAAAGAAAATCATCATTTAAATATTTCTGCAAGAAACTTGGTTAAGTGACAAACCCACAAGTAGAGACTTTGACATCTGTATGAATAAATCCATAAAGGGACCGCATGGACGGCCATCAGCTGGTCTTTTGATCCTGTTAAAAAAAAAAAAAGGGAATGGATCACGAATAATAAAGGCAAACCCAAATAAATACATCCAATGAGTATTACTTGGAAAAAAGTGGAATGGAAGCAGAGATGCTAACAAACGCTGGTGATTAAATGTCTACTGAAACCATGTGGGAATAACAGCAGACGTACTATTGCCAATAATTAGACTTATTAAGATCAAAATCTTCTGAAAATACAAATTTGAACATACTGATATGTGGGGACCTGAACATAAGGTGTTTGAACTCCAACGGGCTACCACAAGAAGACAAACTAAGCATAGGCTCCTCAAATGCAGCAAGATGGATTCAAATGGCATACGAGAACAATCTCCTAATGCTCAATGGCCAGACTTCGGTAGATACTCTGGTGCGTCAACTTGGTCCAATGGAGTGGTCAGGTCCACAATTGACTATATGTGGGTCTCACCTTCAATGTTGCATAAAATAAAAAGCTTCAAAGTCATTGATCAAGATGACCGCGATCATAAAATACTTGAAGCAACCCTATTGCCGGCATCAAGAAAAGTGACAAATGGCAAAATTAGGTTTAAGAGTTTGACTTGAATCCAGCGGTAAATAGACTGCGACTCACAACAAAAGACATCCTGAACCTAAAAGATAGATTCATAGAATCGAATCAACTGGATTACGAAACACTGCTTGTGGTACATTTGACCAAAATAAACGGCTTGACACACCACTTGATTCCAAAGCACCAATATAGTGCCAAATTGGTGGCAAAAAAGAAACCACTAAGCTGAGAAACAAGACATCAAAAAAATCAATCAAAAATACTCCAAAGCAAAGGCTGTAGCACAATCTTGACAATGCTATGAAAACTGGCTTACAGAATTTAAATTCAGGAGACTTAAAGAACAAAGGACGCTCATGTTGAAGTCACTTCGGATCGCAACAACGAGAGAGACCTGGGACCTTATTAACAAATGTACATTAAATCAACAGCAGAGGTTTAATTGGTGGAGTCTCGGAACTTGAGTGGATTACACAAAACACTTAAGTGTTCGAAGCCTACGAGGAAGACTCGGATCAGTGGGAAGAGGAAACTGCAACTCCTTGGAAAGGAATGATGGCGATAAAAGATTTAGTAGATGCAATAAAAAAATTGAAAAATTCCCCTGCTGCCGGACCAGACAGACTTTGCAACATTCATCTGACAAAAGATCCAAAAAACTGGGCTATAATGATTAACAACTTATTTAAGCAGATTGTGACTCAAAAGAAAATCCCAGGAGTTTGGACAGGCAATAGACGGGTCATTAATGGAAACTGCAGATTTTGCCTAAGAGAAAACCAAATGGAAACAGTATTTCACCTTTTACTGGAATGTAGTGCAGAAGACAAAATGAGACAACAAATGTACATACATGTTACCATCGACAGCAAAAAGTAACTAGGAAACATGGGATCACTTCCTGCAAGGACACAACCACAAGTTCACATGCCAGGGCATAAACATTTTAGAGAATATACTTCAAAACAAGGAGGCCAATATGGAGGCAATAGCTGATGATGGACTGAAATGGGGAAAATGTGAACAAATTGTGGTTAATTGCCACTGATGAATTTTAACGTGAACAAATGTGATAAAGGTTTACCAATGTAAAACTAAAATGGCACAATAAAAAAAAATATATGATCAAAAATCCATATTCATTTATTTATTTTTTTTCTTTTTTCTCCAAATGTTTTGACATTTTCTTTGCTTGGACAGTGCTGCAGTTCCAGCAGGGCTTTCCCCAACATCGGGGACAAAGATAGTTATTCTGATGTTAAGAGCCCATTCTAGAAGCACTTGCTTCCAATGGGGGAGACAGTCCTAACATTAATTAAATGTTTGTGTTACTTTGCACATCCATGCACAATCAACTAGTAAATGTTTCACTCATTTGCATACTCATCACAGAACCTACATGACCTCTTGTCGTAGGACAATCCCATCCTTGGGCCCCCATAAAGTTGGAATTAAATGTAAAACGAAGCGAAGCAGTATTGTATGAAGTCTTGGGTTAGGACATTTACAAATAAAGGGCCTCAAGATCTCTCCTTTCCTGTGATTAAAAGCTATATCTTTTAGACATGGGTACTTACAAACTTCCAATTTTTATTGGGCCCAATCATAATTCAACAATGTACCTTTTTTTGTCAATTGGGGAGTTTAAAGCACTCCATTTAAATTTGATCCAATTTCATTTAGGTGGTCCAAACCCCTAATCGTGAATGCTGCTACTTCTATTACCGAGTTTGCTTTATATGCTACGTCCAGATCTTCAAATAACATCAGTTGGCGTGCCTTCTACCAGAAATAAGATCGTAGTGAATTTAAGCCCAACAATTCTCGTAGAAGAGGCCGTTCTGAGCCTATAACACTTTTCGACGTAAATGGGATTGTCTTCCACTTCGAGTGCAAGTTGTTCAGGGAGAGCCACGTCGAACACAAAGCCGATCGGGTCATCACCCCCTCTACACCCTGTGGGAGACCAACAGTATGCAGTTGCGATGCACACATTGCATTTTCCAAGAGTTCGAGTCTATTGTCTGTCACCTTACCTTTCACCACTGATTTTATTTCTCTGCTAAGTGTCTGCACCACGGGCACGCCTGCGAGCACTGCTTGCCCAGCTCGTTGGTCCTCTGCTCCTGTGTGGATGTTCTTGTATCCAATTGAATAACTTTGGCTGTCAATTTGTCCAGTTTCCCCTCCACTTGAGACATAGACTGCTCTATACGCCCATGACTCGGTCCTGTGATACCGACTTCTCAAGAATGCGTTGCCCACTTCGGGGCGCGAAGAAATCCGTGTCCTCTGTAATATCTTTTTTCTACTCCTTTCCAGATTCAATGTTCCCCCCCTTTTCCCAAGAGATGGCTAGAACCTTGACGGGCTTCCCAACACAATCGAGCCCTCCACTGTCCACTACAGGGACCCTAACCAAAGCCGCAGAGGGTGTGCTGCACCACGAGGGAACTACCCTCACCCTCTGATCAGGGGAGACTTACCCCCAGCTAGGAAGCACTGCAGCATGCTTGTTCTCTCCCTGAACCCTGCGACACGTGTAACAAGTGCACCCTTGCGGCTCTCGACACCTCATCCAGCGACAACACCCGGTGCTCCACATCTCTGCCGCAACATAGTCCAGAAAAAACAATCCGAAACTAACTTGGGCGGCGCTGCACATTAGTGGGGTCTGCCTCTTGAGCGGGTTTCACAACTTTGTTACAATCAGACGATATAATTTCGGCTGGGCCTACCACATCCTGGAGAGCTTCATTGCAAGGCTTCCATCTTGTTTGGGCTCTTGAGCACCCCGCCCCCTATATGTTCCTCATTAATCTCCAAAAATAGCTACCAAAGATGTGAGCATAACTTGACCGTCTCCTAGTCCTCCCATGCTTTTGTAATTTTATCCAGTTTTTATGATTGGCGTCATTTCTTCTTTGAATGAAGACATTGCTCCAGTCTCTCAATTCAAGTCTGCTTTTAAGACTCATTTCATTTTCATTACTTCATCAAAAGCGCGACTATGATGGACGCATTTAACATGACCCTGATTTCTCTAAAACAAAATGGCATCAACAATTATATTTTTAGATTCCAGTTGTCTATACTCCAATCTTTTAAAAATTGGCTATTGGTTTTTGTTGAAACTTTGACCAACCATTTCTGTACATTTTCTCTGTTTTTCGAGCACTTAATACTGCCCTATTCCTGCTGGCACCCAGTTCCAAAATATCCAAATGAGGTACTGTTTCAGGTTGTTAACACCAATTTACCGAGATTACAAGGCATGCATGATCCCTTAGTTTTGAACTTGATCTCCAATGAAGTGGAATCTTTTAATACTGATTCAGAGGCATATAGTCGATCACCGACTTAAGATTGCTTCTCCTCCAAGTCAGGTCAATATACTGCGCCCCTAAAGCTGCCATTCAGATTTTAATTTGTTGGAGACTGCGCTCATTCAGCCTCCCAACGGTCGGCCGACATCCCCCTTCCTTGCCTATCTACAAAAGACTGTATTTCCCTCCAGAACCAGTTTCAAGTAAGCAAGTTTCTGATGCTTATGAATCTGCTCCGAATCGCATGCTGTACATATAGTCTGACAACTATTGGTAATAGCAGAGCATTGCATCTTTTTTTCGAAGCTCGACAGTGACGTCGACGTGGGTGTGACTGTAACACTATTCCTAACGTGATGTGTAGTGTACCCAAAATCCCTCACGCATCGCGGTCCAACCAGATTGATTTTTTCGGCCAACCTAGTTGGTAGCTTATGCGTAGCTCGTAAGAGTTTATATTGCTAATGTTTATTTCCACAGCCTTTGGTCGTCTAGTCACTTCGACATTCTGTGACTGCTTCGTGGGTTTACAGCCACCAACATCTACATCAGCTCGGGGAATGTTCAACTGCTAGATGACTGTCGACAGCGTGGCCTGTGGCCTCAGCCCTGCAGCCAGACCCCTAAAGTACGGATAGTTGGGTCCCGGGTTTTATTCCACTCTGAGAATGTATTTCCTTCACCCCTCTTTATTTTCTTGGTCTGGCTGCCGCTACCCTCTGTAAATGGAGAGGACTTCCTTTACATTCTGCCTATCGTGTAACAGCAAGTTTCCTTGGAAGGACACCCATTGTCGATGCAATCGGTGTCTTTCTCGCGACCACGACGAGCGCTCCTGCAAGGCCTGTAAGCTCTTTTGACCAAAGACGTTGAAAGACAGGAGGATTAAACGATGGGCGACCTATGCTATGCAGGCCAAAGGCCTTTCCCCTGTCTGCGCTGTCGCTGCGTACAACGAGGAATCTGTCGACGGCCATCGACCTCTCAGCAGAGCCTGTGTGCTCCCAGATGCCCGACCCTGGCCTCGATAGACAGGTCACCAGCTCTGTTAAAGGGAAATCACAAAAGGCTGGGGGTACCTCTGTTCTCAGCAGAATCCCCTCTGGACAAGGATTGCAAGACGCTTTGCGCTCTGGGCAAGCGGGTCACTGCCTCTTCGGCCTATTCCACAAGGATCACAAATAACACCACGCTACTGGCAAGTTAGTGATGTCCAGTTGGGCCTAGTGCAGGATGGTCTTCAGGACGTTCAGAGCCCACTCTCACGCCTGCTGGCAGTCGTGGCTGAAGGCAGACAAGTAACCCAAAATATGCAGAAGAACCCTCTGTACTCGGCTGAGACCGCTGGACACACGTGCAGGGTACCCTGCTTAAAAGACATGCCTGGTTAAAAAACCTCTGGGTTCAAACCCGGAACTCAGGCCTCTCTAATTAGCCAGTGTAGGATTCAAACCTTTTCGGCAAAGCGGTTGACGACACCCTAGCAACGGCAAAGAAAGAACACAAGACCCTGAAATCACTTAGCCAGATCATGGCTAAGCCCTTTCACCAGCCTGGAGGCTCCAACTCACACCGGTCCTTTTGTGGACAATTCTTCTCCCACTCGCACCAAGGGCAATACGGCTCAGGAAATAATTCCTGGTCCTCCGGTCAAGGATCCTCTGATAACTTCCAATACCAACGGAGAAGCTGTCGTAGGGGCAAGGATAGAGGCAGAAACCCCAGCCCCCACCTCTAAGTGACTCAGGTCCCCTCGCACGCTTACCCGGTCAGGGGTCACTTGTTTTCATTCATCCATGCCTGGAGGGGGATCACTTCAGGTCAGTGGGTACTAAAGACCGTTTCCCATGGGTATTGTCTCTAGTTTTTCCGACCACCTCGCTATCACCCACCGAGAAGCAGACTCCTGTTGCCAGAACACCTGCACATCCTGCTGGAATAAGTTCAGGTCCTGCTGGAAAAGGACGCCATCGAAGTTGTCCCTCTTCTCCAAGTAAACAAGGGTATTTATTCAGTGTACTTCCTTGTACCCAAAAACGATCTCACCATGCACCCTGTTTTAGACCTGCGCCCTGCAAAGAAGTATGTCAAACCTCAAAAGTTCAGGATGACACTTCAGGAGGTAATCGCACTGCTTCAGCAGGGGGATTACATGGCCACTTTGGACATGAAAGATGCATACTTTCATATTTCAATGTTGCCAGCGCACAGAAAGTACCTCTGGTTCATGATGGAGGACACCCACTATCAGTTCGAGGTTCTCCCCTTCGGCATTGCCTCAGCCCCAAGGGTGTTCACAAAGGTGCTGGCGGTAGTAGCAGCTCACCTGCGCAGGCAGTCCATTCCAGTCTATCCTTACCTCGAGGACTGGCTCATAACGAGGTATTCGTACAGAATATGCCTATCAAATGCCCAGAAGACGGTAGATCTCCCTGGGATTCTCGATCAACGAGAAGAAGTGAAGACTAGACCCCAGCCAAGTCGAACATTTCTCAGGGCTCCAATTCAGACCAAAGACGGGCTCGTCTTTCCCTCCAACATGAGGGTTCAAAACATGCTGTTCCAGATCCCTCACTATGTAGCAGATCGTGAGGTGACGGTACGCAAAGCCATGCGACTGTTAAAGATGGTGGCCTCCTGCATTTTTCTAGTCCCACACGCATGTCTGCGCATGCGCCCCTTGCAGGAGTGGCTCTCGAGGCAATGGAGTTAGGCCAGCGGACAATGGGACGATCTAGTGGTTGTCTAGGCAGCTCTCGTTCTCTCTATGCAGTGGTGGTCAAGGGGAAACCTTCACCACCTCTGCAGTAGAAGCCACTCTCCCCACAGACTCATCTCTGACTGGGTGGGTGGCTCACCATCTTCATCCGACTGCACAGCGTTTGGTCCCCAGCAGTAGCGTCCAACCACATAAACCTGTTAGAACTGCTAGCAGTGTTCAAGGCCCTTAAGGCCTTTCAAACACACCTCCAGGGAAACAGTCCTAGTCCTCAGACAGTACCACGGCCATGTATTACCTGAACAAACAAGGGGGCACTCACTCTCCAGGGCTATCCAAAACTGTCACAGAACATATGAAAATGGGCACTCAGACACATGTTCCTCCTGTCACAACCCATTCCAGGGGCAATCAATCTTCTGGCGGACGTGCTCAGCATAGGCTTCCCACTACCCGTAGAGTACGAGTGGCGATTGCACGAAGACATTGTTCTCAACGTCTTCGCAGACTGGGGAGTCCCAGAAATCAACTTTGAGACTCTGGAGAACGCACAATGCCCAGATTAAGCCTGCAGAACCACTCCAAGGGGAACACACTCTGGATAACATGGTCAGGGAAATTTGTCTACACTTTTCCACCCTTCTCCCCTACTCAACAAGATGGTGCACAAGATGCACCACGAACCAGTCACAATGATTCTGGTGTCCCTGATGTGGGCCTGCCAACCTTGGTTCTCTCTTATGGCAATGTCGGTCTCCTCTGTAAGTAAACTGCCATGCCCGTACAACATGCTGTCAGAAGACGGGGGGGGGAAAAGGCTTGATCCATTCCCGCAAACTCTCAACTTAGCAGCCTGTCTCCTGCGGTCATAAGAGTTTGGACACCTCCAACTCCCTCAAAGGTGTTATGGACTTACTTCGAGAAGCAGGAAAACCTAATACCAGACATTGCTAGTCCAGCAAATGGAAACGCTCTCATCTGGTGCAATGCAAAGAGCATCAATCCTATTGCATGCTCACCAAAACATGTCCTGTACCTGACTCACCTATTGGATTCAGGCCTGGTATTCAATTCCTTAAAAGTCCACTTAACTGCACTTTCCGCGCAGAGTCCTTCTTGTCTTGACCCATATGCCTCGTTTGATTTGCTGGGAGCTAAGGGGTTAACACTGCTGGCTTTGGAGCCTGGAGGAGGGGCTTCCCATTCAAAAGGGCCTTTGCTTGCGGAGTCCGCGCAGAGTCCTTCCTGTCCTTCGTGCTCCGGTGTGCTCCAGCAGAAGTCAGTGGGCACTGTGATCTTTTTGAGCCGAGTTGAGGAGACAGAAGCCATAGCGGGCCAACGTGTGTGAACTGCGTGCCATCAGAAGCCTAGAGGAATAAGTGACTCATTTGGACCCACAGGAGCTGAATCTCGATTGTCGTGAGAGGAGGAGCGCAACTAATTGTGCCAGGTACAGCCAGTGGGCTCGCAGACTCCTATTTTTATTACGAACAGCAAGAGGGTGGTGGGGGAGAGTCGGACTCAGGCAGCTTCCTAAACTGCTGGGCGTTCTCACCCTCTGCATTGTGTATGCCATATACCTTTGTGTTGTGGCGTTTGCCTTGAGAGCTGGTTTTCTTATTGGGATGGATTGGACTATTGGGCCATTGGAAATGTTCTTCTTTCTCCCATAGAAGTGATTGTGAGCTTGCTGATATTGACATTCAAAACCTGTAACTCATGTTGCTATCATTGGGGGCTGTGAAATAGTCGTCCTCCCCCTTTTTGCTTTTTGAGAAAGGTGTTTGGGGGCTGCAAGTTTAATCTCTCCCACTTTTTTTTTTCTTTTCTCCACTTGCTCATATTTACTACTTCATTTTTTGGAACTGGCTATGGGTACCTGAACTTTTGCGTCTTTGCACTATTTGCATTTTTTGCACATTTTAGCATTTTAGCACATTGCTTACTATTTTTAGCAAACTGTTGTACTCATTGCTCAGTACAGGGCTTCATTGTAGCATTGTAGGCATTGTTTAATTGTCAGCCAATGAATGGTGTGGAAAGCCTTTATATATAGTTTTTTAGATCCTCTTTACGTTCCACTGTTCCACTTTTTATAGGTTATTGGCTCTTATTGTGATTCAACTAGTCTGACCCTTATTGTCTAGTTAAATCTTGCCCATTAAAATTTGAACTATGGGAAAAAGAAAAACTGGGGATGAAGGGAGATCAGGTGGAGCTGGGGACCCAAGGAGGGAGGGGGGGGGGACAGAAAAATGCCAAAACTGTCAAAGGTGGAAAACACCTACGCTAGCAATTATGGATGATTCCATAAGAGCAATATCACTGAAGCTATGTGATCTGGCTAAAGGAGGGTCGGAAGGGGTGGTTGATGTTGGGTCTTGTACTATGTGTGAGTTAAAGTGAGATTGCTCTCTGAACTGTGACAGGGCTGTGGAAAGCAAGATCAGCAGCAAATACCTGTTGCTGTCATAGTCGACGTGGAAGAAGTGGCAATGGTTAAAAAGGCGGGCAGGGGGGCCTAACTGCAGCGTAGAGATGGATAAAGCCATGGAAGCGACTGCACCTCTACAAGGGGCAGGGGATCAGACCACTCTAAACCTTCCTCCCGAGGCAGTTCCCTGTGTGGGGATCATTACTGGCCTGCCTCAACTACCAAAGGGCAGCTATGAATCAACTCTCTCCCTAATTAACAAGGCATCGCATTGGTTCAATTCTAACCTGATTGGGCCCAAGATAGACCCCGCCATTAGGCTCTTAACCAGGAAAGGTTTTCTTGTCTTTATTACTATTAAGGTCTGGTCAATTGCTAGATTGTCATAAAGACAGTTTCTTAGAGATCTTGCCCCCTCTTAGCTTTCGTGTCTCTCTGCTTCTGAGGCGGTCATCAACCATTTTGCTTCACCAGGCAACTGTCAACTTGAGGTGCCTGTTGGCTTGTTTACATCCAAACATTTCTAAAGGACTTTGACCAGCCTCTGTACTGTCCCTCATGTCGCCTTCAGAATCCCATGGTCCTCTTGGCTTGGTCTTCAAAAGGTTAACGGGTTGGGGAGAGCCATTAACTCTTTCACATGCTGGTGTTGCCTAGATTACCACTAGCTTTGGATTTGTGCAATTTTACCACAGCAACCTTTTTGTGTACCCCTTTTAACGCTTTGTTTTCCTAACTACTGTGTGCGCTGGCTTATTTTTTTTTTCTCACCTACATTTTTTCTTTATTTCCAATGCTATGATAAACGTTAGACATGAAGATGTGAAAATAATTATGCAGTACTATGACCTGGCACCCATAGCTTTTGTTAGGTGCGTCTTTTGGTTCTTCCAGACAGACCTGTTCCCTCCATGTGCGGCATCCTTATTTTTATACTCCATTTGATGGCATCCCATTGATATTCTACCTCTGTCTTGATCCTGTTTTGGGATTTCAACCATACCCCCTTCACTCTATTATTTGGGTTGTAGCAAAGGTTTGAAACGTTCATTAGGCCATTTATTTTTATTTTTTTGTCAGAGCGATCCTTAACTCTGGATGAATGTGCTGCAAAAAAAGTGATTCCAAGTAATGGGGCATGTCTTTTGAAGTTCTTGTCCTTGTGTGCATAAGTCTGGTTTGTCATAGTATCTTCATTAAATTCAATTGTTTTCACCTCTTCAACTCTAGATTACATTGGGGGAGGTGGAGTAAGAAATCAGATTAAGGGAAGGAGACTCATTACTTTTATATACCTTTGAAAAAACAGTCTGACAGAACAGTGCATTCTGGGAGCAGGTAGCACCACATAGTCTTAAATCACTTTTGGGTTTTCCCGAACTGGGCTGGTGTTGGGTTTTGGGAAGCCAAATCAGTTGACCTGCCGACATTTTTAATACTTAAGGTCAACCCAATAGCCATTTGGTAATGAGGCTGATTGTTGGATGGGTGGTACAATTTAACATCAAGATAGCTTAGCAATTCTTAGAATGTACACAACTGTATAGTAAAAATACCCCATTTAAGAAAGCACGTGCATTAAAATAAAAACCGCTACAATCTAAGCAAAGCTAAATATACACACCCCAACACAGTTTGGTAATTCAAAATTAGTTGCACACCACTTTTGTATTCAGATTTCAGTACCCTAAGTGGGGAAGCTGTTAAGACTCAAAGCAGGCATTACAACTTCACAACACATTCAGAAACACTCAAGAATTCCAACCCTACTCGATCCTGTATACAGATGTTACATGTAATTAACCCTAGCAGGGTTTGAAATTGCCATGAGCTTTAAGCTGTTAAGCTCCTGGTTCTAGACAGGGAGCTTGGTTAGGTTGAAACCACCAGCTAAAAGGAGCTATTTTTGACTCCTGTGGCAAGCGGTGCCATACAAACCTAGCTATGTGATATTATCTGTGTATGATTAAGAATGTATATAAAGAAGAATAAAGAACAGACCCAAGGGACATTAAAGAATATATTGGATAATCTAAAATGGACAAAAACATAGTTTGCATGTTGTGCAAATTTAGACTTTCAGCACACTATGTACTAGCTCCTAGTCTCCCAGAGGTTGCTCCTACCTAACGATTATGCCGGATACCCAGGAGCTGATTTTTGATCCTGGTAAACAAATTCCAATTTCAGTCACTGCTTAATTATACATGTGTAGTTATTGCACGTTGAACAGCAACTATATCTCGACAGGCGCAACTTCCGAATTCAATAGATTTGAAGTGGATGCTGGTGAAATGCAGCACCTAGACAATAAGGACAGCAATCAGAAGTTTACATGGTTTGCTCATAGTTCAGTTCTTAGTTGATACTGCAGGGTTTCACAGAGGTGGTGTTGGTTCCACCTGAGCTGGATACAGCAAGGGTCCTCCAGTGTTCCTCTGTTGGTGTTTGAGGTTTTGATACTGGAATTCCATTGCAAGCTCAGATAAATGGTGCCAGATCCTCCTCCTCTTACCTAAGCGCATGGTAGCTGGGACACCAGTCATCCATGTTCAGGACCTGAATGACCGGTACCATTCAATAAATACGGGCTGTCTAGTAGTGGAAAACCAGCTATCTCACATTTGTCCAGCAAGAAAACCTCAACATTGCTAGAAGGTGAATGAAGTATGGACTGCTCTCCTCTGCACCCTCAACCCCTCTTTACCTGCCACAACCATACAACCAGGTACAAAGGACATTCACAGCCTCCTTGTAAGAACTACGTAAACATGCATGCACATAGCTCTAAGATAAGGCAGCTGTCGCAAAATATGCATAAGATCACAAGTTTTAAGCCACAGGGTCCAGTCCTTTAGAGCATGGTACCCAGCAACAGTAAATATGGTTTCACTGCCACCAGCCTGTTTTGGAGACAGTTACTTCACAGAAAAAGTGGGATCCAATGTGTCCCTAGAGCTCTCTGCTTAATGTGGCATTTGCTGTCATTCAAAATTGAAGGTGATAAATTGGAGCATTTTCTCGCCACTGGTAACTAAAGAGGCAACCCAGTGCACCCCAACCGATGTGAGCGACTCTAAAAAAAAAAAAAAAAAAAAAGACCTCACTTGCTTTAAAGGTCAGAGCCTAAATCCATAGCGGAAATGCTGGGAGTCCTATTAAAGTTAATGGGGGTGGGGGGGGGAAGTTGCAAATTGCAGAAGTGTTGTGTAAGGAAAGGTTTTCCTTACATGACACTAATGCATGTGATCCCAGTTTTTTTTTAAATCAATAATGTGCGGTTTGGAGGAATATCTAGCAAAAGCATAACGAAGATTGGCAAAGAATTTTCATTTACTCTACTTAACAAGAGTGTTCGAACTACTACCGGTGTTCGCTGTTCGTGCTAGTGCACAGGCAGAGATATTCAAAGATTATGATTTCAGGGTTGTCAACTAGGATGTAGAACCGGCTCAGGGCACTGGAGAATCCTGAGCACACACCTCCTGCAGATAATGGGGACTCTTCTTCTCCAAAGTGGGTGAGATCACTTGCCACCTTCAAGGGGGGGGGGCATATGGAGGGGGGAGTAAAGAAAGGTAGGAACACTTTTTTTTTAATTTTTATCAATGACTGTCCTCCCCCCTCTTTGCCCTATTGGGTTTTAACATTTTGTTTGAAACCCCCTATGTTACAGTTTAACTCTTGGTAACACTGCCCTGCTTGTTCCCTTCAATATCCTTTGCTATTGCGAGTCTTGATATTTCAAGGATGTGCACTTGGCCTTGCCACAAGAGGCATTGACAATTGTTTGCTCCTGTTTGTGTTTTTATAGTCGTTTTCTGTACAACACTGTGCATGTTAGCAGATCTCTCAAAGAATGTTTTGTCAGTTCAACAATACTTTGTAAAGTAAGTAGGTCTGTTGGGTTGCAGGGGTTGTTCGTGAAACGGTTTCTAAGTGGTTACTTTATTGCTTTTCAGGAGCTGATCATTGAGAGCCAGATGCAGTCTATTTTCACAGACATTGGAAAAGTAAATTTCTTAGATCCATCAAACTATCAACTAATTCCCACAACTCCCGGTCTGGCCCCCAATTCTAATGCTTCTGCAGCCTGGCTGGGCAGTGATGGGGAAGCCCTCTTTTCTCTGCCATCGGCCTCTGGAGGGATCTTCATTCTTCAGATGCCACCTCAGGATTTGCCAGGTAAGGAAAACTGTGCTTGCATCCTTCAGACCAGCAATATGGGACTATAAAGTTGTATTTTGACGGTTTCACATTCAGAGATTTGGATCTTGCTCTGTAGTCTGAATGAGCTCCTGGGTATCCACCATATTGCTTTTTTTACAAAAAAATCTGACCACTTCAATTCTTACCACCAGAGTGACGATGGAGCATAGCACTGTGCGCAGCTGCCTTGGATGGAACAGTCAGCAGGTATTTAGTTCAGGGAACAGATAGTACCAAATGTGCCCCTCGTTAAACTGCAATCAGCACCATAGTTTATAATTGCCTGTGGACTATGCTCAAGAATATTGTTGAAAAAACAGGCAACCAATAACTTGGTTCTTGTTGGACAGAAATCGATTTCTGAGTATGTTGCAGTCTTATGGAAGCCCTACTTTTTTTTTTTTTCTTCTTCTTTTGTTTGCCCTCCTCCCTCACCCCCTTGATTTTTAGGTTAATTGGCTTATTTTGGTGGTCAGGGTGACTTCTGCTGAAGTTGCCTTGCCATTTCAACACTTGTTAAGTATAGGGTATGTTAGCTGTGACCGGGTCAGGGACTGAACCCACTCTAGAGGCGGATGGGGACCCCTCTTGACCTGGGGCAGGAGCCACCAGTGTGGCTGCCGGAGCCAGTCCTGCCTCAGAGGCAGGGTGATGGAGTCGAGATCGACTCCAACCAACTGCAGAGATGTGAAATTAGCCCTCTCCCTCAGATTTCAATCAGGCCAACTGTTCTGCCTCCTCCCAGCCCCATTACAGCTACCCTTACTCGACCCCCGGTCTTATACCACTGTACTCACCCGTGAGCCCGGCACTCCCCCACTCCTCCATACGTGACGTGTCCGTCTGTTTTTCCCAGCCTCTCGGCACCTGGGATCTTCTGCTTTCTCGCATAACCGTGGATCACTCCCATTGTCTCCTTCTGGATTTATTTTATTTCTAGCATGCCTATACATAAGTGTTTCAAGGCGCGACAAGGCATGGGGGAACAAGGGGCACAAGACAAAGATCTTATTAGGCCCAGTGTAGGGGAGAGGAAAGGGGGGGGGAGAAGTGCCAGGGGGAAGGGGAGGAGGAGCAAGTGCAGGACGTAGGATCGAGAATTCAAAAAAGTGCGGCCAGCAGGAGGCAGTGCAGGGGATAAGTGCAGACAGCAAGTGTTAGTGCAGGTAGGGGGACTGTAGGGTTGCAGATACAGCCCCAAGTGCAGGGTGGCCAGGCGGCTGTGCATGTGTTCAACTTGGAGGGCAGTGATCTGGGTCCGAGGTTCAGAAAGTAGCCCAGGTATCCAGTGCAGTATCTGATCAGAGATCAGCAGAGGAAGAGAGAAGGTAGAAGAGGAAAGTCTTGAGGTGCTTCAGGAACCGGAGATGGTTCTGATCAAGTTTCTGAGAAGCAGGGAGGCTGTTCCAAGGGGAGGCGCCAGCCGAAAACAGATCTGCCCCCAGTTTGTTCACTTAGAAAAGTGATTGACCCTCAAGGAGGTGGAGGAGCAAAGAGCTAGAGTAGGAAGATACTTCAGAAGAGAAAGCTGGAGATATTTTGGTCCTAGGCCCCAGAATGCCTTGTAACCTTGCAAAGGGTGGTGTGTGGACCCCATCTTCTTGGGTCAACGGCCTGTTCTCGGGTTGTAATCACATTGAGGCCCTCTTCGCAATTAGTCACTCTGCACTGCCTGCCTTTCCAGGAGAATAGCCGGTGAAACGGAAAATTCCACTTGTATCGGACACTCCTGGTTTGAGAGTGGAGCGTGCCGGTGACTTCCAAGCCATTGATGGTCAATGAGGTGCCCGCACGCGCTGTCCTCAGAACTTCCTCCTGGCCATAGGAAGTAAAAGCTACCAGGACCTCTAGGTTGTGCCCCCGGTTCTTTTCTTGTCTGCCGCACTCTATGAATCACCTCTAGATGGATCTCTTCCAGGGTTACCTCCAGGAGAAGGTAAGCACAAAGTCTGGATTTATTACTTAAGCTCTTTGTCCACAATCTCTTCCGGAACTTTCTTAAAGCGAATGTTCGAACGCCTTGACCTATTCTCAAGAGCCTCGCACTGGAGCTCTAGATTATACGACATCTGTGCTAGATGTTCCAGGGCTTCATCGTTTTTCCGAGAGTCTTCAGCCAATTCCTGCAAAGCCCACTCGTTCGGGTCTACTCGCTCTCCTAATTTCGAGAGTTCTCCTTTGATTTCCTGCACAGCACCTTTTTAAGTCAGTTTTCAGAGGGACGATCTGCTCTTGAAAAGATTCTTGGAGATTCTGTGAGACACAAGCTTTCCCTGTGGCGTGCCAGGGTGCCCTTATTCCGTCCTCTTCCCTTGGTTTTCGACATGTGCCCCCCCTGGAGGGTCACCTTCCTAATGATCCTCAGCTCGCTGTCACCAAAGATCCGTGCACCTTTGTTGTATGGGTTTAGCTCTCCGGGGGCTGGAGTAAGACAGCCCTTGCCTCCGTCAACTTGCTGCTCACAGATGGCTCTAGTCTGCGTCACGCCTGTGTTAATAGTGCCTGCAGCCGATTAAGTAGTGTCCACCCATTCGTCCTGGGGGGATTCTGTTGTGGGTGAAGCCTGAACTCCAAGTCAGTCTTGACCCTGTGTACACTTCACCTCGCAAAGCTGCAGGAGCATCAGGTATTACTCTGCTTTTCAGAGTTCTCGCATTAAAAAGGGACTTCCCCTTGCTATTGGTCCCTAAGCGCTCTAAAGGCACGGGCAAGGGCCCCCCCTTTCTGTACACTTTTATTAAAGTACAGTGATAACTGGGGTCCCCCTCGCTTCTCTTCTGCTTATGCCACATCTGCGCAGGCACCCCTCTAGGCTGCTCCTGGGCCCCTCGCCATCATCCTGTCTTCCCCTCTGTTGTCTAGGGCAGCGTGTTTGTAGATTGGGGGGTGGAGGATGGGTTGGGGCCTCCCTCTATCCCAACTGCTGGTGGCCCACAAGAACCAGCTGCCTCAAATGTCCCGGTGAGTCTGCGGCCCCCACGGCCTGCGCCAGCCAGAGGAGGTGCTCTCCTTGCACACCGCTGTATCGTTGCAGGCCCTACCTGCAATAGTGTCTCCAAACAGATGGACGACCCCTTCACTGAGGCAGCTTCAAACGATGTTTCAGATCTCCTTGTCAGCGCCCCAGTGATAAACAAGGCACTACTCCTTCTCTTCCAGCAGGACTCGGCGGCAGCGGCACACTGCGCCCTCTCCAGTCCTCTAGCAAACTGTTGTTGCAGCAGGTAGGCTTCGCGGTTCTGGGCTTGCCATTTCCGCCTCGGTGTGGGCTATCCGCAGACCCGATGTGTCCATTTTCTCATTTGGGGGGGGGGGGAGGGGAATAAGGATTGCGCTTTATACACCTTTAGAAAGGGGCCGGGGACGAGCTGTGACTAGCATGTCTCATCCCCCCCCCCCCACCAAGCAAGCGGCCATCTTGGAATATGGCTGCAATTTTTAAGACTCTCCATAGTGTCTCTTTAATTTTATCCTCTTTGACAACTTTAGGCATATACGGCCTATTGTTGCTGGGTTGTCCTTTGGGCTCCCCCCTTTTTAACTTTCTCTGGCTAACCTTGTGAGAACTCCAGTTCCCAAGGATAGAAAAGATATTTTATCCCCTCTAAACTTAATTTAGGTGAGACCAGCACACCCCACCTTATGTGGAGTTCTGGAGAAATAAAACGTAGCCCCCTTCTCATTTGAACTGTAACATTTATGTTGCAGGGATAAGTTTATATTTAACGGCTGATGGTAGTGAACTGTTTTACTAAGTGTACCTTTACCGCGGGCTGTTTCCACAGCCCCGGTAAAGGCACCTGTTAAGGATTTAAATCGGGTGACACACACCTTGGTCTCAGCCTAGTATGTAGAGCTCAACTGAGATGCCTTTTCTCTTTATCTTATGCGGATTCAATTTGAGATGGTACACCACTCGTTTCAACTCCTTTTTAAAATACCCTGGGTCACAATGGACCATGAACCAGGCTGGTTGTTGAAAATGCATTATTTTAAGATTCAAAGGAAATCATACAATTTTAATATGGGGCAGCAATCACCAATGGGGTGATAATTACAATGAAAATGGAAGCAATGCACTTGGTTAACCTTCTCCTAGAACATATAGAAAGCACAAGTGAATAGGAGCACTTTTTGAATTAGGATAGATGGCACCCAAGGTAAGTATTCCCCCTGCAATGTCCCCCACCCCCCCCCAATAATCGGATTCCAAGTGGATAGAAAGATGCAGCAGGTAGTCAGGAATAAGGGGCAGAAAGCAATCAAAATCTGACCTTCCCTCACAGAACGAGGATTTTAAAGCCTTTGCAAAGGCATGAA
This sequence comes from Ambystoma mexicanum, assembly GCF_040938575.1. Taxonomy (NCBI): domain Eukaryota; kingdom Metazoa; phylum Chordata; class Amphibia; order Caudata; family Ambystomatidae; genus Ambystoma; species Ambystoma mexicanum. The sequence goes on along the minus strand of NC_090934.1, from coordinate 381,983,949 downwards.
AAGACATTCGGAAATGGACAAATAAATCTGTAATGTGCGGTCAAATGTGTGAGGCAAATATTTCTCCCTACAACAGGAAAGCAGAAACACTAGCATTCACAATGCAATGGATCAACAAGAAGCATACAATTCGAAAGTGAGTGGAAAGTTAGAACATACTGTAGCCGAATTACTGTCATGGACATGAAGTCAGGGGCACAGGCATGCAGGGGTTGCATGCACAGGAGGGCTCATGAAGAAAAGTAAACAAGAACATCCATTTAACACCAAAAAGCTCTTATTATGGACATGGCACTTCAGATGCATTAACCTTGAACATTCCATCCATTAAGCAGCCCCAAGTGTATTCTTGGGTGTGGCTGCTAATGGATTGCCTTTGCACATGCTCACTCTCTAGGAGTGGCAGGGTGTGGCTGGTAAATTGGCCCTAATGGGCGTTCCCACAATCTCCGCTATATAAGATGCCCCGATCTTCAAGACAGACGCTTTGCGTTATTCTGCACTTGCAAGCAGCATAACGCCCACCGTCGCCTGAGGTCAGACTTAACTTTGAAGATCCTGCTTCCTGGACATCCTGCTTCATGCCAGCATACTTACCAATTGGGGAAAGCTGTTCTTACCTGTACAACTCTTCGGCGATCCAAGTATTCATTTTTACACTTTCCGAAACGCCAAAATCTTCATCTTGGCACCGCAGCACGACATGCTCCATCGTCGACAGCAGCTCCTGCAAGGAAAAACGCAAGACCAGGTTAGACATCGAAAAAAAAAGTCAGTTTAAGGTTGCGCTTTGCCGTACTTCGCGCTTTTCCTTAAACCATCACTTACCTGCTGTCGAACATTGCAGTAGCATCCATTTTCCAGCCGCGTCTCGCAGATGCATTGAGGCCGCATTTCCATCTAAGGGAAGAAAACAGGAGAGACCTTATTGTGTGCATAAATTGGAGCAACATATAAAGACATTAAACGGAACAAACAGCATCACAAGTGCTCAAGAAAGACATACCAATCATAAGGAGAAGCATAGTCGCAGCTGGAATGGACTAATCCTTATCAGGGATCAATGAAGGAACTAGATCCCATTTGACGCACCCCTGCCAGAAGTAGCAGGACGGAGAGCTTATCTTCCATAATTCACAGCAGTATCACCACGTACCACCGCTCACAGCTTTTCTACTGAAAGAGAAGACTGAAGGGGGTGATTCAAGTCCAAGGAGGGCTGCAACCGTGCCCCAACGCCTCCGTAGAGACCAGATGAGCGTAACAGACACGTTGGAAATTTGTAATTTTCTCAATTCATGTTGATAATGACCCAAGTGGTTTTTTATAAAAAAAAAAGGGTGAAATTCTGAAAATCGCAATGCGGTTTTGGTATGGGGGACAGATGTATATCAAAGGGACAATATCAAAGTGAAAGAATGTTGATGGCTGAAGATTTGGATGAGATTTGTGGGGTGGAATGGGGTTCAGTTTTAGGAAAAATAGAGCAGTTAAAATTAAAACTGGTTTTGAAAGAAGGGCAAATGTTACTTAAACTAAATTATCTAGACTATATTGTTAAAGAGGAACACAGTAAGCTCCAAGGTTGATTCGCAAGGTCAACCTTTTTTTTAAAATTTTTTTTTATTATTTCAACCAACAAACAATACAGACCAAATATACAATACAATATACCTTAATACAGTTTGAATGTGTACAGTATGCAATTTGATCTCCAATCCCCAAACCCACCCCCCCCACAAGCCCATCAAGTCTGTTTACTCTGTGTTTGCGCTGCGCGGTGTGGTACATTCTCCATTGGAATCCGCCAAATTTGGCTTCGTTCCAAACAATTCCGATATCAATGATTTCCAAGCCAACAGGGTTCCCACCTCTTCTCCCCTTCCCATCATACTGGACTCCTGCCATACCACAGTCTCTGCTTCCGCCCACTTTTGCAATTCCTTCCACCATATCTCCACCTGCGGTTTATGACAAGCCTTCCACCCCATGGCAATCCTCTTAGCCAGCACGTATGCCAAGTCCTTCAGTTTGTTAACGTGCTTCAGTTTTTGCGATCTAGGGAACCCCCCCAATAAGCAGGCCCATGCTGACTCTACCACCAGTGTAACTCCTTTATCCGCCATTTTTGCCGCTATCTCGCCCCAGAAGCGCCCAACCACAGGGCAGGACCAAAACATGTGTATCATGTCTGCCTGCTCTTCATTGCACTTGGGACATGCTTGTCTGCCTGCATTTTTAAACGTTGATATCCTCAGGGGCGTCATGTACGCCCTATGCGTAATATATAATTGTATTTGTTTCAACCTAGCATTTCTCGACACCTTCTGATGATACCACAAAGCCCGCTCCCACATCCTATCTTCCATCGGGGCCCCCACCTCAGTTTCCCAATCTAATCGAAGTTGTACTGGTTCTTTACCAATCTTAAGCATCAACATTTCGTACAATCTTGAAATCTCGTGCCCTCCCTCTGTTATATCATATATAGTGTCCACGGTACCATCCGGCTCTGCTTCGAGTATAGTTTCGGGCCAAGCCCTCTTAATTTCCCACACTAATCTATGATATGTAATATATTGACCTACGTGTAGACCTGTTTCCTCGCCCAACTGTTCCCAACTTATGATGGCTCCCTCCCGCCAAACATCTCCCACCGTTGCCAACCCCGCTGATTCCCAGTGGGTTCTAATCCTCCTCCGCAGTTGCTCATCTCTTTTCGCCAGCGCCACCAGCGGTATCTGCGGGGAGCACGGAGCCGGGATTTCCATCATCCTGCACGCGCGGCGCCAGATCCTCCACCCAAGCAACATCATTTTGGGGCGCCCCTTCATGTCGGTTTCGGATAACCAGATCATTACCTTTAAGTAAAATGGGGCACAGTCTGCACTAAACAATCTGGATTCGGGGGTACTTTCATCCGATAGCCATTTAGCCACGTACTGCAGTTGGCTCGCTATATAATAGGCCTCATAGTTGGGGAGCCGTATCCCCCGTTTTTCATAAACGTTTTGCAATTTCCACAATGCCATCCTGCGCCTGGTTCCTTGCCATAAAAAGTCCCTGCATATACTATTAAGCTTGGCAAAAAACTTCCCAGGTATGAGGTGTGGAATGTTTCCAAAAAAATGCAGGAGCCTAGGCAAAACCACCATCTTAAGCATTGCACTACGCCCCATCATGGCTAGCGGTAGCTTCCCCCAAAATTGCATACTTTTCTCAATTTTCCCCACAGCTATCTCCGTGTTGTGTCTATGTTCTTGTTCAGTCGTATGATACACATCTATCCCAAGGTACCGAAAGGTAGCAACAGTCCAAGGAACTTGCAACACCGGCAGCTGGTCTACGGGGAGTCCCCTATAGTTACCCAACGGGAAAATTACAGACTTCTGAGGATTCACAGCTATCCCAGACAACCCCGCATACCGATCCATAACCTCCAGGATATGCTGGAGATTCTCCTCTGGATACTTCAGATACAACAACATATCGTCTGCATATAGAGAGATCAAGTGTCGCTCCCCACCCACCTCGATGCCTATGGTGTCATACTGCTGTCTAAGGTATATGGCCAAAGGCTCCAATGCCAATATGTATAACATAGGGGACCATGGGCATCCCTGTCTGGTGCCTCTGCCCAGCCTCCATCTCTCTGAAATAACTGATCCCGTCTTAACTCTGGCGAGCGGCTCACTATATAACATCTTTGCCCATCTTACATATCCGGGCCCCATCCCATATTCCGTCAAAGCCGACAGTAGCCATGGCCACTTGACGGAATCAAAGGCCTTTACCGCATCCAGGGACACTACCGCCATGTCACCCTCCTTATCCCCCGCCCATTCAACGACTCAATGTAATCGCCTGTGATTGTGAGTTATGTTCCTGTTGGGAACATAACCCGTCTGATCCGGGTGTATGAGTTTGTCTATGACTCTTCGCAGTCTACCCGCCAAAACAGCCGTTAGTATCTTGCTGTCTTGATTCAGCATTGATGGCGGTCTATAGGAACCACAGCTGTTCCCAGGCTTATTCGGTTTAGGGAGCGGTATTATGACTGCTTCCCTTAGCGACTCTGGCAGCTGTCCCGTAAGGTCAACCTTATGACCCCAGTGCTCAACTTGAAGTGGAAATTAGTTTGATTACTCAAAATATAACTAAGGGCTTAGGATTTACACCAGACGGAAATGAAGAGTGATGGCGGTAGCACTTACAATTCTCTGTGCACCCTGTCCTTGATTTCTAACGGTTTTAACAAGTTACCAGGGTATGAATAGGATTGCTTAGAGTGTAATACTGACAAAAGGGTCAAGATGGGGAGACTGTGTTTCTCTGTGATGGGGAGATGCTCTCATTCCACGCTTAGGTTTGGAATTATGGAACAGCCGAACTGGGTCGGGTCACCACATGGCGGGCACGCCTTGCAGCAAACAGCTGGGCAATTCTGGTCACCGGATGGCAAGGACAGCAGGATGGCAGGGTTGCAGCGGGCATGCAGGTAGTGGTCAGCAAGCTGGTCTGATTGCAGGATGCAAAAGGTGCCACAGCTGTTCCCTTTTTTAATGGGGTTTTAGTGGGTTTTATCTGGATCAATGGCCTTGCTGGTATAGGATCAGCAATGTTTTGGCCTTGTAGTGAAATCTGGAATCGGCAAGATGAATAGAGCAGATCAGGAATGCAGCTGCAAGAAATTCAGGAGAGTGTGTCTAGAGTCCTGTCAGGGAGTCTTATTTATAATGCATAGTGACATCATTGAAGTAGATGGTAGGGCAGGCTTAGATAAGCACGCCTCTAAACCACTGGATTGGTCAGGGGTGTTGGTACCCGCCTCACCCTCAGCTGGTTTGATTTCAAGGGCAGGATGTTATATTTATGATGCGAGGTTTACAATGTTCTAAACCTCCCAGAGTTACTTTAGCTAAAATCCAATTTTGCCACAAATGGTACATTTATACAGTTGAAGTATCTTAACAAATCACATAAGCAGGTTACATATTTTATGCAGAACATACCAGTCCCAACTCTTCAATCTGTAAGACATTGTTTCGCCCTTCTAATACTTTTTTTGTCATTTTGAGTATGAAATATTCGGCCTAAAATTCTGTAACTTTACACACGTGTCTGGATTATTGTCGGCATTGAAGTATTAAAATTCATAATGGCATCATAGATACTTACCTTATAATACCAAATTCTCTGCCTTTTTTATTCCCCATGTGTCAGTGAAGTCTGGCATCTTAAATTAAAGCCCATAAAATCACATTTAAATGGTTAACTTTTCACATTTTTTTTTCCAAAGTCCTGCTGCAGAGATACATCTTTAAAATAGTTATTAATAAATTGTCCTTGGAGGCAAATGTCAGTATTGTTCTCCATATATGGGCATACCTTTCCAAGGCTACCCCCTCAACCCAGGGATGTCAGAGATTTCCTTTGAAGCTTCTGGTAAAAGTCACGAGGAAGTGTTTTTTTTTTTTTCACTTAGCACATCAGTGTCTTAGAAGTTCCATTATAAGATAGCTTAGCCCAGACCCAAGTCTGATTAGTATGTGAAGTTTCTTTGTCAATAAAAGTTTTCCAACCTGGCAATTCTCATCCTGGTGTCCTGGAAGTTTATGGTGGTTTGGGGGGAAGCCTTAGCTCTGAACAACTGGAATAACCTGTTTTGGAGCTTGCAAAATCCAGCCCATGCAGTTTAAGTTTTCTTTTTTCTTTTATTTTGTCCTGAATTAAAACAAGCCTGTTGAATAAAACAGCCCATATACAAACCCCTTTACATTGCTAGGCATGGACAAGCTTTCATTCAACATTGTACTTTTAAAAACAGGCATTTTTCTTTCTCTGGTTTGTGAAAGACCATTCTGACACGTGGTCAAAGATGGCATATTCCTTTAAAATTGGGTTTTGCTCTTCCATCTGGATTCCCACATGGCTTTGTAGCTATAGTCAGCTTGTTTTACTCAGCAGTCTGTACAAGGCAAAAGTCTTCATGAAATTGACATGTGTACAGAAAGTTATGATTTTTTCTTTTCAAGCAGTGATTTCTTTTGTGGACATTTTGTAGCAAAATGTAAGCGTTTCCTGTGTAGTTGAAGGAAAGCTTTTGTTGATTTTCTCATGCTTGGCTGGCACAGCCTGTTATTCAGGAATAACACTCTTTTCTGATGGAGCACAATGTGAATATGGCTGGGCATGACAGGGTCTTTTTGATAAAAGCAGTTTGATGAAAACTGAAAAATGACATCAGCGGCATGATTTTAAAGGTGAAATATTCCCTTTTTCAATGGGAATTTTGGGCTTGCAGCAAAACAGTGATGCTTTTTTCCCCTCCATTTCTTTAAGATAAACCCACCCTAGTAATCCTTCTCTGGGTGCTACTTGTTCCATCTTGCCCAATGGCGCTTTGGCAAACAGTGCAGCCATCCTTTTGTCACTGCAAACGCAGTTTGGGTGCAATGGTGCTCACAGGAGCCAGCGCAGCCATTTTGCTGATTCTGCTGTAGTGCAGCTTGGTGATGTGGGGAAGTACTGCTGAGTGGGTAGATATCTCACACACACCCATGGGTGCTCATTTTACCAATGTGGCCCGGTCTTCTATTTTTGTCATTTTAGCATTCCTTGTCCTTTCTTGGCTCTTCCCCTGCCTTCCCGTCCTCTGCAACTCACCTAGAACAGGACTGCAAGATTTGCCCTTGGCTTCAAGCCCAGGGATCGTATCTCTTCATTGGTCCCCAGTGGCTGCAAGGATAAAATTCAGACACTTTGCATTGTCCACAAGGCCTTGCCCACATGGCCTTCTGGGTATCTTCCTTCTCAAGATCTTCGCTCTTCCTCCTCCAACTCCCTGAGGGTCAGTCGCTTCTCTAAGCAACGGGTTGGGTGCAGATTGCTCTCCGTGGCCGGTACCTCCCTCTCGAACAGCCTCCCTGCCTCTCTGAAACTTGGGCAGAGCCATCTCCGGTTCCGGAAGCAGCTGAAGTCTTTTCTCTTTGCTTCTGTCTCCATTTCCCTGTTGATCTCTTGTCTGAAAATGCACTGGCTACCCTCTGATTCATGGACCTGGTACCTGCCCTTGCAGTTGCACACTTGCACTGCCTTCTGGCAACCCTGCACTTGCAGGCTCTATCTGCATCCCTACAGTCTCCATACTTGTCCTTATCCAATACTTGTCTGCAATTAATCCCTGCACCAACACCTGTTGGCTGCACTATTTTCCTATGTCTAGATCCTATGTCTCGCATTTCTCCTCCTCCACTTCCCATTGCACTTTCCCCCTTCCCTCTCCCAGCACTTGCGTGATTTCTATCCCTTGGCCTGGTAAAATCGTTGTATTGTCCTCCCTTGTTCCCTCACCCCGGCCCCCTTGCCTTGTTGCACCTTGAAACACTTGTGTATAGGCGCGCGATAAATGAAATATCAAATGCATCTTATCCATGGCGGGGAAACTCCTTTGTGTGATTTCTATCTTCGGCGGGAGACCTCGGTCATGCCTGCCCAGGCTCCAGAGTGTCTGTTAAGGCAGGAAACGAGGGAGGAGTCCAAAACTCTGCAGCCTTTTGCCTTCCACCCTGAATGCGAGAATCCCATTCAAACTGGGAGGTTGGCTGACCTGAAAGGACTGCCAGTCCCCCAAGTTTGAATGTTTCAGTTCTATTTGATTGGCTGGGTTCCTGCATGAAAGTCCGATCTTGGAAGCTGAAGGGGTAGTCGATCAGTGGACCTGAATTTGAAGGGGAAGATGAAGAAAACGCGCCGGAGACGATTTCCAGCCTGCTGTGTAACCGGAGCCGGCTGTTGCCCTACCTGCCAAGCGACTTGGGCACTCAAACGACGACCCCGACCCAGAGCCTGGCGAGATCCACTGGACTCTAAAAGACTGGCATTTTGAGCCATCCCACTTTATGCTGCGTCTTTGCAGGGCTGCAATGCCCCAATACCCTGCGACCTCGAGCCGTCGTGCAGTGCATGGTCTTCCAAACTCTGAATCGGGCTGAAACTATTGTGGATCCTGCTGGACCACCAGAGACATGATTCTAGTTTTTGAAGTCCCCTCACCAGAATTCTTGACCAGAGTAGCGACAAAAATCCAATCAGCGATATTCTGTCTTCTGCCGACTCGTGAAAAGGGTACCAAAATCACAAAGCTGCATCCAGCAGCAAAGAAACTCTTGCCTTGCCTTGGAGTCTTCCCCGTTGATCTCTGCTGCAGAAGCACTTCCAGTGTCCTGTCTTCATGATAAAGGAATTCTACAACTGGGTTTTTGGCTGCAGATCCTGAAATCTTCTTGCTGCAACTCTTCTTCTGTGCTAAGATACTGTTGCTGGGATATTGACTTAACTTAAGCCAATATTGGGAGTCCTCTCAACAGAACCCTGATCTCACCCTGCCTAAAGCTGGCTCCTAGACCACTAGGGTCCCTCTTCTGCTTCTGAGAGAACATACGCCATAGAATAGGGAAGGACTGGATAAGTGAAGGATCCTGTCTTGAAAAGTATAACAAGTGTTTAAAAGTACTTATTTGTAAAATAGTTGGTTAGTAACCGTCACTATGGGAGTGGGCAGTTAGAAAGGTTATTACTTACCTTGAATATGTTATGTTCCATCTGGAAAATTATATGTAAGGTTATTTTACTCACCCACCTGTGAGTTGGTTGTGCCTCTTCCCAAAAGTAATGCTGTTGGCTTCATTTAACTATTTTTTTCAGAAAGTGGGTGTATACGTTCCCCAATTGGGTCTTTCTTCCCCTGAGTTGCTGTCAGCCTGCATAGAATAAGTCAGCCTTCGGTTATCCTTGCCATTAAGTTGCTGGTAGCTCTGTTAAACAGTATATAGGTTTTACTTGCCTTGAGTTTGTTGTGTGCAGAGATATTGCTTACCTCAGTCTGTTCCACTGATCTGAAAAGCAACTGTAATAGCATATTACAACATTAGGTTTTACCTGCCTAGAATAGCTGTGGGCCATTCTTAAAGTGTCCTGGGGTGTAGCTGAACCTGGTCTGCCTGGTGCAATCCTAAATTAGTGTAAAGAGTTCTTGCTTATCTTAGACTGTGTTCCACTGAGCTGCAAAGCAACTGTAATTGTATATTACACCAGAAAGATCTTGCTCATCTAGTAGAACTGCCATCCTAAAAGTAGTTATAGTTATATACTGTTCCTTGAGTCTGTAGTAAATGCGCAGTCCGCATTTTCCATTCGCAGTAATGGTATGTTTCCCTGACATGCAGAGCCTCTAGCTCCTGTTTCAAGACGTTGACTAGTGCAGTGAAGGTGCCTTGACAGAGGCTGAAAAGCCCACAGGATGGTCCCGTGGGACGTCCAACAGCTTCTGAATGTATACTTATGCAGGGTTCTTGACTAGTTGGGTCCATCAATTCAAGGGCTGAAGCACTGACTAGGGTCTCCCGGATCGCAGCAAGAGAAGACTGGACTTGACCTGGTCTTGGCTTTGACAATGCGATGTGTCCTCTGCTGCAGTCTTCTGAGTCTTCAGCGCAAGCTCCTCTTGGGGGTCTTGGCTCCAATGGCCGATCTGAGTAACGGCTCAAGACTCGTCCATAATTTGGGCTGGAAGCAGCCCCAGCACCTGAATGCCAAGGACCTGTACCAGTCAAACGGATGAGGGCTGTTTGATCGGGGACAGCCACAACTGCCCAGCAATCTTGGGCTGGACTGAGAAGTGAGACCATACTTTTCCAACACCCATTTTCAGCCAGGTCTTAAGCACCCTCACTTTGCACAGAAAACAAAGTAGGATCCTGCAAAAGTGTATGCCATATCTGGCAATTTTTGACCGTGTGATGGCAGAAAGAAGGCCAAAGAATAGGGTCGCCAAAGGACAGGGCTTGAGTCACCTGGCACAGCTAATTTGAGTATGTGGTACTCAATGGAATTATATGGTAACAAACATGCTTGTATGTCCACTGAAAAAAGAGCAGAACATTGTTCACTGCCAATAGCCTGTCATAGGCGCATCTTAAAGGTAACAGGTCCCTAAAGAACGGCTGCATAGTTCCTCTGCAGCATTTCGCTGTAAGGGGATGCGTGCTCTGGAGAAATAAATAAAGGAAAATCGCACAGGGGACAGTCCTTCTTGCACCGGTAAGCTCAAGAGCAGATCAGTGCCCCCAAAAGTAGTACGTTGGCTGGGAAAGTAAAGCAAACCTGCTTTATTTGCCTCCAAAAGAACAGGGCAGGATTCAAGGCATAGCAAATAGCTGGGAGTTCCATTGATGTCTGTCAATGAAAGGAACATTGCAAAAAGATAACGTTCCTAAGACTGCATATGCAAAAAGTGCTTTTCTAAATTGGGAGACCAGTGAACGCAAAAAAAAAAATTCTGTTCATGCAGAAAATGTCTTAGTTGAGCTTTTACAATGACCAGGCAATCATGTGTGATACTGTATTTATTTTAGAAGTACAGTTGCACTGTTGCCCCAAAAAAGAACATTTTCAAGTCATGGCTGATTTCTCTGAGGGGCACTAATGCTGACTGCAATGGTTGTAGCACTTTGTTACACTTTACAAGAATCTCTTTACACTGCTATGCATTTTGGCAGGTGCAAATGTGTGGAAATGTGAGGAGGAGGAGGAGATACCTTTTTAGTTATCAAACTAAGCTTGACAAGTTTCCACGCCCCTTTAGGCCGGCTGTCCCGCCCTAGTGGAGGTCCTGTGGCGGAAGTGACATCATGCGGGGTGCCGCGGAAGTTCTGCCTGAGCGGAAATCCCATCCTAGCAAGGGTGTCCCACTGGATGTGACATGATAGGGGTTAGCTGAGAGGTCCCCCCACCCTCCAAAGCCTGGAGCCCCTAGGGGACCCACTGGGGTTTCCCCCCGGATGACCCCCGCAAGGGTCCAGAAGTGTCGCAGTGTTTTGCGTGGTAGGGTGCCTGAAGATGTCTGAGCGGTGGGCAGCTTTAGGGGTGTGGCGTGCAGGGTACATATATACAGATGGGTTTGGGTGGGAGGTTCAAGCCGCTCCTGAAGCCCTGGAAAAACCTGATAGCCCAGTGGCCGCGATACCGGGAATTATGAAGCGCTACAGCTACTACTCTAACAATAATACAGAGGCTGATGACTTGAACACCCTTCAAAAATACTATAGCCCTGAAAGTCCGCCGGCAAAGACGACTGCTGTCGTCTGGAAACCTGATACACCGCGCCTATGGATAAGATGTGCGAAAGCCAGGCTGTGATCACTTTTGATTACCTGGCAGAGAATTCTTCTACTAGCAAGACCTCTGATGAATGTGGGAATGGTGTAGATGACCCCTACACAGATGCAGACTACGTAGATATGGGTGAGTCTGTTAAGGCTCTTGAGGAGTCTCCGTATGACGATCTGGCTGTTTTAGGAAGCCTGTTTCCATAGGCTGCGATGACACCGGCGTTCGAACCAGCATCCAATGAAGACAAGTTCTTTATGGACATCGCTAGCTCCTGTGAGATGGAAACTGCTAGTTCCCAAACGTGTACTATGGTAATTAATAAAGTATGGCTGGGTGAAGGTGTGAAAAATCAGTGAAAACATATGCACACGAGTTAAATTTCTTTCTTTTTTGAATTGCAGAAAACGCCAGATAATCGTAATGGCGCGGTGGGCCTGACCAACGCATTCAATGCCGTCTATTATTGCCTGTGCTGTTTAAAATCCTACTTCAAACCGCCTCGCTCATTCACAAATCGTTGAATAATGCTGCTCATATCTATCTCGCTGAGAGATTCCACAGAAGGACCTCCACTAGACCTTCTAGATTCATCAACACCAACTGCCAATCTATTCCCAGGTTTAAACTATCAACTGTTGGGGGTAGCAGCTTTCCTATCAGTGACCCAGTTCTGGAACTCCCTGCCACCATCACCCCGAGCGGATCAAACATACCAGAATTTTAGATGCAAATTTATCAACTGGCTTAAGACAACAGACCACTAAGGCCTGACAACCTCACCACTTTGTACATGGAACCATTACAGTTCAAAGACATTGTACTCCTGCCTGTGTTCATATCTCTGTTTTATAATTACATGTATTTGCTACCTTCTGCCTTACTGTGTTCCATATTTGTCACGTGTAATTTTGTGTTCCTCTGTTTTTGATATGTATTTGCTAACCTCTGCCTTACTGTGTTTCATATTTGTCATGTGTAATTTATAAGCCTTGAACTTCCTTGTAATATCTGCGCCCTCATACCTCAGGGTCTGGTGCGCAATACAAATAAACAAAGAATCGAAAGTCCAGCATTCGCAGATGGTGATGTGTAAGAAATAAGACATTTTAAAACGTTTTGAAAGTTCGGATGAAGAAGATGAAATTATACCCTTTTGGAGTCTGTAACGGTTCAAGCTTTTGCGGCTTGTGTTGTGAAAACCTGTTTGAAGCGTGACTATTACCGATGGTGTGAAGGGCATAAATGCGAAGACCCTCAGGATGCTCATGATTGTTTACTCCTGCATTATGAAACTGGCGCAATACGGCAGATATGTCAGATGTTAAAGTCGTATAACATTTAATAGATGCTTAAATGTGTTTATAAAGCCATGGGTATGCTTGTACATGCTAGTTTTGGGTGGAGTTTGTGGGGGGAGAGGGGCGGCACTACTAACAAACAATCCTGCAAATATACACATGTTGCAAGCCTGAGAGAAAAAGTAAATCATTACGCCTGGCAGGACCCGTTGTTTTTAGAAACCACATAGCCCGTTTAATGCAGAAGACTTTTCTAACATGTACAGTGTTGGGAAGAGCCATAAGGAGTGTCCTGTACGCCGACAGCTTTTTTAAAGATAAAAATACAATAAACCTGCTCCTTATACGTGTACCGTTGTTTCTAGGGTAGCGTTTCTGGATGACAAGCTGGGCGTGTGGAGCGTGACCTGACGCCTGGACATGTTTGTGGAAAAATGTATACGCTATGCTGAAAACGAGAATAGCTGCGAACAGTCCACCTATTGTGGTAGCTTGTGATACCTACACTCCGATATGAGCGGATTTGTGAAAGTGCAATCTGTATAATGGACCTCTGTAGCATCAAGAGGGCGGCGTGTGATGACTATGGTTATGTATTCCAATACGCTGTGGGCTCTTTATACCTGAATCCTAGAGCCGTATTGCAGCAACACGTGGATGACCGTTTGCAAGATACGTACGTCTTAAAGGCAGTGTTTCACAAGCCTCTGAACTAACTGAACCGTTAAATGCTACGAGTATATGGTGCCTGCAGAGTTGGACGTGGCGCCAGAGTGGACTTGTATAGCTTACTTTATAATGCATCCCATTAAATATCAGAGCTGGTAATGCTTTCGCTCACCCCACATGTATAATACCCGTTATAAAAAATAAATAAAATGTCAGACATCAACTTGGTCTCCGGTCATTTTATTGTAGTGCTTCAGTGGATAACACATGTTCAAGACTGCATAAAAGCTATTATGATAAAAGCGGTGTTGGGAGTTATGGGCGTGTTGATGCTCTTTATCGAACATTACAGTGTGATAAACACCCCGTCTCATGTGGAGATGTTAAGGCCTGCTATCTGGTCAGGAGACATATACCCTTCATAACAATGCTAGAAAATGTTTTAAAAGAAGGACAGTGGTATCTTCCAGAGACCATCACTGGCAGGCTGATCTCGTGGACGTTTGTCCTTTTGAAAAGCAGAACGGCGGTGCACGTTACATCCTAATGGTGATGGATGTTTTTATCAAAATATGCATTTGCAGAGGTCTTGAGGGGTAAAACTGGTGCAAGAGTGACAGCTGCTTTCAAGCATATCTTCAGCAAGGGACAAGTACCTGTAAAATTACAAACTGATGCCGGTAAGGAGTTTTTAAATAGACCCCTCCAAAACCTTCTAAAACACTGCATGCATCATTTTATAACACCCACAGAGGTTAAAGCTGTGGTTGTTGAAAGCTTTAATAGAACCCTGAAATCTAAACTATGGAGATATTTCACAGCCTATGATACACAGCGCTATGTGTATATATTAGACTTTTATAGATGTGTATAATGACAGCTATCATCGGTCTATTAAAATGACTCCAAAGGCTGTAACGTCTGAAAACTCATTAGATGTGTGGAGAAACCTGTATGCTGCTGGTTATCGGAGAAGATCAAGTAAACAACCTTACGCATAGGTGACCACGTCCGAGTATCCAAGATGAAAGGTTTCTTTACAAAAGGTTACCACCAATCCTTTACCGATTAAATTTTCATAGTGGCAAAAGCATCCGTGAAAGACGGGGTATATATATACCAGTTGACTAATTATGCTGGGGAAGTTGCAAGCAGTAATTTCTATACCAAGGAGTTACAAAAGGTGTTGGACGATCCCCAACGTCTTTATAGGGTTGAGAAAATTATTCAGAGGAATGGTAAGGGGTCTAAGAAACGGCACCTGGTAAAGTGGGTGGGTTGGCCTGAGAAATTGAACAGCTGAGTCAATGCAGAGAATCTAAAAAGCAGAGGAGCTCCCTGAGCAAAAGATGGAAAACACCAGCTTTTATATCACTTTGCACAGTAACGCCTCTTTAGATATATTCCTCAAGAACAAAATAGCGGACGATTCTCTTAAAATGGCTAAGCCAATTAATTTACAAAGTGAGTGGGAAGCAGGACTGATGGAGATTCAGTACCCCCATACTTGGGACACCCTGGACAAGAGTTCTGGTATACCATCAAACGTGGAGAACCTGCTGAATTGATAAATGTGGTTTTTCCTCATGGCTTCTACCCCACAATACAAGCGCTGTTAGATCCTATCAACAAAACGATCGCAAGCCTCGAGCGCTATGCGGATATACACCGGTTTCTAAATAACTCACGGCGGAAAGTATTTGTAAGATCGCCCGATCTTACCGTGGAGTTTATATGTAGCGGGAAACTTGCTATGGTGCTGCGGAACGTTCAACATATATAAAAAATACTAAAAATACACAGTACACATGCAGATATTGATGGTGGATTTTACAGCCTAATTATCTACAGCGATATAGAATACCAAAGGGTTGGCGACTCATATGCCCCCCTGATGAGAAACGCGCAAGTCAAGGGTGAAAATAACGTCTTTGTTAATATACAATACATGAAACCTGATTATATTCCTGTTTGCGTGCCATTTTGACACCACCAACATACAGATAAGGGACAATCAGGGCGATTTGGTCTCCTTTAAATACGGGACGGTCCTAGTGAAACTACACGTGTGCCCTAGACGGGAGAAAGATAGTTAGAACATGGTAATCGTGAAGAATTACGGGGAGCCGCACACTTATAGGGATTATTACCGTAGACAGGCCGGTTATGGAAATCAACCCTACTTCCAAGGGGTGCCCGTGATGTATGGTGAGGGTCTAGGAAGTATTTTTCAGAAGTCTTTTTCGGAGAGCCATGCCCTTACTGCGCAAATGGTTTGAATTAGCAGAGCCGCATATGAAAACGGCTGCTACAACCATTGCTAAGGATGTGGTGTCTACCGCAACAACCTCCATTGCAAATCGGTTCAACCAACCAGCACAAAAGGGTTCTGGCCTGGTTTACGTGGGTAAAATCCCAGCAAAAAGAAAGGCGAGCTGCGCATAGACGGGTGCCTCTGAAGCCGCAAAAAAAACAAAGATCAACAATTAGAGCCGCTCAAAAGAGAACGTACGACAAAGAACCGACTGGGCAAGCGAAATAAAAACAGACCCAGCATCAACATTTTCAAAAAAATGGCCTTTATCCATTGTGCCTGGGGGAATGTGCGAAATCAGAACTAGACCTGTTTGTCGTACCCCCGACACAGACGAGCATCAAACAGTTTTTTTCATGGAGGTTGTGCCCCTAGCGGCACCGTCTTCTATAGCACCCATCGAGTTTTACATATCGGGCTCAACAAAGGCTTACCTGGATCTGAATGACACCTTACTCTACCTATCCTGTAGAATAACAAGAGGATAGGACAGCTATCGGAGCTGCTGCTAAGATCGCCACGATTGCCTACCCCGTTGCCACCCTTTTCATCCAGGTGAACATTACTCTAGGCGATCGCCTGATTATAGAGTGACAATATGTATGTCTATAGAGCATACATAGAAAGCATTCTGAACTACAGCAATGACACTTTGGACACACAGCTCACTGCAGGGCTTTTTTATTAGAACACAGCAGGGCATATGCTCTAAATGGAAACAAGGGCTTTATAAAGATAGCATTGTATGCGACGGGTAGCAGACATTTTCATATACTAGGGCGTCGACACACGGATCTGTTTTTCCCAGAGAAACTTATGCTGAATGGTGTTGATACGAAAATTAAACTCTGGAAATAAAGATGCCTTCTGTCTTAAGTGATGATGCAGAAGCCTACAAACTGGTAATGGTATCAGCAAGTTTATTCATTAAAAGGGTCAACGTGTCACCTACGGTCAGACTTGCTCAGGCTGACGCTCCTCAGGCGTCTAACTTGAAAAACCCCGTGGAGAGGACATCCTTGAAAATCTTCAGTATACCAGCGGGCAGTCTGGTCGCCAGTCAAGATAATTTATCTCTGGGATAGCTACCTAAAATAATTATTGGTTTTGTGGATAACACTGCTTTTTCACGGGATTACAAGGGCAATCCTATTAATTACAGCATTAACTACACTGCTCTTTTTAAGTATGGGGTTGTCATACCTGCCAAAGCCTACATCCCCAGTTTTAACACAAACGATTAGGGAGTATCTGGGCCTAGTCTCCATCAGCGGCAAGCGCATGCGTGATAAAGGATTTGTGATGCCTCGTGACTACGATGGTTGTGACACCTTACTGGCTTTTGATTAGAGACCCTTCAGCTTTGTGGTGAACACAGACCCCCCAGCATCAAGAATGCACACATTGGATAGATTTGTTTATAGACACTGGTTCAATAACTGTTTTTGATAGTCTGGGTTGCTTTCCAAGCCACCCTATATTACGGCGGCTCTCTATTGGCCTATGCTAAACATATAGCACCCGTATTACAAGCTTAGGTGCAGCATTCTGAAGCCGTGATATGTGGGCAACAGACTTGCTACTTTGTATCTAAAATGTCTGAGAAGCAGTTGTTGCGGGACGATATGCAAACCTATTCTCTTGATCTCCGACAAAATGATCGGATGGTTGCTCATTTGGTGAACATGCGCAAATATCAACAGCCCCCTGTAAATGTATTTAGCTTTTGCCAGAAATGTACAACAGTAGGTATGTGTACAAGTCTAAATAAAAAACAAATTGTACTTTTAAACACCGGTCTCCTTCTTACTTGTGTACTGTTTAATATTTTACAAAACAAAAGGTTGTGCTAGACATGCTTGAAATAATTAGATGCAAAATGCTTGTTTGCTATAAATAATCAGTGTATTCTATTACAAACAGAAACTTTTGTTAATATAGTTTGAAGGGGTATACATATAAAAGCATTTACATAAACACATCTTTTATTACAAACAACACCTTTGTTTAATCAATATGGCTGGGTGTACTTATAAAAAACATTTACATAAACCCATATAAATATTACAAATATTAAGCCCGATTATTAAAATTAAAAAAAAACAGTTAAACACTAAACCAGGCTTCGCGTTTTGGGTTTCTTTTTCTTTAAGGAAATATCTAGGGAATAGACATAGTCTGTTGGGGTTTTAACACCAGAATCTTTCAGTCTCAAGCAGCACCTGATGATCCATATTTCGAAGGGATTGTGTCCTCCGACGTATTCCTTATCTTAGATATATATCCTTCCAGCTCTGCTGGCCTCGGAAAATTTTTTTCAGTAGAGGGCGCTGCGCGTCGACGTCCCTCGAGTCGATGTCCCTCGACAGCCGCCGTATTGACGCTCGACGTCATCCTGCCTATAAAGGCCGCGCGCAGCGTCCGTTGCTCAGTTCCGTTTTTCCGCGCTTCGTTGTGCCTCGGAACACCGTTGCTCAGTTCTCGTCAAGATAACGTATATAATAACTACTATTTACCTCGATATCGATGGCATCCTCCTCCGACCCGACGACCCCTCGGTCCGGTTTCAAAAAGTGCCGAGACTGCGGGAAGAAAATGTCGTTGACGGACCCTCACAGGGTCTGTTTGTGGTGTCTGGGAATCACGCACCAGAGTTCGGAGTGTGAGGAATGCCTTTCCATGACGGCGAAAGCCTTGAAGGAGCGTAGGGGGAAGCTCGAGAGAGGTAGGTCAACTTTAACTTCCTCGAAAGCTTCTTCGGTAGAGTCGAGACGTTCGTCTCCTCACCATAAAAAACACTCTCGATCTAGATCACGAAGTGGCTCCCACCACTCGTCGACATCGAGACACTCGAAGAAGAGACGTAGGAGATCCCCTTCGTCATCTTCGTCGAGTTCTCCTGAGAGAGTTCATTGCCCCACAAAACGCAGCTCGCAAGCTGAGTGGGAGGAATTCAGGAAAAAGATGCTAAGCGTCTTCGAGAAAGCGGCCTCGTCCCCCTCGAAGACAGCTGAGGGTGATACCCCGGGTAAAAAACCCAAAAAATCTAAACGCCGCGAGTCGCAGTACCCGGCGGAAAAGTCAACCCGAAAGCGCCTCGAGCCATCGGGAGATAAAGCATCATCGACGCCATCGTCGAAAACTCCTTCGAAACAGAGGTCGGCGCCATCGACGCCGTTGTCGAAGGATTCATCGGCGCATCAGTCGATCGAGTCGACGCCGACGTCGACGCCGATATCGACGCCGGTGAAGGAAAGAACCACGGCTACTCCACAGCCAACGGTTAGACAAAAGACCTCCGACTCGACGCCGAGAACGTCGACGTCGTTCTCGAGCAGGACTCCGATCCTTTCGAGTTCTTCGAGGCCTAGTACACATTTCTCGACGCTTTTCACGGCGCCTTCGAGTACTTTCACGTCGGTGTCGACGACATCGACGTTTTCAAGGCCTGTGATGATGGCTCCTTCTGCATTGGAAATGGGGTTTATACCATTCCAAAAACCAATGTATCCCCCTTTAACCTCGATTTTTGAGGAAAGGGAGGATTCAGACCAAGATATTGATTTACAGAGGACCACATCACCAGAGCCAGAGACTTTCGCCTCTGAGGAAGGAAGATTAAAAAATCTTCAGGATGCACTTCAGGAAGCTAGTGGCTTGGACACTTCTCCTGAAGCAGAATTTATCAAACCAGACCCAGGAGAACATGCGGAGACTCCATATAGAGCTCTGATGTCTAGAATCATAGAATTTATGGGTTGGTCTGCACCTTCTCCTGCCTTTCAGCAGGATGACCTCACTGACATACTGGACAAGGGCCCACAGGAGGATCCTGTGGTTCCATTTCACTCTGCTCTACAGAGAAGGATTTTGACAAACTGGGAAACGCCAGAAATTATCCCGGCAGTAAATAAAAAACTGTCAACAAAATACAGGGTGGCTAGTTCTGACCCTGAATATTTGTCAAAACACCCTACTCCTGAGAGCTTGGTTGTACAGGCTGCAACCTCATCAGGCAGCACATCTGCATACCCCACTGCTCCGCAGGATAGGGATGACAAAAAGTATGATGCCATGGCTAAGAAGGTTTTTTCTGCCTGTAGCATGGCGTTAAAGTCTATTAACGCGACCTGTACGCTCGCTAGGTTCAGCCACACCCTTTGGGAGTGCGCTTCATCAGCGGCTGACTGCCTCCAAGAAGGAGAGGAAAGGGACGCATTTTTAAACATCATCAGGGATGGTAAAGATGCGATGTGCGAGACCCTACAAACTGGCCTAGATTCTGCTGACAGTATCAGCAGGGCCATGGCGGCAAGTACCACAATCCGCAGGCATGCGTGGTTGAGGAAGTCTGGTTTTGCCTCTGACGTGCAGACCAGGCTTTTGAATATGCCCTTTGACGGTTCTACCCTCTTTGGAAAGAAGGCGGATGACAGTTTGGAGAAACTGCAAACGTCCAAGGCAGCAGCCAAGTCATTGGGAGCTGCTATCCGTCAGAATACCTTTCGTCCTTCGGGATCATCGTGGAGAGGACGGTCCTTTCGTTACTATTCCTCATATGGAAGGGGCAGGGGACGACCGGCTCAAAGAGGCCAAGGAAGATTTACCCGTGGTGGACGGGGTAGGGGAAAGAAAGCCGCACCCGCAGGAGCAGGAGCCACTTTACCTTCGGCAACTGCATCAGCCGCTTCAAAACCACTCTGAGGTCTCCCCTCACAGAACACCAGTAGGGGGCAGGTTAACTCACCATCTGACGGAATGGCAGGCTATTACGTCAGATGCTTGGGCTCTGGAGACAGTGGCCCAAGGTTACTGCCTGCCCTTCCTACATATCCCTCAGAGTCATCCACCGGGGAACAACCCTTTGAAGCTTCCAGATCCGCTCCTCTTGCAGGAGGTTTTAGACCTGCTAGAGAAAGGTGCCATAGAACTGGTACCTGTAGCGGAAAGGAACAAGGGTTGGTACTCCCCCTACTTCATAATACCGAAGAAGGACGGAGGACTGAGACCCATCTTAGACTTACGGGAATTGAACAAATTCCTCCGAAAGGACAAGTTCAAGATGGTGACTCTCTCTCAGATCCTTCAGGCCCTCCAGCTTCAGGACTGGTTGGTATCTCTAGACCTCCAGGACGCTTATTTCCATGTGCCGATCCATCCCAGGCACAGGAGATACCTGAGGTTCGCAATTGGCAGCTCTCATTATCAATTTCGAGTTCTGCCATTTGGGCTAACCTCCGCCCCGAGGGTCTTTACCAAGCTAATGTCGGTTGTGGCTGCAAGTCTAAGGAGGGAAGGGATTCATGTCTACCCTTACCTAGACGATTGGTTGATCAGAGCTGTATCTTCGGAACAGGCTCAGAGACAACTAGATTATGTTTGCCACTTCCTTCACAAGCTGGGCTTCTCCCTCAATTTAAAGAAGTCACAGATGATACCATCACAGAGACTCCAATTCATTGGAGCAGTCCTGGACACTTCCCTGGGAAAAGCCTTGCCACCAGAGGTGAGGGCTCGAGATATTCTGCAGATGGTCATCAGATTTCAGAATGCCCAATATCTCCCAGCCTACGACTTTCTGAGGTTGCTAGGCCTCATGGCATCCTGCATATTCCTCGTGCCGGAGGCTCGCCTGAGAATGAGATCCCTCCAGTGGGCACTGAGAACTCAGTGGTCACAGTTCTCAGGAAGGATGACAGATCTCCTTCGGATCCCGGTCAAAGTAGCCCGAGACCTTCAGTGGTGGGCCTGTCGGGAGAACATCCTGAAAGGAGAAATGTTTTGGCAACCATGGCCGGAGATAACAGTAGTCACGGATGCCTCACTCACGGGGTGGGGAGCTCACGCCAACGACTTGACCATCAGCGGTCGTTGGTCTCCATCGGAGTCCAGACTACATATCAACCTGTTGGAGCTGAGAGCCATCAGACTAGCGCTGAAGGCTTTTCTGCCGTCTGTACGGGGAAGAAACGTCCTAATAATGACGGACAATACAGTGGCCATGCACTACCTCAACAAAAGAGGAGGCGTAGGCTCACTACCACTGTGCAGAGAGGCGATGCAGCTCTGGTTTTGGGCAATTCAGGAAGGAATCTCTCTATCGGCAATTCACCTAGCCGGAGAGAAGAACTTGACAGCGGACGCTCTGAGCAGGCAGAGCACAGTCTCTCACGAGTGGGAGATAGCTCAGGAAGTCCTTCAAGAGATCTTCGCCCTTTGGGGAACCCCTCAAGTGGATCTGTTCGCCACCAGTATCAACAGGAAGTGCGACAGATTTTGCTCAAGGGAATTTCCCCCGAGAGGAGCTCTAGGAGATGCGTTCGTAGTGGACTGGGAGTTCCCACTTCTGTACGCGTTCCCTCCGGTCCCTGTCATTCCTCAAATGATCAGGAGGTTGAGAAGGTTTCGGAAGACCATGATCCTAATTGCCCCGGATTGGGCCAGGAGAACGTGGTACCCGGACCTTCTAGACATGTCCATCTGCCCTCCAATTCGACTGCCATACAGAGAGGATCTTCTCTCGCAGAAGGAAGGTCAGGTTCTCCATCCAGCCATCAAGACCCTCAACCTTCACGCTTGGTGTCTGAAAGGTTGAGGTACAAGGATTGGGACCTTCCGGATGATGTTATGGAGGTGTTGCTTTCGGCCAGAAGGCCGGCAACTAAAACTCTATACCGCTGCCGTTGGAACAAATTTTGCAGCTGGTGCAGAGAAAAGAATATTGAACCCTTTTCTTGTGGTACACCTATGGTGTTGTCATTCTTACTTTACCTGGTTAATTCAGGCCTACAGGTTGGCACAATTAAGGGCTATCTCGCAGCGCTATCAATCTTTAAGCGCACTGCAGAGGAGCCTTCATACTTCAAAATTCCATTGGTAATACAATACCTAAAAGGATTAACTAATGTTTATCCCCCGAAACCTTTTCAAGTTCCCTTATGGGATTTAAACCTAATTTTAAACTTCCTAAAGGGTGCCCCTTTTGAACCACTACACTCTTGTTCATTGAAGCTTCTCACCCTCAAAACTGTTTTGCTAATAGCATTGACATCTGCTAGAAGGGTTAGCGAGTTGCAAGCCTTATCGTGTAAACCTCCACATACAATCTTTTACAAGGACAAAGTTGTTCTTCAGGTGAAGCCTAACTTCCTCCCGAAGGTAGTCTCGGAGTTTCACATCACTCAGAAGATTATATTACCTTCTTTCTACCCTCCTCCTCATCCGGGGAAGGAGGAAGAGAGACTGCACAGGCTGGACCCTAAGCGAGCCTTGAGCTTCTATATCAGCAGATTGGCTAAGATCAGACAAGCAGACCAACTCTTTGTAGGTTATGCAGGACATAAGTTGGGCTTTCCAATAACAAAACAAACCATCTCCAGATGGATTATTTTAGCCATTCTGGAGTGCTACAAATTGGCAGGAAAGGAGCCTCCTCAAAATCTAAGGGCTCATTCTACCAGGGGTATCGCAACATCCTCAGCCCTTCAAAGAGGGGTGCCAATTCGAGATATATGTGCGGCTGCCACATGGTCGTCCGCACATACATTTACCAAATTCTATAGCCTGGATTCCTCCTCTAGTCAAGAAACTAGATTCGGCAAGGCTGTGTTACACTCTGTCCATTCTGGAAGGGTAACATAACTTTTATTACTCCCGCCTCCAGTCACAATACCACTGCTATGGGAGTCTATCTAAGATAAGGAATACGTCGGAGGACACAATCCCTTCGAAGAACTAGTTACTCTTACCTTGTAACGTTCTTTCGATGGGATGTTCCTCCGACGTATTCCTTATCGACCCTCCCATCCATCCCCGCAGTATGACTTCCTGTGGGTTTGCAGCCTATGCTCCTTCAAGGTGATTAGTCTAATCCAAAAACATTACTGGGGACTACAAAACGGAACTGAGCAACGGACGCTGCGCGCGGCCTTTATAGGCAGGATGACGTCGAGCGTCAATACGGCGGCTGTCGAGGGACATCGACTCGAGGGACGTCGACGCGCAGCGCCCTCTACTGAAAAAAATTTTCCGAGGCCAGCAGAGCTGGAAGGATATATATCTAAGATAAGGAATACGTCGGAGGAACATCCCATCGAAAGAACGTTACAAGGTAAGAGTAACTAGTTCTTCTCACTAAAGTAGCAGGGATGTTTAAATCTGCAGTGGATTGCATGAACAGATCCCAGCCTCTAGGTTTTTTTGTGTCTTCCCAAGGCCTGAGGAATGGTAATGCTAGAAACTAAATTGTGGACGTTTTAACCTTTGACAGCCTCCCCTTTATATACAAATACCCCCTTTGCGTTACTGGTTACCACCCCCTTGTCACCGGTCATCTTGTTCAACATTAGTTCAGCATTTTTACGATAGCAGGGGTTAATGGTGTTAAGGATTTCCACAACCAGGGGATCAGAAACTGGTTGTCTGAGGTTCGGGTTGTCGAGACTTGTGAACTCTTCAGGGGGCATTTACAATGTTAGTTTGTTGTTCTCATTTTCGGTGGGTCTAAAATGTGTTCTCTATTTTTGGAGAATAGATGAATAGAGGGTAAACTTGTCGTAGTGCGATAAATCATGATGCCTTAGGGCCTCTTGCATTTCCGAATCAAACTGCTGGGTGGCTGATTTTTTTTAATATCAGGTTCTTCACGGTTTTGAGTGCTCGGGCCATCCATCTGACGTTTGTCAACCAGATAAATCTTCTGACTGTGCTCCAATTACCCGGCGACTAGGAGCCTGGTGATTAGAGGGAATGCAAGACCTAGTAGCGATCCTATGAAACCCCTGGATTGTTTAAACGTTTTAGCTTTTCGGGAAGCCCTCTGGTTACCCAGTTTCTTGAGGATTAGCTTTTTCTTTTCTAAAGCTCCTAACTGCCGGCTGGATAGCAGAACGTTCCCCTTGGTGTTGAAGGCAATCCCGGCTATAGCCGATACTAAATCATCAGAAGCTGAGCACAGAATGGCCTTGTGTTGTTGTGGTGCTGCCGTTACTAGTATTTTATGGAGAGCGTAGTTCCTACATATACGTGCCGTCATGGTCGGTCGCGGGAGCTAATGAGGGAAGCTTTTCTCCTCATCAGGTTTCTCTAGAGCCCTTTTGTATGTAAACAGCCGGTAAATCAGGATTGACAAGACCTGTCCGCAGTCTGTAGTCCTCTAAGGTTTTTGTTTATAAATCCACCAATAAGTAACCATAAGGTTTCCGGTTATTGTCTTCAAAGGCCTCCTTGAAAAAAAACGGCTGTTACCGGGTACATCTGTCTTGCTAGAACTGAGTTGTTTATCTCGGGCGTTCTTAAACAGAATGATATAGCTGGCTTTTAGCGTCATCGAACGGTTGCCTTTGCCCTTGTAGAATACATTCTGTATAATGTAGCAGATACTAAGGTTACGATGGTGCGAATACTGCATGGATGTTTTTTCCAGTTTAGAGCTATGACCACCCTCCATCATAAGATCTACGATAATCATGTTAACAAGGTTTGGTGGTAGCAAACGGTCGTCTTTCAGAGAATCTGGTAAACCCTCCACAAACTTCAGGTGCAGTATTTTAGCGGACGGTTCATCATACAAGGGTTGCCATCAAGAATAAAACCAAATGACAATTATCAGGCGTGGTGGTCATCACTGTGGGGGCAATTTCTGGGAGCTGTTTAATAAAATAGCTTTAACCGCAGCTGGAAGGACCTGCTAACGTGCATGAAAAAGGGTGTTGAAATCGGGTGTCATCTTACATGATGCTTCCTTTTCAGTAGTCGTAGGGTAATTTTTTGGTCGTCATTTGTGAGCACCGGTTTATCAAACCCTACCCTCAACGTCTTCTGCAGTGTCTGGGTACTAATTTCCCAGCGGTTTTTCTCAAGCACTATTGATGGCTGCTGAACCACAATAGTCTTGGCCGTGTTTTTTTTTAATGTGTACTCCCGCACTAAATCTTTCAAACTGTCAAGGCGTCTTCAAACTTGCCCGGCTCAGAGGCAGCACGAACTCCTGCCTCCCCGTAGGGTCTTGGCACCTGGACCCGATAGGAAACTCAGGCTACCGCAACCCGCCAGGGAAAGAGGGTTAGGGTCCGCTGAATGGATGGGTAAGGGATTGTAGGTTCACCGGAAAAAGGTTTAGGGAGAGGTTCTGGATGGGAATGGGAATTATAGGGAAAAATGCTCCTCAGCTCCTGCCGCCCCATCCACTGGTCGTTCTCGTGGTGAGTTCTCCGCCCACTCATTCAATCCTCAGTCATACCATAACCAGTTATTAGGAGCCTTTGTAGTGGAGCTTGGAACCACTGCAGGAGCTTTTGCCTGGAGCTCTAACCACAACTGTTGCACCAAAACAGTGTTAGCATGAGCTTTATATCCCCCACTGCCTTCTCTCTGCAGTTACCAAAAGCCCGTGCTACGTGCGCAATTACACGATATCTCTTGATCTCTTGTCATTTACAGGGTACCTGGCAGCTTAGAATATATATATATATATATATATATATATATATATATATATATATATATATACTTTAGTAAGGAACCAGAAATGTACTTAGCTGCGGGTCGTGAGCTTGTTCTCCTTGACGTGGCATGGGAAGTCCCCGAAAGTTCGTAGCAAGCTCCGCTGGAAAATACCAAAAATACAATGAGCATGTGCAAGATCAGACTACACCTTCTAGCACTGACTTGTGCTCCCAAAGCACTACGTGACCCGGTGGTGTGCTCGAATCGGGTTGTCTTCACCCGTGGTTCCGCACACATGCCTCCGTAGGAGACTTGAAACTGTACGAGTCGGGTTGCCTCACCCGAACGTTTCCCTCAGTCACCCCCACATAAGCACTCTGCATGCGGGTTATTGTTCAGCCGTACGTTGCG
Source organism: Ambystoma mexicanum (assembly GCF_040938575.1). Taxonomy (NCBI): domain Eukaryota; kingdom Metazoa; phylum Chordata; class Amphibia; order Caudata; family Ambystomatidae; genus Ambystoma; species Ambystoma mexicanum. Next base: position 381,957,639 of record NC_090934.1, on the reverse strand, counting down.
GTCCAAACCGCCTGAATCCTAAGTCTGCATGCACTGCGACCTCAGCCGCTTCGTTAGTCTTTCTCTCTGCACGCGGATTAAACATTAAGAAGCACTTATCTCAAGTTGGCGCGGGGCCTGTGAGTTCAGGTGAGCGAAGTGCCCCGCGAAGGCTGGCCCTGAGCGGAGCGCTGGGAAACAAGTCCGTCCTCCACTGAAGCCGGAATAGCAAGCGGGGAAGCGTGGGCGCAGTTCGCGCATGCGCTGTTCGTTGGGCGTTGCCCGCGTGTAGATATTTTCCTCCCAGCTGGCTTGTGAAGCACACGGCCTGCTGGGATTTGTAGTCTCTTGATGTTTCTTAGTCCCTGCATACTTTGCCTGCAATAGGGATGAAACATCCTCCTTATGTACAGCATATAAGGTTTACAGAAAGGGTTCACAAGGCTTTGGTGACTGTGGGATACTAGTTTCCTACATGACGTGCTGCCAATCTGCCCAGCCCTGATACAAACTGTCAAAGTTGATCTTCAGGCTGTTGCTGACGTTCAAAGTGATGCCTTTTACTTTCGTACAGACCGCCCCTGTGGACGTCCGATACAAATGTTTTGGGCCCTGCAGAAACAAACTCCATAATGTACTCACCCAGAGCTAGTTTGCTTGTTAGATTACCCAGATAATCACCCAGTGGGGTATTCCCCTGACCGGGGGTTCTAACATAAATGACTGAATCGGTGTTGTGGTACAAACACCGCTCCTGTAGAGCATCCATGATGGTATACAGTTCCAAACGGACATGAGCGGTCGTGGAACATGCAATAAATGTTTATATTGTTGGAACACGTTGGGTACTCCTCAGCATACTTCCAACAGAGGTATGCAGTTTCCTCATCTATAAACTGCAGGCTTGAAATGTCATAACCAGTGTCAAAAGGATAGGCTGTCAGCGCGTCGGGATCGGTTATAATGGATTTTGGTAAATTTGTTCTCTGAGCAAACTTACCCCATAAGGAATTTAAACAGCTTAGCTAGTTGCCATCTGGAGGGGTTATTCTCAATGAATTCTAGTCTTAACCGGATACCCTGATGTGTGTAATACTCATCTATGTATTTCTGCCGGGAAGCCTTGTCGTCACAAACCTTGGGGTATTCTGAAGATTCCTGTTTAGTTTTTTTAATTTTTTAAAATTTGTTTATGGTTAAATTTAAACCTTTGCAAAATTTACATTCCAATTCTTCAAACAGAATTATTCAATCTTTACCTCACATTTACATCAATTAAGAGAAATTGAAAAACATTCTATACAGACTGTTTTGAAATACAATTTTGAAACAGTCAAAACAATCCAGATCAATCTTCATTGATCTTCCAGACCATTTATGCAAAACATAGAGATGCTAAAACGTATCTAATCATTTCCTCATGGTTGTAATAGAAGTAATTCATCTTCAATTACCTTTTTATAAATGCCACAAAGGCGTAAATTAGTGATTTCCCTTGCGCCAGCATCAAACGGTCCCATAGACTTTCCATACAATCGACATAATTAGTATTCACAAATCTCATTAAGTGCATTGTTCAAGCATATTTGAAAAATGGACATTCCAATACTAAATGTTTTAAAGTTTCTACATTCCAGTGCTGCTATTTCCCAGATCTTCCGGTACCAGTCCTGACACTTGGGCACCTCCGTCCCCCTCCATTTCTAGGCTATTAACAACATAGCCGCCAGAACCAGTATAGTTTTAGCCTTTTCCCTTCCTCTCGGGTCTCCCTCCCATGATACCTTTCGAATGCTTAACAGGATTTGCGCTGGCTTCCTTTCGTCTATCTCCCTCAAGGCCTGCTCCTGCGCCTTTCGTATCTCATCCCAGAAAGGCACAATTAAGGGGCAATTCCACCAGATGTGTTCTGCAGACCCGCCATCCCACAGCTGTAACGCTCACCTGGTTCCCACGGGGGCGCTGGTCTAGTCTGGATTGCTGTGGCCTCTTCTAGCGTGATGCGCAGGACCCGGAACACCGATTGGACAGGACCTCCAAATCGTGCTTATCTGGCCCGTAGGAATATCCTTCTGCAGATGAGAAAGGGTATTAACAGTCTGCAGAATAGTGTGCTAGCTCCCCCCTTTCGCCCTTCGTTCCTCTCTAACTTCCTCCAAACCCCGATTTAAGCTCACCTTATGGTTTGGAAGGATGAACTCTCCATCCTGCTTCTGGTGCAGGGGCACGCGTTCGTCCAGTTACTTCACTGGTTTTCAGAATGGCGCTGGCAAAATCCACTTGACTTTCCCGAGCGATGCGCCGTAAGTATGAAAGTTCAAAGTTCAAGTGAGGCCCCCTTTATGGTGTCTTTCTAACCTGTGATCTGTCCTTTATTTCAGGTGCAGAATGAAGGCGATGCGTCGAGGGGTTAAACTGCCGAGGTGAGTAGTGATGAGGGCGATCCCTCTAAATGTCCTTATCATTCCCCAGAAATGTCTCTTGTCCTTTCCCCATAGGGGCCGGGGTTCGGTACCTGTCAACGGGGCGGCGCCGACCCGAAATGTGGAAGAAAAGCCGGTAAGTATTATGGCTGTTAATCAGGCTTTCCTTCTGTGTCCCTTCTGCTCACCTTTTGTTTCTTCCTCTCTCCCCTAGGTGCAGAGATGTGGCGTCCGATGCTGACAGCCGCGATGGAGCCGGGAGATGTCTCGAGGACAGGTGAGTGAAGCGTGGCGCTGCAGCGAGCAACGTGATGCTTTTAAATGGAAGTCTTTCTTCAGGGATGCTGGCGAGAAGATTCCGGATGCAGGTAAGAAGTTTGAAATAGTCCTTGGTTTTCACCTTTCTCTTATCTTCCTTCCTTGCAGGTCTTCCAGGTTCGAGGCGGGCGTGGCTGGAGTCCAGGAGCAGGAGCAGACACGGTGAGTGTTAAGCTGCAGGAAGCCGAACAACGCGAAGCATGAGCTGCTGTCTGGGCATGGCTTAAATAGCCTCCAAAGAAGTCCCAGGTATGTATCCTTCTCCAACTAGGTATGTATCCTTCCCTGGCCATGCCCGAGTGAAAAAATAGTCCCTATGAAAAAATAGTCCATTTCAGGTCTCAGGGAGGCCTGAAGCGTGCAGCATGGTCTGCATCAGGTAAGTGCACAAAACACCTCCCTTTGTGAGCCTGGCGCCTATGGCATCTCGCCAGGACTGATGTCCGACATGAGCCTGGCGCCAAAGGCGCCAGGACTGAGTCCAAAGAGCCCCTATAAGGGGCAGCTGGGCTTTTACCCGAGGGCATGATGCCTGCTTCCGGGGGTGCTGGGCCTGGCCTGGTGCTCCGGGGGTAGGCATCATGACACAGCCCCTCCAGCATTTCTCCAACATTTTTTGGGAACATCCTGTGGATTCGGACGGGGGTGTAATGCCACCCGAATAGTATCTTATACCATACTTCTTACAAATGGGATGCTTTAGCCAGTTTGGGTATCCTCCTCCAAATTTTCTCGCATTCCACCCTGGTAATCTCCCGCCCTAGGACTCGTTCCCAGTCACTCATATAGGTCCAGTGCGTGCCTGCATTGTCTCCATCTAAGAGTTTGTAGATGTTGGATATGAGGCCTTTTGCTCCATCGTTAGTGAGAAGGAATTTCTCAAAATGCATGGGCTCCCGTCTGGCTGCCAATTTAACCCCTGGTTGTAGAAGCCAATGCCGTAACTGCACATAGCGCAGCCTTTCACCCCGCTAACCTGTCCCAAGTGTCGGCCATAAGTTTGGTAATAGAGCTCTCATACAGATGCCAGGCCTATGCGACTTAGGGAGCCACAACACCTCCGCTAAATTACGGTGCGCCACCGCTCTGTCCATCCTCACCCACATTTTGTCGTGCACTTTCTCCTCTCCCCTCAGCCACTCCCTGATGATACGGATTTGGGTTGCTTCGTAGTACCGCCTGAAGTTCGGCAAGGACAAACCACCCTCCCCCCTAGCCGCCATCAAAAGCCTAATACACACCCTAGCTCTCTTCCCCTCCCAAATGTAACCCTTAGTCAGCGCTTCCAATTCTTTAAAGAAGCTCGCCGGAATCGGCTGTGGGATCGCCTGAAATAAATATAACGGCCTCGGAATAGTGACCATCTTTACCGCAGCTATCCGCCCCATCCATGACACCCTGAGTCCACGCCACCTTTGGAAGTCTTTCTGGATTGCGTTAAGAAGGGGGGGGGATTAGCCCCATATCAGCCCGCAAGGGACGCTGTGATTTTCACCCCCCCAGTACTGAATCCCCCCGCACCCTCCCCCCGGGCTCCACTGGAAAAGGGTGCTCTCCCTCAGCCTGTTCCGCTCCGTCTTCCCCTAATGATAAATTTAACACCTCTGACTTGTTGGCATTGATTTTTAAGCCCGAGGCTTCCCCAAAAGCTTCCAAGAGGGCAATACTAGCTCAAAGTGATTCCCTTGGCGCTGTCAGCATAAGCAGTATATCGTCAGCAAAAGCTGTGACTTTTTGTTGCTCGCCCCCAAAGGCGATGCCCTGTATTTCCGCCGCTTCCCTTATTGCTTGTAGAAGCGGTTCCAAATAGATTGTGTATAAGATTGGGGAAAGCGGACAGCCTTGTTTAGTTCCCCTCTGCAAGCATACCTGTCTTGCGGCCGTGCCGTTTACCATTATCCGGATGGACGGAGCTTGATAGTTAGCCCGGACCATCAACAGGAACTCCTCTCCGAAGCCCATCTTTTCCATTACCCGGAACATGGAAGGCCCACTCTACGCGGTCAAAAGCTTTCTCCGCGTCCAGTGCCACTAGGACCGCAGGAGTGCTTGTCTTCTGTACTTTTTCAACTATGTGGGCCACTCTCCTAATATTGTCAGCGATTTGCCTGCCTCTAATAAACCCTGCCTGATCCGGGTGAATCGGGTACGGGAGGATGGAGTTGAGTCTGTTCGCCAAGATCTTAGTATACATCTTTGTGTCAATGTTAATTAGGGCTATGGGGCGATACGAAGCTCTCTCCTCAGGGTTTTTGTGGTTTAAGGATGAGGGTAACCTTGGCTTCCTCCATAGACGGAGCAATTTGACCTGTCTGCCGAATTGAATTATATAGCGACGTTGAATGCGGAGCGATCTGAGAGATGAACAATTTATAAAAAACAGCGGTATAGCCATCCGGACCGGGTGCCGTATGCGCCGGGAGAGCCCTGATAACCCCTCTCACCTCCTCTTCCGAGATTTCTCGGTTGAGGGTTTCCCTCATATCTCTACTTATTTCCCACAGCCGAACCTTCTGAAGGAATGATTCCTGCTTATCAATCTGGGGATGCTGGGAGGCATACAGGGAATCATAAAACTGTGCTAAGGCCTCCTGCAGGTGGTCTTGCCTAGTAATCTGCTCACCTGGACCTAATTTCAGCGCCGAAATAGCGGTTCTCGCCTTTTTGCCCCTCAGAAGGCGTGCCAAAAGGGCGTCTGCCTTATTGGCCTTTGCATAGTATTTTTGCCTCACTGCTAGAAGCGCCCCCTCTGCTTCTTTGGTCCGCAATAATTCTAACTGCCCCACCGCCTTCCTATATTCCCGCATTGGTCTCCTGGAGGGGGTGCCCCCCCCCCGGCTGCCGGTCTAGCCGCTTCCACCTCCGCTTCCAATTGACATTCCAATGTTTTCATTTGCTTTGCTTGGAAAGTGGACAATGCGATTATTTCTCCCCCGAGAGTAGCCTTGAAGGCGTCCCATCTAATACCCTCTCCTGTATCCTCTACCCTGTTAGTGGCGAAAAAAAGCTTAATCTTCTCCAAGTATTCCCGAGCTTCTGGATCCCTCAGGATGGCCCCTGGGACTTTCCATCCCCAGACTCCCCTCGCCCTCCGACCCAGATACAGCAAGCCGAGACCGTTTTGTGGTCCGCAATCCCTATGGGTCCTGTGTTTACCTCCCGTATGCAGCCCAACAATCCCGCCGAGACCCATATATAGTCGATTCTGGATTGTGATCCATGGACCCCTGACAAGGTGTGTCCCTCTTCATCCCCCTTTAGCTCACTCCATGCATCCCGCAACCCCATCTTACCAATCCTGTTTTTCAGAATCGTGGACATTACTGCACCCCCCCCCCCCCCCCAAAATCTCTGATTTCCAGCTCTGTCCCTCTCCCTATCCCAGGCTATATATTTAAGTCTCCCAATAAAACTATATGGCCCCAAGCATGTTCTTCCAATACCTTCAGCACTCGATGTAAGAATTGCTCCTGCCCAGAGTTGGGTGTGTAGACCACCGCTAATGGTGTCTCCTCTTTACCACAATGTACCTTCCTTCTTTGTCCCTGGTAATATCAGAGATTCTAAAATCAACTGTGTTTTTAATAGCCAGGCCCCCCCGCCTCACCTTGCCTGGGTTTGCCCAGAAGCGTGGAGAATCCGATCATATCCACGCAGTTTCAATCTGCCCTGGTCCCTATAAATAAGGTGTGTCTCCTGAAGCCCCATTAGATATGGTCCTTCCTTTTGCATGAAGAGTTCCAGTTTCTTCCTCTTAAGAGGGGGTATTCAAACCCCTCACATTATGCGTCAGACACTTGAGAAGACCTCGATCAAAAAGAGATTGCCTCTATGTGGAGGTGCTCTTCTGAACCCCCCCCCCCCGTCAGCTGCTCGATGCCAACCCCCTTCTCCCCCCATCCCCCTCTTCAGAAGGATAATACCTTCCCGCATTCTCTCCACCCCACTCCTAACTCGGCATCTTCGCCCTTACCGATTCCTACATGGTTGCTCCTCATGGAAACCCCTAGCTTCCCATATCCCTATAGAGGCCCACCACCCCTAACGCCGCCGTAGCAACTCCAGACTTCGCCGGAGAACCACTTCCTCCGTCCCCCAGTTTTCCTACTTTCCGTGGATTGCCGCTTCTTGTTCCTCTTCTTTTGTCTCCAACCGTTGACCACTCCCATGGTCTCGGTCGGCCACTCGTTTCCCCCCGGCCCCGATTCCGAAGGGGAGTCCTCCAGGTCCATGTGCAAAAGTTCAGCCCCTTCTTGTAGAGAAGTGATCTGTCTCTGGGAGTCCTCCCATTCAAACAGCAGCCAGAACGGAAAGGTCCATTTGTATCGTGTTGCTTTCTCATTAAGGACCTTTAGCAGCGGGCTCATTTGTCTCCTCTTCACAAGTGTGGTACTCGCCAGGTCTTGAAATAGCGCAATCTGTTGTCCCTGAAACATGATCGGTTCACGCTGTCTCGCCGCCCTGAGGACCACCTCCTTCTGAGCGTACCTAGCGAATGCTTCTAGGACATCTCTTGGCCCCGCCAACCGTCCCTTGGCTGACCGGCCTACTCTATGAACACTATTGAGCTCTATCGCCTCAGGGCTGCTCTCTTCTAGAATGCCCGCGAAAATGCTCTGGAGCGTCGCTTTCAAGTCTTTATCGGGCACCGTCTCCGGCAACATTTTTACCCTGATATTGATCCTACGTGATCTGTTTTCCAAATCCTAGTAGCTGTATCCAACCTTTCAATTGCTTCGCTATTCGCTGTAGTGTCATTGTCTATTTCTTGGAGACCCTTCTCCAGAGTGTTTGTTCTTTCTCCTGATTGTCTCATTTCTTGTTTCATCTCTCCAATTGCCTCATTCAGGTCAGATCTCATCAGCTGGAACTGCTCCTGAAATGTCTTTGCTAAATTTACTTGTAGGGCCTGTAACTCTCCTCGCCACATCCTCTGCCTCGCTTTGGGGCGCACGCTTCTCCTGCCGACCCTCCGGGAACTGTGTCCTTCCTTTTGGATTTCGCGCCGGCCACATTGCGCGCAGGGTGCCCTGAGTGTCCTCTGTAGCTTGTAGTCCTTCCCCCCCCCCTTTCCCTTTGAGTCTAGTAGACATGTCGCCGGCGTATCCCTTCCTTGAGGCCGAACTGATCAACCGAGAGCAGGCCTCTACGCTCACTCCAAGGCTTCGCCCCTCAACTGCCACTGGGCTGCAGTGCCGGCAGGTAGTGAAGGATACCCCACCCCCCCCCTCCAAGCAGCCAACTGCCCTATGCTGTCCACTAGGCTCTGCCGGGCTGCAAGACTGACATGGTTCCCCCTGTGACCTGGTTGGAGTTGTTACTGGAGTTCCATCCTACTCTGCGCCCCCTTCCCCGGCACCCCTGCCGCCCAAGCGATCTCGCCACTCTGGGGGGGAGAGGGGCGCAGCCCTCGGTCTGTCCTGAGCGCCACAATGGGTGTAGGCCACGCAGAACTGGGATGGATGGGGGGGGGGGGCCCTTGTCTCTATTTACGTTTCCTACCTCCCGCTCTGGCGAGTCCTGGGAGATCTCGAGCCGCCCGTCACTGCCTCCTCTCCTCAGACAGCCCGGGCAAAGAGCGGGATTCCCCGCAGATCATGGCCTCCTGGCCGCCTCTGAAACGTTGACCTTGTTCGGGTGTCGCAGGTGCACAGATGGGGGCGGGCCGCTCGCCGGGCCGCCCCTGCCCCACTCTCGCTCCAATGTCGGGCCGCCCGCGTCCCGTTGCGGGCACCCCGTCACACAGCACCACGCACTAGGCGGTTTCCCGACCGCCTCCTGAGCCTCGGGGGGGGGGGGGGGGGGGAGGAGAGGGGGCTGCCTCTCCACACTGGCCTCAGCTCCGAGGGGCCACCAGCAGGGCAGAGATCCAGGTGTCACAGCTGCACAGGCGGGGGCGGGCCGCACACCTGGCCGCTCCCGCCCCACTCAAGTTCCACTCACGCTCCTATGTTGGGCCGCCCGCGTCCTCCCGTGTGCTCCCCGCTGCGGAGGACCACACGCCGGGCGTTTTCCCTTCCACTCTTCGAGCTTCGGGGCGTCAGCTACACCCCGCACCCCCAAGATCCGGGGAACCACCAGCGTGGACGGGTCACTCGAAGCGCCGTTGCACACCGGCGCAGCCGAGCCGCCCAGGTTGCGAGCCGAGGGCTAACACCTCTTCCAACACCAAGTTCCACCAGCTGCCGAGGAGGACCCGGGCGGCTCTCCTAGTTATCCGTTCCCCTCCACAACCCCACGGGGAATTCCTCGCTATCTCGAGGGGGACCGCTGATAGGGTGGTGGGCACCTTCTCCAGTCGGGTCCAGGGAGCGCCGTTGGCACGTCTACATTGTGCCGGCGGCCATCTTGTGGAATACGTCCTGATATTGGTTTTTGATGGATTTGGTTTCAAATTGGACTGATCAGAGAACATTTGCAGTTTTCTTTGTAAGCCAGTAGGAGTCAAATCAAACAATTATATTGTCTGCAAACGCTATCCAATTCATTTTAAGGGAACACAGACGTGCAGGGAAAATATAATTATTCCATATCTTGTCTAAGTCCATTTTTTTCAAATTTAAAATGATAGTTTATACATAAACTTCATTTCTTAAACGTTTCTTTAATTAGAGTGAATTTCAGTTCTTCGTTGTTGGATCTCTCGTTTCCTTCTGTCCATTGAATCTAATCTACTGCTTCATGCTGGTTCTGATCTCATGATTTTTTCCCAAAATGATATGATGAAAATCAGCTTGTTGTCTTGTCCCAGCAATATTTGTGCCCATCGTTCTTCCGGGGTGTACACTTCTTTGCTGGTGTTAAATTATGTTCTGCATAGGGCCCTGTGTCCTTGTAGTTTCTGACATCATTATGATGTGGTGTAGGGATTCTATGGTTCCATTCTGGTCGCAGAATCTACACTGTAGTTTTCCTTTGTCTTGTTGGTTGATTATCGCCAGTCTTGCTCTGGTGGGAAGTAGGTTTAAGCACAGCCTCATGTATAGCGATCTTATTCTTGGATCTGGGAAGATCTTCAAGTAGGCTGGTAGTTGCGTTATTGCCCTTGCTTCTAGTACACAGTTCAAGTTTTCTTGTTTGGACCAGGAGGACCCAGGGCCCGACCCCCTGCTCAGACAGCAGGTAAGCATGCACCAACTTGTTACTCCCTCTGTCCCCACAGGCCATCCCCACCCACTCTGGTCCCCCTGTGATGTTCTCTTGTGCCCCCACCATTCTCGCACACAGGTGTTGCCTGTTTTGCTGGATTCTCCTACACTGCTTCCTCCTCACCCCTCTCAAGCCGCCTTCTGCAGGAGTCTGTCCTGTTTAATTCTGGTTTCATCATCACCGTCTTGTGGCCAATGCTGGATTTGACTTTTATGGACTTCATTCAAAGTGCGTCACCCTTTCTCAACTCTCATGCTGGACTGACTTTGCATCTTGTACTCATGGTAGCCTTGAATCATGCTGTTCCCATCTTCATCTTGTATCCTGGCTTGCAACATTGTGTTACTACTGACTTCTGCAATTGTATTCACTCTCCCCTCTTGCTTCTCCACTCTTTTGACTGCTAACTCTGTTCTCTCCTCCTTTCCCTTCTCCCTTTTCCTATCGCCTCCCCTTACTTTCTTCTATGCACTTACTCTATCAGAATTGTCCGTGGACCTAGTATGATAGCAATCTTATCTGTCCCCCCCCCCCCCCCCCCCTACTGGTTTTTTCCTCCCCAAACCCCTCAGCACTATCTGAAATGTCGTCCGGCCGAGTACGATAGTTAATTTCACATCCTTACTGTTCATGGCCTGTAAGAATGTAATTGTATTTTCCCTTGTTCCTGCCCTTGCCTTGAAGCGCTTTGAAACACATTGTGTATAGGCGCTATATAAATAAACTATCATATCATATATGTATTTTTCTCTGCGATGGTCTTGCACCAATCATTCCACCACATTTTTTTCTTTGTGTTTTGTGGGCGATGTAACAACATCTCTGCTGATGTCTTCTTGGACCAGGTATTTCCTCTGTTCTTGGGTCCATTCTCTTAGGACTGTTGCGCAGGTTGCGTTTGGTGTTCGTATAATTTCAATTGAGGGAATTTTTTCTTCCGTGCTTATCTTTTGATATAGACAGTTTTTTCCAGCTCCCTATCGACCTTATAGCTTGCAGTGCCAACTCGAAGCGTATTCGTGGTATTGGGGAAACTCAATGGTAGGTTTAGTATTTTCCTCCAGAATATGGCCTCTAGTTTTTCCTAGAATTTTCAGTGTTTCGGCTCCGTACACTAATGCTGGGATAACTTTGGTTTTATAAGAAGTTATTGGCACAAGGGAACATTTCCCATACTTTTTGTGAAGTATAACTCATTGTCTTGCAAGCGCAAAAGTTTTATTTTGGAGCATCTCAGCCCATGCCGTTTCTTCTTTAATTTGATTGATAATGATTCCCAAATATTTAAAGGACTTCACTACTTCTATTTGGTGTCCATTTATCCTTATTTTTGTGCTTCCTTATGGCCATGATTTTAGTTTTATCGATGTTTATTTTGAGCTCATGTTTGTCCATATATGTTGTTAATCGGTCCATACTGAGTTGTAGACCTCGTGGGGTTTTATCTAACAGTATAATATCGTCGGCATACATCATTATGGGCAAAGGTGTGGAATTTATTTTTGGTGGATTGGCTTTGGGATCGCTCATTTGTTCTATCTTCGCTGTAAACATGTTAAATAAAGTAGCTGCCAATGGGCAGCCTTGTTTGAGGCCTTTCGAAGTTTCTATCTCGTATGTGTGGATCCTGTCAGTGGTCAGTCTTACTCTTATTTTGGTATCAGAGTACAGCAGTTTGATCGGCTGCAAGATGTGGTCTGGACAATTCCATTCTTCTTGCTCGTTCCAGAGGAGCTGCCGATTTATGGTATTGAATGCCAAATGAAGATCTACAAACGCCATCCAGACAGTTGTTTTTTGTCATCGTGGCTTCCTGCTTTACTAGGTTCAGAAGGAAAAGATTTACTTCTGTGCTTACTTGTCGAATAAATCCTGTTTGTCTCTTTGCAAACCGTTTTTTCTCTATTGCCCATGTTAGGTTTTGCAAAATGTTCCCCAGGGGATCTCACAGGGCTATTGGCCTATAGTTGGCCGGATTTTCTTTTGGCCCTTGTTTGTAGATTGGGATGAGAGTTGCGGATCGCCATGTTGACAGTATTATGTTGTGCTTGTTTATTATGGTTAAAAGTTCAACCATCATCGTTGCCTATAGGTCTGGGGTTTTCTTTTTTGCTTCATTTGAGAGCCCATCGGGCCCAGGTGCCCATGATGTATTTAGCTTGGTGATTATTTGGATGATGTCCTCCTTGGTGATGGAGATTGACCACATGGTGGCTCTAGGACTTCTGTCAGTCGCTGCTGTACGCCTCTTCCTGTATAGTTCAGCAAAGTACTCTATCCAATGTTTTTCCAGCACTTTTTGTGTGAAGTGATGTTGTGTCGAGCATGCTGAATTTAGGACCGGCCAAAGTACCGTGGTGTTTCTATTTTTGAGGCAATCGAGCATTTGTTCTGCGTCCACCTGTACTAATGCGCTTTGATGCATCTTTATCCAATTTCGGTATTTTTTTCCTTTTGTATTGCTTGTTTGGTGATTGGGTTGATATTGTTCTGTAGGAATCTACATTTTTCCTCAACTTTTTTTTCCCTCTGATTAAAGGGTCAAAATGATGTTTGTGTAAGGTGTTGTATGTTGACCCAGTGGTCTTTGCTCTCTGGTATGGGGTAAGAAGCCATCCATAGTTAAGATTTTCAATCGGGTTTTCTCTGTCAATAAAAAACGTTCCTATAATGGCGTCCATCTGGCTTGGGTTAATTAGACAAGTTTGTTTGCATGTTGAGCGCCATTACTGGAAGATGTTGTTTGTCTGTGTCGACTATGACCGGGTTAACATGCTATGATCACTGTGGATGGTATGCAGTATTTCCATTTTTCTTTGTACTTGTTGAATACCTGAAGAAATGAAAATATAGTCCAGTATAGCCTCCGAAGAGCGCTGTTTCCAAGTTAGATTCATTTTGTTTTCTTTTTGGTTATGGTATGTCTCTGCATTCGTCAAGGATCTCATCTCCATTTCTTTTTTCCACAATCTATCTTTGGTCGGTAGGAAGTTTGGATTTATGGCTTTTCCTTGGTGGTCCATTAGGTGCATGTTCAGGTCACCACATATCACTATCTCAATGCTGGGGTATATTGTGATTATGGGGTCGAGCTCAGTCATGACTTTATCAATGAAGATCGTCTCATTGATTGCCACTGGGCTCCAGTAGAGATTTACTATGAGTAGGGTTGGGTGGACCCTTCATCTTCTGGGGCCCAAATGCTTCTTCTCTTTTCAATATAGCATATTGTATCCAAGGGTTTATATTTTTGTATTCGATTAGTTTCCAAGGTGAGTCCATTTTTTATCGGCATCAATTGCTCTTCTGAGGGTCTTCCCATTTGTTATTTGTGCTGGATTATGGATCCCCGTATATCCTTCGCAGACTGGTGGCTGCGTCATCCAAGTCTCCTGTAGACATATAATGTGGCCATCTTTTAAATTCATGTGTCTGCTCAAAGAGATGGCCAAACCCTCTGGTGTTCCATGAGATCAATTTTATCTCAGCTTGGTTGGCCTCTGGTAATTATCTGTCTTGGGGGGGTGGGGGGGGGCTGGGTTTGTTCTTACATTCCTCTGTTTGTCATCCCCCGTTCTTGGGGTCTTGTTCCGATTTTCTTTGGATCACTCTTTTGACATTATGTAGGAGGAGTCTCTCTGTATTCAGTATAAATACTTCTCTGTTGATTCACGGTAAAAGATTCTCTGGTTCCTCTGTTGATCTTTTGCAGGGTTCGCCAATGTGTTTGTCCTCGGTTCTGATCTCATTGTGCAACTGAAACCTACGTGTTCAAATTGTTTCGCAATGTCCAATATCTCTTGGATGATGGTCTTTGACTTCAGTTCAATTTCTACTATGTTGAGCGTTTCGTCATCTATGAATCTGACGAGATTGATGTCTTGATGTGTTTCAGCTCCTTGAATGCTGCTGTTATAGACGTATTGTGTGTTCTATTTAATATCACCAGGGTTTTTGAATGGTTAGTTTGGCTCAATGTTATCAAAAACCTTTCTTGCATCTTTATAGGATTTATAAAGATTGACGTTCGCAGCAGGGGGTATGCAAAGTTTATCTCCTCGAGCTTTCTGCTGCTGCTGTTGTTTTGATTATTATATTGTTCCCTGGGTTTTGGTTTTTCTCATTTCTCTGTCGCTGTGCCTTCTTTCGCCTGGGCTTTGGGTCAGTTGGTTCTTGGAGAGCTCTCCAGCTCTTCATCCGAGATCTCTTCGCATGTCGGAATTGTATTTTGCTCATCTGTATGATTATTGGCGTATTGATCTGTATAATCCTTTCTTCCTCATTGGATTCTTGTCCATATGCTGCTGTCTCTGAATCAGATTCCATTTCATATGTCGAAAGCTCCATTAGTTCTTTCTGTATTGTGCGTCCTCGTCCTTTTGTGTCGTGGGAATGTAACTTGATGTTATACAGCAATGATGTGGATCTACATATTTTAAGAGCTGTTGTGGCTCTGATCCTTGCTTTGCAGGCCGGTATTCTGGCCCCCTGTGGGTGCTTTGTGGTAGCGTGAGGTTCCTTAGTAATGCACGTGAGCCCATATTCCGCTTTGCTGTCTTTTTCACATTGGGGTTTGTCTTTTATGGAGGGTTTGTGAGCGATGCTTTGGGAAGATTTTAAAGGTCTGTAGTTCATTCACGGTTTGGATCTTGTTCTGCATTTGGTCTTGCTGCAGCTCGGTGCCTCTAGTATTGGTCGATATCTCTTTAGGGAATTGTTCGTATTCCTTTAGTGGCAGATGATGTTGTGCATGGACCGGTTGGAGTACGGTTGTAGAGCAAGGTTGGGAATCTGTCAGTTAAGTTGTAATTTTTGACATCTTTCATTAATGACATTAGGGCTGTGGTGGCATGCTCCCTCTCTGCACGATCAGCGATGGCAATATCTGCTAGTCTCGCTTGCTAAATCCGACTCGGCGTCATGTTCCAGTCGTTGCTGAAGCTGAGCCACGAAGTTCTCAATATGAATGTTTCATATGCAGAAGGGCTAGTAAGGTTGCCTGATCTTTTATCGCATCAACATTTGCCTCTTGCAGTTTAAAGTATGGGATCAGAGATTGCGTTGTTGTAGTGATCAAAAGGTTTTGTAATTCTTGTATTGTTGTTGGTAATCGTGTACATGGGTGATCTCTGGGCAAATCGGTTGGTGTATTGGGATCTGGTATATCTGAGGACATCTGTTGTCTGTGCTCGTAGGTTGTTGGTCTTTCTTCTTTTTGAGAGATAAGCAACTCCTCCTGTTTTCCTTCTCTGTCATGTCTCTCCTCTTTGGTGGTAAACAAGAGGTTCTGTTCTAGCTGCTTGTAAGCTGGTGTTGCGGTATAACAGTGCCTCGAGTTCCAGTCTACATTTGATTTCCACTGGTAGCCTTTCGATTTTTCATGAGGGCTCATGATTGAGTTCAGTTCCAATGGATTTAATGATAGGCGGGCGCTCCTGGGAGGATGTTGGTTGTCCTCCCTTTGCTTCTCTATTTCTTTGAGCCGGGTCTTAATCTTGTAGTTGCATCCACAGATCTCTTGCTTTTCTGGCTTTTTCTTTTATGCGTGGATTCCACTTTATCAATGTGGTTCTGGATCGGCTGGGGGGGGGGGGGGGTTTGTTTGGTATCTCTGTCCCAGTCAGTATATGATTTGGCTCAACGTGGGCATCCTTCGTTAGTTCCGCAATTTCCTGCTCTTGTCTATATTCGACCGTCGCTGAACATTTCTGGGCGTTCTTTGTAAAAGCCATCACTGGGTTGGTGGTGAGCCGCTGAACTGCCAGGTCTGAAAGGCTTAATGGCTGTGCAGGCTGTTCACCATCTGGGATAGTTCTTATGGTGACTGGGTTCACAAGTTCACTATCTAGATGGTTCTTGGGTTTGTGGAACAAAGTGCTTATTGGAGTGTCTGTTACTTCAATGTGTGCCGTCGCGTTGAATTTTGTTCGATCTGTTTTCAGATCACCTGACTCCTCCACTCCTGGGTCATTGTCCATCAACCAGGATATGGGGCGCGCCAAGAGTTGCCCGTGTGGCAAAGGGGGAACGGAGTGGTTAAGGTTTTCTCTTATGACACGAGCTTCCGGCTGAGCTAGGCACATGCTTGCAGATTGTGTCTCCAAATGTCTGGTGCGCTCAGATGACCCCCAGTGAATTGTCTTTCTCATCGCAATTGTCAATTGATGAGGTGTGGTCTTATGGTCTTCCTTTTATTTTTCTGGGTATAAAGTTCACATTTTTGCTGTTCGTTGGGTCAGCATTTTGAGATATATCTTAATCCGTCTCTACTCTCTTCAGTACAGATCACTCTTGGTTTTGCTTTCTTGCTTAATACCTGGTGTATTAATGATTGGCACCCATGTTTGATGGCCAGGGTATCCATGGGCTCCTCAGTCTCCACCTTCCCTCTCTTTCGGGTCCTTAGACCAATGCTTGATGCCATCAGCTTGTATGGGATGTTGGATTAAGATTGATCAGACTAAGCAGGGGTGTAGGGGGGCGGCTGTGTTGCAAGGGGACACGGCTGATGTATCACAGAACGCAAGGCGTGTGTATCGCGGTGTGAGGAAGCGTTGTCAAGCGAAACTGACCTGGGGGAGTCAGAACACGTGGCAGGTTCCGAGAGGGGACCCTTTCTGCTCACTTTTGTACCGAGTGTGGCGAGCTAGCCAGGCTTCTTTCAGCGAGAGCATGATCAAAGGTCGCTGCCCTGCAGTCTCGTCCTCTTGCTGCTGACTGGAAGGGTCGCTTATGGTAGATATAAGTCATGCAGTAGTTTATAAAGTGCCTGGGGAGAGCCGGCATGGGCTCGCCTGAGTAAGATAGTCTTTTGTACACGTTCAAAGGGGTGAGCACTGCCGTCATGTGCACAATGAGTTGGGGGTCACCGTAAAGCGGACTCAGATTAGTAGCTGCTCTTGCAGTCATCATACCGTTCTGCTTCTTTGGTGGCAGTTGATTCGTTGTTTAACGGTCCGTTGCCAAGCTAATGCCTTATGCCCTTGAGCCAGAGACTAGAAACTCTGCCGCCCGAATCCGCGGCACGCTCCGCAGCAGTTTGGGGATTTTGAAGGCACTGTAGCAGATGCAGGTGAAAACAAAGAAAGAGGATGGTCAATCCAGGGAATGGTCCTCAACGTAGCAGAAACCGAGTCTGGTGCTAGAGACTCTGCTGCCCGACTCTGTCACTCAAATATAAGTTGAATAGGGTCGCAGGATGACAACTTTGTTTCACTCCAATATAGGAGTTAACAGGCTCAGATAGTACTCCCTCCTTAATCCTACGAATCCTGAATGATGTGTTGTGATGAAATTTAGCAATCCAGTTCATTAAATATACTGCAATGTCAATTTTATAATTTCTAACAATAGCAAATCATGAACCACCATATCAAAAGCAGCCGTCGTTATCAATTTATGCAATGTATAGGGTACTTGGCTCTCTTGATTTGGTTCCTCCTAAAAGGTGTGCGATTATGGTTGCATTCAAAGAAGTACTCCTGCATTTTCTAAATTAGAATTGCACTCTAGAATATGCATTGAGAGTTCTCAATTGCTTATCTAAGTCAAATGGAACAAGGATAGAAAAATGTTTGGCTGTTGCTTCCGTCAGTGAAATAGGCCTATAATTCCCAGGATTTAATGGGTCCCCTTTTTATAGATGGGAATAAGGTTTGCAGTCACCCGTGATTCAGGCAACGCGCCTGAAGTCAAGATCTTATCAAATTTAATTTTTAATATCCTAGCCCAAAAATGTACCTCCGCCTTGTATACACATGCAGGAATGTAATCCGACCCAGCGGCCCTTGAATTTGATAATTTCCTAATTCCCCATTCGATATCTTCTACCGTCCACTCAAACACTGAGGTTGTACAATTCGATGGAATAACACATTTTTTGTCAGCAAAACGTGCTGGTAGTTCAAATTTGGAGCCAAAAAAAGCCCTCCATATATCTGCTTGAATTATATTTTTGGAGGTAATACCGCTGATTATTGAATTGCTTTTAATTGCTGACCATATCTGCTATTCTTATGATTCCTGTTTAATTCGCTGGAACATACGAATAAGAGCGTCACGCGGCTCTAGGGGTTCTGGTAAATTCTAATGTTTAAGAAAAATCTTTAAGGCGGCATTGTTTTTCAACATTTCTGACCCATCATGTTCCCACTGCGTAATAACGTGCAGGCCACAGGTCTCAAGAAAGTTATTTTTTAAAATGGTTCTTCTGTATAGGTGATCATAAGTACATGCCGTCAAGGTGTTAGTCATCTTTCTTATAACCTTGTGGGCACCCGTGAAAAAATGTTAAACTCATAGGCCTGCTGTTCCCCATTTAAAGGAGTATAGCCGTCTAGAAAATAGGGTCCAATCTTTTTTATCCCCGCCCGCAGGGCATGCTGTATAGGTGTCTTGAACTGCTCAGACACATGCATTAATTACTGGATGGATGGTGTGGAGAAGCGTTTGTTTCCCGTGGTACATGTCTGGGGGTATGAGGGCTATTGTTTCAGACTTTAGAAACAGCTGTTTGTATATATTCATGCACATGCTAGCCAGGGTGATAAAAGTTAAGGGATCTACTTAGGTAACACATTTTATCTTCATACCAGGTTTGTCAAGGTCATCCATAGTGTACACTTTTCGGGTCAGGTCAATGATACCGTTTCAAAAACTGTTACAGGCGGTTCTCAAAATATTGACATCTTCACAAAATAGGTCTTTAGCTTGCTCTTAAAATCAAAAAAGATGGGTGTGGGCCTCGTATAGCATTTAAGAAATGCTTTCTTGTCGACCGGCATCATGAATGCTGAACTATAACACAACAAGGGGGCTGGGCCCCACATAATTCTGATTCTGTACAGTGTTAAAGAAATGTGGGAAATAACCTTTGGACCCCAGTAAACCAAAAGCCTTAGGCAGTTTGCATAACTCCAGGGTAGAAAATTCAAACTGTTGAAGTGAATTTTAAGGTCTGGTACCTCGAAGTGCTTCAGCTTTGCACCCTGAGTTATCAGTTTGATGTCGACTCTCTCTTTAATCAGTTGCTGTATCATGAAGAAGCCATCGTAGCACTGATTGTTATGGGCCAAAAAGCTATACCCCCAGAATTTCATAGCCTGAAATGTGGTGATAAATCGGTTGACAGTCAATACCATCAAATTCCCAATGGTCTTCCCTAGTGAGATGCTTGGCATAGATATAGTTGGGGATGTGTATGCCGGTCTCCTGCATACACTCCATGTCAAAGATCATGTATTTATCGGTCTTGGCTACTTCTTTTGGGGGCGTCGTATAACACTGGTGTTCATCCATGGAGACAACCTCCACATCGCATTGGGGGCAGACCCTACCCTTACAGTCATGTTTGAACTTTATAAAATGGCAGCATGACCGGCAATCTGTTTTAAGATGACATTCAGCTATACCTTGAGATGCTTTTTCAATGTGTTGTTGAAGACATTCTTTGGACCTGGTAAATGTTTTACACCGGGGACATTTAAAGACTGATTCACTGATCACCACGCAGCCGTCTCTCTGATGCATGTTGCAGTGTAAGTGGCAATTGTGAGCAGCCTTATTGCTGTATATGTGACAGCAATGAGGGCATACATTTCGAGGCCCTAGGAAACACTGAAGATTTAAGATCCCATAAGAGTGCTGATCGTGGTGTAAAATATATATTGTGTTCTTATTAACGATGTCACCTGCCGGGAAGTATTTCCAAAGCCTGTCCTCATTATACAGAATTTTGATGGGTACGCTGAAGTGGTCTTCAAATAAACGCAATTAATTAAAGCCAACCATGATATCAGGGGGTATACCTAGAAGTTTGTGAGCCTCCATAGCCTTTGTCTGGATGTATCCGTCCGTAACCGTTCTAGGCTCCAGCAACCCTATAATGCTTGCAGCCATACATATGTTCAAGTCCCTGTAATTAAAATCCAGGAGCCAACGTTTCTTCTTGGCCACAACCATGCTGTAAAGGGTTTTCTTCAGGGATCTGTAAACGCCACCCTCTACACCGGACAACCACAGCCACTAGTCTCAACGGTTCTGTTACAGTGAGTTCCGCCTTACTTTGTAGAATGTTGTCTAGAAACTGCAAAACATGAAAGCTCTGCCGACACGTACGAGAGGCCTGTTTAAAACCGCGCTGTCTAAGCTATCTGGCCGAAACGTTGGGCCCAACCATTTCAAGAGTCTGGGAGACCAGCCTTTCAACCGCCTCGGTTATCATTAATAACCCTTGCTTTGTTGATCTTAATTGATCTAAATTTACAAAGTGGAATACTTATTAGTATTCAACGCTTCTAAATTTGTTAGATCGCTCTGGTATGTCCCCATACACTGCAAAAAAAAAAACGGTGTCCGCTTCGGCCTGCTGGGGTGTTTTTTGGTATTGAGACTCTAGATCTTTAAGGGTGTGCTGCAGCATGATTATTTTTGCTTTTCTCAAGCGCTTCAGAAACATTTTCCGCTGCCTGCAGGTTAGAAACCCTTTTCAGCAGAGTGCCGGGAAATCTTTTACAGGTATGCATCTTTTTTTTAACAGGGTTTGATGGTGTGCGTGTATCTATCAACACTACCAACTGTGTTTTAGGCTCTGCCCTTCAGTAGGATTCACCTGTACCCAGCCAGGGGTCCACCCCTGATCTTAAAGGTTCTGGGGGGTGGGGGAGGTGTCTGCAGAAGCAGGACTGGGCTGTATATGCTTTTTTTTTTAGCAACCTTTTTTTCTTTTTTTTCTTCAAGAGTCTTTTATTTTTCATAATTTATTTTTGCTGGGGTGTTCACCCTGTTTTTAGACTCCCTATTGAAAAGTACATGCTTGGCCTTAAACGCTTACGCATAGCCGCTAGAGATTTTTTTACCAAGACATGTCTCAAGCTACAAGCCTGGCGTCATAAGCTATAGTTGTGGCGCTGCCCTAATGTTTTTCCTTTCTCCGTTTTTTTAAACCTGGGGGCCGAAATAACTGCTTAACAATGCTAGCCCTTTTAGAATCACTAATATTTACAAAGCCGTTCAATGTATTAAGATTCACAGGTTTTGGGGAATTTAAGGTCTGTATATTAGGCTCTGTACAATAAATGACGGTTGTACGGTGCGGTTTGTTTACACCGTTGGGACCCTGGTAGGGAAGATCAAGGGGTTTCGGGACATAGCCTGATCTACAAATAACAGAGGCGCATACAAAGTCTTGACTCTATTTTTAAGGGGGAGTCTGAAATAACTGACTGCCTCTTTTATGGGTGAATCCGTAATTATTGTAATAGGGTCAGAATCTAGACCTGCACTGGTGCTAGGTTGAACCCACAGACGTTCTACATCTTCAGAATTAGTGACATCTAGCTCGTGGTTCAGGATCGTTGGTGAGAACTCATGGGGTGGTGTGATCTCTCCACAACGGGGTGCAACCTGATACTCCGGCTAAAAGGTTTTCGGAGCTCAGTACCAGGAACCCAGGGCCCGGTGTGATGACACCCCCGAGATGTCTCTCCTGGGGAGGTCTAACATTCACAGGTGCTACAACAGGTGTGGTATGCACAGGCATGCAAGGTTCCACAGACTGGGCTATATGGTTGTTTGGAACAATAACACATTACGGGTTAGAGGTAACTAGACCATTTGCAAGCCCTTGTGACACCCGCCCCTTGTTAAGCCTTCTTTTATTTTAAACCGTCTGTACCGCCCCGGCTAACACACAATCAATACTGTTGATGTTGTACAATGGCGGTGTATACGGCTGACCTTCAGACATCTGGGTGAGTGGCGGTGGGGTCACAGTGGTTGTTTGCGCTGCAACTTCTTCCTCCGCCGCAACACAAGCCACTAGAATTAAAAGAAAAAGCAGTTTTAGCATGCTATTACAGGAAAAATAGGCCAGGCAATACTTTACAATTAATGGTAGGTTAGTCTAGGGGGTTACAAAACCACATTAAAATATTAAAGGTCCTAGCTGTGAAAAAATAGCTCAAACAATATTCTATAATGACATGAGCGGACAGTCTATGGTTTTACAAAGACACCCTGAAATATTAGCGGACGGCGCTGTGGAAAAAGGGGTTTGTTCGTTAGTAGTGATACAAATGTGTATCTCCGGCAGGTTGTTTCCTCTTTGACGAGACAGCCGATGGCGTTGGTCCTCCAGCATGGGCATTTGATGGGGCAACGGATGGTGTTGATCCGTGAATCTGAAATAAAATCAAAGCAAACATTTACCAACATGCTCTACATCAAGGATCCCCATGGTTGCCAACTGCTTCAAATACATAACCATATTTTACACAAGACTCGAAGCTTGGAAAACAACCGGTAGCAAATAAAAGGCCTACAGTCTTTACAGGGATCGACCTTTAATGACCATAT
This sequence comes from Ambystoma mexicanum, assembly GCF_040938575.1. Taxonomy (NCBI): domain Eukaryota; kingdom Metazoa; phylum Chordata; class Amphibia; order Caudata; family Ambystomatidae; genus Ambystoma; species Ambystoma mexicanum. The sequence goes on along the minus strand of NC_090934.1, from coordinate 381,935,416 downwards.
CTAGAGTGTCGGAGGCCATTACCTGCTACAGTGCCTGTTGCCTCTCTCCCAGCCTCAGAAGTCCCAGCAACAAGCTGTTGAGTATATGGTCATCAGTCTTGTCATAAGTGTGTTCATGCATCACTGCTAAAAAATAAACGCACGTTATTGTAAAAAAAAGTAAAATTATAATTAAAAATCTAATTACAAATATGAATACCCATGATTAATGACCATTGATAAGATATTAAAAATTAATATTGAATATTCATGCCAAATATTAATATTGACTAATAACAAGTATAAATCACATATTAACAGATATCAATGCCAATACATTATCATCAGATATTAATAATGCACACCAAAAGTCTCCATATTATCAAGGCCATTTTCGGCCAAGATCGCGATAAGTGTCTCTGAATTTATACAGATGTCCTCCAAGCCTGCCTCCCAAGCAGCATATTCTCCTGCTAGAAAAAACAAGCATAAGCCTCTGGCCTCACATCCAGCAAATGCCCAACCCCTGGGACCCCAGACACATGAGCGCACAAGAAACAAATCATACCATGCCAAGCCCCTTATTCGTTGGGGACCATTAGGGGCCCAGCTTGCTGGGGTACTGCGCTATGAGGCTAATAGTTTTGAACAGCACCTCCTACTCCCACCTCAACGACCTCCATGACCACATCCCACTCTGAAGTCAAGTGCATTCTTTTTAATGCCCGCTCTGTAGCGAAAAACAGACACAGCATCTTTAACCTCCTCTTCTCTGACAAACCTGACCTAGTCTTTAATACTGATACCTGGTTCTTGGACGACTTTGCACATGAGGCATTCCCCCCCCCCCCTACTCCCTCAGCCCGCTCAACAGACGCTCAAGAGGAGGCGCTGTGGCAATCCTTTTCAAATCTTACTTCTCCGTCTCACTCATTGAGTCTCAGACATGCATTCCATCATGCGAATCCCTCCTTGTTATACTCTCCTACATCCGACTTTCTCCCACAGCTTCCTAATCATTTACAGACCTCCTGGTTATGACAGACATTTCACAACCAACCTCTGACTCTGTAGCTACCATTCAAGTAAATCACCCCTCCCTGGCTCTCCTAGGAGACTTCAATATCTGGTTGGACATCCCCACCAATCCCATGACCCATTCACTGGTCTACAATCTTGATGCGCTCAACCTCTCGCTTCACATGAACGGTCCAACCCATTCTAAAGGGCACACCCTTGATGCAATCTACAGCTCCCATGACTTGATTTATATAGCCCCCCCCCCTCTTACCAATCATCTGGTCCAACCACTTTGTCGTTCCTTTCTCCATCCTCGCCCCTGCCCCTATCCCACCTTCCCCCTTCACCGCAAATGCTGTAACAAACTAAAGATCATCCCATACACAGCCAAAGCCCTGCTGCTCAGGCCCCCCCACACAGATCTTTAACCACCGACTCATGGCTCAATGATTCACTACTGGTTTACTCCTGAACTGAGGAATGCGAAAAAACTAAATTTTTCGCGAATGTAAATGGCGAGCAGAAAAAAGTCTCAGCGGATCCACTTTCGCCTTGCACCATCGCAACTACAAAGCAGAAATCCGGAAAGCCAAAAAAGCCCACTACAACAATCGGATTCTCAACTGTGGAAACCGCAGCAAAGAACGCCACTGAATCGTATCTGAATTCATCAAACCCACTTGTACCTCTTCCCAATCTACTCCATCATAATCACTCTGCGACTCTCTCTCCCTCCACTTCTACACCACTGCTCTCGACAGAACGACTTCCCTTAACAACAAGCTGTCCCTCCTCTACCCGCCCCAAATACTAACCAATCCAACAACCACCACCCCTGCCGCCACAACCCCCACCTTACCCACCTTTGACTCCTTCAATCCGATCTCCAGAGAAGAATTTGTTGACCTATCTGCTAGACAACCTTCTGGTCCCCACCTGATCCCCCTAGACCCCTGCCCCACCTCAGTTCTCATACAAATGTTCTCATCCACCTGCGCAGGAGAGCATGCAAGAACCATCCTAAATGACTCCCTCAGCTCTGGAATCTTTCCCTCTGCTTTCAAAATGGCACATGTCAAGCCTCTTGTTAAAAAAACCATCCCTTGAACCCAAAAGTTACCGTCCCATCTTGAACACCAGATTCCTTGCAAAACTCATCGACTGAACAGCATACTCCCAACTAAACAGCTTTGTCGAATCCAACAACCTCCTTGACCCTGCCCAATCGGACTTCAGACCGCGACATGTTACTGAAACCACTCTGGCCTCAATCGGGGACAATCTTGAGACTACAGGATGCGCTGCACTAATTCTCCTCGACCTGTTTGCAGCATTCGACACGATTAACCACTCAATCCTCCTTGACCGCCTCCACTCCTTAGGAATCCGTGAAACCGCTCTCAAATGGATGGCCTCCTTCCTCAACAGGAAACAAATAACCCTCCTCTCCCCTTTTGAGACAGAATGCTCCCCCTCTGGGGACACGGAACTACAGCTGCAGCCCCAGGACCTCATAAGCCAGCTTTTAAAATACAGGGGGGAATTGTATAAAGCAGCATTTCCTATGTCTGAGATTGTGCATTCCTGCCTGCCAGCAATGAAGACCTACTACAACAAAAAAAACAGGGACCCCTGCAGTTTCCAATGGGCGCATAATCTTGAGAAAGGGGGACAGCACCAAATACTGGGACAGGCCACACAAAACCGGGACACCTGGTAACCCCACGCCTGGGTGCACACGGCCCTGAACACACAACACCCAGGGCCTTATTAGTATTTATTTTTTCATTTTAAAAACATAATACAGGCTGTTTATTTTTTTTTTTAAAAGCTCACGCCTTGCAACTGTGAATTTGTCTTCAAAACACACACCAACACATGCTTTAAACTTTGAGGCCCCCAACCCCCATTTTATTTTTCTTCTCCAGAGCATAACAAATGAACATAGGGGCCTATGCCCATGTATATATTTTAAAATCATACGTTTAAAAGAAAACATCATGTCAATATTACCTGGAACATGAATACATTCTAATTAATCACCAAATGAGGGGGCTATTACTAGATCTATAACCAAATGAAGTAAAAACAGTTGGCATGGATTTTACACGTGGCCAGCTTAAGCTACATCAATTCAGAGGGTATACAATGCCTTACTTGAGAATCTGCTTGGCTCTGCATGGTCTTTAAAAGTCAATATGGCATCCCACACGGTATTCAGCGGGTTCATTCCTGAATAGCTGTCTGAAAAGGTCTGTCTAACGCTAACCCCTTGTATTTATAGTCGGTCTCAAAAGTGGCGGGATTTGCAGATAGCTGTGAGAATAACCTGAAACAGCTTTTGTTTCACCATGTGTTTCCACTTAAGTAATTACCCCTAGGGCTTCTTGACATCGGGAGAAGCCCCAGTGCAGGCCCTAGGGGCTCCAGGTTTTGGGGAGGACCTCCCATGATGTCACATCCGGTGGGACAGCCCCGCTAGGGCCCAAGTTCCTGTTAAACACACCTACATCACTTCCGGGGTGGGATTTCTGCTCAGGCAGAACTTCTGGGGCACCCTGCATGATGTCCCTTCCGCCCCGGGACATCCGGCCTAAAGGGGCGAGGAAACTCGACAAGCTTAGTTTGATGACTAAAAGGTATCATCTCTCCCTACTAACGTCTGGATCGCTTTAATTATGTTAACGCAAACCTTGTTACACTGTGTACTATTCCTAACTGATTTCTTTAAAAGCAAGTTAATTATTGTTCTTTTATAACTCGTTTAATACCAGAGATTGGTTTCTAAGCGCAGGATCGGTTTTCAAACCTGTATTAAGCTACATTGTCTTGCTTCCAAGACAAACACTTTGCCCCTGAGCTACCACCCACTCACTTAAGGGTTCTGCATTGCATAATTATATCTTTTCGATGAAATGAAAGCACCACTGCGTTCTCCTCACATCCTCTGTAAAACAGTTTGTAAAATTTTTAAAAAACTGTTTCCATGTGTCCCTATTTTTCTTTTTAGGCCCTATGTCCATGGTGGAGCTAAAGCAGAGTTCGGTGATGCAGCGCCTTCTGACTGGTTGGATGCCCACAGCGATCAGGTTTGATTCCTCTGTATTTAAGCTTTATGCTTGTTATGTGTACTCCCTGACAAGTTGGATGCATTGTCTGTGCTGCAGAATCGTAGTAATTTGCCACCACATTCGTAGTGATTTACTACCATATGTGACAACAATAAACACATTTATCTTCTGAAACGGATTGCTACATCCATACAGATGTAGTATTGTGCTGAATTCTGTCAGCGTGCGTGCATACCATAATCATTTGACCCCCTTTTCTCACAGTAATTCTTTCTTGGTCTTTTTGGGACATTTTTGTTGGGTAAGAAAATGTTTGTGACCTTAGTGTCCTCCTCCTTAGCATCTTGTTAGCTTTTTTGTAACAGTGCCTCCTTTTCCCCACCATTGAGGCTTCATTCAAAGCCTCACTGCAGTCTGCAGTTCTATTTTGTTTTGTGCTCCGTTGGTAGCTGTTAAGATGGTTAAGATGTTTTTTTAGAACCAACCCTGTTGTAGGCTTCTGAGAGGCCGCTAGTTTGTGACACTTGAGTCTAGGCAAACCAACTCAATCAAGGTACTATGGCAAAGCCATAAGGATTAGATTTCTGGAGATGTGCGTTTTTGTAGTGGTGCACACAACAATCCAATCAATTTAGAATGTACAAAATATTATTTTTTTCTGTTCATTTTTTTTCTTTAAAAAAAAGTAACAATTACAAGATTAATCTTGACGATTCGGTTTCATTTGCATACATTGCTAAGTAAAAGACAAAATATGCATACGTCAAGCAGTGCCCCACACATGTAGATTTCCGAATGCGGTATATTTGCTTATTGTAGTCCTATGTCATATACATCGGATCTTATGCCCACGTGACTTCCATTACCAGCCCTACGCCCCCATGAAATACCACCACCTCTGTTCACCTCCCATGTCCTGATCCCTCTAACATGGTGGTTATAGGTCGGATGGGTATTAAAGTTGGTCCAGAAACTCATCCCACCTCAAGTACAAGTTTTCTGCTCCTGTTCTAACAGCCATCTGTATTTATAAATCTCTGCTAAGGTCCACCTCAGCAAGTTCGTTGCCAGTCTACTTTGTTAGAGAGATTTATCATTTTTATTCTTAATCCCCTCTCCCAGTGAGACTCCCAGCACTTTTTGCTGGACCTTTTTCTTTAAATATTGAATGATTTGAGTCTTTTTCCACTCATTGATTCTTATAGACTGTCTTTTGGAACTCCTATTCTTTGTATTCGACCTGTACTATGGAGTCATTTTTTTTTTCTTTCTCCAGAACTCCGAAAGGCATCTGTATTTTAATATTTGAGCACACTGCAAAATCTGAAGGTGTCTCGCACGCTAGTGCCCGGGGATCTGTCATCCAGGTGGCCAGGACACAGCCATCGCTATTGGATCCAGTTTCTGGATGTGGACCAGTGGGGGAGGATCACAAGGATGATGGATCTTTGCGGAATGGAAATGGGACACCGAAGGGTGAGACGTGGTATCCCCTTCCCTGTAACACCTTTTTTCCCCGTCCTACCAGGTAGGATACCTAGAAGCTCAGACCCACCCCACCCCTCTTTACCAACACGAACACTTTCTCACAGACAGTTTATTGTGAGCAAAAACCTACTAACACCACAGCCGTATACTTGGCATGTCCCAACACCCTGGTCTGACAATTTCTAATTATCACACACACCTGCCTCCATCATGTGGAAAGTGAGAAACCTAGGACCGAGAACTGACTCTGATCTGTCCTACGCTGTGCATCAAAGTTATCTGGGGTGCTCCTCTGTTGATAACCCATGCCAGGAGGAGCGATTGCTGCTGTGGTACTGTCTTTGGCTCTTGCAAGAAAGCCGTGCCAGTAAAAGCAGCAGTCGGTGAGTCGCAGAAGCTGATGTGAAACCAGTTTGGTGTTTGAACTAAGGTTGCAACTAGCAACATTGTATTAAGAAATCCACAAAGGACAGTGTTAGAAGCACCTGTGATGAGAGGCGCGAACAAGTGGAAACTAAAGGAATGAATGTACTTGAAACAGCTAAATAAGATCCCATGTACAGTGTGTTACGGCACCTTGTGGGTACTCATTCGAAGGTCTCTTTGAGATAACCAACTGAATGGCACCTGTATTATAAAGAAGGAACTTTGTATCAAAGTGGTAATGCAACGGTCGAGCTAAAGCCTGTGCACAATCGAAAGTCTTCGAGAAGTATAAAGTGAACTGAAATTTGACCGATCCTGGTTGAGGGAGATCAGAAGAAGGGATCTGAACCCGGCGATGGGGGATCCAGGGAGAGACACTCAAATCATATAATTATAAGAAGAAAATAACCTATTTTTGTTTTGTACATCAGTCCCTCCGAATCAAGAAACTTTGATTCAAAAGAGACTTGAGCACAGAAGTCCCCCATGCTGGAATTGGAAAAGTATCCTCGTGTCCTGAAAGCCAAAGTTTGTGCTTGGCTCAAGTGAACTGCCTTACCCTGTGATGAAAACATGAAGGGAGGCCAACGGCCCGAACATCCTGACCTATCATTTTGTGAACAATTCTTTCTTATTAAAGAACATTACCCCACACTATTTGTAAACTAGCGGTAAGGCTTGGCAATATATTTTTTTTATAGGCCCTTTTATTTTGACAAGACTTCACTAGCACTACATTCTTTATTATTTGATGGTCGTAGCTTGTTTCCAACCTAGATTTAGGTTTAGATAGGCGTTTGTCTCACCCATTTGAAAGTTCAATGAACACCCTTGAACTGTGGTCTCTTGTGTCTGTCATACTTCGATACCATGCCTTCCTTACATAACACAGCTTCTTATGGGCAGTGTTGCTGGGGACTTTTGGGATCCTCCTTTGAGATTTCTTTCTTTTATCCTAGAGTAACTACAGTTCTTAAGGAGGGTGATAATTGGCATCTCTCCTAAAACTTGATAGTCGGAGATTGGCACACACTACCTTATGTGGAGTGCCAAAGGGATACCTAGTATCCCCAGTTCTCTCAGCTCCTGTGACTTTTTAGTCACATAGACAATAAATCCTAGTTATGGCTGGTGGCAGTGGACATGTTATACCAATTTACAAAAAAGGTTTCTGGCGCCCCTCTCTAAAAAGGACATTGCAAGATAACCTGTTCTGTTTTTTTCCCACTTTGAGAGTTCACAGCCATCGCTTTTAGCGCACTGTACATTTCACAAAGGAGGAGGATCCATTTGCATATCAGTCTTTGTCCTGCCCACAAGTGCAGTCCAGCACCGAAATGCCAGGCAAACCTCCTTTGAACAAGAGTACAACAGCAACCCCAGACACTAGGCCGACACATGTCGCTGTTGGTACTCTTATTCAGAGAATTGCCTAGCATTTTGATGCTGGACTGCCCCTGGGCAGGACAAAGATTGATATGCAGGGATATTTCTCCTCTCTGAAAGGGACAGTGAGCTAAATACTTGTTTGAGACTCTCCCGGTGGTCATCCACCCAAGAACAGTGAATAGGCCATGTTTGTGCCGGTGGAGGGACTCCCAGAACCCCTCCCCCCCGTTTTGCATGTTCTACAAAGTATTGTATAATTTTTGTACCACAGCTATGCCCATAGCCGCAGTAGTGCACAAAAGGGGCACCCAAGTATGAACTTGGGGCCTCCCTTCTTTTTTCCCCTTTACTAGCGTGGTTGCTCTTTGTTAGCCCTTCTTCGATTCTGGGAAGGGGGAGGCCTGTGTGTTTTTTGCCTTTGGTGCGAACCCTTCGGTGTCCCTGCCTAGGCTGCATAGTGTCTGGGCAGGCAGGAAGTGGGGGGGGGGGGAAGAGTTTTCTACCCTCCTGTCATTTGTATGCCAGAGTGCCTGTATTGAACCAGCTCTCACTGGGGTTCTGGCTGCCTTGATTGGACAGCCAAGCGCCCCTTTCTGTAAATTGCTGAGAAAGATTGCAGAGGAGTGTGTGCTGGAACTGTGTAAAAGGTGAGGCTCCTGGACTGAAAAGCACGTCGACCACTGGGAGAGGAAGTAACTGAAGAAGACAACGACCAGAGTTGCCTGCAGACCCTTTGCAACACCGTGAAGCGACCACTGCTGTCCTGACCCGGTTTTCTGTGCGATGGAGTAACTCCGAAGAGGACTCCTCCATCCCTTTGGCTGGTGGGAACAACGAGGCCCAAGAGAAACTTTGAAACAATCCATCTCCCGATGTCCTAGAAGCTTCAAGAGCTGCAGAAACCCAATACCAGGAGAACTGCTGCCCATTTAGAGTGCGTTGTTGTGGATAAGGCCGAATCCATCCCAAATCTTTGAGCCCTCAAAGACACTCCAGAGTTCCGAGCCAACTCGCCCAGACCCCTTCATCAGAGTGCAGGGCTGCAGGAAGCCAAGAAGATGGACCGGGCGAATTGCGTCTTTTGTTGGTGCTGCAGAAAAGGTGCCAAAACCAGTGACCAAAGAATTTGAAGAAAGCTGTGCCAGAGGTTCTCCCTCGAGACTGTTGCTGAGAGATCCGGTCCACTGTCTTACCTTCAGTCATCACATCAAGGAATCCTGAGGTCGGGTCCAGAGCTGCAAACATCTATCAAAGGTTTTTATCTAACCTAAGGTTACCTGATTCCAGAAAGTCGCTCCAGAGAATTGGAGTGCACATAGTTGTCCAGGGAAACCCCCTCTTACCTCAGACTAAAGTCACTGCTTGTGTACCTTTTTAGAGTCCTTTAACAGGGTCTTCAATATTGATTATGCCTTCTTGCATCTTCCTTTCTAGACACTACAAAGTATCCACAGGAACTTTTGATTTCTACTGCTTTGCAAATTTTTAAGCTGCTACAAACTGCCTTTTAGCTAGTGTTGCGTTTTTGACTTCAAAAGACTTGCTATGCTGCGAAACTGCACCTAGAACCTGAAGCTCTGCTTGTATAACACTAACCAACTGTTTTCCTTCCCAAACATCACTATCTTATATTTGTATGCAGACTAAATACAATTACCATATTACTTTGTCGGTGCGCGTTATTACCAATTGAACTTTCAAACTCCTGTAAAAGTTGTATACGTTCCGCTACTACCAACTAAGAACTGACCCTTTGGAAGTATTGAAAAGTTTGATGCTTGTTAATCTGCTTAGAATCACATGCTGTGCATATAGTCCGACATCTAGTGGTAATCAGAGTATTTCATATTTCTTGCGAAGATCGCAAGGGGACGTTGACATGGGCGTGACTGTAACGCTATACCCAACGTGACGTGTAGTGTACCCAAAATCCCTCGCGCGGCGAGGTCCATCAGATTGTTTTTTTCCGCCCAACCAGTTGGTCGCCTTATGCAGAGCTCGCAGGAGTTCATTTTGCTCATTACTTCTTTGTTCCCTGACCAATGGTCTTATAGTCTTCACTACTTGTTTTCGACAACTTCTTCGCGGACTCCTACACCGAAGATATCCACTGCTGTTCAGCAACTGGTGCATCGATCGACGTCTGTCGACTGTTTGGCCTCGGCCCTCCGGCCAGGCTCTTACAGTAGGGAGAGTGGGGCCCTGGGTTGATTCTTTTTCGAGAATGCATTTCCTTTTCCCTTCTCTTTCCATCTTTGGTCTGGCTGCCGTCTACCTCTGCTATGGAGAGGACACCCTTAACATCTCTGACGTGCAACAGAAAATTCCCCTGGAAAGACACCCATCACCGTTGCAATAGGTGTTTACCTCGTGGCCACGACAAGCGTTCTTGTAAGTCCTGCAAACTCTTTCGTCCCAAGACGTTAAAGGATAGGCAGACAAAGCGGTGGGCGGCCTACACAATGCAGGCTGAAAGTTGTTCCCCCGTTTGCGCCGTCGCTTCGGATGGCGATAACTCCAGCGGTAGCCATGGCTCTGACCTGGAGGCCATAGACCTTTCGATGGAACCTCTGGTTCCTAGATGCCTGTCGTCCGGCCCCGACAGACAGGCCACCGGCATTGCTATGGGGAGTTCACACCCTGGCAACAGGGGCACACACGCACCACCTAAGACAGAACACACAGCCCTTATCAACGGACCCATCGAAGATGTGCCAAACGCCAACAGGGCTGCCAAAAACTTGGAGGGTGCCTGCTGAACCTCGTGGTCCAGCGCCCTCCCTGGAACAGTCTTCTCGGTATGGGACTGGGCTTTCTTCTCACAAGGGCATTCTCACAAAAAAGCACACAGCTACCGACATGTCGTCCAAGGGCGCATTAGCACCTAAGGCTTCGGCAGAGCCGACATCCGCGTTAATGCCTACAGACCCGTCGAAAGCCAGCATTCAGCCGCCGAAAATACAAAGTTCTGCGGCTATTTTATTGTCTTGAGGAGTACTCTGAAGCCCCCCAACCCCTCTAGGGCTTTATCAGGTATACCTCCCTCCTCTGAACAGCATTTTCCTTCCCCAGACCCCTCTGCTTCATCCCTGTAGACTAGGCAGAGATTTCAGAATTATATGGATAGGATGGCCCAATTCATTGACTTCTTTGATAAATACATTACTCCCAAGAGGCCAAGGAGGAAGACTCCTGCCCCATTCCACCAAGCAGCAGAAGCTTCCTATTCATTCACAAATCCATCAAGGGGAGGTCTTTGATTATTCAGAACAAGAAAAGACATACAAGGATAATCCTTTTGATCAGGACACAACTGACCAGGACCCAGACTGGGATCAAGATCAGCCAGCAGATCAGTGGCCTTGGCTCTCACCCACTCATACCCCAGACCCGGACATTAATGTCTAGACCCGCCTTCTTCACCTCAACAAAGGCAATCATCACCTATAGATGACAGATGCTTTTTTTTTTTTTAAACATTTATTTTATTAAGAGAGTAGGTTAGCATTCAGACCGTCCACAAAAGAAAGAATTTGACATGGTATTGAGGCATGTACAGTATTGGCACATATATACAGAGTAGCAGGAGAACACAACAAACATCCCGCATCATGGTGAAGAGAGAGGCGTAGCATCCTCATCCGGTATCTGGGAACACAAATACGCAACAGCGACCAAATGTCTTTGGGCAGACACTGTGTCGGGACCGATGAAACAAAGTTCTTCATCGTCGTTTACCAAACATAAGTCTTTTAAGAAATTGGCTCTGGATGGTCCAGTTGTAGACTTCCATGATTTAAGGATACAGCGATTGGCGACAACACATGAAATATTAAATAAGGGCCTCGTAGTTTCTTTCGCCTTACCAATGTCACCAAGCAAGTACTTCAAGGGGGACAGAGTCGCCGTAATCTACGTTATGTCTTTGAGGAGTTCTGCCACCTCCCGCCAGAAGTCCATAATCAAAGGGCATGACCAGTACATGTGGTAGGGGCTAGCGTTTGGTGCATTGTACTTGGGGCAGGCTACCGTGCAACTCTCAACAAATTTGGCTAGTCTGGCGGGGGCATAGTGGAGCTGATTCAGAACTTTAAACTGGATCAGCCGTAGCCCCGCTTTCATAGAGACAGATCTGGTGAGTTGACAGAAGCGTGACCACCGTATTACATCAATCTGAGTGCCCGTATCCCCCTCCCAGGTTTCTCATCGTATTACGTGACGGGGAGTGGGTTTGTATTAATGAGTATACCAACGAGACCCCTTTATTGTGACTATTAGGGGATTCTATTGCCCTAATACATTCATGTACCTGGGGTTCCAACGGGAAAGATGGCCATCTAGCCGCAAAAGCAGTTTTCATATGATGATATTGAAAGCGTTTAAGTGGGCCTCCTCCCACCATCACAGAATGTGCCATTTGGGAACATGTCCCTTAGTGTGAATAGCTTGTTAGTATCCCAGGATTGTTGAATGTTGGGGATATACTCGAAGTTCCACAGGGGGACCTCCGGGTCATAGGGGGTCTCAAGGCCCAATCTGTTATATATCTTGGCCCAGGCACGTATGGTTGTATATACCGGGTCAAACGGGCATGTGTCTCCATAGACCGGGTTAAGAAGAAGTGATCTGATGTCATTGGGGCGATCGGCATGTTTCTCCATGGGGATGTGGGGAGATGTGTCCTCAGGGTCAAACCAGTGTTTAACAAATTGAGCCTGTGCGGCCAGATAATATAGTTCAAAATCTGTCGCAGCAATGCCACCCCGTGAGAATGGTTCCACCATTTTATCCCACCCCAATCTGGCCGTCTTCCCATTCCAAATGAAATTAGAGGCGAGCGACTTGAGTTTCATGAAAAAGGACTTGCCGGGCCATATCGGAATGTTGTTAAAATAATATAAGAGTTTGGGTAAGACTACCATTTTGAGAATAGCCACTCTACCATACAAGGAGAAGGGAAGGCTAGCCCACGTTTGGAACTTGGTCGTCAAACTCAGTAACAGTTCACCATGGTTCTGTGTATATAACAATTGTTTGTCCCTGGCCACCATAATACTCAAGTAACGTACTAGAGTCGGGGTGGGCCTAAGCCCAGCAATTGCAGCAATGTTACCCGTACAATCTGTAAGGGGAAATATTTTGGACTTGGGAACCTTGATTCTGTAACCTGAATATTCCGAGAACTCATGTATGTCCGACATTATGTGCTGTACATTCTCTTCTGGGTCGCGGACATATAGCAGGGTGTAGTCTGCATATAGTGAAATGATCTGGGGGGGGGCCGGACATCCTAAGCCCTCTATGTGAGTGGTTCTGGCGTATATATTCCGCCATCGGCTCGATAGTAAGTGCAAAAAGTATAGGTGAAAAGGGACAGCCCTGCCTGGTACCTCTGTAGAGCCTAAATGAGGGGGACAAAGTGGCGTTGGTCAGAACCTTAGCAGTCGTGACAGATGCTTTTTAATGCAATCCTAAAGAGCGGCAGATCACTTTCAGATCGCTACACAGTAGGCTGTCCACTACTCTGACTTTTTTGAGGACATTCTCAAAGGAAAACCTTTCACTCGTCAGGCTATTCTACTTAATTCAATAAACTCCTAGCTCCTGCTTTGTCTCCTTCCTTCACAAGGGCAGTCAACACTCTGGCTGAGAAGTTGTTTTGCCCCTCTCAATCTGACCCTATGTATATTCGAGCTCATGCCACAACGGACTCGCTGGTGGTTACAACCACCAGAAAGAGGGCAGGGGTGCCACTCTCCACGGCGGAGGCTCTCCCAGATAAATATTGCAAACAACTGTATGCCCTGAGGAAACTTTTATTACCACATCTGCGGCCTATGCAACCAGAATTGCAAATAATGACCCTTCTCGCTAGTTATAGCGACGTACAATGGGGTTTACGCAAAGGCCTCCAAGAGGTCCCTGAACCCACGCGATCACGCCTGCTGGCTGTCGTCGCTGAGGGCAGACGGGTGACAAAATATTTTAAAGAACACACTAGACTCTAATGAAACTGCAGGACACGCTCTAGCACAAGAGACTCTGCTCGAGGTACTCCTGGCTGAAAAACTGTGTTCAAACCAGGAACTCCAGGGCCTGGATCTTCCGTATCACTTCGAGAAGCGTTGCTGCGTGCTTCCCCCGTCAGGTCCTCCATCTCTCCCACTCTCTGTTCCACCTTGTTAGGCAGACATTTGTATGCAGTACCCTTTGGGACCACTACACACAACTGACTACAGGTGTAAGCAAAACCAACCATTGGTAGAAGTCTGTACTACACAGTTTTTGTTAGTGGAGCTGAGCAGCCACGCTTATCTCAAGAGGGAATGTGAGCAGTAATGCTGTTATGTAGGTCTACAATCACAGGTATTCAAATAAACTTTTACACTCAAGGTTTCTTGGTTAAACACTTATTGATTTATTCAACAGTCAGTTGTTAAACATTCACTAGAAGGAGGCAGTTAAATATCATACGCAAATATACTTTTCTATAGGTGTGTTATAAATGCCATATCCTATCATATACTTCAGTACTCTACTCGTTAGGTTTCTGAGGCATTCAGACTACTTTGAAGGAGGAGCAAAAAGGAATAGGTTCAGAACATAAAAGGATTACAATTATTCTTAGTTCACCCGAAGAGTCAATTCAATAGGCTAGGCCAAATTCAATGGGCTAAAGTCTTCGATAGGATAAAAACGGTTCTGGTAAGTAAACGGTAAAGTCTCTGTAGAAGTTCTCAGTAGTTTGTAACAAGAAGAATTATATGTTGGGTCACAAGCTGATTAGGCCTGCTAGTTGCAAAAGTTTCTAGCACTTTCAGAGCGAGAGGTAAGTACTGTCTCGTTTCACGGTACCTTACACATGAAGAAAAAGATGCAGCTGAAGACTTCTGTTCCTGCAGATCTCCTGAGCTCAGTCATGGGGACAAGAGGGAGGATGTTGGGTGTCTCCTGCACTGGGACTGGTCAAAAAGCTGGCACTTGGCAAATCTTCAATTAGGTAGCTGTAGGAAAGGACACAAACTATTGTCCCTCTCCCTGGTTATTCGGTTTCCTGCAGCACTCTGAGGAACATACAACCAGCTCTGAGAATGGTATCCAGGTGGCTTAGTGTCGAGTTGATTGGTCCCACCAACTCAAAGGGGGAAGTCGTCGTTGCAGGGCTTCTCTGTCGAGATGAACTTAGCGATTCTGACCTGCAGCAGGGCTTCACAGGGCAAACCAATGGCCCATGAGTTGCAGCAGCCGTCCTCTTCAAGCTTGTCTTTGGTTCTTTTGTTCCAGTAGTCGACTCTGCCTTCCAAGCCAAGATACTTGCCTCTTATTCAGTTCTATCCCACATTCCAGCCTAGCTGTCGCTCACCCAGCAGGCTGGCTGTCCTTACCGGACAGTCAGCCAGCCAGCCAATCGCGCCAGAGTGCATTTGGGTCTGCTAGGAGACTAAGTACAGGGAGTTTCGGGCACCTCCCTCACTTCCTGCCCACCACAGACACTCTGGTGGCAGAGGCGGTCTTCAGTCCTGAAGCCCGCCAAAGGCGCATGAACAAAGCAACCAAACCTGGTTTGGCACGCAGAGCAACACTCTAGAAGGACCTTTCCACAAAGAAATGGTGAAAAAAGAAGACTGGGACTTGTTTAAACAAAGGGGGCTCAGACGCCATCTTGAAAAACATGGCTCCCACGATTTAACGCTAACGGTGTTCGCGGTCTGGAAAAATCATGGTAGTTAGTTGTAAAACCACTGCTACCAGCCAGTCCGAGATGAAAGGGTAGCATTTGACTGCTAGATGAGTTTCTAGACACAGGGGATACTAGGTAACCCCTCCAGCATTCTATTGTAAGATAGGGTGTGCTGGGTCCAGGAATTTAAAAAGACTAGTAAAGTCAATTTCACTTTACTTCCTCTGGGAAACAGTAGTGTATCCCATAGAAGGTATTTAAACCTTGGGTAGCATGAAAAGGTTTCCCTGTGCCACTGCACTGAGGGTGCTGTGTGACGCAAATGAAAAGGGGATGCCTATGGAGTTGTCTAAAACTCCATAACCAAAGAAAACTCAAGAGTAAAACGCATTTCAAAACACATGAATGAGTGGGAAAAAAGGGTCACTCATCTCTCCAGGAAAATGATCAAGTCCTCAAAATCCAGCAAAGTTGCTGCGGGTCCCCAAGGTGAAGGGAATTAGCCATTTTTTGAGAATTCTCCCTAACGCACATCCAGCAACCTCTGGTTCGTGCGCTCAAGTTTGGTGGTGACCTCCGACATACAGGATCGGAACTCCGATTTAATGTCCATCATAAAGGCCTGGATGTCTTCCTTGCTGGCCAGCTGTCCAGTGCCCCCTGGTCAGGCCTGAGGCGAGGATTTGGGTATCTCTGATTTCTTTACTTTCTCTGCCGGGAGAAGCATGGTGGAGATATCTGCACTCTTGGGAGTCTTGAGGTGTTGCGACATAGAAGCAGGAGCCTGGTGTGCTCCATATGCCTCCCCCCGCCCCCCCTGCGTTGTAGAAAGCGGGGACTGTTGGAGGCCTCTCCAGGACAGGGGGCGTTCGCCCCACCTTGCCCCACCTTGCCCCTATAGCCCTAGGCTCTTGAGCACAGGGTGAGAGTGGGGATTGTTGTTGTGGGCTCCAGCCCTGAATTGACTGCGTGGAGAGGCCGTCTCGTCACTCCGGCAGGGTCTGGGCCCACAGTGTGTGTGTGTGTGGGGGTCCTCCTACCCCCAATCAGCTCAAGATGGATTAATGTCCCACTTATCCTTGTTCACTGCTTCCTCTGGACCATGAGGGGAGAGAGGGCATGAGAAAGATGGTGTGCCCCCTGGGTCCCTGGTTCACCCCCCCCAACCCCCATTAAGATGTCTGTCCCCCTCCGATGGGGCTCAGGACCACTTCATGCTGCTGCTGCCCCACTTCCCTGCAGCATCCACTGCGGGCGCCCTTGACATGTGTTGTGTTGCGCTGCACTTACTGAGGATGCCTTTGTACGCTACAGCAGTTCGTGGAGATTCCGTTTGTGCCTGTGATCCAGCAAGGCTGCCCACCCACCCCACTAGGAGTGATCAGACGCCCAGCAGGGCCCCCGGCCTCAGGATCGTCAGGATTGCAGCTGCCCTCGCCACGTGTCCCTCTCAGGAGTCAGAATCCTCTCCTCAGTGCAACGCGGGGGAGGGAGAGTTTGCCTCTCAAGCTCGTCCTGTCAGGTGGTGCTCCAGTGTCTCTGTGGCTTCTGTAGGTCTCTCGCCCCAGGGCCTGGGCTGCACTTTGGGCGTGGAAGGCGCTGATATTTGCTTGCTACTTGGGTCCTCCCACCTCCAGTCATCCACATCTTTACGCAATGCGCCTCTTCCTCTCCTCACTGATATGGCCGTCTGCCATATTGGTTTCCGGGTGCCAGTTGGGCGCTGCTTTTATCGGCTGTTCTCGGTCACAAGGAAAGCAAGTAGTCTGCCCATCTTGAAGCTGTTCGTGCTTGAGCCTCTCCGGTCGCCTTAGCTGGTATCAGCGAACCAATTAGCTTATGGGAACTGCATATATTCACTGAAACCGCAGGCTTCTCACGGCGGCCAACAAAGGAGCTGACACATCAGTGGCGCAGCTGGCCACACTGCGACATCCCTAGTTTGACACCATTCTGGCTATTCTCGTGCCTGTCATTAAACATATTTTGACTTAAATTAGTAGTTTTTTGTTCCACTACACCGAGAGTAGGCCAATCTTTTCCTCAATTGTCCTGGAAATTCTTCACTTGTTTACAATTCTACGGCTAATGGTCCTGGTTCTGTTATTTGTTGTCATATAGGTGAATACATCTTCCTTAACCACTCTATACAATGTCCTGTGGTTTTTCTCCCACTTAACTGAAATGGAAAATTCAGTGGAATTGTGCTGTGCTTATCCTTTGGGTATCATATTCAAACTGTTGAACATTGTAAAACTCATTTAGCATGCCATGTTGATGGTGGTATTTATTTCCTTCTGTTCAAGCACCTTATGCTGCTGGAACATAAATGCAGTTCTGTCTCACAAGCCATTCAAACCATTGCTTTCTACCGATTTGAGGCCTGTTTCAATCATTTTTATTTTTTTAAGCTTAAGTAGGGAACTGTGCCTGTTGTATCAGCTAGATGTAAGTTTGTTTCAGAGAAACATTTACAGTTTGTTTTAAGGGGTGAGAACACATCTAGTATTTTCACCA
The DNA here is from genome assembly GCF_040938575.1 of Ambystoma mexicanum. Taxonomy (NCBI): domain Eukaryota; kingdom Metazoa; phylum Chordata; class Amphibia; order Caudata; family Ambystomatidae; genus Ambystoma; species Ambystoma mexicanum. The sequence goes on along the minus strand of NC_090934.1, from coordinate 381,917,845 downwards.
AGTGCTACCAAGTTGTCTGGGGGACTGGCTGATGCTTATGGAGAAGGTGAGGATCAATATATATACTTGGATGACTTTTTCTATGGTCTTTTTGAGAAGTGATGTTTGTGTATTTTGTTAGGTCATCAGGCCCAGATGTCTCCAGGGGGACATGTATCCGTCCTCTTGAGAGCATTGGTGTTAGATGCCTTTGTCAATTGGCATTGTAAAAGTTGAAACTCTAGCTCATACATGTTGCAGTATACATGCTTGATTTACAGTAAAGTGCATGATTTGAGTAATGGCACTTGTACAGTGCATATTAATAAATACATTGGGTGAATACTTGCAACCTCAGTGTTGCAGTGCACGGTCAGTGCTCATTGATATGGTTTGTCTGATAACCAGTTTGAATCAAGCTCGCCTTTCTCTTTGTTTTTCAGAGGTGACCAGGGGCTCTCTGACCTTCCCATCAGCCTTCTGGTTCACTGTCTTGAACATGATGCCTTCCTGTTTGCTTTATGCCAAGATCACAAACTGAGAATGTGGTCTTATAAGGTAAGGGGGGGGGGGTGTTTCTTCCTGTTAAGGGCTCCATCTTGTGTCACTGTTAGGAGGGCAGCTAAATCTCAAGATTCGGCTAAAAGGTCCAGGTTGTACCCCCTGCTGCAGTTAGGTTTAGGCTGCCTGCAAATCGTTGTCTGGCCAGGAGTCCATTGTTGCCTACCTTGTTTTCCATTCATGAAATAACATCAGCCTATTTTGTCATTTCACCACGGGATGTTTTTTTGCAGGTTTTTTTTACCACAGATTTGATTTTTCAACGAAAGAACTCATCAAATTTTTATTTTGGGGGGTGGGTCCCCCTCAAACCACCCATCTGCCTTTTATTTTTTTATGTTCCCAAACACCCACACCCCAAATACATATTTTCTAACCACCCAAACATTTAGATGAGTTGTTTTCGCTAAAAAAAAACTGTAAAAATCCGCTGTAAAAATCCCAGCAAAAAAACATCCTGCGATGAAAGGACTTTGTACCCTGCCTATTTAATAGGAAGGGACACGCACAACACATTATAGATGATTCTTAGTGCAGGCACATTTTTATAATTGCATTTATATTCTGCTTTCTCTTCCATAGGATCAGATGTGCCTGATGGTGGCTGACATGCTAGAGTTTGTCCCTGTAAATAAGGAACTGAGGCAGACTGCGGGGACTGGGCACAAACTGCGACTTGCGTTTTCCCCATCAATGGGGCTCTATCTCGGAGTATACATGCACGCACCACGACGAGGACAGGTACAGTTACCACAGGACTATTGAGCATATGCGTTCTGTGCTGAGTAAACCTGGGGAGCATGAGGGAGGTTCATTCGTTCATCGTAGGTCATTACAAATCCTAGAACCAGAGACTTATGGGGTGGCCACTTCTGCACTGCTAGATCCTATTGTAAACCTGAATCCACCAGCGGAAAAAGGCAGCTGCTGGGCTGACATCGACCATTGACTCCAAGATGAACCATTACCCCTTGGAGGTAGGCAAAACAACATAGCCTTCACCAGAATGGCATTGAGCCATCCCCTCAATAAGGCACATACCACCTCTTAACCTCCCACATGGAGCTTATGTCCATCCTTTGCTCTGCCAACGGATCCTGTACTCCATTTGACTTCTTTGACCCACAAATGAGCTTGCAACGATTACCTCTGCCCATCCGCTATCTCTCAATTGGAATTTTCCAAGCTTGCTATGAAACAGTCACAACCTTAACTGTTAAGATTCCCAGCGCCAACACTAACAACCACTCATTTTGCAGACCTGGTTCTCTCCTACCCCCACCACTCTAAAATCCTTGAGCGGGTTGCCTTCAATTTGATGATAAACTGTCTGTAGGAGGATCTTTGTGAGTGAGCCTCTAATCTGAATTCAGGACCAAACTCTCAACCGATACTGCGATCACCTACATCTCCAACTTCTTTAGCATTGCTCACCACTCTTGCTTTTAAACAATCTGCAGTCTTCATGATATGTCTGCAGGCTTCAACACTGTGGATTATCCCTTATTGGAATACATTTTACCCTCCCGTGCTTCAAAGTTTCAGCACTTGACTGGGTGTTCTCCTATTTCTCTGACTGCTCTTTTGCAATCTTGTGTAACTCCAACACCACCTCCCTGTAGGCATTCCCGAAGGGTAAGTGCTAGGCTATTTTCAAATGTTTAGCCAACTTCCTCACCCATCATTGGATGGACCTATGCTGCCTCTTGTTCCTCAAAGTCATACATTATTTCTCCCAAGCTTCATTGGTGTTGGGACATATTTTCATTTTGCTGCTTTCTTCCCATAGACTTGGAACTCATTTGCTATTGTTTGATTGCTGGCCTGCCATTTTTGGAGGCAAGTAAAGCCCTTGGCTTTACTTCCCTTCGTTTTTGCTCACTTTTATGGGGGAAAACTGATCTGTCCCTAAGACTGTCCGTACTGGGAGACTCTCTACCTTTGTGGATTCCTCAAATTTTTAAAGCTGCACATATTGCCTTTAGTAAAATGGATACAATACCTTTGTATTGTAACATTTTATTTTTTAACTTCGTGGTTACAATCCCAATGTGTACAGGATGGGCTGGTGGCAGCAGCTATATTTCTATCCAGACCTCCAGATAAGGTGGGTACGAGGCCTTTTTATGCATGAAAATCTTCCAAATATGACAGCTTTATTATTGTCATGGGTGCATTTACCCACAGGTTTAGAGCAAAAGGGAGTGTAAATGTCAGGTTACTTGATAGAAACTAGGCAGTTTCTTTGATTTTTTTTTATCTACATGGATGTAATTGCAAGCCACCTCTGAAATGGATTGTATTGCTCTTAAGCCTTTCAAAAAAAGAAACTGCACACTGTGATAAAAGGAATGGTTTCTTTCCATTCAGCTTTAGAAGCACTGTGCATAACTTCCTAGAATTTTAGGATTATATAATTAATAAGATGGAAAACTAAGTTTCAATTGAGAATTAATAGTTTGTAACAAATTATGCTTTTTTTCCAGTGAAAGCAAACCAGTATTGCACAATTGTATTTTTCAGAGTTCTGGTGCTGTGTGCATAAGCATGCGCAGGCAGATCATTTTTACACTGATAATTTAAATTACACTATAATTATAAGTGTGTAAAATGATGACTGCACAGTCTAGATTACATCCATTCAACCTTGCAGTCAATGGGGTACATTACTATAAATGGGCAGTGGCATCGGAGTCTTGGCTCAAGTGTGAGTGATTGTTATTGCACCAATCACCGGTGTTCTAGCCTCTCAAATCTTCAAGACTACAATTAAAACATCCAAGACCTGACTCTACAGGAAGTGCAAGTGCTGTTCAAAAACAAACGAAAGTTACATTTGTAATTTGAAATTGAAACTCTGCAAAACCTGTGCCTGTGATAATTCCAATAGGTATTTAACTTCATGTAGTGCTTCATGAATGGTTCGTCCAACATCTAGGCACTGCGATTATTATACCTCAGTCAATACTCAATTAACCGACCTCTGAAGGATGTTAGCCAATAAGATAGGTCAGCCGGTTGAGCACTCATTGCTGCAATTTGTGCGTGATCTGTAGGTTGCAGGCTAGAATCCCGGCAAGTCCAACTCGGCCTTTAATCCTTTCGAGGTCGATAAAGGAGTACCGACTTTGGTTTGGTGATAATTCTGATAAATATGTTCCATGTACAGCGTTTGGCCAAAATCGCTATATAAATAACCATTTGACCATTAGATTAGATGTAGAATTTAGCATGGAGTCATTGCCTCTCTGCACTGTTGTATCATAACATTGGCATACCATTAGGTAGTAACCGCTCCAGAAAATGAGGACTCGGCAAATGACAATTCTGCTATCGAACCTCAAAACACAATACAATTCATGTACGTTTGCTTTACCATGTAATTGACTAGGCTTTTTTGATTTCAACATTTAAATATATACATGAGATCAAATGGCCAGACCTTAGAGAAATAATGAAAGGTGTATGCTGTCATAATGCATAAAGCTGCCTTACGATAATGATTTCCATAGTTTGTGCATGTGTCTTCTGGATGTCGCATACATTTAACTCTCTTGCAAAGGAGAAAAGTCATTTTTACTCTCTTAAAATCACATTTACTCTCAAAGTTTAAAAATGGGGAGTAAAATACTCCACCTCAAAATCTTACCTGGAGCACTGTTTCTATCTGTTAACTTTGTACTTGTGCACCTTTGCATTTTACCTCGTAATGCCATAAAGAGTTCCACAAACCCTAAAATGACCATGCCACAAGATCTTTGCCTGTCCTTTGGCTATTTTGTGATCTGTGTGTTTGGCCACATGTGGGGGCTGGGTCTGTATGGACCCAGCCCGCATACGAGGCACACTGTGTTCCTGGGCAGAATGTGTGGCTAGTGTCTGTCCATTATTGGACATCCCCTGACAGTTTGCATGGTGCAAGCCTTTACCATTGGTGGACCTGATGGCGAGACTCCTGCAGTAATTTGTTACGTCATAGTTGGAGCCAAGGTGCAGTGCAGCATGGTGAAGACCAGAGGGCGACTGTTGAAGCTGACCAGCATGGTCTCCAGCCAAGTCTTGAAGAATCCCTGTACCCCTTTCCTGATCTCAAGAAGGCACTCATCAGTGCTTTGGCCCCTGGACTGGCGGGATCAATCTGTCTCGACCCCTGCTTGAGGGTCCCTGCCTGCTGAGCCTTCAGAAGCTTATCTGGACCAGCCGGTGGACAGACTAGCTTTGTCGGGCTAACTCGCTGCAGCCGTCGCCATTAGAAGTGCATACTTGGAATTTAGTAGATTTTCAACTTTCAAAATGAGATTTCTGCTCCTGCAGTTTCAGCCTGCTACATGGAAGATAAATGGTGCTTAGCCTGCTCCTTTGTCCTAAAAACGATTGCCTGTTGCTGCCTCATCGTGGTGACTCCTAACAAATACTGTCTTCATGTCCTGGTCTCCTGGCCCATTGAGGTCTGCATCTCTACCTGTCAAGGGGTGTACAGCTGGCCATCTCTGGAGCCTGAAGCAGCCGAACCCAGTCCTAAGGCCGAAATTGATTGGGAGCGGTCTGGTTAAGGATCCTCCCCTGCGCCTCTTAGATTAGTGGCACTGACACGAAATAGTCGTAACATTAAAACACCTGTCAACTATCTGTTGATGCTTTGAAGAAAAAGGGAATCCTGTACACTAAAGAATAATACATTAATGTAGTCCTTCAAAACCGTCCCAATTGTCCTATCTAAACCTCTAGTACATAGTATTAGACCTAAAAGTGAGAACCTTTATTAGGTGAAGGAAAGAAAACAAAACTGCAGTTAAGGAAAACCGCACAGTCTGAGTTTCATGGCAAAAGGTTTGTGTTAAAGGTACGACGTCCTTTCATTGCGGAATGTTTTTTCACTGTTTTTTGCTGTGAATTTGTTTTCGAAAAAACCCATCACATTTTTTAGGGGGTCTTAGTAAATTATATATATGGGGTGTGGGTGTTTGGGAATGAATGCAAATTAAAGAAAATGGGGGTTGGGTGGGGAACCCCCCAAAGATAATATTAAAATGTGATGGTTTTTTAATTAAAAATCACGCTAAAAAACATCCCGCTATGAAATGACATGGAACCTTTTTAAAGAACCAACAGCTGGGTATAGGAGAGTCTGCCAATACTCCAAACGAAAGCTGGTAAAGCTTTGATACTTATGTGCCGTCATCTGTGGCAGGTCAGAAGGACACTCTTTTTAGACATTTCTTAATGTGTTTTATTAAAGAAAAGTGGTTAACGCTGATCTTTCCCTATTTCTATGGGGTTTTAACTACCTAACAAAACAAGGTGTTTGTCGGTGAAATGTCTTTAAAGAAACTGTCCACTGTCCCAAACTAACCCTACCCCTATTCACAACTAAGGCCAGGTGAATGGCTCCCTTCTCCTGGGTTCTTGCTTCTGTCAAGTTGTGTTCAGTAACTAATCTTCAAATAGTTCCTTATGACCTCTTCAATTAGTTGACAGTTCTTTTATAATTTTACTGCTATTCTTGTCCTTCTGGATATGTCTCCTAACTTGATACTGATATCTCTCCTCTTATCATTGTCGGATCTTGTGATTTTCCTTTTTGTTCCCATTTCCAATATTGGTTCTTCCCTTCTCCCAGGGTAAGGTTCTCCAACCTTTCGAATGCATTGTGTCCTCCAAGGTTCCAGACAACGAGGTAAGCACCAAGGCCGACGAGGGAGGCCAGCACGTAACAGGAGGAATTCTAATGCGGGAAACCAGGGCTTCTGTTCTGACTTGAGTGTCGTGTAGACCGATGAGACCTCTGTCCCCAAGTGACGCACAGGGGAACTAAATAGAAACCCGCTGTGCGACCTTTGAGGCCACAGGTGGGAGATGTCTTCCCAGATCCACGGAGCCTCTGGAACACCGATGCTGCTGTCAAGAGGGAACGAGGTTAAGTACCAGGCAATCACAATACAGTCAGGTAAACAAAAGGATCTAAAGTGTCTTACCTATCTGGTGTAAGGGTGACCCAGGTAACCTAGTAGAGAGGTTCGAGACTCAGATGATGCGGCGGTCCCTGGAATGGTAGAACCGCAGGTTAGCGTGTATGAAGGGTTAGCCACCTGTAGGAGAGAGGGCTTGACTTGAATCCCAAGAAGGGAAAGGGCGTAGAAGTTCAGCAAGGTACCAAGGGATGATCCAAAGAAAAGTCGAGGTGAAGTCCAAAAATCCGGCAACAGGTCAACAGTTCCAAGCAAAGGTACAAAGGGGTGTCCGAGGGAGTCCGAGGTAGAGTTCCGTGATCAAGATAACAAGGAGCAAGTAGTAATGCCAAACAGGGTCTGAAGCCAGCTGAGAAGCAATGAGCGTTCTGTCTCTCCGACCTTTATACTGAGTGTCCCTGGGTCATGTGACTTCTCTGGGTCATGTGACGTCCACCAAGATCACGTGAGGAACGCCACAGTGTATCACATGACCGACGTGAAGACGAAACGCCGCCCCTTCTGCTATATGTTCTCCAAGGCGATTGCCAATGCAGAAAGGGTTGTAATCGAGCCCGTACACTAAAGCTGGTACGGAGTTTTCGGTTCTGTGGGTTCACCGAATCACTTGAGCCTCGAAGCTTGGGAGGAGATGCTGGGGGAATGTGAGCAGTGTTCTGATGTGTAGTGGCCTGGTGTGCAGAGGATCGCCTAACAGCTTCACAAGTGGAGGCACCCAACAACAACCACTACAACCTTTTTTAGATCCCCGCCAGACTCCAGATATGTGGGACGAACCGAGGCAGCTACGCAGCAGCCGACCCTATTAGTGAATCTTTCCTCGTATCTTCCAAGTGTGGAAGAAGTTAAATTGATTAATAGAGGTTTTGGGTTTGCCCCCATTGTCAGCTATGATGAATTCCGAACACACGCAGAAGTAGAACAGTTACTGCGCAAAATCCATTTGCGACAATTCCTCGCTGACCAAAAATTTGATATGGAGAAAAATGAAAGTGGTTTCCATAATAAATCTTCTTTTAATCCACCTACGAGCAGCTATACCCCCGAAGCGGTGGTGTTCGCTAAAAGAGTGTGGCACGATTTACATCAGTTAGAGAGTCAAGGGTTAAAGAACCCGTTTAAGAATATCTCTAGGTTAGAAAGAACAGCTCTCAAAATCCTCACTACAAATACTGACATTATTCTGCGGAAAGCAGATAAGGGTGGGGCAATAGTTATGCTCAACCGACAAGATTATATTACATTACTGAGTGCCAACGCCAACTGCAAAACAGACATTTTTATCAACCGCTAGAGGTTGATCCGACGAAGAGACTTGCAACCTTGATTAATCATAAGGTTGAAAAAGCCTGTGCTAGAGGCTGGATCTGCCCTCAAGAAAGTGAATATCTGATGGTGAGGAACCCCACCATACCCAAATTTTACATCCTGCCCAACATTCACAAAACCATGGTTAATCCACCTGGCCGCCCAATTGTGTCTGGTACTGGTGCTATACTTGAGCCTTTATCAAAATTTGCAGATGGGTATCTGAAACCTTACGTGCATACCATGTACTCCTCTGTGCAGGACACCACTGAAATCATTAACATAATCGAAGAAATGCAGTTTGACCCGACCACACAGTTACTCGTAAGTTTAGACATAATATCATTGTATACTGCATCCCATAACCGGAAACTTTGCAGGTGTTGGAAGAAGTGCTCCTCACTAAAAGAACTGAGGGGAACACACCGAATAGTTTCATTTTGTGGTGTGCAGAAATGTCACTAACTGAGAACTACTTCATGTTCGACGGACAACTGTTTCATCAAGTTCATGGCACGGCAATGGGCTCCTCAGTAGCCCCTTCGGCAGCTAATTTATTTGTCGAAAGCTTTGAACCGCAAGGCCATCTATAATTCTACCAACCCATACTTTGGTAAATTGGCCTTATGGCGTTGCTATATCGACGACATTCTAATAGTATGGGATGGAACTACTGAGGAGTTCGAAGAATTTGTCATGGATCAATGGTCGGAACCCATACTTGAAGTTCACCTCCACACAGAGTAATCTTGAGATCAATTTTTTAGATATTACAATCTGGGTTGATGCTGACCGGAACATCTTACAAGTCAGACCATTCCACAAAGTAACTGACCGTAACTTACTTTTAGAGTTTGGCAGCTGCCATCCCCGACATACAAGGGAGAACCTGCCAGTTGGGCAATTTTTACAGTTGAAGCGAAATAGCTCAATGAAAGAAATATTCCGGACGGAAGCCAATTCCTTGAGTGAAAAACTGACTGCTAGAAAATACCCGGCTAAGTTAGTACGCCGCGCGCTAAAATGATCGAAAAACAATGATTGTGCGGGTTTGTTGGAATATAACACCAGAGTTAAAGAGCAAGAAGGGATAGTGTTTGTAAGCACATATGCCCCGCAAACAAAGCAGGTCATTAATATCATTAAGAAAAATTGGAGGATCCTGACAGGGCGAGGGTGTCCACTCGATCCTCCTTTATGTGCATTCGAGAGGTCCCAATTTGAAAGATCTTATGACAAAAAAATGACATTTCAAAAAAACCGATAAAACAAATGAGCATTACAAAAACATGGGCCTCCCGAAAATGTCAGGCCATGCTCCGTGTTGTCAATGTGTCGATTGCTCTCAGACTAGCTGCACCACTCAAGTAGACATTGGGCTGGATAGACCTTGGGCTCAAGTGTCTTTCAGCAACTGCAACACGAGTAATGTGTATGCGATTTGGTTTCAGTGTGGGAAATTATACATTGGTATGACCAAAAGGAAAATCAAGATTCGCATTTCTGAACATAGGAGCTGTATTAAAAATAAGGTCATTACAGCCCCCATGGTCAGTCATTTTATGATGAACCATGGTCCAAATGACTAAGTGGACAGTCTTACTTCATACTTCCTCGGGAAGTGAAATAGACATCTCGAAGAAATTAGTCAAAGGAACAGTGGCTCATCTTTTTGTGTAACACAGCTGTCACTGGACTCAATGAAATGGTGGATTGGAATAGCGTGCAATAGTATTTTAATTATTTTTGAATAGTGTATTTGTGACTAAACAACCCCACTTTATCACGATACCCCCTATAATCCTTGGGTTACTGGACCGGTATGTCCGTATTTCCGGACGTGGGTAGAGATGTAAGGTCGACATCTCGTAGAAAATATTGGTTACAGCTTTAATTTATACTTTGAATTTTCGTGGTGTTTTTAATGCTCTTTTCAGCCGCTTGTGATACTAAATAACCTCGTTTGAATGCAAGATGTTTTGTAACACTCGCTCTCAGGGAATACATTTTTTTTTTTAAAAACAGCCGACACAAGTAATTTATGACAGCAGTGTTTACAACACTTGTCATTGGGTCGTGTTGGACCGTACTCCCCCCGCCCAATAAGGGAAGAATGTTAATTACAGGCACATGTGCTGCGCGCACTCTACCTTTAAAAGAGGACGGGAAAATGCCCCTCCCTGTACCAGGTAATTAAGGCAACACACATGCGAAGAAAGGACACAACGCAAGACGTCAAGATAATTGAAAGTAAGTGCAGAGGCTTTTTGACTGTGGAACGCTTACCATTTCAACTCGCTGTATGTAATTACATTCAGGAGTTGTAAGATTTATGGCATTAGTTTGTGTAAGGCTGACAGTTAGCAGACGCACGGTCCAGGCGTGGTGTTGTGGGATATATGGAATTTAACTGTTTTGTTCACAGCCATTCACTGAAGAATAGTCAAGCGGTTCCCAACAACAGTGGCAATCTGACGCTGTAGCAGAGGGAGTTATCCCGGCTACAAGATTTAGCGAACTCGGGTCAGCAACCTTCGCTTTTGAGTGAATTTATTACTCTACATGTAAGTGTTTTTCTCGCTGTAATTTTGTCAGGCATGGCTATTACGAGGAGTTCAACATTTGTGCACGTTTGGGAGAATGCTAACATAATGCCATTAGGATAATTTAAGTGCAAGAAAGAATTCCAAAAAAAACGCCAGATAGGCGCCATACAAACAAACTCAGCCGTTTAACCTTTGCCTTTAGAGTAAAATCGACGTTTCACGCGGAAGTGTTTCTCTCTTTACAATGGTTTCATTTACGCCCATGTTAATGTGTACAGCATTTTTACACGGTCGAGCAGTTGTGAACACCATCTAAATAATATTCAAATAAGTGAAGGAAAGAATGTATTTAAAGAAACAGGGTAAAATCTGCTCCGCACTAATGAGTGGATGGGCAGCAATGGCCCAATGCGGGTCTAGTGTCCAGATGAGGGCACGAGAATAGAATGAAGCCACCTATTAAGGTGGGAATTTTGAAAGTATCGTATAGGCTGTCAACAATAGTTCTACTATAATAAGATAGGTGGTTCCTAAAATGACACTTTTCTGATAAATTAAAAATAGTGCATGCACAATGATGCTTGATGAGCGGCATTTAGAGTTGTCGTGTTTCTTTCAGAACTGTAGCAGGACAGTGACGCCTGCATGCGTGGTAGTCAACTACACCGGTGGATTGTTTGAGTTTGGAAACAAGCCTACGTAACCGGGACCGGATTAAAATATTGAAGTTACCACAGTGAGTCAACCATGGGAGATTTGGCACTCGAATGGTATGACCATATGTAATTAAATAGCACCTTTATTTCTAGCTGTTTTTTATGCTGTCCCCCATAGGATCCCAGAGGAACATTTCCCCACAAAGTTTAAGAAGACCAAGAGAACCTGGTTGTCGATTTTTCCCCTGAAGAAGTTCTATCACTTGTCTTATATCGTTATTAGAACGAAACATGTTGGCCATTGTGGTGCCCTATTAATAGGCAACTTTATATAAAAATTAATTTATTTAATGAGAACCTTTTCAGTGCCGTAGTATGTTTTTAGCGAACAAACACAGGCTTTTTCTTGTATAGTGTTCCTCGCACTTCCTATGGGGCCCAGCATAAAGGCAACAGGATTCCTAAGTCTTGAAGTTTACACAAGCCCTTGTTAGGGGGGATGAATCTTGGGGCCATCCAATCATTCCCCCTCAATCTTTTGTTGAAATTTTTCCGCAGAGGGCGTCCTGCGCCAATGGCGTCTGGTCGATGTCCCTTGAAGGCTTCCGTCGAAGGCGATGTCACCAGATGTTATAAATGGGACGCACAGCGCCCGCAGCCTCGTTTCTGTTTTTTCCAGAAACATGTTTGCTTCGAGAACTCAGCGTGCCTTGTGTATTCCTCATGAATGTCTTATATCTCGATCCCTCTGAGTCCGCGGTCTGGCTTAAGACTTGTAAGTCTAAGATGTCGAATACGGACCTGCATCGCATTTATTTGTGGTGTCTAGGCGAGAGTCATGACAGCGACGTCTGGTCGAAATGCCAGTCGCTGACTACTGAGGCCTTGATGGAGCATAAGGGTAAGTTACAGGTAGGTTTAGGTTCTAAACCCAGTAAATCTGTGAGAGGGGGGATGTCCACCAACGATTCGAGGGGCGACTCTCCTTGTCGGAAGGAGTCCCGGGGATCTCGGTGCCGGAGTGCGTCCCGCCATGCATCCTCGTCACGTCATTCCCAGAAGCGCCGTTACCAGTCGCCTTCCCAGTCCTCCTCGGAGGATGGTGCCGCAAAGAAAGTGGCTTGTCCCACTAAGTCCTTGACTCAGGAAGAATGGGCAGCCTTCCGGGAGCAGATGCTGGCTATTCAATCCCAGGGCACAGTTCCGTCCGTGCCTTCGGAAGAAGCCGGCAGGAAACTGTCTCGGTCTGAGGCTTGCGCGCCTTTGGGCCCGGTTCCTCGGCGCGATTTTCATCAGGAACCGTCGAGATCCTGTTCGGACAAGGTTCAGGTTGATCGCTAGAGACGTGCTCCATCCAGGTCTCGGTCATGTCCCCGGCGAATCCTCAGAAATCTGGTAAGGTGCTCGTGGTCGACGTCGATTCCGTCTGCATCATGTCAGTCGGATATGGATGTCGAGGCTTTGCCTTCACACCAGCCCTCAGTGCCATTGTCTACGCCGAAGCCGTTGGCACCCTCGACGCCTTCAAGGCCTTTTGTCTGGAATTTGACGATGGAGGTCCCTGGTAATGTGGATCCTCCAAGGAAGGCTACATCCAAGTCTGAGAGGCCTGTTAAGGATTCCAGACCCACTTCTGTCCCTAGGCAGGAGTTCTTTCATCCTCTGGACAATATTTGAGGATGAGGAGAGGTCAGATTTGGAATTTCACCCTTTTGAGCCTGATGTGGCTCCTGTCTTTTCCGGGGACAGTCAGTTGGAAGAGTTGCGTCATTCACTCCATGATGCCAGTGGCTTGGAGACTTCTCCCGAAGTGCAGTTTGGTGGGCCTGAGCCTGGGGCTCGGGCAGAGTCCTCTTATAGGAGACTGATGGCTAGGGTTACTGAGTATCTTGGTTGGTCTAGTACTCGGAAGGCATTTGTTCAGGATGACTTGACTGATATTTTGGATCAAGGTCCGTCCTCTGACCAGGTGTTACCTTTTCATTTGACTTTTCAGAAAAGGGTAGCGTCTGCTAGGCAGACCCCAGAATCACTTCCGGTGGTTAACAAGTCGTTAACTAAAAGATACTGCCCTCCCTGTAGCGACCCCAGCTACCTTTCCTCTCGCCCCACTCTGAAGAGTTTGGTGGTTCAGACGGCTACGGCCACCTCGAGGCAGGCAGCATACCCTACCATCCCTCCTGATGGGGACGACAAATGCCTCGATGGTTGGGCATGCAAGGTGTTTTCTGTGGGGAGTATGGCGCTGAAGTCGACCAACTCCAACTGTGCCTTAGCAAGATTTTCACCTACTCTGTGGAATTGTTTTCTCTAGCGGCTGAGCATATTCCCAAGGTGGAAGAAAGGGATGGGTTCCTTGCTCTCGTGCAAAATGGCAAGGATGCCATGTGTGAATCCCTTCAGTCGGGATTGGACATGGCCGACAGTGTTAGCCGGTACATGGCTGCGAACACCGTTATACACAGGTTTGCGTGGTTGTGGAAGTCTGGTTTTGCTCCGGATGTACAAGCCTGTCTTTTGAACATGCCCTTTGATGGCGCGCATTTGTTTGGCAGCAAGGCTGACGAGAGGCTTGAGAGGTTGCAGACCTCAAAAGCTGCGGCAAAATCTTTGAGCGCAGTTGTGCATCAACCTCCGCCTTTTCGTCCTAGGGGACAACAGTGGAGGGGAGGTTCCTTTCGTTACTACTCCTCTTTTGGTAGGACAGGAGGAGCCGCCAGTCAAAGGGGGCAACGTAAAAGTACCTGTGGAGGTCGGGGAAATAGAGGTGCCAAAGCTGCTCAGGCAGCTGCCTCTTTGCCTTCAGACGCTACCGCAGCCGCTCCAAAACGACTGAGGCCATGTTCCATTGTTCGCCTGTTGGGGCAGACTTTCTCAGCATCTCGAAGAATGGCAAGCTATTACTTCAGATGCGTGGGTTCTGGATACAATAGCCCACGGTTACTGTCTCCTAAAGCGGGCTCCCGACGATACACCGGGGAAAGACTCTTTGAAGCTTCTGGACCTGCTCCTTGTGCAGGAAATCTTGACCCTGCTGGAGAAAGGTGCTATAGAACTGGTGCCTGTTGCGGAGAGGAACAAGGGATGGTATTCCCCATATTTTTTATTCCAAAGACGGACGGGGGGGATTGATACCCATCTTGGACTTGCGTTGGTTGAAGAAACGTCCCAGGAAGGACAAGGTCAAGATGGTCACTCTTTTTCAGGTCCTCCAGGCCCCTCGACTTAAGGATTAGTTGGTATCTCTGGACCTACAGGATGCTTACTTTCATGTGCCGATTCATCCAAAGCACAGAGTACCTGAGGTTTGCGGCTGGCAACTCGCACTTTGTTTCGGGTCGTGCCATTCGGATTGACCTGTGCCCGAGGGTCTTCACCAAGCTAATGGAGGTGGTGGCAACATATCCCAGGTGAGGGGGGGATTCACTTCTACCCCTACCTGGACGACTGGCTGATCCGTGTGCGTTCTCCTGAGCAAGCAATGGATCATCTGTCTCACCTGTTGCTCCCTCCACAAGCTGGGGTTCTCCCTAAATTTCAAGAAGTCTCATCTGAACACCTTCCCAACAGCTCCAATACATTCGGGCTGTGTTGGACAAGTCCTTGGGGAAGTGCTCGCCTCCCAAAGTGAGGGCTCATCACTTTGTGCAGATGGTGGACAAATTTGAACATGCCCAGAGTCTTCCGGCTTTCGAATTCTTAAGGTTGCTTGGCCTCATGGCATCCTGCATTTTTTTGGTGCCAGAGGCCAGGCTGAGGATGAGATCCCTGCAATGGGTCCTCAAGATGCAGTGGTCACAATTCTCAGGCAAGATGTTAGACCCATCCAGAGGTCAAGGGACTCAACCTTCACTCTTGGTATCTGAAAGTTTGAGATATAAGGATTGGGACCTCCCGGATTGCTTGATGGGGGTGTTGCTTTCGGCCAGGTGGCCGGCGACAAAATCCCTGTACAGTTGGCGTAAGTTTTGCTACTGGTGCAGAGGACACGATGTAGATCCTTTTCAGTATTCCATTCCCATTGTTTTTGTAAAGACTGGAGGGGGGGTGTCTGTACTCCTGCTCTCTATATGGAATAGGAGAGGCACTGAGGACCCCAGCCAAGATTCTCTGTTGGTAGCAATGGACGAACAATCAAGGCATAACTTCTCAGGAGGTGATGCAGGCTGGTTCTTAAGTACAGTGTAGTCCCAAAACCCCCACAAAGGAATGTCTGCACACTGTATTCGTTAAAACAGTCTTTATAGAATTAAGGTTCAAGGTTATATACACAATCACAATAACTCACTTTGTGCTCAGTAAATCTACAATGGCAAATATATACAGTTCTAAGTTGTACCACAATTATTATCAGATCACATTAAATGCATCAACTATACTCTGGCCAAATGTCACACAAATCAATTAATAAAGATAACCAACAGTAGACCTAGGAGGAAAAGCAGTTGGTTAGAACAATTTGCAGAATACTGGCCCCTACCACTAGACACAGTTCTGTGTGGCGATTCCTCCTCCACCCCCCCACCCACCCCACATGGGCAACCTGTAAAATATAGATGCACTACAAGCCCAGTCAACATATTGTTCAATAAGTCTATTTCCTTCTACTGTGTTTCTACCACCTCAATGTACCTGGAATAGCAGAGTTTGATGACGAGTCGTCGACGGATCCTTCTTGAGCGGCTCCCTTTAAAGCAGGATAGTCGAGATCCCTTGAAGAAAACCAACTCGGCATTGAGGCGGCAGCTTCGGTCCTAGCGGTGCTCATCAACGACAGAGTGAAGACATCCTGCAAGGAAGAGGCATGCGGGGCACTTCAATGGCGATAGTTCAGCACCGCAAAGAGATTGTGAAGAACTGTGGCCCAGCAAGGGCGTCGAGACATCCGGCGTGTCTACAGTCTTTGGGTGGCGGGAAACCCACCGGGCGGATGCTCCTCGGCACGTTGACGGACTGGCCTTCTCCGGCGGGATAAGGCGGGCGGCGGTGCGGACGAGCGCATCTGTGAATCAAGTCTTGGGCAAAAGGAGCGTTGTGGCTTCGGTCATCGATGGTACAGCGTCAAGCAGTCCTGCTTCTGGGCAACACTGCTTCGACAGGCCTCCAGCGGTTATAGCAAACCTGCGAACCCTGGTCGATGGTGGACGTAATGTCCGGTGCTTAACTCCGTTCTCCTCGGCGGTCCCCATCTCCGATCGCCACCCTGTCGAGGGTCTGACTTCCAGGGCGCTTCGGCGAAGGTTAGCGGTGCTTGATGGTCCCTCGAAGCACGGGAAGAGGGAGCCTAACTAGGTCCTCTCTTGGATCAGTCTCGATGGCTTGGCGGCTTTCAGATTTTGGCGAAGGGAGACGGTCAACCTTCTTCAGGCGCGTCGAAACTTCAGCTTCTGAACAAATTCTAGCAGTGAGAGGCCCCCATATATAGTAGTTGATCTCTGTCATTCTGCTGGGTCACACTCAGGCAACCAACACTCAGAATGGCATTCAGCAGTCAGCCAATTCTACTCCCTCTCAGACACTCGCAACAAAGAATGTGTATTGAGACAAGTACCCAGCCATTCAACACTACACACTGCATTCATACCAGTTTTGGGCAGGGCTGTCTCAGTCATTGTGTCAAACACCAGAAACCAGATATCCATAACAAGAAGTACATATTGGTCACACTCCATTCACCCAGGTCCAACCCACAGGGTATACCCACAACATAGTCACTGGGAAGGCTCCAGCCAGTCTGGCCTGGACTTCACAACAACACCATTTATGGAACTTCCACCCAACAGCCAGCCATGGGGAAAGGACAGATTCAGGGCTTCACAGGACTTTGGGAAAACAAAGGTAACATGCAGTAAAAAGCAAGAGGCTACAGGGGACATCTCGTTTCCTATCAGGAATCAACTGATTTCAATGGCAGGGCCTGGGTATCCCAAAATGGAGGTGTTAGGGAGAGTTCTCTTATAAGGCTAATTTCCGAAACCTAGTGAGTCCCCCAGCAGCTTTGCTGGATTTTTGGGGTTTGTTTTTTTTCTCCTGCTAAGAGTCAGACTCTCTTCCTCCCACTCTTAGGCATAATTTGAGGTATGTCTTTGACTTTGTATGTGCTTATGGGCTATGGCGTATTTTACTCCATAGGGTATCTGTTTTTCATGTGTGTTACACAGCACCCTCAGTGCAGTAACACAGGGGTCATAGTGACCCCCAAACATAGACTCCATACCCTGGGACTGACTACTGTCTCCCAGGGCATGTAGAGTCACCATTGCCTTTACTAGTCCAAAATTGTGAACAGAACCAGTACAAACCATCATATTGTGGATGTACTGGAAGGGGTTAATTCGATTGCCCCTGGGTCTATTTCCAAGGGGGCACTGTCCAGTCCCCTTGTCGAGTTTCTGGCTGGTGGCAGTGGTTACCACGCGAAATATTCCACCGGAATATTTCCTATGGGGTCTTCCCATTGATTTTAAACGCACCACTTTTTGGGTGCAATGTTAAAGATACTGCCGGTTTATTTAAAATTAAATCAACGGTTGGGTATTTTTGCCAGAACTCTTTTCTAAAATGGCATTTTTGTCCGTCTCGAACTCCAACCAAGGTCGGGCCCTTTGTTCCACTTTTTGGCGGGCTTCTCCACAGAAGCCCTCCAAATGGTGCCACTCTGTCTGGGTTCCACCGGATGTGTGGGGAGGGGCATTGGCACCCTGGACTGCGTTGCCTTAGCAACCCAAGTCGCACTCTATTCTGATTGGCCCAGTGGTGAGCCGCCTTGCTCACCACTTAGCTTGTGTGAGTGACAGCTATGCTGTTGAATGGGGTTTTTTCTGCATAAAAGCAGGGCTTTTGGGACTGGACCTTCAGAAGTCACCACAGGACCGAAGAGGGAAGAAGCTGAGCCATCTGCAATGACTACACCACCGGTGGAGCCCTGCTGCAACGACCTTGCCACTTTCCCAACGACAAGAGAAGATCTTCTGCTGGACGAGTCTTCATCCTTTGAGCTGGTGGGATCAACCAGTTCGCCCCTTTCGACTTTCCAAAGACATCTCTTGGTCGAATCGCCCGTGCCAAGCACCCCGGCGGCCTGATAGCCAAGCTTCACCACTTTGACCGCGAATAAAAGGAACGCACCTTTTAACCGATTAACTCCGCGGCTGGTTTCATCCCTGTGCAGTGCATCGACTCCAAATTTCCTCCTCGACGAGATCCTCTCTTACCCTGGTCGAAACAACGAACTGCAACTACTACCAGGAACAACTGCCACCGCCGGAGCTTCATCTCTTTAAGGTACTGTGTTCTTCCTGGCCTCCCTTTCCACAGATTGCTAAAGTTGACTCTTAAATCCTTGGATTTCCAAATGGGTTGGCCTCAGACCTTATAACTTTACTTCTTGAAACACCCAAACCTCTTTTGAACATTCTGCAAAGACTTTTAGTGCATTTTAAACTGTGTGTTCTTGGGTACATTTCGCCTTGCTCCATTTAAAGTGGGCCTTGCTTATGAACTGTGGCTCGGCAGTTTATACTACCTTTACTCCCTTGCTTTGAACTTCTAAAAGTGTTTGGAACTGTTTTATTTTTATGCCCTGCCTTTTTCCCTCCCTTTAACTTAACTATTGGAGTGCCATCTAGGTTACGCGCTCACATCTGTTTTAACAAATAGTGATGTTTTAACTCTGACTTGTCTTATAGTTATCAAGGGAGGTGTTTATACTTCACCTGAATGTGTTTTAACTTGCTTTTGATTTAGAGTGCTAGTGTGTTTTAAATAAATAATTATATACTTTTGATACAAAGCTCTGGTCAGTGTTTGTTTGCTCTACTGTGTTTTTAGCCCTATTGTGTATACTCTATATACTGCCATGCTCTTCTTGAGGGAAGTCTGACTGCTCAGTGACAGTTACCAGGTAAATCTGGGTGGTGCAGACTGCTACCAATTGGGTTTACTGCGTACTCCTGTAGTTTTAATCTTTTTGCAGTGTTTGCTAAGGGAACTGCACAGGATTCTGCCTAACAGGAGGATACTCCGAACACCTGCCAAATTCAGCATGGAGCTGCCACCAGCCCATAACCTGCTCTGTGGGCCACACACAGGTGACCAAAAACATACACTAGGGGCACAGGGTTGTACCCCCATCCATGGGTCTGTACACCAAACCAAAACACAGGAAGAGCTGCACTGCCAGGAGTTTCACATGGACTCCTGTGCAGAAAACACAGCACAAATGAAAAAGGACTACAGGACAAGGACAGGGAGGCCCTGTCCCTCCAATGAATTTCCAGCATCACAGTCCTGTCTTACTTGCTTTCTTTGGCCCACAGGGATCTTCAAGTAGGTACCATTAAAGGTTACCTGGCGGCACTACCTATCTTCAATCACTCATCTGAAGAATGCTCTTATTTTAAGATTCCTTTGAGTCCCAATTTCTAAAGCGGCGCATGAATATGTTCTCGCCGTCCCCGTTTCAGGTGCCGGTTTGGGATGTGAATTTGGTCTTGAAATTCCTGATGGGTGCTCCATTTGAACCTTTGCACTCTTGTCCTTTGAGACTGTTGTCTTTCAAGGCAGTTTTCTTGGTTGCAGTTACATCCACTCTGAGTGATTTGCAGGCACTTTCATCTAAGCCACCCTTTATGGTGTTCCACAAGGATAGGGTTGTACTGAGGGTACGTCCTTCCTTTTTACCTAAGGTAGTGTTTGAGTTTAATTTAAGCCAGAAAGTAGTACTTCCTGCTTTCTATCCCCCTCTCCCCCCATTCAAATAACGAAGAGGAGCGACGCCATAGGTTGGACCCTAGGAGAGCTTTGAGCTTTTATATTTCTAGGATGTCCAGGGTCATAGTGGACTACCAGCTTTTTGTGGGATACACTGGCCACCGATTGGGCCAGTGGATTATCCTCACTATTTCTGAATGTTATAAATTGGCGTGTAAGGACCCCACTGAAGTATTGCAAGCTCACTCCACCAGGGGCGTGGCTACTTCCACAGCCCTGCAGCGGGTATTTCCATTAGGAATATTTAAGACGCCGCGACATGGGCTTCTATCCACACTTTTGTCAAACATTACTCCCCGGATACGCTCAGTGTTCTAGATATGGCCATTGGTAAAGCGGTTCTGTATTCTACCATCCGATTGAGTATTCTGAATTCTTCTCCCTCCTCCATTGTCTGGTACTGCTTTGGGAGTTTGTGAAAGATGTGGAATATGTTGGAGGACACAATCCATTTGAAGAACAAGTTACTTACCAACTGGTAACGTTCTTTCGTCTGGATGTTCCTCCAACATATTCCACATCGCCCTCCCAGCCTACCCCGCAATAGTTTTTTATGCTATTGGAGCTTGCGTTCCCTCAAGGCTATGTGCAGTCAAGCAGGCATTGTGTACAAGCATGTCACACGTTATGGAGAAAAAAACATAAACTGAGGCTAAGGGCGCTGTGCGTCTATTTATAATATCCAGTGACGTCGCCGTTGACGGAGGCCTTCGAGGGACATCGACCAGCCTCCATCGACGAAGGACGCCCTCTGACAAAAAATGTTTGAAGTGGCACAGCTGTGGCCATTACATGTCAAAGATGTGGAATACGTTGGAGGAACATCCAGTTGAAAGAACGTTATCTGTTAGTTAGTAACTTGTTTTGTGATTCTCTGTTGCTTTCTTTACTGTGATTCTATCCAGTCTGAATACTGTCAGAGAATTTTGTTCTAATTACTTTCTTTTCATTATCTTAAATGTGACGAGTATAAGTACTCTGATAACTTGGAGAATAAGAGGAGGAGAAAAGGATAGTTATCTCCTGGTTATCTTGACTTGTTAAAACCAGAATAACTTTATCGCGATTCTTAATAACTTCTCTTTAGAGTGGATTGTGTATCCAGTCGAAAGAAATTTACCAGTTGGTAAGTAACTTGTTCTGCTGGAGGGTTTTCCTGGTCATGATTGGACTGTTAGCACATTTCTGAGAATTCTCCCTAATTCCCCCCACCTTAGAGACCCCCAGCAACTTTGCTGGATTTTGAGGACTTAATATTTTTAACCTGGAGAGAATGTCCCCCCCCCCCCCCCAGTCACACCCCCCACTCTCGTAATTTAATCTTATTTTGAACTGTTTGTTTTGGTTGTGGAGTCTGACAAACTCCATAGGCATCATCTTTTACATTGTGTCACACAGCACATTCAGTGCAGTGTCACAGGGAAGTCTTTAAGATTTCCGAAAGGTTTAAACTACTGTTTCCCAGAGCAGTAAAGTGAAATTGACTTTACTTATGTTAAATGTTAAAGGTATTAGTACCGCGCACCATCACCAACTGACTTGGTCCCCAGGCGCTCTTGCGGATCTGCAAACGAGAAGGTGGGATATGTTAGGTGAAATGGAAGTAGGATAGTGAGAGGAGTGGTGTTCTGTTGGCAGCTTCAACTCGTTATACACCGGGTGCTGAGCTTTGGTGCGAGTATTGGATCGATGTCAGTCCTCGTGTGCTGTTACGGTGTTGTGAAGTGCGTGCGGGTTGTTGTGCGAGAGATGGTTGTGTGAGATTTTTGAGTGAGATGTCGGCAGAAATGCTGAGTTTTTTTGTTAGTGGGTTAAATGAAGTTTAACATGCTAACATTCAGAACTCTGAGTGTGGTGCTCGCTAATCCTCCCAATCCCATCAGGATGGGCAAGGGGGTTACGACTGGCAGGGGTTTAGGTTTGTGTGACGCGCTCGCCGTTCTATTCTAACGAGCTCTGTAAGTGTTCCAATTCTGATGGAGTAAGTAATGTCGGTTGGGTGTCTATTCTCCTCCTTGGGTGTTGGAGCAGTTATTGTGATCTCCTCTAACAAACTTTCTATCTTAATGTGTCTGCTAGGAGTTTTGGATATGGTACGGCTGGGAGGCAGTAGAGTCATTTAAGTGCTTTCGTCTCGGTCCAAGTATGTGATCAGTCTATAGTGTCCTCCATTTGTGGCTATTTCTCATAATGTCTTATGGTCTGTCGTGGGGTCCGTTCTTTGGGTTCTGTGTATGTCCATTTTTGGGAGTGACCGAGGTCGGCATTTTCATCGTTGTTTAGCGGGGTGGCCATTTTTGTGCATTGCTGTTGTAGTTCCACTGTGAAGAGCCATGATTTGAGGAGTTTCCTGAATGCTAGGTGGTTTGTGTGTACCGTATATTCTTAGGCAGGTCATTCCAGGTTTTCAGTGCCTGGTGAGAGAAAGCAGATCCTCTGAGTTTTCTTCGGTTATAGTGTTTTGGTTCCAGGCGGTTGTTGTGCCTGATCTCAGTGTTCTTGTTGGTTGATGTGGGCGTAGTTTATCGCTCAGGAATTCAGCACCTTGTTTGTGTATTGCTCTGTGCGTGATGGATGCACATGGATATTAACTTTTATTCGCTGTTGGTAGTCAATGTAGTATTTTTTGAGCGGTGTGATGTGTTCTCTTCTGGGTTGCTTGAGGAGGAGTCTGGCTGCCGCATTTTGTATGCGTTGTAGTTTTTTTTTTTTTAAGAAGTCGTTCGGGTATGCCCAGGTATAGGCTATTGGCGTAATCTACTCTGGACATGATCAGAGCAATGATGGTAAGTGTTTTGTTGGTGAACGACCAGAACTGTAAGATCCTTTTTTGTATCCTATTTGTAACTTTCTAGACCCAGCACACACTATCTTACAATCGGGTGCTGGAGGGGTTACCTAGTATCCCCTTTGTCTAGCTTCTCATGTTTCATTTTTATGTTACCCTTTTCTCACTGAATGGCTGGTGGCAGTGGTTTTGTTTTAATTACTGTGGTGTGCATTTACCACGGGCTGTGTTCTCAGCTACAGTAAAGCACCCAAGGCTGCCATTTTTGGCAAAATGGCCCCGGTCTTCTTTTATTAGCCATTTCTTTGCGGAATGTTCCTTCTTGAGATTTACTCTGCGCCCCAAACCAGGTTTGGTCCCATTGTTCGCTTTGCCTTTGGAAGGATTCACAAGTGAAGCATGATATGATATGATATGATATGATATGGTATTTGTAACGCGCCTATACAAAAGTGTTTCAAGGCGCGACGAGGCAGGGAGGGAGGGAAACAAGGGGAAGACAGACAAACGATCCTACTAGGCCAGGTGTCATTCAGATCGCGCAAGTGCAGAGGTAAGGGGAAAAGGAGGAAGTGCAGGGGGAGGAGGTGGGGGGGGGAAGTGCAGTACAAGGTAAGTAGCGTTAAAAAAAAAAAATAATAATAATAATAATTAATAAATAATAAATAAAAAGGGCCAGCTGGTGGCAAGTGCGAGGTAAGTGCAGAGCAAGTGCTGGGAAGGGGGCTGTAGGGTACAGTGACAGTCCCACAGTGCAGGGGGAGGCAGTGGAGAGTGGCTGGGCCCTGGACCGAGGTTGCTGAGAGTGGCCCAGATGCAGGTTTAGTGCTGAATTCAGTGGGGAGTTAAGCAGGTTTAGCAGGGGAGAGGGAGAGAGAAGGCAGAAGCGAAGAGGAAGGTTTTGAGGTGCTTCCGGAACCGGAGATGGTTCTCCTCAAGTTTCAGGGAGGCAGGAAGGCTGTTCCAGAGGGAGGCCCCTGCTGCGGAGAGAGATCTACCCCCAGCTCGTTGCTTCGAGAAGCGGCTGACCATGAGGGAGTTGGAGACGGATGAGCGAAGGGCTCGTGAAGGAAGATATTTAGGAAGAGAGAGTTGAAGGTATTTAGGTCCCAGGCCCCAGAAGGCCTTGTGGACAATGCAGAGGGTTTTGAACTTAATCCTCGCAGCCACTGGGAGCCAGTGAAGGGATTTCAGTCCTGGAGAGATACGGTCCCTGGGCTTGAGGCCAAGGACAAGTCTCGCAGTTCTGTTCTGGATAAGTTGCAGAGGGCGGAGAGTGGAGGCAGGCAGATTAAGATAGAGGCTGTTACAGTAGTCCAGCCTTGAGAGAACCAGGGCTCGGGAGACAGTGAGCTTCTGGGGGAAGGAGAGGAAGGGAAGAATACCTCTGAGGAGGTGCAGCTGGTAGTGTGACTTCTTAGAGACGTCAGATATATGAGGAGAGAAGGAGAGTGTGGAGTCGAAGATGACCCCGAGGTTTTTAGCCTTGCAGGTAGGGGCAGGAAGGGGGCCAAGGGAGGCCGGCCAGAGAGCTGCAGGGAAGGAGGGAGTGGGTGTGCCGATGAGTAGAATCTCAGTCTTACTGGCGTTGAGGCAGAGGTCATTGGCGGCACACCATACCTGGATAGCAGACAAACAGTCGGAGATGAGGGAAGGAGAGGAGGAGCATGCCTCTGACTCCAAGGTGTCTCGAGTAGGCTGGAAGTGAGGGAGGTGCCCAAAACTCTGTTTAGTCTCCTAGGAGACCCAAATGCATTCTGTAGTGATTGGCCGGCTAACTGTCCGGCAAGGATAGCCACCCTGCTGGGTGACTGACAGCTAGGCTGGAATTAATGGGAGATAACTTAATAAAAGGCAAGGCTTTTGGCTTGGAAGGCAGAGTCGACCACTGGACGAAGGAACCGAGGAACTTGAAGAGGACGCCTGCTGCAACTCCTGGACCGTTGGTTTGACCGGTGAAGCCCTGCTGCTGTGCTGAAACTCAAAATTCGTATCGAAAGAGAAGCCCCGGCAAGGACGACTTCTCCCCTTGAGTTGGTGGGACCAATCAACTCCAAAGTAAGCCACCTGGACATCCTTCTCGGCGCTGGTTGAATTTCCACAGAGCTGCTGCTAAAAACTGTATAGCCCGGAGAGGAACACCAGATTTTGTGTGTTGCTTTTAAGCTGGCCAAGAGCTCCAGGAAGATCCTCTGGACTCCCAGGAAGCAGGACTGACTGAGCCTCCTCAACTGAGTGCAGGACCCCAGAAGCAAGGAACATCCATCTCAGCAGCCAGAAACCACAGTGTTACCATTTGCGGTGGTCCCGAGGAGCTGAAACACTGAAGTGCCACCTGTTGGAAAGATTGCCAGTTGCGAGTGGTGACCATCCCATTGCAGTGCAGGAGTCGCCAGAAGTACTCCCTCTTGTCCCCACGACTGAGGACCAGGAACAGAGAGATCTACCGAGCTGCACAGGAACAGAAGTCATCTGCTGCACTATTTCTTCAATGCAAAGGTACTGTAAAGTCTGAGAGACTTGCCTCTCATTGTAGGGTTGCTTGCATCTTCTACCTTTCACAAGTCTAACAGCTTGTAGCCCATTTGATTCTTCTTTCTTCAAAGACTTCTAAAAACATTGTGCAAAAACGTTGTCTACTTACCTGCAAAGAAGGACTTCAGCTCAGATAGACTTTTGCCTATTGGCTTTGGCTTAGCCTTTTTCACTGAATGACTACGTGGAGGACCTGAAAGTCTTTGCCTGCTTAGGAATATTTGTGGTCGCTTGTTTGTTCTAAATAACCTTTGCCTTTTACCAAATTCAACAGTATTCTAAATGTCAACAGTAAGATATTAATGTTCCCAGCCCCCTAGCTATTTGTCACCTGAGGGTGTAGGTTGTGTCTGTGGGCCATCCCTAAAGGGTCTTTACTGTTTTAGAAACTAATAGTGTACAGTATTGAAGTGTATTTGTGTGTTACGTTTTATATTGCTCCCTTCTGAAGAAGGCTTATTCTAACTCGGATAAATAAATTAATATTTTTTATTATAGAAACCTTGGCTGTAAGAGTTGACTTGAATACTTGTCACTGAATCTCTGTTTAACTCCCCTACAGCTCACATTGACCCCTCTTGAGATCAGCCTGAATGCTCAACACGCTACCAAAACTGTGTAGTACAAGTTCATACCAAAGGTTGGGTTTCCTGTAACTGTAGTCAAGAGTTGTGTGTAGTGTACCCAAAGGGTACTGCATACAAGCTTTGCCTAACATGGACCAAGCATGATTTGTTCATATTCTGAGGTTCATTCACTTCGCTTCTCAATAGTATGTTTTCATTATATTGACTGGCACAAGTATGAGTGTCCATATGATTTCCTGTCTCCTCCGTGGGTCTCCAGCTTTCCCGGATACCTGCTTGTTTCAGGGATAACATCACTGGGTCTCTGTTTCGTTCAGGTGTCTGATTCCTGTTTGTGTCCCTTTTCTCTGATGTTCTCTTTCTAGTCCTTTCTTAGCGGTGCTTGATGTGCTTTGTCTTCTCTGCGTAACCGTGTCGGTGTGCTTGATGGCACTTCCAGTTTACCACTGTTTTGATTCCAGCTTTGCAGCCTGTTCAAAACGCTGAGGCGCTCCGGATTTCCCAGTGTCGTCCTCTCACAGAGCTGACATCACTGTGGGCATTCCCTGGCTTAGCTTCTCTCATCTTCCTGTTCGCTCGCGTGGCTTCTTGAAGCCCTTCATTATTCATCATTTTCTTCTTGGTATTAAAGTAATCTTTACAACTTTAGTTTTGCTATAACACAATGCATTTTTCTTTGTATCGGTTCTTGTGGGGCATGATTGAAGATATAAACGTATGGTAATACTTAGAGTTCCTCACAGGAACAGGTGTCCATGTCCCCACAAAGGGAGTCTCTCCCGGAAGGGTATTGCAGAGCGTGCTCACCTGCCTAGCATCACATCGGGGTGGCTTCCCCTAGAGGAGAAGGGTCACATTCCTGCAATTCGTCACACATGTTATGCACAGATAAAGGACATAACTTCTTTTGTTATGAAATGATGCAAAGTGATATTTATTGGATGTGTACAGTGTCATTAAGTGATTGTGCACATGCAATAATATATAGCATATTGTCGCACTTGATAGCTAGATGTTCTGTTTTATCTGTGCCTAAGGTGCGAGACATCATCTTTCTCAACATTGTACTAGTTTTCACAGAACATTTTTTTACAGCACCTACGAAGGGCTGCTTTTATGGTATGATTTTGATGGCCCACATTGGACTTTGTGAGTGCTGTAATTTTTTGAAAAAATTGCACTCTTCTCAGGAATGACATTCCCAGGTTTTCACTGACAGTCAGGAGCTGGGTGCTTTCCACTTGCCCAATTACGCACCATAAGTTTTGCATCGGCCTCTCAATCTAGCCCTCTGACTACCACTTCCTTTCTTACATAGCCACACGCAGCTAGGCCACCAAAATGTCAGAAGGGCTCTATACAATACCACTTTACATTACGTTGCTTCCCATAGTCAACACTACCAGGCATGATCTGATTACCCCCCTTTGCCACTGTTACTGGTTTGTTTACAGACATGTGCAAGCCCCTTTACTGAGGACACACATAGTTCAAATAATCTGTTCTATGGAATGTATCCCCCTCAAAAGTGCCCACAACCACATTTTAGCTCACTGCAACCTTTGCCAAGGTGATGTGCCCATTTGCATAGCAGTGGTGTCTAGCACAGAAATACTAGGCAATTTTCCTTTGAACAAGAGTACCATCAGCAACCCTAGGTGCGTGTTTCGGCCTAGTTGGGGCCTCATCTGTGAGGTAAGGCTGAGACGCTCTAACTCAGAGTGAGCAAAGGATCCATGCCTGGAAAAGCCTTAGTGATTTATGGGAAGACCCCAAGTTTGGAAAAAATGTACAGGAATTAGGGAGCCCCACTACTGAGGATGAACAAGGTTCAAATAACGTATTCTTTGGGATGTATCCCACTCAGGCGAGTCCAGGCAACCATGATTTCATTCACAGCACCCTTCACTCTTAAACAGTGCGAATAGTTTGAGTTGCCCAGAGGAGTTGATTCAATGCAATAGGTCAGGCCAAAGTCAGTGAGCTAAAGCTTGTATAGCATAAACGGTTCTGGAAGTGAAACGGAAAAGTCTTTGCCAAAGTTCTCAGAAGTAGTTCGTAAAAGAAAGATTAATATGTTGGATCACAAGCTGACTAGTCCAGCAAGTTGGCAAAGTTTCAAGCACTTTCGCAGTGAGAGGGAAGTTCTCTCGGTCAGGGTTTTCATAGTACCTTACAGTGAAGAAAAAGATGCAGCTGAAGATGTCTGTACCTGGCAGTTCCTGCAAATCTCGCTGTTCCTGAGCCTCAGTCGTGGGGACAAGAGTGAGGACGTCGGGGGACTCCTGTACGGTGTCTGGTCAAAAAGCTGGCAAAGGCAAATCTTCAATTCCGGTAGCTGTAGTCAAGCACACAAACTGGTGGTGTCCTCCCTGGCTATTCGGTTTCCTGCAGCACTGAGGAAAATACAACCGGCTCAGAGAATGGTATCCAGGTGGCTTACGAGTTGATTGGTCCCACCAACTCAAAGGGAGAAGTCGTCCTTGAAGGGCTTCTCTGTCAAGATGAACTTGGCGATTCGGACCTGCAGCAGGGCTTCACCGGTCAAACCTACGGTTTGAGTTGCAGCAGTCGTCCTCTTGCAGCTCGTCTTCGGTTCTTTCGTTCCAGTGGTCGACTGACTTCCAATCCAAGAGACTCGCCTTTTCAACAGTTTTCTCCCATTCATTCCAGCCTAGCTGCCACTCACCCAGCAGGGTGGCTGTCCTTGCCGGACAGTCAGCCAGCCAATCACGCCAGAGTGCTTTCGGGTCTCCTAGGAGATTAAGTACAGGGAGTTTCGGGCAACTGCCTCACTTCCTGCCCACCCTAGACACTCGGGCGCCAGAGGCGGTCTTCGGTCCTGAAGCCCGCCAAAGGTGTAAGAACAAAGGGACCAAACCTGGTTTGGCGCGTAGACACAAACTTTAGAAGGACCTTTTTAAAAAGAAATGGCAAAAAAAGAAGACCGGAACCTGTTTAAATAAAGGCGGCTCAGACGCCATCTTGAAAAACATGGCTCCTGCGATTTTATGCTACCGGTGTTCGCGGTCTGGAAAAATCATGGTAGTTCGTTGTAAAACCACTGCCACCAGCCATTTCGAGAGTAAAGGATAGCATTTGACTGCTACATTAGTTTCTAGACATAGGGGGATACAAAGTAACCCCTCCAGCACTCTATTAATAGTGTGTGATGGGTCTAGGAATTTGGGAAGACTAGTAAAGTCAATTTCACTTTACTTTCTCTCAGAAACAGTAGTTTATCCCAGAGAAGGTATTTAAACCTTGGGACAGCCTAAAAGGCTACCCTGTGTCACTGGACTGAGGGTGCTGTGTGTGTGACACAAAAAGATGCCTATGGAGTGGTCAAAAACTCCACAATCAAAGAACACAAGAGTAAAACGCACATCAAAATACATGAGTGGGGAAAAAAGGCTCACATTCTCTCCAATTAAAATCAAGTCCTCAAAAATCCAGCAAAGTTGCTGGGGGTCTATAAGGTGAAAGAAATTGGTTCATTTATGAGATTTCTCCCTAACAAGTAGCACCTTTTAAAATAGTATTGTGAAAATTGGCCTGCGTCGTATTTAGACAAGATTGTTAATGTTAACAAGTGCCACATTTGGATATATTCGTGAATATTGACGTGCGTCACAGACAGGATTGTGAATATTGGCCAGCGCAGGGTCCTGATTTAAATGCAGGGATATTCACGCGCCACATCTTGAAAGAATCTAGCACATATCACTCCTGGGTAGCGAGTCCAATAACCAACTCACTAACCATTTTCAACCCTCTGCATACACCTCAACCTCTAACCAAACACAAATACAACCCTAAAGCACAACAAACTGCACAAACTTTACTACACTGCAACAACAAAACAAACCACACACAGCTATGCACAACAGCTCACGACGGCTACTGACCGGAAAGCACCCCCAAGCTCAGCGAACCGTGTTAAACAAACTGAAGCTGCCAACATCCCAGCTCTCTTGCGCTTATCCCGCTCGTGCCCACTAACTAAACCACCTTTCCTTTTCAGATCCGCCAGGGGACCACTCCAAATAAGTCTGTTTTTTTTGTTTGAAGTGTCTTCCTTTTGTTTGAGGGATCTCCCTTGATCTTCTAATTCAGAATGGTGAAACAGAGTTTGTTAAGGGGAATGCCTTCGAAAGTTGTAATCGTTCGCTGATGGTTGCTCACCTTCTGATGTGTGTTCCTGGATTCTTGTTGGAGGTTGTTCGGTAGGCGGGTCTGACACCCCTGAACCTCTTTGGTTATCGCTCATAAGATCACAGGAGTGCCTTGGTCTCCTGAGTTGGCACTTAAGATGATTGGAGGGTCGTTATTTGTACTAGAATCGCAGGTGGTTGTACTGGACATTATCAGGTCTTAAATTGTACTTTGTTTGGGAGTCGGCTTTCTTTGTCCAGTGGTTGTGTTTTTCCGATCGGCAGTTCGTCGTCACGTCCCTACCTGAAAGGTCACTTGAAGTAGTTGGAGAATCGTTATTATGCTTGGGTCTCCGGTAGTTGTGCTGAGTATTCCCAGATCTTCAGTTGTACTCAGTTGAGGGTCAGCTTGCTCTGTCGTCTGATCATAGTTTGCCAATCGGCAGTTAATCATCACTGCCCCGCTGCCTTCTTTAATGTTGGCTCCTATTGAAGTCGATCGGTGGGCCAGGTTAGTGGTTCCAAAAGGTTTTTTCGGGACTGGAACAGTCTCTGGATTTGATAGTCGTCCAAAGTGCCATCTTGTGACCGCTAGTTCTGCTGTCACCTCTGAGCCTGTGTGTGGGCCAGGTTGTGCTGTTACGTTCTCTTTCAGTTTCGCAGGCCATTGGATCTTGTGCGCTTTCCAAAATTTCTGCATCAGAGTTCACCTGTGAACTCCAGGATAGGTTTGCCCTTCTTATGGAAAAAATCTGCTAGAGAACCAGTAGAAGGTGGTCATTTAGAAGTCATTTTTCTGTAGATTCTGGTCTTTTAGGTTGTCTTTTGGGTGTTTTGATGTTTATTCGGACGGTTTTGTCCGTTGCCATTGGGCAGTTGAAACGTTTTAGTTTTGGATGTTGATTTGGGTTTCCACATTAATCATAGTAATGTAGCTATGCTCATGGATTTGATGGAGCGTCAGGTTTACGATTTTCTTCTCCCGCCCATTAAGACACAATGCCCGATATGTAGGGTTTGCAAAACCACACTCTTCCCAATTATTTGTATTTTTTCCCCTTTTGTGCCTCATTATGACAACCAGTTAGGTCTTGCTCTTCATCTGTTTGCACAGCAGCTGATGTATTTGTCGCCTCTTTTGAGGAGATTGGAGACACGTTTGAGGCATTTGGGGCGATTCCTGTGTCAGTGTTACTGAGGGAGGAGGTGGGGCTGGGAGCGGACTCTGTAGCTCCAGAGCACCATGCTCCTCAAGCCGGGACCGCAGGCTTCTCGCGCAGCGTCCCGCCATCTCGCCATCCCTGCCATAGACTGCCCAAAGACTGCAACTCAGCAGCAAGTCTGCGCCCACTGTGTCAAGGCAGGGGTTTTAAAGCAGCTCTCCTTTCGAATGAAAATTGTAGAAAGACCAACGGTTGCGGCAAAGCACAATGAGCAATGGACTGTCCAAAGATTGCAACTCAGCAGCAACTCCGCCCTGTTAGTATTCATCTTCGTTAACTTGGAAGGTAGCAGAAGTGAGAAACAAATTGTGAGACTTTGAACCTTCGGTGCCCCTCTTTTCCAACTCCTCCTCACCTCAATCTCCGGTGGAGTCCTTCCGTCTAGGCTTTCTGGGTTCTTTGTTCTTCTTTTGATGCAGATACAGACGTGACTCCCCAGAGGCCACCGTGACCGGATGGGGAACCAAGCCCCGGGAGCCCCCGCGAGTCAGTCCCCAATGTCATGGAAAAAGCCGTTGGGCTAGAAAAAACCCTGTTGAGACGGAGTCCTTCCGTAGGTTTCAGGCAGTGAATCTGTAGTATAATTAGTCCAATGAAACTGAACACACTGTTTCCAGTATCCGGGAAAGGAGTCCTTTAGAAGTCCAGCTCCTATTCCTTGGCCGGACAGAAGAGCACTCGCAGGCGTCCGATGGCCGGACAGAAGAGCACTCGCAGGCATCCGATGGCCGGACAGAAGAGCACTCGCAGGCAAGACAAAGGAAAGAGTGAGAGAGTGAGAGATTGAGGGAGAGATAGGAAGAAAAGGAGAGCTGAAGACAGGAAGACCAGGACACGGAGAGAAACGGAGGGGAGAAAGACAGAGGTGTAAGGCTTACCTCTCGGTGCGCTTAAACAGAGACAAACCACAAGAAAGTAAACCCACTAAGACGGGAACCGCGGTGAGAAACGAACTGTATGGAAATACAGGAAAACTGGTAGAATTACAGAATAGCACGAAGGCTCGGATAACCAGCGTTGAGTAGGTACTGCTTCGTGCTAACAGATACAACGCACCGAAGCCTCGGGGCGTCCCACATAAATATGTGCCGGCGGCCATATTGGGAGAAGCATAGACTGCTAAAGACATTCCCAGCCGCCAGACTAGGCACGTCTCCAGCGACTCCAGATTTTCCACGGGCGATGCATTACACATCAAGAAATTCAGTCCAACGACAAGCAGAGATGTCTGAGTCGTGGTGAGGTTATATGCGAGTACCCAATCTAAAATGTGTCCTTGTAAGAACGCCGATGGTAGTATTATGGTCTGTGTTGATCTTTATAAATGTATACTGACACTCATCAAGTGTAAGGAGGGAACAAGGGTATGCATGAAACATATAATTCAAGATAATTGCAGTACCTCCGCCTCTCACCTGTTGGCTCTCTGTCCTAAAAATCCTATAACCTGGTGGTAAGGCAAGCAAAGTTTGAATGCAGTACCCTCTGGGAACACTATAAACAGCTATAGGCAACCCAACCTTTGGTATAAGCTTGTAATAGTTTTGGCAGCATGTTGAGCAGCCAGGCTTCTCTCAAGAGGAGTAATGTGAGCTGTAGTGGAGCTACACAAAGATTCACAGTTAAAGGTATTCAAATAAACTCTTACACTCAAGGTTTCTTGCATAAACAATTATTTATCAGTCAGTTATAAAGCCTTCTTCAGAAGGGAGCAATAGAATAGTAACACAAATATACTTCAATACTGTACACTCTGAGTTCTGGATCAGACCAGGGCCTTTTGGGATGGCCCACAGACACAACATACAGCCACAGGTGACTTCAGTAACAAGGGTGCTGGGGACATTAATACCTTACTGTTGGCATACAGAATACTCTTTAAAAAGTAAGTAAAAGGCAAGAGTTATTGGAACACAAGAAATACAAATAGTCCTAAGCAGGGCAAATACTTTCAGATTGCTCTGAGAGTCGTTCAATAGGATAAGCCAAAGTCTTTGTATAGGATAGCACTTCAGGTAAGTGAATGGAAAGGTCTTTGCACAAGTTCTTAGGAGTCTTTGGTAAAAAGGAATCAAATGTAGGGCCACAAGCTGATTAGACTTGTGAGCTGCAGAAGTTACAAGCACTTCCACGGTAAGAGGTAAGTTCTCTTATGCTAGTTTTACAGTACCTTAGTAAAGAACAAAAATAATCAGGTGAAGACTTCTGTTTCTGTACAGCTCTGCAGATCTCACTGTTGCTGGGCCTGTGTCGTGGGGACAAGAGGCAGGACGTCGGGACTCCTGCACTGTATTGGCACCGTCAAAGCTGGCAACCAGCAAACTTTACTTGCAGTGACTGTTTAGCGTTTCAGCTCCTTGCGGTTCAGCAAATAACAATAAGCGCGGTTTCTGGCTGTCAAGGTGGACTTTCCTCACATCTGAGGTTCTGCACTCAACTGAAGGGTGTCAGGCTTGGTCAGTCGTGCTTCGTCGGAGTTCGGAGAATCTTCCGAAAGCTTTAGGCCAGCTTACAAGCAACGCACACAGTCTGGTGTCTCTCTCCCTGGCTCTTAGGTTTCCTGCAGCACTCTGAGGAAATGCAACCAGCTCTGAGATGGGTGTCCAGGTGGCTTACTTGGGAGTTGATTGGTCCTACCAACTCAAAGGGAGAAGTCCTTTGCAGGTTTTCTTTCGATGCCAACCGATTCGGACCTGCAGCAGGCCTTCACCGGACAAAGCAAAGGTCCAGGAGTTGCAGCAGCCGTCCTCTTCAAGGTCTTCTTCGGTTCCTTCGTCCAGTCGTCGACTCTGCCTTCCAAGCCAAGAGACTCTCTCCTTTTATTCAGTTCTCTCCCATTCATTCCAGCCTAGCTGCCACTCACCCAGCAGGGTGGCTGTCCTTGCCGGACAGCCAGCCAGCCAATTGTCAGAGTGCATTTGGGTCTCCTAGGAGATTAAGCACAGGGAGTTTCGGGCACCGCCCTCAATTCTTGCCTACCCCAGACACTGGTGCCATAGGCGGGTTTCACTCCTGGAGTCCGCCAAGGGCGAATGAACAGAGACCAAACATGGTTTGGCACGCAGAGAAAACTCAAAGGACCTTTCCACAAAGAAATGGCGAAAAACGACCAGGACCTGTTTCAACAAAGGAGGCTCAGGCGCCATCTTGAAAAACATGGCTCCCACGATTTAACGTTACCGGAGCTGCGAACAGTTCGCGGTCGGGGTAAATCATGGTAGTTCATTGTAAAACCGCTGCCACCAGCTATTCTGAGGGGAAAGGGGAAAATTTGACTGTTACATGAGTAACTAGACATAGGGGATACTAAGTAACACCTCCAAAACTCTATTGTACGATAGGGTGTGCTAGGTCTAGAAATGTACAGGGCTAAGTGAAGTCAATTTCACTCCACTGTTCTGGGAACCAGTAGTTGATCCCAGAGAAGGTATTTAAACCTTGGGAAGTCTGAAAGACCTCTTCCTGGCACTGCACTGAAGGTGCTTTATGACACAATTGTAAAAGATGTCTATGGCGTTTGTTAGACTCCGTAACCAAAAAGAAACAGTGTATAACATCACATAAAATACATGAGAGAGTGGGGAAAAAGGGTCTCACTCTCCAGGTTAAAAAATATCAAGTCTTGAAAATCCAGCAAAGTTGCTGGGAGTCTCTAGGTTAAAGGTAATTGGCATATTTTTGAGAATTCTCCTTAACACTGGCCAATGATGCAGCATGATTAGTTGTATCAGTATGCCAAGTCTGTACCCACTGTACCTACTAGTGTCTATCAAACCACCTAGCAGTGTCTGCATAAGAAAACCTAGAAGTACCTAGCAGTGTTTGCCCCATAATACCTAGCAGTGTTTGCCCCATAGTACCTAGCAGTGTTTTCCCCATAGTACCTAGCAATATCTGTATCACTGAACTCCGCTATTCTGTAAGACAAAATCTAGAAATGCCTGCATGTCCAAGCCGGGCTATGTCTCCCCACCCATTACCAGCAAGCACCGGTCTACATGACCCACGAACACCCTCAGCCATGACCTCCACCTAGCCTTGATCAGTACCCATGCCCTAGACATTCATGACCTCATGACTATCCACAACCTGATGTCCTAGTCATTACAGAAACTTGGATACACGCATCCTCCGGTCTGGTACTCTCCCCGCTTTCTACACTATTTATATAAGTGACCAACTGAATTGCATGCAGAGGAGGCAGTCGCCCTCATCTCCAAAAACAGTGTGCATATAGACAACTCGCCACATCCCTGAATAACGGTGACATACTCTCTCTGAAATGTACCATCTCCCCATCCATCACCATTCACATTCACCTTGTTTATCGCCCACCAAGCCCCATCCTCATGTTAGAGGACCTTCTCATCACGAGTAACAACATCAAACCCTCCTCGCAAGTGCTCCTTCTAGGCAACCTCAACCTAGGCCTCAACAACCCCACGGACCTACCAGTCACATCCTTAGCCAATGACCTCTCCTCATTTGGCTTTAACTAGCAAGCGTGTCTTTGAACCCACCCACAATAAAGGACACCCCCTCAACTGGCTAGCCGACACTGTCATGCCACAATCCTAGCCATCTCCCCCTGCCCTTGGTCAACCCATTTCGTCACCTTCTTACCCTCTCGCCCCCAGGCCCAATACCCAAACCTACAAGTAGCCCGAGTCCACCCTCCCTGGCCCGCTGCACGCGCAAACTAACCAAATTGAACCTTGCCCTATTCCATACTGGCCTTAATCCTGACCACCTGAATACATCCGACTCTGAACATCTAGAAACCCACTACGCCACCGCTTTGGCCAATGCCATCAACACTATTGGCCCTCTAGTGCAAAAAAAGCCAAACAAGCCCTTCATCACAACTCGTGGTACACTCAAGCGCTCTCAACGATGAGAACAGAAAAAATACTTGCGGAGTACAGCTGGAGAAATAATCCCTCTGACCCCTCTAAAATCACTTTCCCTCACCTCTGTGTGAAATACAAAAATGCTATCATGCAAGCAAAAGCATCCTCACTAAACGCCAGAATCATCAATGCCAATTCAGACTCGAAAGAGCGATTTGCCATCCTCAAAGAACTTGAATCACCCACACCTCAAACATAATCAAAGACTCAGCCTGGTGCAACAGTATCTAGCAGGCCTTATCAAAAATCAAGAGAAAATCCTAGCCAAAAAATCCACTATCTTGCACCAGCACCTGCCCACCCAAACACATCTCTAACAAACCAGGTGTCCTAACCGTCAGCTTACGTGAAATCTCATAAGAAACCCTTCACATCCCAAGGCCTCAAACCCTCCAGATGTAAAGGGGGTGCATGCCCAGCCCCACTTATCAAGGATTGTGCTGACATTCTAGCACCCTTCATCACAGCTTTCATCAATGCCTCCTTAAACACAGGTGTAATACCCCCGTGCCTTTAAAGAAGCTTGGTTCCTCCCCTATTACAAAAACCCTACACTCGACCCTTCAGCTGCAAATAATTACCGGCCCATCACCACTGTGCCCTTCCTTCTCAAAATCCTTGACAGAGCAGCTTACCTACAAATTCAACACCACCAAATCCTTGGTATGCGACAGTCGGGCTTCCGCCCTGGCCCTGGCACTGAGTCAGCACTGCTGGTCCTGAAAAACCAAATGGATGAAATTGGAGATCAAGGAAATCTTGCCCTACTTCTCCTTTTAGACCTGTCTGCCGCCTTTGTTCTGGTCGACCATAAGATACCATGTGAGCACCTCACCTCCTCGCCATCCTTCGCTAAAGAAGCTGCATCCTGGGTTGCCTCCTTCCTTGAAGGCAGGGAAATGAAAGTCTTTGCTGAAAATGGCAACGCCCAACCTTCCTCCATTAGCTGTGGGGTTCCTCAGGGCTCCTGTGTCTCGCCGACACTTTACATTATCACCAAGCCCCTCTTCTACCACCTCGACTCGCTCGGCATAGCCTATACCATCTATGCTGACAACATTCAAATTCTCCTCCCACTTACTTGCTCTTACAACAAAGATGTAGCTTCCCTCATGGACACCTATGCCACCATCCAAGCCTGGATGGCAACCCATGGCCTATGTCTCAAGGATGAAAAAGAGAACTTCTCATCACTGGGCCTCCTTCAGCACTAAAAAACCTTGACCCACAATACAAAGCCTTCAACACATATGGCTCGGTGATCCCAGTCTACCCCTCTGTAAAACCACTGGGAGTCACACTCTCCTTAAATAGACAAGTCAATGCTATTTCCTCTGCCGCTGCTTACTCAACGAAACTGCTCAACGCAGCCAGACCTTAACTTGCAAGTGCCAACGGTCTAACAATTGCCCATGCAGTGGTGGGCTCTAGGCTCGATTACTGTAACGGCTTGTTCGCAGGCACCCCTGCCCAAAACATAAACTCCAAATGATCCAGAATAAGGCCCTACGTGCCACACTCAACATCTCAAGATCTGACGACATTTGTGCTACCCGCAAAGCAGTTCACTGCCTACCTGTAAACAAGCGAATCTTGTTCAAAACCCTCTCGAACACAGCCCCACCACGTCAAGAAAATCGCCAGAGTCCAATCTAGTAGCCCCACCAGAGCCCATATACCTATTGGCTGCCCATACCTAAATTCATTCGTGTCAAAGCAGGAGGCTCGAGCTTCCCAGTCCTCGCCACGAAGCATTGGAATGCCCTGCCTCCCACGCTATGAGCTGAAGAATCCTATTGGACTTTCCGCAAAGCCCTAAAAACACAACTGTTCAATTAATCCCTATCCTACTGTATTCTATGCATTTATGCCTGTATGATAACTTCATTATGTTAACTAAGCATTGGCCTTCTCACAGGCCCCATGTAACTGGATCAGCGCCCTGATGCCTCGGGGCTTGTGCACGCTATCCAAATGAATACATAAATACATTCTCTGTTGGGCGTAAGAGGTCAAGTTTATTTAAACTCAATAAGGTCTGCTATTTCAGTAGCATGTTTAATAAGAGAACGAGTGCTTAATACACTTTAAAGGGTATTGAGGAGGAGCTGTGAAATAGTGCTGCAAGACAAATCTGTGGCATTGGTGGGGCATAAGGTGGCGAGATTCTGATTAGTCCGAACATCCCGGTTAAGTTGAGAAATTGTCGAGCTACATACAGCATGTATTGAACATGAATCGGGCGTATTATGCTTAGTACCAACATTAACCGTTGTTGGTGATTTTTCGAGATAAACCGCATCATCAGCGTTAAATATATTAAAAGGAGCCAAACGGTTGAATAGCATGTGAGGATTTCCCTATGTTGTGAATGTTCGAGTAACATTTTGGCCTCACAAGGATCCTTACCAATTTGACTCCCTGAAATCCCAATTGCTTCCAGAGGATGCATGTAAAGGAGGAGAAAGATAATATAGAAATCGAGCTACACAATAAATTGAGGAAGGCACTTGTAAAAAAAGCTTTGTGAGGCAATCAATGGTTAAAATATAGCAGCGTTAAGAATCTGCAATTGAAGGACATTCAAAGGTTAATTTAAAAACGAATTCCCAAATTCCTATCCAATTCAAATTTGTCTCCAAGATTATATAAACTGATCCTACAATGTACAAAATAGGCAGTTTAGCAGCAACAGGGTTTACAACAGCCTAAAGTACAGAAACCTCTGTAAATATCAATGGAACACAGTTCTTGGCTCACACCTAGTTCTCCAGCATGAGGTCTGGCATGGATTCACATGCTCATGAATATTCCCCCGTCGTAAGGCTGGGCATCCTCGGTTAAGAAAAAAATCAGTTTCAGTTTCACTTCTGAACTGTCTTTCTCGTAACAACCAATTCCTGGTCTCTGGTTCATACTGCCCCCAGCCAATGACTGCCCTTTACCTAAGCCCCTCCTCTGGCAGCTATCTTCAGATTTTTACCGCACGTTAGAGTGGTGGGAGTCCTTGTGATTATCTCTCAGGCTTTTTACTGCGTTTTGCGCTTTTTCTTAGAGTTTACTCTAATGTTTCAGTCAATCGAGCCTCAAGCTCCATCATCCGACTAACGGGGACCCGTTTTTCAGAATTTTCTACGCCCCTCAAGTTCCCTTCTTGGAGGATTCCTGAAGTTTCTTTGAGGCCTACTCCGCGTGGACACTTTTAAGATAAATGAGACTCTACAACCCAGTTCAGGATCTGCCCTGGATGTGGGCTACGGAACCTTTTCCTCGACGATGGGCACTCCCTGTGCCTTTACTGCCTACATTAAGACCAAACGCAAGTGGAGGAGACCTGTGCGTTCTACAAAGATATGGTGCCTCGCACCATGAAGGACCGTCGCAAGCGGCTTTCTGAGTGGCTCCAGATGAAGACCCCTGGGCTGCAACCCTCACCCACCAAGAGGCAATCCGAGCGGTCTTCTAATACCTTTTGAGGGCGCTCTGGCGACAGGTGCCGAACATAAGGCAAAGCACTGCAAACGCTGTGGGGGCACGGGCTCCTTGACGGGTAAACTTCTGGAGAAGTCCCAGCCGACTGACGGAGAAAGTCAAGGGGGAGCGGGACGCTGACCCTCCCCCCATGGTGAAGGCCTCAAGCGCACCCATGGTCGTGAAGGCCCAGGTTCACCAGGCAAAATCTTCCCTGGAAGGAGTGGTGGCGTCCCTAGCGAAGGCTGCGAGTGCGGACCCGCAGGACGCGGCCCCTAAAACGAGAGTTTCCCTGCCTGCTTGGAGGGAATCTTCTTTTCTACCCATTGAGAAGACACCGGTGAAGACGATGCCGATCTCCTCTAGACCGTCCCCGCTGGTCGAGCAGAAGGGGGATGGGGGGTAGTCCTGCAGGAGCTCGGACATCTCCTCCGAGGAGCTTTCTGGTCTGAAGGCAGTACTGGATAATAAGTTTGTTGAGGCCAGGTCGTATGGGAAGGACCCTGTGGAAGCGGATGTGGCGAGCAGTGAGGAAACGGACGAGGAGCAGCAGGGCGGTGAGGAGCCAGAGGACATCACACCGCTCCCGTTGGAGCCACCACAGCAACCTCCACCACCGCCAGCAGACGTGTCGGCGGACAACCTACAAGCAATGCACACCTTGTGCTTAGAGATCCGGACAAGGATGCCCCTGTCGCCAGCGGGAGATCCTGTGGCACCTGGGCAACCGCCTGTCAAGAGGTGAGTCCACCCTCCACCTCCTTGCCATCCCTCGCCGCGATCCCCTCCTCCGAGGGACGGTACGGAACCGGATATGGCGACAACGGGCACGAACGATGGAGTGGATCTCCCGTCGCCAGTGCCCAGGGCCTTGATTCCAAACGAGATTGCCTCTGTCCATGCCATGATCATTAGGGCCTCGGAAATGTTTCAACTGGCCCCCGAGGAGAAGGAAGGCATCCTGTACCAGCACCTAGAGGCAAAGAGGAAGACTGTGCTTTCGATCCCTCTATTGGAAGACATTTGGGATGAGAAGCTGTCCCTTCTCTCGGCGAAGAGGGATCGGTATGAGAAGTACAGTGTGCCGAACTCTGCACCCATGTGTCTCAGATCCCAACCGTCCCCGGACTCGGTGGTCTCGGCGGTGAAGAAGTCCCCCCCGCACAGTGAGGGAAAGAAGCTAGAAGCCATGGGGTGACGGGTCATTTCGTCGGCTGCAACGCCGATCAAGGTGGCCAATGCCTTGGTCATCGTGGCCTGTTATGACAGGGAGCTGTGGTTCAAGATCGCTCCCCTCCTGGACTTCCTTCCCGATAACAAGAGAGCGGAAGCGCTGGAAATCCTGGACGTGGGATTCCACAGATGGGCAACAGCGTTTGCCTTTGGTGTTGTTGAGGGCCACTAGCTTCCGCCAGGATGTACAGTCGAGGGTGTTGGACATGCCCTTTGACAGGGACAACTTATTCGGCAAGACTGTGGACGAGTCTCTTCAGGCCATCAAGATGGCCCAGACATTGGGCACGCTCCAGTAGCGACGGCCGTCCTTTCGGGCCTCCGGAGAAATGACCCAGGGGGTACTCCAATGTTTCGGAGGTGGCTCATCATCCTTTAATCAACCATCCCACTCTTCGGCTTAGGAAGCCTACAGGGGCCGCAGCAAATCCTGAGGAGGTCGGCGTCGTCGCTAAGGTCCCCAAGGTGGCGGCCCCACAGCAAGCAGGATTGAACTTGTCGCAATGTCGGGCGCGCACCCCGGTGGGAGGCAGGCTGGTGAACTTTGTCAGCGCGTGGAAGTCCATCGCCACCAACCGTTGGGTGCTGGATGCCCTGGCCCACGGGCACACCCTGGAATTTCACGGAAGTGCCTGTGCATTACACCGGTGGTCAGGAAGGAAAACACGCCCCTCAACTTCTGCTGGAGGTACGCGCCATGCTGAAGAAGGGCGCGATAGAACTCGTCCCAAAAAAAGGCTCTGGAGTGTACTCCCAGTACTTCCTCGTCGGAAAGAAGACTGGCGGTTGGAGACCCATACTAGACCTCCGCACAGTTTCGGATTGGTCACCCTTCAGCACTTGCTGGGACAACTGGAAGAAGGGGGATTTCCTATTGTTGCTGGACCTGGAGGAGGCCTAGTTCCACTACCCCATTCACAAGTGACACCGCAAGTTTCTGCGCTTCGTGATCCAAGGGCAGCATTACCAATTCAAGGCCCTTCCCTTCGGATTGAAGTCTGCACCAAAGGTTTTCACCAAGTGTCGGGCGCCGGTGGTGGCGCGGTTGCGCCTGCAGGGATTGAAGTCTACCCCTACCTGGACGATTGGCTCATCCAAGCAAAGTGGAGATTGACTGCAGTCGAGCACACGGCGGGGACCGTCCGGCTACTCGCGGAGCTTGGTGCTATCTCAGGACGCGCTGTTTCTGGGGTCCCGGCTCAAAACTGTTGTCCCTGGCATCCCCATCAGAGGAGAGAATAGCGGCCATCCTGGGCAAGGTACAACGGCTATTGACCCTGAAGATGGCAAGGGTGAGGTCCATCAATTCCATCCTCGGCATGATGTCGTTGTGCATATAACTCGTGCGCCTGTGAAGACTGCGGATGTGACCGCTGTTGGTGTTCCTCGATGCCCGTTGGATCCAGGTATCTAAGCTTCGAGGAAGAGATCACCCTCGACAAGCGTTTCGGTGGTGGGGTGTCCGCGTGCATCTGTCGGCGGGTGCAGATTTCCAGACCCCCCCTCATCAGGAGACGGTCACGTCAGACGCATCCCTGGAGGGATGGGGTGCATACACCGGTCGTCTCCACGCAAGAGGCCTGTGGCTACCGGAGGAGAAGTCGTTGCACATCAACGTTCTGGAGCTACGGGCCCTGTTTTTAGCCCTCGAGCCTTTCCTTCTGTCCCTCAAGGGCAAGGTGGTGCAGATCTTCATAGACAACACCACCACGATATTTTACTTCCGGAAGCAGGGGGGCACCAGATCCCCGGCGCTCTCCAAAGAGGCGCAGGACCTATGGCGATGGGCCGTCGCCCAGGAGATGTTACTTGTCCCATTTCATCTGGCAGGAGTGAAGAACACTGTGGCCGACACTCAGCCGGGAACTGTGCTCGTGCCAAGAATGGGAGCTTCGGCAGGACCAGGTGGATCTTCTATTCCGAAGATGGAGCAATCCCCAGATCGATTTGTTTGCGACGGCGACGAACACCAAGTGCCTTCCCAGCCAGGGAGCATGGGGGATGCATTCTCCTTCCCCTGGGACGGCCTGTTCCTCTATGCCTTTCCCCTGTTGCCGTTGCTTCTGCGACTCATCAATCCACTCAGACGGTCCCGGTGCTGGATGATCCTCGTCGCACCGGCGTGGCCGAGGCAGATATGGTACCCGGACCTTCTGGTCATGTCAGCGTCCCTTCCAGCCAAGCTTCTGGCAGACGCAGATCTTCTCGCCAGGGAAGGAGGCGCAATTCTGCACCACGATCCAGGGTCGCTGAACTTGCAGGCCTGGCTCCTGTAGCACTATAATTTGGTGGATACGATCTTCCGGTGAACTGCAAGGAGGTCCTTGCCAAGGCCAGGGCTTTGTCTATTCTGAAATGCTACGGACATAAGTGGAAGAGGTTTGCCGTCTGGTGCCGCGCACAGAAACCCGACCCTCTACGGATTACGGCTCTGCAGGTGCTGCCGTATTTACTGTCGCTGTCCAAGGCAGGGTTGGCTCATGCTTCCATCAAGGTTCATCTGGCGGCTATCTCCCGCTACAGCAGAACTCTGCGACGGTCGTTGTTATGGTCACACTGCCTGGTCAAGGAATTAATTAAAGGACTTTTCCGTTAGTTTCCGCTGGTGACGTCTCCGGCCCCGGCGTGGGAGCTCGTTGTGGTGCTGACTAGGCTCATGGGTCCCCCGTTCGAGCCTATGCATTCGGCACCTCTGACGTTTTTATTGTAGAAAACAGCGTTTCTTGTGGTCGTCTCCGCACGAGTGGGAGATTCAGGCCCTCTCTTGTAAACCACCTTACTTGAGATTCCACGAGACGAGGATGGTGCTGCGGACGCACCCCTCCTACATGCTCAAGGTGCCGTCGGACTTCCATCTTAACAAGCCCTTGGTGTTACCAGTTTTCTTCCCCGTCGCCAGCTGAGAGAACCTTGCACTGTTAGGCAGAAACCTGTGCAGTTCCCTTAGGGAACACTGCAAAAGATTTAAGACTACAGGTGTTGGCAGTAAACCCATCTGGGTGGTGCAGTCTGCACCACCCAGATTTACATGGTAGCTGTGGCTGAGCAGTCCGACTTCTCTCAAGAAGAGTTAGGCAGTATGCAAAGTATACACAATAGGCACCCAGATACAATAATACAAGCAAACACTGACCAGAGCTTTGGTATCAAAGTATATCATTATTTATTTAAAAACAAACGGTTTGAAACACTCCAGCATTCTTGTTGTAAAATATTCTAAACACAGTTACTATTGTAATATATACACCCCTTTTTCCTTATCAGATAAGTCAGTGAAACACCACTTATTTTCATACAGAGGTGAGCGCTTAACTAGATTGCACTCCAATAAGTTTGTGAGAAAGGGATGGAGAAAGACATAATATGGAAAGGTACACCACTCTAAGATTCAGGAACACTGTTTTAGCAAGGCAGAAGAGCAAAAAGTCACTGGTGAGCCAAAGTCCAAAGGCTGGGCCCACTCTTAGAGAGAGCAGAGCACAAATGCGCCCAAGATCAGTTACACTAGGCTTTGAAAGTCTTGCAGAGGGTTCAAAAAGGGTTTAGAGAGGCTTTAAGAAAGTTTAGCCAGGGTGTCCCAGACTAACCCAGGTTCGAAAGTCAGGGACTAAATCTACCCCGTACAGTCGGTAGCAAGGGAAGCCATGCAGGACACGGTACCTTAAGTGGGAAGGATCCTCCAGCGGTGGCAGTTGTTCCTGGTAGTGGGTGCAAGTTGCGTCATCGTCCAGGGGAATTGAAGATCTCGACTTGGAGGAAAGATGAAGGTTGTTGCACTAACAGGGAAGAAACCAGCCACAGAGTTTTCCGGTTAAAGGTGGTACCTTTGTTTCGCGGTCGTGGTAAAACGTGGTATCCCGCTTGCCGGGGTGCTTGGCACAGGCAAGGCGGCCACGAGGTACGTCGGGAAGGCGAAAAGACGGTGAAACTGGTTATCCCCACCAGTCAAAGGAAGAAGACTCTCCGGCGGGAGATCCCCTCTGTCGTTGGGAAAAGTGGTGAGACGGTCTAGCAGGGCTCCACCGGTGGTGGTGTCGTGGCAGGTCGGCTCCGCTTCTCCCTTGTCGGATTCTTAGGTCCTGTGGCGACTTCTGAAGTTCCATTCCCCAAAGCCCTGCTTTTATTCAGAAAACCCCCATTCACTCAGCCTAGCTATCACTCAAACATGCTAGGTGGTGAGCCGGCCGGCTAACGATCATGGCATG
This sequence comes from Ambystoma mexicanum, assembly GCF_040938575.1. Lineage (NCBI taxonomy): Eukaryota > Metazoa > Chordata > Amphibia > Caudata > Ambystomatidae > Ambystoma > Ambystoma mexicanum. Next base: position 381,872,948 of record NC_090934.1, on the reverse strand, counting down.
GACAGAGGCAATCTCGTTTGGAGGCAAGGCCCTGGCAAAGCCGGCCGGCTCACCACTTGGGCCAATCAGGACGGAGTGCGACTTGAGTTGCCTAGGCAACTCAGTCCAGGGTGCCTAAATCCCCCTCCACCCCTCCTAAGTACCCCAGACAGAGTGGCACCACTTTGGAGGGCTTCTGTGGAGAAGCCCGCCAAAAAGTGGAACAAAGGGCTCGACTTGGGTTGGAGTCACAGAAGAGAACACAAACGCCATTTTAGAATAAAGTTTTGGCAAAAAATACCAACCGGAGAATTAATATTAATTAAATAAACCGGCGGTATGTTCGAGGCTACCGTAAAATCCCATAGGAAAATATTTGCGGTTGAATATAAAAAGTAGTATACACTGCCACCAGCCAAAACTCGATCAGGGGGGACGTAGTCGTGCCCCCTCGACTAACAGACCCTGGGGCAATCGAATTGCCCCAGCCAGTACGTCCACAATATGATGGTTTGTACTGGTTCTGTTCAGAATTTAAGACTAGTAAAGTCAATGGTGACTTTACATGCCCTGGGAGACAGTAGTCAGTCCCAGGGTATGGAGTCTATACTGGGGGGTCACTATGACACCCTTGTGTCACTGCACTGAGGGTGCTGTGTAACACATCACAAAAACACATGAAGCCCTATGGAGTAAAAGACCCCATAGCCCAATAAACACATCTAGATTCAAAGAAACGCACTCAAATCATGCCCAAGAGTGAGGGTAAAAGAGTCTCACTCTTGTCAGGAGAAAAAAATAAACCCCAAAAATCCAGCAAAGCTGCTGGGGGACTCACTAGGTTAGGAAATTCAGCCTAAACAGAGAATTCTCCCTAACATGCACTCGCTGGATGTGGCTAGAGCGCTGAAGTTCTACATGGACCGCACAGTGTTTTCGAAAGACATCACAGCTGTTTGTGAACTTTGGCCCTGTGAACCAAGGGGAAGGCCCTCTCCAAGGCTTCCATTTCCAGGTGGCTCTCCGACTGCATCACCCATTGTCACTGGTTGGCAAACCGACCATTGCCTAGCCGTCCAAGCACCCATTTGACCAGAGCGATCGCTGCAACTATGGCGTTCTTGTCTGGTGGACCCCTGCTGGACAGTTGCAGGCCTGCTCCGTGGAGATGGACTCACACCTTCACGAAATTCTACTGCGTCGACCGGGATTCCAGGAAGGAGTCCAGAGTCGGCCAAGCAGTGCTGCGCAACCTGTTCGCTTGAAGGTGAGCCTGGTGAGGAGGTAAGAGATGCTTAATGTTGAGATGCTTAATGTTGAGCCTTTCCACCTCCCGTGGTTGTGCATGTGTGTACTGCTATGTATTTTTTATTCATGAGCATGTGAATCCATGCCGGACCCCATGCTGGAGAAGGAACAAGTTACTTACCTGTAACTGTTCTACAGCATGGGTCTGGCATGGATTCACATGCAAACCCTCCCGCCTACCCCTCTGCGGCTCTTCTCTTGGTCCTACTGCCACAGTACGTGCTACCAAATCTGAAGAATACTGTCACTACCTGTCCACTGCCGCTAACTTCCCCACTACAGCCATAGCTTGGATCAATTTGTTTCTTCAGGAAAGGGTTATGAAAGTCTTTCCGAGGGGATTGTGTCCTCCGACGTATTCCATATCTATGACAGGTAATGTCCACAGCTGTGCTGCTTCGGAAAATCTTTGGCGTCTGCGTCCTGCGTCGATGACATCGATGTGCCGTCCCCGAGGACCTCCTCCGACGGCCGACGTCACCCGATGTGATAAGTAGGACGCATGACGCCCATAGCCTCAGTTCCGTTTTTTACGCGAATGTGTTCGCTTCGTGAATCTCGGTACGCCTCGACTCGTTGGAGTTGCTGTTTTATATTCTCGGTTCGTTGAACCCGTTTGGTTGGTTGTGAAGACCTGTTCATGGCGATGTCTTTCTCATCTTCGACCCCGCGTCCAGGCTTCAAGAACTGTGGGGACTCTGGGTCCAAGATGTCGGTCACGCACTTGCACAACGCCTGCCTCTGGTGCCTCGGGGAGGCCCACGATACGGACGACTGTCGACTGCCAGTCGCTCACTGCGAAGGCCTTGCGGGAACGCAAGAAGAAGCTGTCGGTAGGCTGGGTGTCTAAGCCTCGGAAGTCGAGGTCTGCGGGGCTTTCGACCGATGACTCAAGGGGTGACTCTCCGCGTTGTCGTCGGAAGTCCGGTGGGTCTCCTTCCAGGAGTCCGTCTCGCCACTCATCCGCCTCTTCTAGGCATTCCAGGAAGCGCCGGCATAGGTCGCCTTCCCCGTCCTCTTCCGAGGACTCCGCCCGTCGCCGGGTCGCTTATCCCTCCATGCAAGCGACACCGGAGGAATGGGCTTCCTTCGGGAAGCAGATGCTAGCGATTCTGGAATCGCAGGGCACCGGTCCGTCTGCGCCTCCGAGTGGGGTCGGTCGGCACCGGTCGAGAGACACCGCCCGTACGACTTCGGGCTCGGGTGGTCAGCACAGCTCGCGGGAGAGGTCCCTCTCGGACAAGGGTAGCCGTTCTCGCCATGCCCGTTCCAGGTCCCGGTCCTCGATGCGCTCGAGACCGCGTGATCCTGTGCTGTCTTCGAAGAAGACGTCGACGCCTGTGGCGCCGAGGTCGTCGACGATTTCTCTCAAGGTTCCGTCTTCGAGGGGGTCGTCGACGCCGTCGGCGCCCAGGTTGTCGAGAGACACGCTCGGAGCTCCGGCTTCGAGGACTGTGTCGACGCCGCAGATGCTGGAGGCGTTGCAGCTGACGTCGACGCCGATTCGTTCGGCGCCCTCAATGCCTTTTCTGTCGACGCCGACTCGTTCGGCGCCCTCGACACCTTTCGAGGCGATGGTGTTGGAGGTGCCCCGTGGCACCGGGTTTGCCCCTAAAAAGGCTATGGCTAAGGTCTGGCACTGCTTTGGTCCGCAGAGGTCTTCCTCTCCCCGCCTGGAGTACATTTATGAGGGTGATGAAGGCTCTGATGGCAGCCTGGTTCCGGTTCCAGATGACCTTATCTCGGGCCATAGTCAGTTTGATGACCTGAGGCAGTCACTGCATGATGCCAGTGGACTGGACACCACTCCGGAGGTGGAGTTTTGTTGGCCGGAGCCGGGCACTCATGCCCATTCGTCATATCGGCGCCTTATTTCTCGGGTTACCGAGTACTTGGGTTGGTAAGCTCCCCCAGGGGAGTTTGTTCAGGATGATCTCACGGACATCCTTGATCTCGGTCCACCCACTGACCCGGTTTTGCCTTTTCATATGGCTCTGCAGAGAAGGGTGGCGGCGGCTTGGACTGCAAGGTGTCTCCCGGCAGAGGGCAAGTCTTTGTCGCGAAAATACCATCCAGCCAGTAGCGACCCCTGCTACTTGTTTAGGCACCCTACCCCAGAGAGTTTGGTGGTGCAGGCGGCTACGGCCCCGGCAAAGCAGGCGTCGTATCCTACCATCCCTCCGGATAGGGACGACAAACGTTTTGACGGCTGGGCGAAGAAAGTGTTTTCTTCGGGGGGGGGGTATGGCGCTTCAGGCGGCCAACTCCATATGTGCCTTGTCTCGTTTCACACACACTCTGTGGAACTGTGTTGCATTAGCGGCTGATCGTATTCCCGAAGGGGACGAACGGGATGGTTTCCTTGCTATGGTTCAGGGTGGCAAGGATGCTATGTGTGAGGCCGTTCAGTCGGGTTTGGACTTGGCGGATTGTGTCAGCCGGTCCATGGCGGCGAGCACCGTAATGCGCAGGTTTGCGCGGTTGCGGTGGTCTGGGTTCGCTCCTGATGTGCAGTCCCGGCTCCTCAACATGCCTTTTGACGAACACCTTTTTGGCAGCAAGGTTGACGAGAGCCTTGAGAGGTTGCAGACCTCAAAAGCTGCAGGGAAATCGTTGGGTGCTGCAGTTCGCCAACCTCTGCTTTTTCGTCCTAGGGGACAGCAATGGAGGGGAGGTTCCTTTCACTATTACTCGTCCTTCAGTAAAGCGAGAGGAGCTAGCAGTCAATGAGGCCATCATAAAAGTGCCAGAGGTGGAAACAGAGGTACTTGAGGTGCCAAGGCCGCTCGGGCAGTTGCCTCTTTACCGCCGCAACGCCACAGCCGCTACCACTCAGTCATGAGGCCCGGTCCCATGGTTCGCCGGTTGGGGGAAGGCTGGGGCAGCATCTTGTAAAGTGGAAAGTCATTACTTCGGATGTGTGTGTTCTGGAGATCATAACCCACGGCTACTGTCTTCCTTTTCGGCAGAGGCCTCACGACAATCCACCAGGGAACCTCTCTTTAAAGAGTCCGGATCCGCTCCTTGCGCAGGAAATTCAAGCCCTGCTGGAGAAAGGCGCCATAGAACTGGTGCCTGTAGCGGAGAGGAACAAGGGATGGTATTCCCCTCATTTTTTTATATCAAAGAAAGACGGGGGATTGAGACCCATCATGGACTTGCGCGGTTTGAACAAACTCCTCAGGCAGGACAAGTTCAAGATGGTGACTCTTTCTCAAGTCCTCCAGGCCCTTCAACTTCAGGACTGGTTGGTGACTCTCGACCTCAAGGATGCTTACTTCCATGTGCTGATCCATCCCAAGCACAAGAAGTACCTGAGGTTCGCGGTTGGCGACTCACACTTTCAATTTCGGGTCCTGCCGTTCGGATTGACCTCCGCCCCGAGGGTGCTCACCAAGTTCATGGTGGCGGTGGCAGCGCATCTCAGGAAAGGGGGGATTCACGTCTACCCCTACCTGGACGATTGGTTGATGAGGGGGAGCTCTCCCAAGCAAGTCTTGGATCATCTGTCAGTCACCTGCCACTCCCTTCACAAGCTGGGCTTCTCCCTCAATTTAAAGAAGTCCCATTTGACACCAACGCAGCGGCTCCAGTACATCGGAGCAGTGCTCGACACGTCCCTGGGGCAGTGTTTTCCTCCTTCCTCCTCAGGTGAGGGCTCTTCACATTCAGCAGATGGTGCACAAGTTTCAGTTTGCTCAGAATCTCCCAGCGTCCGAGTTCTTGAGACTGCTCGGCCTCATGGCATCCTGCATTCTTCTGGTGCCAGAGGCTCGTCTGCGGATGAGATCTTTGCAGTGTGCACTCAAGCTCTAGTGGTCTCAGTCCTCCGGCAGGCTGTCGGACCCTGTTCAGGTGCCGCCCTCGGTAGCCCGGGACCTTCTGTGGTGGGCCGTCGAGGGCAATCTGATGAAGGGGGCCTCATTTTGGCTGCCCTCGCCGGAGGGGACGATCGTGACGGACGCATCCCTCACGGGATGGGGAGCTCATGCCAACGAGCTGACAGTCGGCGGTCGTTGGTCTCCGTCAGAGTCCAGACTCCATATCAATCTGCTGGAGCTGAGGGCCGTCAGGCTAGCCCTGAAGGCTTTTCTGCCGACTGTGCGCGGGAAGAGTGTCCTGATTCTGACGGACAACACGGTGGCCATGCACTACCTCAACAAAAAGCGGTGGGGGGGGGGGGGCAGGGTCACTTCCGCTGTGCAGGGAGGCGATGCAGCTCGAGTTCTGGGCCATCCAGCAGGAAGTTTCGATCTCGGCAGTTCATCTGGCCGGAGACGACGAGACGGTGGACGCTCTGAGCAGGCAGAGCACGATCTCTCACGAGTGGGAGTTGGCTCAGGGGATTCTCCTGGTGATCTTCGCCCTTTGGGGGACCCCTCAAGTGGATCTCTTCGCCTCCCGTGTCAACCGGAAGTGCGAAAGGTTTTGCTCGCGGGAATTTCCTCCAATAGGAGCCCTAGGAGACACGTTCGTGGTGGAGTGGTCATTCCCACTGCTGTACGCGTTTCCTCCAGTCCCCGTCATCCCGCAAGTGTTGCGGAGGTTACGAAGGTTCGGTTCCAGGATGATCCTCATTGCTCCGGCGTGGGCCCGGAGGACGTGGTACCCGGACCTTCTAGACTTGTCCGTCTGCCCTCCACGTCGTCTTCCCTACCGAGACGATCTGCTCTCACGGGAGGGGGGGTGGGTCAGGTTCTCCATCCAGAGGTCAGATCCCTCAATCTTCACACTTGGCTTCTGAAAGGTTGAGGTATAAGGATTGAGACTTCCCTGAAGACGTGATGGAGGTGTTGCTCTCGGCCAGGCGGCCGGCAACAAAGTCTCTGTAACGTTGCCGTTGGAGAAAGTTCTGCGACTGGTGCAGAGTTCAGAATGTGGATCCTTTTGAATGCGACATTCCCATGGTTTTGTCTTTTTTGCTTTCTTTGGCCCACAGGGGCTTGCAAGTGGGGACCATTAAAGGTTACCTGGCGGCACTGTCCATATTTAAGCGCTCGTCTGAAGAGTGTTCCTATTTTAAGATTCCTTCAATTTCGCAGTTTTTGAAAGGGCTCACTAATGTGTTCCCTCCGTCACCTTTTTTGGTGCCAGGTTGGGATTTGAACCTTGTTCTTAAGTTTCTTATGGGTGCTCCGTTTGAGCCTTTACATTCTTGCCTTTTGAGGCTGTTGACTGTGAAAACTGTTTTTGGTTGCGGTTACTTCCGCTCGCAGAGTGAGTGAGTTACAGGCACTTTCAGTTAAGACACCCTTCACTGTGTTTCACAAGGACAGGGTTGTCCTTAGAGTTCGTCCTTCTTTTCTTCCGAAGGTGGTTTCGGATTTTCATTTGAGCCAGAAGGTGGTTCTTCCGGCGTTCTATCCTCCGCCACATCCTGGTAAGGAAGAGGAGAGGCTCCATAGGCTTGATCCTCGGAGAGCGTTGAGCTTTTATATTTCGCGCATGTCCCGGGTCAGAGTGGACGATCAACTTTTCATTGGTTCCGCTGGGAAGCGTTTGGGACAAGCTGTGACGAAACGGACTTTGTCTCGTTGGATTATTTTAGCTATCTCCGAGTGTTACCGCTTGGCGGGTTAGGACCCTCCGGCTGGCTTGCGGGCCCATTCTACTAGAGGAGTGGCTGCGTCTACTGCCCTGCAGAGGGGAGTTCCTATTCGTCACATCTGTGATGCAGCCACCTGGGCTTCAGTGCATACTTTTGTACGTCACTATTCCCTTGATTCCATCAGAGGGCAAGATCTGGCCTTTGGCAAGGCAGTTCTCTATTCCTCAATTTGATTGGGCATGCTAAATTTGTATTCTAAATTCTTTCCCACCTCCTTGCTTGGTACTGCTTTGGCAGTCTGTCATAGATATGGAATACGTCGAAGGACCCAATCCCCTCGAAGAACAAGTTACTTTCTTACCTGGTAACGTTCTTTGGATGGGATGGTCCGACGACGTATTCCATATCCCTCCCTCCCTGCCTTCCCCGCTGCAGAATTTCTTTTGCGATTGCAGCTTGCGTTCCGCAATGCCTTATGTGTCTGACTGGCAGAAAACTGGTGGCACACGTTCTGGGGAAAAAACTATAACTGACGCTATGGGCGTCGTGCGTCCTACTTATCACATCGGGTGACGTTGGCCGTCGGAGGCGGTCCTCGGGGACGGCGCATCGACGCAGGACACAGACGCCAAAGATTTTCCGAAGCAGCACAGCTGTGGACATTACCTGTCATAGATATGGAATAGGTCGTCGGACCATCCCACCGAAAGAACGTTACCAGGTAAAAAAGTAACTTGTTCTTCTGACTCACCCTGTACCCACCCAAGCTTCATTAAATGTGGAGTTCCACACGGATCCTGCATATCTCCCACCCTCTATAACCTGTTTACAAGGCTTCTGTTCCAAATCCTGGACTCTTTGGGAATCACATATACCAACTATGCTGATGACACAGAGGTCCTCATCCCCCTTACAGGAGACTATGAAGCCAATTCGGCCATCTATTCCACAATCCAAACTTGGATGGCAGAAAACTGGTTATCCCCTAACGGGGATAAACCGAGCTTCTGATAATTGGATCACCGGCAACGCTCAAGAAAATGGACAAACAATACAGCTCCTTTACAATTGACCACTCAATTCCAGTATTACAAGCTGTAAAGACCCTGGGTGTCTACCTGGACTCGGACCTCTCTTTTAACAGGCAGGTCAATGCCATTGCCTCGACCTCCGCCTTTCACTCCAAACTAATCACTAACTAAACCGACAATTCGGTAAGATAAACAATGTCTCATGAAGAGCTCCGCTATAGGGCGGCCAGTTATCTGGGTGGAAAAAAATAATCTGAGGGACCTTGGCACGTGAGGGATTGTGTACTACACATGTCACGATAGGGACAGTGTTTCAGACACACCTATGCCGTCGTTCCCTTCCGGTCCCCGAAAGACAAGATGCAATACTCCACGGTTACCACTGATGTCGGACCATATGCACAGCATATGATTCTAAGCAGATTAACAAGCATCAGAAAATCCGTTTATTTTTTACAATACATCATGTTCAAGTGTTTCTTTGGACCATATGTATGCTACAATTTCTTTGTACCAAGCTACAGCCTTCTCTCCCTCCCAAGATAAGCCGGACTGCTCTGTCCAGGCTACCAACATTCTCAGGTGGCACAGCCTTATAATAAGAGTTGAGTCTATTTACTTTCTCAGATGTATGGTTTTAGGAAGCCCTTAGTTGGACTTTAGAAAGGAGGGAGGATCATCAGGAGGCAAAGGGGTGCGGGGGGGGGGGGGGTGGACGAGACCAGGCCCAGAGTGGTGAGGAGATCCTGTGGGATGAGACGCAGTATTTGGCCTTTAAAAGGGAGAACCTTTTAAAGTTTCCACAACAGGTAATGGTCTATTGTTATGATGTATCTGAACCACATAGAACATCTGTGGCTATTGGCACAAATGGCATAGAACATGAACCCACCCCCTCATTAATAGCAGGATAAAAACATTGCTTAATCCTGAAAGGTATGATGGAAGGCAATATAAACATGTTGCCTTAAATAAATGGTCTACCCTTAAAAGCAAGAAGTTACTTAAAAGTACTGTACAAGTCCCATAACACCATGAGTACTGGGACGAGGCAGAGGAGTGCTCGGTTAACACATTTCTGTTAGAGCGAGGGGTTTAAAAACTATCCTCCCTTTGATGGGGAACCAGTGAGATTGCTTTCTGGTATCAGAAATGTGTTCCCTTTTGGAGATGCCCAGTGGCTGCGCTAAGGGCATTGTTCTGGCATGTCTGCAGTTTGGAGAGGTTTTTGTTGGATTTGGAAGACGATCATGTAGAATCTTACGAAGAAAGCCATGTACCCATCTCAAGCACCCTGAGGAGATCCTCTCAACGCCTTAGGGCAGAGACCACGGTCCCTACTCAGTTAGGCCCATTTGGATCATTCAAGTGGACCAGGGACCAATTCGAGGGGTGCATGTATCGGCTGGAGCAATTTTTCAGAGCTTCTGTTCAACCTCTGCCAAAAAAGGCTCGGGTAGACCCTAACCCTCTAATACATGAAGATTCCAACACCAAGTTGTCTATCAAGATGATGTCCAGATGGACACGTATAGCGACATCTATACAGAAGAAGAGGAGCCTCTTTTCTGGACAACTATGGGGAAGATCAAGGAGCAACTGACAACTGGGAGGACACCCAGCAGGACGATCATAACTCCGATATCGTTTGCCTTGACTCTCCCCCATCCACCCCGATTCGACAAGCTTCCCCGGTGGATGATCAAATGGCTTTCAACAACATGTTGAAGAAAGCAGCGGATTATTTTTTTAAAATTGCCACGCTTGAAGCCTTGCCCAAACAAGATTTCACTGAGGACATTATTAATGAAAAACCTCCGGCAAGCCAGTCTATCCCTCTTTTGAGCTCTGTTAAGACGGCTGGCTCCTTCCTTACACCCGCTCAGACTAGGTATGTGAACCCGAGGGTCAAAACTTTTCCGACCCTCTCCCACCGACCCGCTATATATCAAAGGACACGCAATCCCAGACTCGCTGGTGGTGACCAACACTCGCAAAAGTGCAGGGGTTCCCCTTGCCACGGGAGAGTCGCCCCCAGACAAGGAGTCTAAAAGGCTGTATGCCCTAGGCAAACAGGTTACGTCCGCAGCAGCCTATACCATCCGGATTGCCAATAACACAATGTTACTAGCAAGCTCCGTCAACACCCAATGGAACCTACTCCAGGAAGGCCTTCAAGAGGTTCCGGAACCAACCAGAGCCAAGCTTCTCGCCATTGTCTCGGAGGGCAAACTTGCCAATCAGAATGTGGTAAAGAATACCCTGGACACCGCAGAGACAGCAGGCAGGTCTCTCGCACAGGGTACTCTCCTAAAGAGGCACGCGTGGCTTTGTACGTCGGGCTTCAGGCCTGAGACCCAGGCATCCATTATCAATAAACCCATCGAAGAGGCCAACCTCTTCGGGAAGCCGATAGACGATGCTTCCTTGTACCCAAAAAGGATCTCAACATGCTTCCTGTTCTAGACCTGCGCCCTGCGAACAAGTTCATAAAGCCCCAGAAGTTTCGCATGGTAACACTGCAAGAGGTGATCCCATTGCTAAAACGGGGACTTCATGACAACATTGGATATGAAAGATGCATACTTTCATATTTCAATGCTGCCAGTGCACAGAAAATTCCTAAGGTTCGTGATTCAGGACAAACACTACCAGTTCAAGGTACTCCCCTTCGGCATAGCCTCGGCGCCAAGGGTGTTTACCAAGGTCCTGGCAGTTTGCCCTTACCTCGACGATTGGCTCATCACGGGGGACTCGTTTGACGTTCGTTTTTTGAACACCCAAAAAACAGTAGACCTACTGTTCAGCCTGGGATATTCTATCAACGAAAATAAATCCAGCTTAGTCCCCAGCCAAGTAAAACAGTTCCTGGGGGCTCTAATTCGTACGGAAGAAGGTCTAGTCTTCCCTTTCAGCGAGGGTTCAGAACATGCTCTCTCAGGTTCCTCAGTATGTAGCCAGTCGAGAGGTGACGGCACGCAAAGCTATGCGTTTGCCATGGATGATTGCGTCATGCATGTACTTGGTTCCCCACGCGCGGCTGCGCATGCGTCCCATGCAAGAGTGGCTCAACAGCCAGTGGTGTCAGGCCAGCGGACAATGGGAAGATTTGTTAGTTGTCTCGCCAGCCCTCGTTCTCTCTCTGCAGTGGTGGTCGAGGGAGAACCTCTTGAAGGGGAAAACCTTCACCACCCCTGCAGTGGAAGCCACTCTCACAACATACGCATCTCACACGTGGTGGGGGGCTCACCTGCTTCAACAGACAGCGCACGGAGTGTGGTCCCCTCCGGTAGCGTCCAACCATATAAACCTACTGGAGCTACGAGCAGTGTTCAAAGCATTGAAAGCCTTTCAGGAGCAACTGCAAGGGAAGACAGTGCTGCTCCTAACCGACAGCACAACAGCAATGTATTACCTGAACAAACAGGGGGGCACTCGCTCTCCAGGGCTATCCAAGCTGTCCCAAAACATCTGGATATGGGCTCTCAAACACAAGATGTTCCTGTTATCCCAACATGTTCCAGGGGAACTCAATCTTCTGGCAGACATACTCAGCACAGATTTTCCTCTGCCAGGAGAGTACGAATGGCGACTGCACGAAGAAATTGTATCCAACGTCTTCACAGAGTGGGGGTTTCCAGCGATCAACCTGTTCGCTACTCAGGAGAACGCCCAATGCCAAGATTACAACCGCCCCCCCCCACTCCCCTTCTGAACAAGATAGTACACAAGATGCGCCAGGAACCAGTCACTATGATTCTGGTGGCTCCCATGTGGGGCCGCCAACCTTGGTTCGCGCACCTGATGGAATTGTCCCTCTTCCCCACCAGTCAAGCTGCCCTGCCCGTACAACATGTTGTCTCAGGACAGGGGGGAGACTCTGCACCCATGCCCACAAACTCTGAACTTAGCAGCCTGGCTCCTGAGGTCATAGTGTTTGGACATCTGCAACCCCCTCAAAGATGCATGGACATACTGAGGGAGGCAAGAAAGCCTAACACACGTTATTGCTATGCCAGCAAATGGAAACGTTTTGTCATCTGGTGCAGTTCCAAAGGCGTCAATCCCACCGATTGCTCGCCTTCACACATTGTGTTATATCTAACTCATCTGTTGGACTCTGTGTTAGTCTTCAATTCCTTAAAGGTTCACCTAGCGGCGTTGTCAGCCTACACCACGTCACAGCAGAAGGTGTCGTGGTGGAAAATACCTGTGATTAAAGCCTTCATGGAAGGGGTTAAAAGAATGTATCCCCCATCACTCACCCAGCCCCTGGGTGGGATCTAAATGTGGTTTTAACTAGGCTCATGGGACCCCCTTTTGAGCCTATGCATAAAGCTAGTCTGAAAGACCTGACTTACAAGACAGCCTTTCTAGTAGCTATCACTTCTATCAGAAGAGTTAGCGAACTACAGGCCCTCTCGGTTTTGGACCCCTTTGTTACAGTCCACAAAGATGAGGTAGTTATGCGCACACATCCCAGATTTGCGCCGAAATTTATTTCGAAGTTTCATGTGAACCAGTCAATCGAACTACCCACGTTCTTCCAAAGACCTACTAACATGGCCGAAAGAAGCCTTCACACACTAGATGTGCACAGGGCAGCCATGTTCTACATGGATAGAACTAAACCACTGAGGAAAACTAAACAATTATTTGTTTCAGTGGCATTCATTCTAGGTCTGATTCTCAGGGGGACAAGCAGTACTAATCTTTTTTTCTACTGTTCCTCCTCACAACCCACCTCCAACTCTGGGTAATGCTCGCTAGTCTATGCACAGCATGTGATTCTAAGCAGATTTACAAGCATCAGAAGACATGCATTACATACTGTAAAAGCATTTCTGATGATTGTATCTGCTTAGATTCACATGCGCCCTCCCTGCCTCCCCGCTCGGGGTGGAAGGAACATAGACTTCTTACTACTTTCTCTCTTCATGTACTCACTCACTATAGCCTTGGGCTCCCTCATGGCAGAAAAAATACAATCGGAGGGACCTTGGCGCGTGAGAGATTTTGGGTACTACACACCTCACGATAGGGATAGTGTTTCAGACACGCCTATGCCGACGTCCCCTTTCGGTCCCCGAAAGACGAGATGCAATACTCCGCGGTTACCACTGGATGTCGGACCATATGCACAGAATGTGAATCTAAGCAGATACAATAATCAGAAATGCTTTTACGGTAAGTAATGCATGTCATTTAAATGCAAGTAGGCCCAGATAAATCGTGGGGAAATAAGTGCCGTTGCATCTCATATTAACACAATTCTAAAAATCAACTCTGTACTTATGGTCTACCCACCAAGTGCAACCTTATTAAAAATACAATCAGTAGTCAAGGTGAGTCAAACCTATAACATATTTAGAATGCAATCAGCTATTCTTGAGGGTGGTGGGGGGAAACCAGTTTATAGATGCGTTTTGAATACAGTTAGTAATTCAAGGGTAGTAGACCCTGGCAGTCATGCAGTGACACTCAAGTTATGAAATCACATAATAAACCTGGTTACAAATATACTCCTTGCAACATTACTTTTTAGAACTTAGTTCAGAGCTAGTAAAACAACTTGTATATTTTCCGGAGGGTATGAATACTCCATAACTATTTTAAAATGCACTAGGCAAAACAGGCAGAGCAAAACTCGATCACCACAATGTTATTCAAGTTAAGTCAGTCGGTCAAACCTTTTATCTGGATATAAATATCTATAAAAGTACAACAGCAATTAAAACACATCATAAATACCACATATTAAAACATGCCCCTTGGCCACCCTCCTTAAAACAAAATAACCTAAACCTCGCCGGTCTCTGATCACCTTACAGATTATCTCTATCCCAAAGATTATGAATAAGCAATATCCTTTTCCTGTGTAGACTTCTGATGGATTTTAATGCCCTGCTTATAAAACCTGACGAGGCCCAAGCTGTCAGGGGGGTTTCCCTCTAAAAACAGGAACCAACAGCCACCTCCTAGCCTCTCATACGAGGGGAAAATGAATAGGAAGTGTGCCATTTCATCCAGCCCAGCCCCTCATACGGGGGACATCCTGCATACATGCTCAATCCCGTTCGGTTTGCTTTCACTTCCCCTAGGGTTAGGCATTTAAAGTAGGCTCTTGTGATGTACCAGTGATGACATTTTCTTCATATTGAATGGCCTTTTAATTCATGTAGACCCAAATAGCAGCACCATATTTTACTGATCCCTGGACCTAGCCATATAGATATTTCTAATTATCTTTAATGGCTGTTGCCTGTGCTGCCCTAGAAAGCGAAAATAACCCTGAGTGATTGCCTTATACTACACAGCTGTTTTTTAAAGTGTGCCTCTGGAGAAAAGGCCCTTGGAAAAGCAGACTCCCAAATAATCAAGATTCAACTTGCGGAATTGAGTCGGTCTTAAAAAGCATGGCCCTAAACTTCCCCTTCTTCCTAAATGGGCCACAAAACTTAACAGCAGATTTTATTAGAATTAACATGGATGTCCAACTCTCCCATGAATGCTACATAGCTACTGATTACACTGCAGAGCTCTAGGGGATCGCCTATAAGCACCAAATCGTCCGCATAGACCAGGACTGGCAGTGACATACCCCTTAACTTGGGAACATCCACCTGACAGTCTACTAGTACTTTGTATATCTCATTTAGACACCAGTAAAATGAAATCTGGGCAAGCGCACACCTTTGCCTAACCCCAGCCTGAATTGGAAACCAAGACGTGCAGTGACCCTCTAATTCTGGTAAGTAATTGACTCTGACTATTTTTGAAATGCTCTAAGCAGTTTCAAGGGAGGCACAACCCAGTGTTAAAAGTTGAGTAGAGTAGCAGCTATTCAAGATAAGTAACCATATACTTTTCAGAGGGGCTTAAAGCAACTCATATGACAAGTATTACATTCTAGACTGTTTTAGGTCTGTATAAAGCAGATCAGGGGGAGCAAAACCCAATTACACTTTAACAAGAACACAATGTTATTCAAGGTAGGTAAACCCTATTAGTAAACTTTTGCACTCATTGAGTTATGCAATGATAAAACAGTACCAACACTTTTTACATTTCAGAAGGGGGGAAACACCATTCAAAGGAAGTAAAGCAACTTATATACTTTTTAGAGCGCACAATGCATCTCAAAGTTCAGTATAACTGAAGGACATTTTGTAACCTTCTTTCACAGAGATACGGTAATCACACTAATTCTGTCAGCAAGGAAGTACTTTTACACTGGTTATACATTTCAAGACCAACGCCTTTTCTTATCCAGTTTTTCCTTAGTCTATTGCATGAGCTTTCTCAGAGGCAGACCATGGGCCCTAGGGATCTAGGAGCCAGCTGTAGGCAGGTTGAGTTGGGTTTCAATTTCAGGAAAGTCAGAGATCTTCAAAACATTAACTTTCAGAGTTCCTGTTCAGGGACGTCAGAGAAGGCTTCCTATATGCGTTGCAGCATTAGGCCTGGGCAAGTGGTATGGGCAAACTTCCAACCACCCGAATCATGACTCAGCCTCACTGGATTCACACAGGACCTAAGGTAAGTATTACCCAAACCCACACAATACCTTTTGGAGAAAACCGCTTCTGAGTGGATGCCTTCAGAATGCAGCAGCACAGGACCTGGTCTCTGGATTCTTGGCCTGCCGACAAAAGAACTGGTCTCTGGATGGGAACTTGCAGCAGCAGTCATCAGAGACTTGCAGTTAAGGTTTCTTCATGGATTCCCGCGGCACTGTGGTTTGGGGCCTTTTAACAGCAGCCAGATGAAGAACGAATATTTCTGGTTTGATTCTCTTCACTCTCTCGGTCCTGCACTCTGATGAAGGTACATTAGGGATTCGAAATGCGTCTCTGGAGAGCCAGGCAGTGGCCACCAAAGTTCTAGACGGATTTGGACTTTGGAAGACCATGCGCTGCACAATGGCTCGAGGTCCCATGGTATTGGGGTATTGCAGGGCTGCAGCACGTTGTCGGAGTGTTCAAAATGCAAGTATTCTTGAGACTAGTGGGTCTCACCAGCCTCTGGGTGGAAGTAGTCACTTTCGGGTCCTCCAGGTCGATTGGACGGAAAGGTTACAGCAGGCTCTCTGGTCGCTGGAAATTGCAACAGCTATCTTTTCTTCCCCTTCGGTTTCAGCTCCAGTGGTCGACTTGTCAGCATTTATCAGGAACTACAGCACACCTTCTTCAATCTCTCCCTGCAGTTCACAGAAAGGGGCTGTCTGGCTGTCCAATCAGGACAGCCAGCCCCTCACTGGGATTTGGCTCTTCACAGGCAAGGTGAAAGACAAAGGGCTGCAGAGTTTTGGACTCCTGATCCGCTTCCTGCTGTCTCAGACACTCCAGAGCCTGGGCAGGGAATACAAAGGATTCCTGCCGAAGACGGTCGTTCCCACCTAGAATGACAGAGGAAGACCTCAAACTTCAAGCATATGAGAAATGGGGGGGGTGGTTGGGAAGGCGCCAACCATTGTAGCAAAATGGTGGCCATTCTGTGCATTATCGAAGCTGATTAAATATGCTTCGCGTAATAAGACTAATAAATCACTAAGGTAAAAGCACTGCCACCAGATAAATGCTATAGATAAGGAAGCAAGGGGATACATTGTATCCCCCAGCACTCTACATAAGGTGGGTTGTGCTGGGTCACTATATGAAATGTAAAGATCAATGAAAATCCCTCTTGAACAGTAGTTCACCCAAGTACATTAAAGAGAAATTAACAGAGAAGCTCAATGGGGCAACCCAACTTGAGCCTAAAAGTTATAGGAAACTATAACTCCAACCATACACCATGGAGCGACATAAAAAGTTCCCCCATAAAAGGAGTAAGACTTGGTGAGAAGAGAAAAAGATTCCCACTCACCTAGGGTCAAAGTAAAATAGTTACCAAGTCCAAGCAAAGTGTTCTGGGGTTGACACAGGTCCCGAAGATTTCACTGATAGAAGATTCTTACTTAAAACACGTCCCTCCCAGACAAAGGCACAGGAGGATCTAATACTCTCCTGGATGGATCTTAGGTCTGTTGGATAAACTTAGTGTCGAGTCCATCAGAAATGTTTGCAACTCTTTTTGAGATTAATTGGAAAGCATTTCATCCTTAAACTACAGGACCAGCAATCATTGCTAGGGAATTTGCTCTTTTTTAAACAAAGGGGTCCGAGTTAACAGTCCCCCAGGAGATTTTAGCTCCTGAACCGGCAATAGGTTTTTTAAATTGATTCTTCTAAAGAAATCCCCTCGCAACCTCTCCCTCTGTAGAAGGATGGGTTCCATGTGATATTTTCTCCGCAAAAATATCGCAATGCAAAAATATCGCCATATTTTTGCAGCGGAAATAACACATTGGGCCCTGAGGGGGGCACCCCCGCACCTAATATTTTCGCCACCAAAAATATTGCCTATGGCCATTCCCGACGACCATATGTACGGCGATATTTTTGTTGGCGAAAATATTACCCGATACCGAAGGATGGGCCTCAGATATCTTAGTTGTAGTAGTAGTGGCTAAGCATGGTGCATGCTCTTGGTTAGAGTTTGCCCTTCTTACACTAGGATTTACAATTGGGTCTTCTGTAGACGATCCATCAGTCTAAACATATTTAAATCCTGACTTGGTTTTACTGGTTTTACACCAGCTTGGAGAACCAAGTCCCCAAAGACCTAGAGGTTTCCTATCCACCTCTTCCTCAGAAGCAGTGTGGGTCAAAGGCTTTATAGTTGTAACTGAAATTATGAAGCATGGTTTAGGCTCCCATTTCCCTATAATTCTAGTTTTAGATTTGCCTTTGTTAGAGGTTTCCCTGCTAAAATTAGGACTTTCGGTAGGGTCCTCTGTAAAGGATCCCACAGATTTAGAGTTGTCTCTTGAAGCAGAGACCCTAACCCTTTCAGAACACCTATCCACCTCTCCTGTAGGAGTAGATGGAGGCACAGGCTTTTTATTAGAAGGCCTAGTAATAAATCTAGGGATAAACAGTTTTTCAGGCCTGCAAGTTTCCTTCTGTGCACTCTGAGATAAAGGAGAACACTTAATTCCTACGTTGGGGTCAAGGTCAAGCCCTGCCCTTTCAGGTTGGCCAAGAACACCTAAATTATGATAAATCTTCTGGATCACCTCCACTGTATGTGGATTATCACGAGTCCAGTTTTAGAGATGTATGAACTACTTTCACTGTACGTGGATTTGTAAGTGGTTCAGACAGTTCAGAGTTAACCACAAGTGCCTTTTGTGTCAATGGCATGAAACCACTTTTAGTTTACCAGGACCAACTAAGTGCTTGTCATACCTCTGAATTGCATCCACAGGTTATGATATAAGTCATTTATAGTGTGCCTGTACACAAGTATTTCTAGGTACGACAAGACAAGGGTGGGGGAAGACAACACAAACAATCTTACTAGGCCATGTGTTATTCATATTGTGCAAGTGCACACAATGCAAAGTGCAGGTGAAGGAGAGGGAATGGGGAAGGGCCATCAGGGCAGCATTGCTCTGAGGACGAGCAGCCAGCGAAGCGCAGCTCTGGGTAAGTGCAAGGAGACAAGGGACTATAGGTTCAGCTCCTAACTGTGTGGTGGTCCGGAGGCAGTGCAGGGGAGACTGGTCATGGGTGAGAGCCTGGTACCCAGTGGGACTCTGAGGGTTGCCAGCAACCAGTCAGCTTAGCGGCCAGAAAGGTCAGCATGGGAGGCAGAAAGCAGAAGTGAAAAGTAAGGTCTTGAGCTGCTTCTGGAACTTTAGGTGGTCGGGCTCAAGTTTGAGAGGGCCAGAGAGGCCATTCCAGAAGTAGGCACCTGCAGAGGAGAGATGTTCCACCCACCCTCTGCCTGGAGAAGTGTCTAACCCTCAGAGTTGGTGGTGGCTGAGCAAAGGGCAAGAGAGAAGGAAGGTGTTTTGGAAGAGGGTTGGATGCAGTGGGGCTCCTGGCCGCAGAATTCCTTGTGGACGATGTAGAGGGTCTTGAACTTAATCCTTACCGCCAACGGGAGCCAGTGGAGGAATTTCAGGTCTGGAGAGATACAGTCCTTGGGCTTGAGGCAACGGACACGTCTCAGTCCTGTTCTGGATTAGTTGCAAAGGGCAGAGAGTAGTGGAAGGCAGATTGAGAAAGAGCCTGTTACAGTAGTATAGCCTAGAGAGAACCAGGGCTCTGGAGACAATGAGCTTCTGGGGGACGGGGAGAAAAGGAAGAATACCTCGGAGGAGGTGCAGCTGGTAGTGGGCCTTCTTGGCAGGTTTTGTGATGTGAGGAGAGAGTGGAGTCGAAGATGACACCAAGGCTCTTTGCCTCACATGAAGGTGAAGGTGAAGGAAGAGGACCCAAGGAAGGCGGCTAGAGTGAAAGACGGAGCAGTGGTCCCAATGAGAAGGATTACCGTTTTACTGGCATTAAGGCAGAGATCGTTGGAAGTGCACCAATCCTGAATAGCGGATACCGTCGGGAATGAGCGCAAGAGGCGAAGAGGCTGAGGGGAGCCTGAAAGCGCATCTGCATAACACTGAAAGTAAGAGGAGGAGATATAGATCAGGTGAGACAAAGGGGCCAAGTAGACATTGAAGAGCCAGGGTTAGAGGTTAGAGCCCTGGGGAACACCACATGAGGAGACAGTGGTGGTGGAGAGAAAGGACCCAAGTTGGAACTGGGAGGGTTTGGTCCAGGAGGGACGTCAACCACTACAGGGGCTGATACGTGATGCCCAGGTGAGTCGATTGGTCAGGATGGCTTGATTGACCGTGTCAAAAGCAGAGTAACGGTCAGGAAGGATGAGGACAGAAAAAAGGCTCGACTCAAGATTAGTGAGCAGATCTTCACGGGTGCTCAGGAGAGCAGTTTCCGTGCTTTTGGTTGCTCTGAAACCAGACTGATAGTCATGGAGACGACCAACAGATTCAGTGTGGAGAGGAAGCTGGGAGATGGCCAGCGTTTCCAAGATTTTGCTGAGGAAAGGAGTGATGGAGATTAGACGATAGTTTGCCTGACGGGTAGGATTGGCAGAAGGCTTTTTCAGGAGGGGTTGCACAAGGGAGTGCTTGAGGAGAAGAGAGGAAAGTTCAAGTGGCAAAAGAGTGTTTGCAGAAATCAGCCAAGGCTGGAACAGGGGTGTCAATCTGGTAAATTGTTTCTGCAGGAGCAAGGGGGCACCTGTTTTGATGACACTTTTATAGATTGGACTCATCTAGAAACATTTGCGGGTGTAGTTGGAGAGAAAGAGGAGAAGGTAGGAGGGGGAAAGGCAGCCGGGGGGGGCAAGAGAGGTAGAGGTAGAGGTAGAGATGGAGAGGGAACAGGAAGACCTGACTTTTAGTGATGAAGTGAAGTCTGTGCCGTACAAAGGGCCTGGGAGGGAACAGGAGAGGTAGAGACGGATTGGCCAGTCCCTTGCAGATTTGAGAGTTTGGACGTGTTAGATGCCGCCGAGACACTGGCTTGGATGTTGAGCCTTCTTGGACAGGACAGAGTCTGTATTACCTTTGGAGCAGTCGTCGGGCCAGTATGTCAGAGGATGAGCCTGATGCCCTCTACTTCCTCTCAGCCACCTTGCACTTGCGTTTCAGGGCGGTGAGGTCGGAGTCATACCAAGAGTTGCACTTGGAGGTAGTCTTCAGACAGTCTCATGATGGGGGCAAGGACGTCCAGAGGGTTGGAGATGAAAAGATGCTGGTTGGAGAGGGATGTGTCCGAGTTTAAGTCAGCCGCATGCGTAGGAGGAGCAGAGATAATGGCAAAGGCATCAACTGACGCGCTTCATGGGCCATGTGACCGAGAAGGTAGGTGGCAGTGCTGCGGTGGGCTTTGCCTGGGGGACAGTTTCAGGTGAGAAGAAAGCAGAAAGTGGTCAGTCCAAGAGGAAGGAGTGGTGAGAGGATTCCAGAGGAGGATGTTGGAGGAGCTGAGAACATCCAAGTTGTGCCCGGCAGAGTGTGTCGGATCAGAGGGTAGAATGGAAATAATATGAGTGTTGCAGGGGTTACAGAAGAGCTCAGAGGATGGATTAGATGCATCCAGGTGGATGTTGAGATCTGCAAGGAGAAGATGAGACGTAGAGGCAAGGAGAGAAGAGGAGAGGTCAGCCCACTGAAAGGAAGAGGGCGACCAGGCCAGGTGGGCTGTAGATGGTGGGTACAGTCAGAGAGAGACCAGGGCAGATGGAGAGCCTGCAGACCAGGCATTCAAAGGAGTAGGCCTGCGTAGGAATGACAGAAGCAGGGACACATTCCGGAAAGATCAGAGCTACTCCACCTCCGGGACAGTTTCGGAGAGGATCTTATCAGGGACGACTGTGTCAAAACGCATGACAGAGTTGGCCGTGAAATATGTCTGTGAGAGCAAGGACAGCCAGGTCAAGTTCTTGGTGGCAGATGTCAGAGGAGTGTTTGACAGCAGAGCAAGTTTTGAGAGTAGCAATGTGGAGCAGGTTACCACATTTGAAAGACTTCCGTTGTTTAGTACAGGCTTGAGGTACGCCCAGCATAAGTGGCAGAGGGGCTCTGAGGGTGGACGAAGGTGATTGAAGGAGATGGCATAGTGGCCAGAGAGGAGGGGGAGGGTGCCAGAGAGGCGGCAGAGGAGCCAGAGAGGCGCTAGTAGGAGGAGAAGGGATGAACTTTATTGGATGCGGGAGGCGCCTATTGAAAAGATTGGGCTGAGGCCACTGGACCAAGACTGTGCCATTCAGATAGATGTTAATGATGGTGTTCGAGGAAGGAGGCCAATAGGGAGAAGAGGAGAAAGGAGAGCAGAAACCATTTAGGGGTCCATAGGTCAGGAGAGGGAATGATAGAGGATGTCTAAGAGAGTCTGGAGGAAGCACTTATGTAGGTATCTGTGATGGGGAGGCCTGGGTTGGAGACCAGGATATTACACTTGAACCTCTTCCTTCCTGACTTGGAGAGAGGGCTAGGGAATGAGATAGAGTAGCAGTTAGAGAAGGTGTGAGAGATTGAGAGCACCATAGAGGGTGCGCAGGGGTTGGAGGGGAGAGTGAGGGTGGAGGAAGTACAGCCAACAGCTAAGCACCACAGGGAGCACCAGGGGGGGAGGGTCACACAGGAGGAACACTGGGGGCAGTGAGGCAACACACTAAAGGGGAACGCAGGTTTTGAGGGATAGTCCAGGTTTTGAGATTCAAGTGCCACCTCCACAGTGTGGGATATTTTGACCCATTCCAATGTGCCCCACTACATCACTTTACTGAAAGGGTGTAAAACAGCCCAAAATGACCGCACTCGCTCCTGTGCGCGACAAAATCTTCAATACTGCGTTTGTGGCACAACCAGGAAAAGGCTGCACACCCTGCCTCACGGTCATGCGCGGGGGGGGGGTGTTTGAAAACCGAGTCCTCACTGCAGGAGCATGCCAGTGGGCTGTGCCACAGTCAACATGGAGCAAAGTGAATGAATTGTGCTGAAAACCGAAAATGCATTTTTAAAATGTTAGCTTTCCAACCTTAAGTGCTGTTTTTGCCACCAGACCCATTCATTTTTACTGAATCATTGAGATTAAAAGGGCCCTGCAATGCCCAGGATCATCCAGTGTGGCTCAGAGGAACCGGGCCTCCTTGGAATGACAGCTTCTATAAAATGTATCTATGAAAAAGCAACCCAGGAACCCTTGTTTTCATTTTCCAGCTAAACTTTGCAACAAGTATCAGAATCAGCTGTGCAGAGAAACTCTAAACAAAGCCATGATGCATGTATCCAGGCTGCAAACAACTCCAGCACTCAAAGGAAGAACTAATGCTGACTAAAATGTGTATGTGCTGCAGATGAAAATTTGATTTAAAGAAATCAGTTTTATGTGCTTCTTCATGAATGAAGTGCAAAATCGCCTGTTTTAAAGTATGTTCTTTTTTTAAACGGCTTAATCTTTAAGAATGTCAAAAGATTGCTAATGTTAAAAAATCCACCTATAGACTGTTTTAATTTTATATGTTTTAAATGAAAGATTTAGGTGAAACTTAAAGCTAAACCTAGTCTGAGTTAACTATTAAAAAGAAAAAAACCCTGCTCTGACAGTTCTTAGCCTGGGAAAGGTTGACTCCTCCACTGCTGGCAGGAAAGGCTAATTGCTGCTGCGAGGCCTTGCATACTGATGTCAAAGGGACTTCATTAGACATTCATCTGTGCCCAGGCGAAGACGATAGCAGGCTTGGACACTCACCCTTCCAGGGGAGGGGCAGGAAGCTCCACTCTCCAAGGAGAGGCCCCTCATTCAACTTCAAAGGATTTGCCATTTGCTCATACTTGGGACGAAAGATAAAAAAAAAACTGACAAGTGACTTTTGGGTTTAAAATGCTTATTTTTCCACTGAACTTCAAGACATTTAACTTGGCAGCAACAAGAGTGAAAAGTTAATGCATCCAAGCCTGAATTTCTGCTATTCATTTGAAAACTTGGTATAATTTCTTACTGCATAAGGAACAGAAGTTATAAAGAATGACCAATTGCACAGAAACAATTAATGTTGCAAATATAATATTGTATACTCATATCCTAGGGGTAATTGTGCATATATGTACAGAATTGGGAAATGTTAGGCCAAACCTTTTATGGTTAAAATTGCCAAAATTCAACAGAAAGACTAAACCAGGTCCCACAGACTTGGGAGTTTGTTTGGAATGTGACCCACGAAATATGTAATTTATGTATCCAATTTTCTTAGAGGGCATAACTACATAAATATGCATTTCTGGGAAAGTTAGATTTTGGTCCTAATAGCTATGGGAGGTTTTAACATCTCATTCAACAGGGGACACCTTTCTGTCATCCAACCAGCAAAGAGCAAGGCGGGAACTGTGCTCTTGCCCAATCATAGCCTTGTGGGTGTGGGTATGAAGTCTGCCCCTACCATAAACTTTGGGGATGTCATTTGGCATGTTAAATAAGGGAACCTCGTAACACACGGGACACTAATTCCTGACTCATCCTGATTTCTGCGTGGCGCCCTGTTCCTGAATTCTCCATCTTTTTCCCGATTTCTTTGCAAAGCCAAGGCCTCAGCATTGCTGAACTCCTCTTCAGCTAGGCCCAAATTCTGAAGCAATCCCAAAACTTGAGGGAAGAATTTTGACAGTCTGTGAGGTTTCAGGGGATTTAGTCACCTTGGCCTCTGCTGAAGGTGGGGTCACATCCGTGACATGTGCAGTGGTAGTACACCAAAGTACCAGTTTAATAGAAACTTATGTTTTTAGTAACTATGAACCATCTCCACTGTATGTGGATTTTCAGATAAAGTAATTAGACTAAGGTTAACTAAAGGTGGGGTGAACTTGGTGACCCCTTTAATGGCATTACACCAGTTTAGGGATGGGACAGAAACATTTAAGTATATTGCTACAGGTTGACCTACTTTTACTGTAAGTAGGTTTTCAAGGGGTTCTTTGTCCTCAGTGTTACCAAAAAGTGGGGTCACAGAAGTGACATCTAGCTTTGTGGGTCTAGGAGCTTGGTCCTTATTTGAAGCTGTGTGTTTTAAACTCAAGTTCCCTTCAGAGTGTTAATGCCTTTTATCCCTGAATAGGGGGTCCCCTAAGGTGACTTCAGTCTTCAAGTTTAAAAGTCTTAACCTTTACACAAGGTGGCTCAGCAGAGTCTAAGACAACCGCTTTTCTGCTACACTCACTGGTAATGGGCCCTACAGAGTACACCAAGATGGGACTTTCAGACCTATCTTTTGCCTCCTGTCCCCTTAGGGGGTTTAGTTATGGAGAAGGTTCCTTCTCATATCTAGTTATGACAGTTTGCCTCACGCTACTATCCTTCACCCTCATTCATATCGGGTTCTGTGATATTGTTGCATTTTGAAAGTCGGACACCAAACAGACCGATTTTGGTTCTTTTCAAAATGCTGTAATATCAAGTTGGGCTCGACCAATGGTTTTTAAGGTATTCGGGGGGTTTCACCCCCAAACCTCCCTTTAACGCCCCTGTGATACTGTAAAATGCATTGGCGGGACAGGGCCTCCATGTCCTTCTCCTCTACTCCCTTGTGTTGTGTTTTCTGCACAGGACTCCAGTTGGGACTCCTGACAGTGCAGTTCTTCACCTCTTTGATTTTGGTGAGCAGAGACCCTTGGGGTACCCTTATGGAACCCATGGGTGGGGTTACAACCCTGTGCCCCTACTGTATGTTTTTAGGCACCTTTGTGTGGTCCACAGAGCAGGGTATGGGCTGGTGGGAGTTCCATGCTGAATTTGACAGGTGCCCTGAGTATCGTCCCCATTGGAATACCCAGGCCTTGCCATAGGAATCAGTGGATTCCTGATAGAGGGCAAGATGGCCCCTGTGGCCCCTTGGTTTCTATATCCTGTTACCTTGTTTCCCAAAGTCCTGGGAAACCCGGACTCTGTCCCTTCCCCTGACTGGCTGTTGGGTGGAGAAAACATATATGGTATTGTGGATCAGTCCAGGCCAGACTGGCTGGAGCCTTCCCAGTGACTGTATGTTGTGGGCAAACCCTTGGGGTGGGACCTGTGACTGGAGGATGTGACCAATATGCATTCCATGTTAGGTGTGTCTGGTTTCTGTGTGTGTGACGCAAAGAATGAGACAGCCCTGTCTGAAACTGACATGAATGCAGTGTGGTGTGCTGAAAAACTGAGTGCTTGCCCCAATCCACATTCCTTGTTATGTGTGTCTGAGTGGAAGTGAATGGCCTGAATGCACTGTGAGCCTGATTGCCTGCCTGCACGGATGCCCTTCTGTCTGATTGGCTGACTGAGCTTGGCTCAGCAATGTGAATGAGGGACAGATGTGTATATCTGGGACCTCTCACTTACCAACCTTTACAGAAGCTGAAACTTGAAGCTGCTTATCCTTGAACCCCAGCTGGAAGGCGGGCTGTTGCTGCTTTCCAAGCTGGCAAGTATCAAGGACTGATCCAAGAGAGGACCTAGTTGGGAGACCTCTTCCCCCAAGCTATGAGGGAACATCGTGCAGAAGGTCCTTCTCGAAAGGCTGGAGACTGGGTACGCTGAGAAATCTTGAGGAAAAAAACTAGGATATCAAGGCTGTCCAAGTCCATCGTTGTTGACTGGGTTTCAGGGGATTTCCGTAACCACTGGAAGTCAGTGGAGTTGTGTTGCCCAGAAGTGGGGACAGCTTTATGCTGTGCTGCTCTACGACCGGAGCCGCAACGCTCCACATTGCCTAAGAACATTGAACGAAGGCCTCCTTTGCCATCATCGTCGACCGATTTGTCCCGCCGGAGAAAGTGGAGGTCGCCGACTACTGAGGAAAGTCCGCTGGTGGATTTCCTGCCACCTGAAGTCCACAAAGACGCAGACAAGTGAAGATCTGAAATCCATTCGTGGTCGTGTCTCGGTCGCCTGTTATGGAGAATTCTCATACATGTGCTAATTCACTTTACCTTAGAGACGATCAGCAACTTTGCTGGATTTTGAGGACTTGATTTTTTTTTACCTGGAAAGAGTGTGAGCCTTTTTTCCCACTCTCATGTATTTTGATGTGTTTTTTACATTTGTTCTTTGATTATGGAGTTTTAGATCACTCCATAGGCATCATCTTTTCATGTGCGTCACACAGCACCCTCCGTGCAGTGACACAGGGGAGTCTTTTTAGACTTACCACTGGTTTAAATACCTTCTCTGGGATAAACTACTGTTTCGAAGGGATTGGTTCCTCCGACGTATTCCCCCTCTATGACAGGTAATCACCACAGCTGTGCTGCTTTGGAAAATTTTCGATACTCTGTCCTCGAGGGCCTCCGTCGAGCTGACATCACCAGATGTTATAATTAGGACGCACGACGCCCGTAGCCTCAGTTCTGTTTTTTCCGCGAACATGTTCGCTTTGGAGATCTCGGCGCGACTCTGTTCTTCTGAGTAATATTCTATCGGTTCTTCGAACTTATTCGTTTGTGAAGATATCATGTCTGTCTTCTACCGTTCGCGCTTTTGAAAGAAACCGGCAGGGAACGTGCTAGGGCCACGGCTCGCACGCCTTTGGGCTCTGGTGGTCGGTGCGATCATAGGGATCCTTCGAGGTCCTGATTCCTGGTTCTCGACGCCCTCGAGACCGTCGGAGCCTGCGAGGTCTTCGAAGAAGTCGACGCCATCGGCGTCATGTCGTTCGAGTGACTCTCTCGAGGCTCTGCCTCCGAGGAAGTCGTCGGTGCCATCGGCGCCGAGGCAGTCGAAGGACGCGCTCGGGGCTCAGCCCTTAAGGGCTGAGTCGAAGCCATCGGCGCCACACTTGACGCAGATTCTGTTGACGCCCTCGACGCCTTTCGAGGATGCTTTATCGGAGATACCCCGTGCAAGGATCTGGTCAAGTCGAAAAATGTTTGTCCCTTTTTCTGTCCCCTCATCCAGGGATTTATTTCAGCCTCTGGATTATATTTCTGAGGTGGATGAAGGGTCTGATGAAGGTTTGGTTCCTGACGAACTGTTATCTGGTCACAGCCAGATGGAAGACCTGCGTCAGTCGTTGCACATCGCCAGTAGTCTGGGCACCTCTCCAGAGGTGGAGCTTGGTAGGCCTGAGCCTGGCACGCACACCGAGTCTTCGTACTGGCGGCTAATGTCAAGGGTGAAGGAGTACTTGGGGTGGTCTGAACCACCAGTGGATTTTCTGCAGGATGACCTGACAGATATCTTGGACCAAGGTCCACCAACTGACCCGGTACTGCCACTCCATATGGCCTTGCAAAGAAGGGTGGCAGCGGCTTGGACTGCTCTGGAGTCTCTCCCGGCAGTGGGTAATTAGTTGCCGAAAAAGTACCACCCAGCCAATGGCGACCCCAGCTACTTGTCCATGCACCCTACTCCCGAGAGTTTGGTGGTACAGGCGGCTACGGTCCCAGCAAAAAGGGCGTCATACCCTACCATCCCTCCTGATAGGGCAAACGTTTTGATGGTTGGGCGAAGAAAGTCTTTTCTTCAGGGGGTATGGCTTTGAAAGCAGCCAAATCTGTGTGTGCCTTAGCACATTTCACTCACACTCTGTGGAATTGTGTTTTCATTGGCGGCTGAACATATTCCCGAAGGGGAGGAACAGGATGGCTTTCTTGTCTTTGTACAGGATGGCAAGGATGCCAAGTGTGAATCCGTATAGTCTGGTCTGGACGTGGCAGACTGTGTCAGCCGGTCCATGGCGGCGAGCACCGTGATGTGCAGATTTGCGTGGTTGCGGAAGTCAGGGTTTGCTCAGGATGTACAAGCCAGACTTCTCAACATGCCCTTTGATGGTGACCATCTTTTTGGCAGCAAGGCTGACGAGAGCCTTGAGAGGTTGCAGACCTCAAAAGCTGCAGTGAAGTCGTTGAGCGCTGTAGTTCGCCAACCTCCGCCTTTTCGTCCAAGGGGACAGCAATGGAGTGAGGGTTCCTTTCGATACTACTCTACCTTTGGTAGATCGAAAGGAGCTACAAGTCAAAGAGGCCAACGTAGTTGTACCGGAGGTGGAAAACAAGGTACTGGAGGTGCCAAGGCCGCTCGGGCAGTTGTCTCTTTGCCCTCAGGCACTGCAGCAGCCGCTTCAGCTCAGTCATGAGGCCATGTCCCATGGTTCGCCCGTTGGGGTAAGGCTGGCGCAGCATCTTATAGAATGGCGTGCCATTACTTCAGATGTATGGGTTCTGTAGATCATAGCCCACGGCTACTGTCTTCCTTTCCGACAGAGGCCGCACGACAATCCACCAGGGAATCTCTTTGAAGAGTCCGGATCCGCTCCTTGCGCAGGAAATCAAATCCCTGCTGGAGAAAGGCGCCATAGAACTGGTGCCTGTAGAGGAAAGGAATAAGGGATGGTATTCCCCTTATTTTTTGACGGGGGATTGAGACCCATCATGGACTTGCGTGGTTTGAACAAGCTCGTCAGGAAGGACAAGTTCAAGATGATTACTCTCTCGTCCTTCAACTTCAGGACTGGTTGGTGTCTCTCGACCTCAAGGACGCTTATTTTCATGTGCTGATATATCCCAATCACAAGAAGTACCTGAGGTTCGCGGTTAGTGACTCGCACTTTCAGTTTCGGGTCCTGCCGTTCGGATTGACCTCCGCCCGAGGGTCTTCACCAAGCTCATGGTGGTGGTGGCAGCGTATCTCGGGAAAGGGGGGGGATTCACATCTACCCCGACCTGGACGATTGGTTGATCAGGGCGCGCTCTCCCGAGCAAGTCCTGGATCATCTGTCAGTCATCTGCCACTCCCTTCACAGGCTGGGCTTCTGCCCCAACCTAAAGAAGTCCCACTTGACGCCAACCCAGCGGCTCCAGTACATAGGACATCCCTGGGGCAGTGTTTCCCTTCTCAGGTGAGGGCTCATCACATTCTGCAGATGGTGCACAAGTTTCAACATGGCCAGAGTCTCCCGGCTTTCGATTTCTTGAGGTTGCTTGGCCTCATGGCATCCTGCATTCTCCTGGTGCCAGAGACCAGGCTGCGGATGAGCGCTCTGCAGTGGACTCTCAAGATGCAGTGGTTGCAGTCCTCCGGAAGGATGTCGGATCCCGTTCAGGTGCCGCCCTCGGTCGCCCAGTATCTTCTGTGGTGGGCCGTCGAAGGCAATCTGATGAAGGGGGCTCCATTTTGGCTACCCTGGCCGGAGGTGACGATCGTGACGGACGCATCCCTCACGGGATGGGGAGCTCATGCCAATGAGTTAAGTCAGCAGTCGTTGGTCTCCGTCGGAGTCTAGTCTCCATATCAATCAGTTGGAGCCGAGGGCCATCAGGCTAGCTCTGAAGGCTTTTCTGCCGACTGTGCGAGGGAAGAATGTCCCGATTCTGACGGACAACACAGTGGCCATGCACTACCTCAACAAAAGGGATGGGGGGCAGGGTCACTTCCTCTGTGCAGAGAGTCGATGCAGCTCTGGTTCTGGGCCATCCAGCAGGAAATTTCGATCTCGGCAGTTCATCTGGCCGGAGATGAAAACGAGGTGGTGGACGCTCTGAGCAGGCAGAGCACGGTCTCTCACGAGTGGTAGCTGGCTCATGAGATTATCATGGAGATCTTCGCCCTTTGGGGGACCCCTCAAGTGGATCTCTTCGCCACCAGTGTCAACCGGAAGTGCGAAAGATTCTGCTCATGGGAATTTCCTACAAGAGGAGTCTTAGGGGACGTGTTCGTAGTGGAGTGGTCCTTCCCACTGCTGTACGTGTTTCCTCCAGTCCCTGTCATTCCGCAAGTGCAGAGGAGGTTACGGAGGTTCGGTTCCCGAATGACCCTCATTGCTCTGGCATGGGCCCAGAGAATGTGGTAACTGGACCTTCTCGACATGTCCATCTGCCCTCCACGCCTTTTTCCCTACCGAGACGATCTGCTCTCACGGGACGGGGGTCGGGTTCTCCATCCATAGGTCAAGTCTCAACCTTCATGCTTGGCTTCTGAACGGTTGAGGTATAAGGATTGGTACCTCCCTGAAGACGTGATGTGATGGAGGTTTTGCTTTCGGCCAGAAGGCCTGCAACAAAGTCCCTGTACCGTTGCCGTTGGAGAAAATTCTGCGACTGGTGCAGGGTTAAGAATGTGGATCCTTTTTCTTGTGCCATTCCTGTGGTCCTGTCTTTTTTGCTTTCGTTAGCCCACAAGGGCCTGCAAGTGGGTTCCATTGAAGGTTACCTGGCGGCACTGTCCATATTTAAGCGCTCGTCTGAGGAGTGTTCTTATTTTAAGATTCCTTTGATTTCTCAGTTTCTGAAAGGGTTAATGTGTTCCCACCGTCGCCTTTCCAGGTGCCCGGTTGGGATTTGAACCTGGTTCTAAAATTCCTAATGGGAGCTCCGTTTGAGCCTTTACATTCTTGTCCTTTGAGACTGTTGACATTGAAAACTTTATTTTTAGTTTCAGTTCTTTTCGCTCGCAGAGTGAGTGAGTTGCAGGCACTTTCTGTTAAGCCACACTTCACCCTGTTCCATAAGGACGGGGTTGTCCTTGGGGTTCGTCCTTCTTTTCTTCCGAAAGTTGTGTCGGAATTTCATTTAAGCCAGAAGGTCATTCTTCCGGCGTTCGATCCTCCTCCGCATCCTGGTAAGGAAGAGGAGAGGCTCCATAGGTTGGATCCTAGGAGAGCTTTAAGTTTTTACATCTCTCGCATGTCCCAGGTCAGAGTGGACGATCAGCTTTTTATAGGATACGCTGGAAGGCGTTTGAGACAAGCTGTTACTAAGCAGACTTTGTCTAGATGGATTATCTTGACAATCTCTGAATGTTCCCGCTTGGCGGGTAAGGACCCTCCGGTAGGCTTACAGGCCCATTCTACCAGGGGTGTGGCTGCCTCTACTGCTCTGCAGAGGGGTGTTCCCATTCGTAACATTTGTGAAGCAGCCACATGGGCCTCTGTCCATACTTTTGTAAAATACTATTCCCTGGATTCTATCCATGTGCAAGATTTGGCCTTTGGCAAGGCGGTCCTTTATTCTGCAATTTAATTGGGCGTTCTAAAATTCTAAATTCTTTCCCCACCTCCATACGTTGGTACTGCTTTGGGTGTCTGTCATAGATGTGGAATACGTCGGAGGAACCAATCCCTTTGAAGAACAAGTTACTTTCTTACTTGGTAACGTTCTTTCGATGGGTTGTTCCGACGACCTATTCCACATCTTACCCTCCCAGCCTGCCTCGCTACAGAATTTCTTATGCGATTGCAGCTTACGTTTCCGCAAGGCTTTCTGTGGCCATACTTGCAGAAGATTCATGCCACACGTTCTGGGGAAAAAACTACAACTGAGGCTACGGGTGTCGTGTGTCCTACTTGTAACATCCGGTGATGTCGGCTCGACGGAGGCCCTCGAGGATAGCGTATCGACATAATCAACGCAGGACGCAGACGCCGAAAACTTTCTGAAGCTTCACAGCTGTGGTGATTACCTGTCATAGATGTGGAATGTGTCGTCGGAACATCCCATCGAAAGAACGTTACCAGGTAAGAAATTAACTTGTTCTTCCCAGAGAATGTGAAGTGAAATTGACTTCACTAGTTTATCCAAATTCATAGACCCAGCACACACCATCTTACAATGGAGTGCTGGAGGGGTTACAAAGTATACCCCGTGTATAACTACACATGTAGCAGTTAAATGCTACCCTTTCCTATTGAAAAGGCTGGTGGCATTGGTTTTACAACGAACTACCATGATTTTCCCGACCGCGAACACCGGTTGCTAAAAATCACGGGAGCAATGTTTTTCAAGATGGTGCCTTATGCCACCTTGTTTAAACAGGTCCTGGTCTTTTTTTATTCGCTGTTTTTTTTTTAAAGGTCCTTCTAGTGTTCGTCTCTGCGTGCAAATTTAGGTTTGGTCCCTTTGTTTCTACACCTTTGGCGGGCTTCAGGGCTGAAGACCGCCTCTGGCGCCTGAGTGTCTGGGGTGGGCAGGAAGTGAGGAAGGTGCCCAAAACTCCCTGTGCTTGGTCTCCTAGGAGACCCAAATGCACTCTGCGTGATTGGCTTGCTGACTGTCCGGTAAGGACAGCCACCCTGCTGGGTGAGTGACAGCTAGGCTGTTATGAAAGGGAGAAAACTGTTTAAAAGCGAGTCTCTTGGACTGGAAAGCAGAGTCGACCACTGGAACGAAAGAACCGAAGAAAAGCTGGAATAGGACGGCTGCTGCAACTCCTGGACCATTGGTTTGCCCAGTGAAGCCCTGCTGCAGGTCCGAATTGCCAAGTTCATCTCGACAGAGAAACCCTTTCAAGGACGACTTCTTCCTTTGAGTTGGTGGGACCAATCAACTTGTAAGCCACCCAGATACCATTCTCAAGGCTAGTTAGGATTAACCAGGGAGAGGGATACCAGCTTGTGCGCTTTAATCTACAGCTACTGGAACTGGAGTGACTCCATCTTGTTTGCTTTTTCGACGATCCTGTGTCGTGCAGGAGTCCCCCCATGTCCTCCCTCCTGTCCCCACAAACCGTGAGATCTGCAAGACCTGCAAATATGAAGAACAAAATGCATCTGAAGACGTTGGTTCCTAAGGTACTGTGCCAGCACGATTGAGAGAACGCCACTCTCACAGTGAAAGTTTGTGAAACTTTCCCAACTTGCAGACCTAATCAGCTTGTGACCCAACCTGATTCCTTTTTGTCTAAACTACTTCTACAAACTTTTGCAAAGACTTTACCGTTTGATACCAGACCTGCTCTTTGCCTTTGCTATGCAGAACACTAGCCCATTGACTTTGGCCTGGCCTATTGACTTTAAAAAAAAAATATATATTATTTTTTAAACAACATTCCAAACAATACAAATGTTGAAGACCTCCTCATATAAGATTCACAATATTGTATTACAAATTAAATGTGTCGGTCCTCCCCCTCCTGCCCCCAAAACTTGAGCCCTTTCTTCCATGTCACGGTCTTATATATCTCCAGGCGTGTCTACTTCAGTTCTCTCAAATATCATCTTCACTGTGGTCGGCCTGGGAGGGTCCCACCATTGAGGCCACTAGTTGTCTCCATGCCATCAGGGGTCCCACATGCTCCTCCTCCCCTCTGCTGACTGCTTCGTACCAAGCAGTCGTTTCTGCTTCTGCCCACTTTATGAGGTCCACCCACCACATCTCAATTCTAGGTCGTTGGGCTGCTTTCCAGCACATTGCAGTTCTTCGTTTGGCCAGGATGTAGGCCAGACCTTTCATCTTGCTAATGTGCTTCAGGTTGCATGGTCTGGTAAAGCCCCCAGTATGCACGCCCAGGTTGACTCTACCTCAAGCGTGATACCTTTTTCCCCTAGACCTATCTTCAGCTCTGGCCAAAACCTACCCACCTCCGGGCAAGCCCAAAACATGTGTAGCATCCCAGCTTCACCCTGCCCGCACTGTGGGCATTTCTGTGCCACCGGGC
Organism: Ambystoma mexicanum; assembly: GCF_040938575.1. Lineage (NCBI taxonomy): Eukaryota > Metazoa > Chordata > Amphibia > Caudata > Ambystomatidae > Ambystoma > Ambystoma mexicanum. Next base: position 381,839,268 of record NC_090934.1, on the reverse strand, counting down.
CTCCAAACCTGATGATTTTTTTCAGGGGGTCATGTATGCCCTGCGAGTAACATACAGCTGGATCTGCTAAAACCTAGCGTTTTGGGATACTTTCTTATGATAGCTTTGAGCTCTGTCCCGTTGCCCATCCGACATGGGTTCTCCCACCTCCTCCCAGTCTCGCCTCAGTTGGATCAGCTCCTTTCCCACCCTAGTCCCCAGCATTTCATACAGACGGGATATTTCGTGCCCACCCTCCAAAACATCATACATCGTCTCAATTGTTGCATCAGGTTGTTCCGCGAGCACTGCCTCAGGCCACCTTTCTCGCACTCGTTTAATGATTCTAGCATAGGTAATGTGTTGGCCTTTATGCACCCCAGTGACCTCAATCAATCTCTGAAAGTCTAGTGCCACCCCCTCCTGCTATATATCTCCCAGGGTCGCCAAGCCCATTGGTTCCCAGTATCTGCAGATCCCTTTTATTATTTGGGAGTCCTCCCTGCAGAGCGCCGCTGACGGCACCTGTAGGGAGAATGGGGTTGGCTTTCCCACTAGTAGCCAGGCTTTGCACCACCAACAGTCTCGCCTTTCCCAGCACCTTTGGTTTATGCAACCACACCATCTCTGAGAAAGAAGGGGGCGGGGTCCTTGTACAGTAGCCTGGATTCAGCCGTTTCCTCTTCAGACGACCATCTGGCCACATACTGCAGCTGTCCCGCCAAATAGTATAACTCAAAGTTCGGTAGATTTATACCCCCCTTGTCACACGAATTCTGTAGTTTCCAGAGGGCCACCCTTTTCCTGGAGTTGTGCCATATTAAACCCCTGCACATGTGCCATATTAAACCCCTGCACAGACTGTGGAGTTTGACAAAAAAGCATTTGGGGATCACATAAGGGATGTTTACAAGAAAAGTAGCACTCTGGGGCGGACTACCAACTTTTTTTTTTTTTCTTCAAGATAAGGACTACCATCTTAATCAAAAGCTGCTATACCCATCATGACCAGGGGTAGCCTGGACCAGAACCCCATACTATTCTTGATGCCTTTAATTGCCTTTTCCGTATTGTTTGTGTTCCTCTTTTGTCGTATGGTATATATTAATTCCCAGGTATCGGAACGTCTCGGTCTGCCAGGGTATCTGCAAGACCGGTAGACTTCTCGGCAGGGTACTTCTATATATTCCCAGAGGAAACATGCTTGACTTCTTGGGGTTTACTGCTATGCCTGTGAAGGTGGCGTAACGTTCCATCACCTCCAGGACATATTGTAGATTTTCCTATGGGAAGCGCAAATATAAGAGTATATCATCGGCATACAATGATATGAGATGTGTGCCCCCTCCCCCCCGCAGTATGGATCCATATCTCCCCGTACTGTTGTCTAAGTCAGACTGCCAGTGGCTCCAGCGCAAGGATATACAGCATGGGCGACCAGGGGCAGACCTGTCTGGTGCCCCTACTGAGTTGCCATTTGTCTGAGATATTGCCGTTTTGACCCTAGCAATTGGGGCACTATATAGCATTTTGACCCATCTCAGATACCCTGGCCCCATCCCATATTCCCCCAGAGGCGCTAGCATCCATGGCCATCCCAACGGATCGAAGGCCTTGATGGCATCCAGCGAGATTATTGCCATTTCGTCGGGGTCCTTTTCCGTGTGATCAATAATGTGGTGGAGTCTCCTATGGTTGTCGGTTATATTCCTGCCAGGGACATAGCCTGTTTGATTGGGGTGTATCAATTTGCCGATAACTCACTTGAGTCTGTTAGCAAGCACTGTCGTTAGGATTTAGATGTCTTGGTTGAGCATCGATAGGGGTCTGTATGATCCACAGTCTGTGCTTGGCTTACCCGGTTTTGCGATCGGGATGACCACCGCCTCCCGTAGGGACTCTGGTAGTACACTATGCTCGAACGCCTCATTAAGCATGACCAGCAACGGGGAGGGGGGGGGGAAGCACCTCTTGTTTCTATGTTTTTATAGAATTCACTAGGAAGACCGTCCGACCCTGGGGCTTTACACGTGGGCAGGTGCTGGACCACTATCTCTAATTCGTCTAATGTGATTGGGGTATCCCGTTCCTCCCGCTCTTGAGTGTCTATCTTCTAGTGTTTCCTGTATCTCTTGATCCATCTCATCCCCTACATCCCCGTAAAGACGTCTATAGTATATGGAGAACCCTTCATTCACTCTCTGTTGGGTATCCCAGATCTGGCCTTCGTCCCCTCTAATTTCCCTGATCACTGGTCGTGGTTTAATTTTTATATAACCAGGCCAGCAGCCTGCCCGGCTTGTCTCCTCCTGCATGTTGTCTTTCCATGTATGTCTCATAACTCAGCTTGTATAATCTATCCCAGTGCTCACTGCTGGTTTGTTGCAGCAGCTTAATCCTTTCCCCGTCTTCCCGTGAGGTGCACCCCCTACGCATTAAGCCCTCTAGCTCCTTCTCTGATTCCTGTAACTCCCGTTCTATACCCCCTTGGAGTCCCTTGGATTTAGATATGGCCACGCCCCATACTACTACTCCCATAAGGTTCCTACAGATTGCACACTTCCTGTGTTAGTGTCGAAATACTCGATAATCGCCTCCCTCAGGTCCTCCCAGAATACTGAGTCCTGCAGAGCCTCCGCTCTAAGCTTCCATGTTGGGATTCTCGCTCTAGGGGGCTGGTGTCGCCATTCCAGGACCAAGGTAGAGTGGTCTGAGAGTATTCTGGCCTTGTATTCCGTTCCCGTCATTTCTCCTACCAGTTCCGAAGAGGCAAATATACAGTCCAACCTCGTGTGCAGATTATGTGGGGCTGCGTAGTGAGTATTGCCGATCTGCCGTGTGTAGCTGTCTCCAAATATCTTCGAGTCCAAAGTCACTCAGCAGAGCCTGTAATGCCTTTGCAGCCGGAGTGGGCCTATCTGGTTTACCATCTGATCTATCCATTTTGGGATTTAATGTGCAGTTAAAGTCCCCACCCCATACAATCGCGCTGTCCACTAGGGGGCTAATTTTGCCACATAGGGTCCTGAAATAGGCTGCTGTATCTTGATTAGGGGCGTACAAATTTATGATGCTCACTTCCCTGTTTTCCAACATCCCCTGTACCACAGTCATCCTGCCTTCTGGGTCTGTTGTGGTCTAAAGCAGCTGGAATGGTACATGCGGTGCCACCCACGTGATGACCCCCCTCGCGTAAGCGGAGTATGTGGCTCCGGTGGTAAACCATCTCCACTTTCTCTTCACCATCTCCAGCTTCTCCCTGGTGAGGTGGGTTTCCTGTAATAGTGCTATATCAATCTTCAGCTTTCTCAGATACATCATCACTTTATTTCTCTTCAAGTAACTGTTAAGGCCCCTCACATTCCAGGTCGCCACTCTAAGGCTACCTGACGCCATCTGCAGGTTGACCCACCTCCCTTCCCCGTTCCCCCTCCCGCCTGGTTTAACACAAGATTGGGCTTGTTCCCCTCCCACTTCCAACAAAAACTCCACAACTAACCCTCCCTCCTCCCCCTTCACAACTTTAAAACACTGCACACAACCCCTTCCCTTCCCTCCTCCCCCCCCACCCCACCCCACCCGACCCCAACAAGTTCCCAGCTCCATCCCTGGATCTCAGGCTTGCACGCGTTTGGTCCAGCCTCGGAATGCCGAGGTCAGGAACCCGGCAGGAAGTCACCGGACTACCGGTGACCTAACTAAGCTACTCGTTATAGGGGTATGAGGGCTGGCTCTGTAAGTCTCCCGCGCAGTTATCTAAGTTTCTCGTGCTCACGGATCATGCCTAAATGTATAGCCCTAGTCGCACCCTCCAGCTGGCTATGTCCTGTACTATAATCAAGTCCCAATGTCTTAGACTGTGACACCGCGGGTGCTCCAGTCACATTACTTATCTGCGCCTTCTTCTGTCTGGATACCAGATTCTTGGGGGCAGCTCTGTGTGTCCAACCATCCCATGGCGTCCTCTGGGGTTTCAAAAAACAACGTTCTGCTCTTGTGAAACACATTCAGTTTTGCCGGGTAGATCAGCATGTACTTATGGCCTGCTTCACGCAATCTTCTCTTCACGACCCCAAATTTCATGCGTTGGCGTTGCACTTGCAAGGTGTAATCCGGGTATGCGGTTGTTTGCCGACGCCCTTTGTATTGTTCCACCCTTCCGGAAGTCTTCAAGGATTTTCTCCCGGTCACAATAATTCAGGATCTTGACCATCACCGGCCTGGCGGGGGGGGGGTGTCCCGGTGGTGGCTTCCTCATCAGGGCCCTGTGTGCCCTTTCGACAACAAACCGCTGGGTCAGCACTCCTCCGGTTATCTCCTGCAGCAGCATTGATTCAATGTATTTCATGGGGTTGGAACCCTCTGCTCCTTCAGTCAATCCCACGATACGTATGTTATTCCTTCGGGCGTTGTTAGGCAGAAACCTGTGCAGTTCCCTCTGGGACCTCTGCAAAAGATTTAAGACTACAGGTGTTTGGCAGTAAACCCACTTGGTAGCAGTCTGTACCACACAGATTCACTTGGTAGCGGTGGCTGAGCAGTCAGACTTCCCTCAAGAAGAGTTAGGCAGTATATAGAGTATTCACAATAGGTCAAGAGAACACAGTAGAACAAGTAAACACTGACCAGGGTTTGGTGTAAAAGAGATATAATTTATTTATTTAAAACCACATCTAGAAAAAAACACAGGCACTAATAGTAAGCAATTCAAAAACACGGTCACTAAAAGATATACAATCCCTTAAAAGAATATCAGACAAGTCTTAAGTAAAGCCCCTCTTATTTTCAGACACCGGTGAGCGCTTAACGTAGACGGCACTCTAATAATTCATTTTAAAAAGGAAGAGAAAAGCGGAGAATAAATTGAAACCGGTCCCAACACTTTTTCACGAACACAACAAGAGAGGAAGGCAAAGTAACACCGTGAATTCAGAGTCAGTAGGCCAGATCCGCTTTAAGAGGATCAAACGAAATGTGTCCAAGGTCACACGGTTGCAGTGCACAAGAGTCTTGCAAAGGTTCAAAAAAAGAATTGGACCAGAAGAAAGGGACCAGTTAGAGGGTCAAGGCGGCCAGCCCAGTCCAGAAGGTTAAGGGGTTATTATTACCTTGTAGCAATCTTTAGAAAGGGAGGCCTGCCGGACACGGTACCTTAAAGTGGTGAGAACACTCCAGTGAGGGCAGTTGTTCCTGGCAGCGGATGCAAGTCAGTGGGGAGGATCTCGTCGGGGAGGAAGACAGGAGACTGTTGCACTGCCAGGGAAGAAACCAGCCGCAGAGTTTCTCAGGTACAAGGAGCGGTCCGTTGATTCGCGGTTCAGTGGTAAGTGGCTATCCGGCTGCCGGGGTGCTTGGCACGGGCAGTTCGACCACAAACCGGTCTGGGGTGCAAAGAAAAGAAGGTAAACTGGTTGTGCCCACCAGTCAGGGGAAGAAGCCTCTCCAGCCGGGAGATCTTCTCTGTCGTAGGGAAGTGGTGAGTCGGTTACGCAGGGCTCCACCGGTGGTGGTGTCGTGGTAGGTCGGCTCAGCTTCTCCCTCGTCGGATTCTCAGGTCCTGTGGCAACTTCTGAAGTTCCAGTCCCCAAAGCCCTGCTTTTATGCAGCATACCCCCATTCACTCAACCTAGCTGTCAATCAAACATGCTAAGTGGCGAGCCGGCTGGCTCACCACTTGGGCCAATCACACAAGAGTGCGACTTGAGGTACCAAGGTAACTCAGTCCAGGGTGCCTAAACCCCCTCCCACACCCCGTGTGTTACCCAGACAGAGTGGCACCACTTTTGGAGGCTTCCCGTGGAGAAGCCCGCCAAAAAGTGGAACAAAGGGCTCGACTTGGGTTGGGGTCACAGAAGAGAACACAAACCCATTTTAGAATCGAGTCCTGGCAAAAAATACCAACCGGCGAATTATTAATTAAATAAACTGGCGGTATGTTCGAGGCTATGAGAATTAAATAATTAAAGTTCGTAGCCTCGAACAATGGGAAAATCCCATAGGGATATATTCGCGGTCGAATATAAATAGTATCCACTGCCACGAGCCAAAACTATCGGGGGGGACGGAAACGTGCCCCCTCGACTAACAGACCCCGGGGCAATCGAATTGCCCCGACCAGTACCTCCACAATATGATGGTTTGTACTGGTTTCTGTTAATAATTTGGGACTAGTAAAGCCAATGGTGACTTTACATGCCCTGGGAGACAGTAGTCAGTCCCAGGGTATGGAGTCTATGGTGGGGTGTCACTATGACACCCCTGTGTTACTGCACGGAGGGTGCTGTGTAACACACATAGTAAAAACACATGAGACCCTATGGAGTAAAGGACCCCATAGCCCATAAAACACATTACCAGTCAAAGGAACACCATAAATCATGTCCAAGAGTGGGAGAAAGAGTCTCACTCTTGGCAGGAGAAAAAAACAAACTCCAGAAATCCAGCAAAGCTGCTGGGGGACTCACTAGGTTAGGAAATTCAGCCTGAAGAGAGAATTCTCCCTAACAGGCGCGTCCTTCCGCCTCCTCCACCCTGATTTCCAAGTTGCCCACGCTTTGTAATAGGGCATGAAGTTTGGATTTGTGGGCTGCACATGCCGCTGTGTTCGGGGCCACCTCCTTTTTCTAGGTCCTCCGTGCGTTCTGCCAGTGACCTGAAATCTTGCCGGAGAAGATTCACCTCCTCTTCTACTGCCCTGACTGAGTTCTAATGCCGCTTTCAGCTCGTTCATGGCCAACCCTAGATTAGTTTCCAAAGCCACTTTCAGATCAGCAATGGCAGCGAGGATCTCCTGGTCTTTGCCCATAGTGTGTCTGCCCCCAGCAAGGGTTTTGTCTTTACTTCTGGCCCCTTCCGCACTCGGCGATGTTCTGGCATATTCGTTGAGTGTGGGTTGCTTGCTCTTTGCTCTGGGGAGTTTATTGGCCATCGTGGTGTGTCAGAGCTGTATGTCCCACAACTTGTGTCCTCTGGTCTTAGGTTAGACTGCTGTTAGTGTCAGGGCCCTAGCAGGCCGTGTTGAGAGTGCCCACAAGCTACCAGTTCTGCTCCTAGATTGGGCTGTATCCTCCCATGTAGTTATTTGGGCTATTCGATCTGCTCAAAACTGGAGCCCTAGCTCCTGTTGGTCTAGGTCCATGGGCACACACCCCAGTACTTGTGGAGCTCCCCAGGTGTGTGCGCTGGCCCTACGTGTGCCAACCGTGAGCTGCGCTAAATGGCTGTCACTTCCTACACACCAACGCTGTTTGTGGGGCTTTCCGCCGGACGCGCTTCACTGTGCCCCTGCATTCGTCTCAGACATGGGCCAGGGGATGTCCCCACTCCCCCTGTTACTGCTGTTCGTGGCTCATGGTCATGTGGGGCACATTGATAATTCCTTGGTGGCTTCTGTGACCACCTACCTTGTGCGGGCGCCACACTTGTGTCAATATATAATCGGGCGCAGCTCAGGGCTTGATTGCTGGACTAGTTTCCTCAGAACTGTATGTTGCCCTTAGGTGGGGCATGCGCCCGTTTGGGCTGTGTGGGTCCTGCGCTGTGTTTAGCGCCCCTGTCCCCGGCCGGGTAATTTTCGCAGCGGGCCCCCTCCTCCGTTGTACCCGCAGCGACTCCTGCATATGAGGGAGTGCTCAGGCCGTCTGTTTTTCTCGCTCCCAAGAGCGATCCGGTGCTCAGGCGCGCGGGGCTCCTAGTCCTCCCAAGTGCGTCTGCGTTTTCCACAGACCACTTCTACCGCTCCTTGGGAGCGGTAGTACAGGTCTGGTCTGGCGATCGGTTCCCCCCCGCTCGGCGCAGCTGGTCCCGCACCCACCACGGCGTCTGGGGCAGCCGTGCCCCACTGCAGCCAGCCTCGTGGTCGGTCCGAAATGGTGGTTTGTACCGTTGCAGGCACTTTCTGGTCTCTGGGCGCCATGCTTCAGTGCCTCAGCGGGTGTCGCAGGGGCCTCTCTGCGCCACTGCCGCGCCCATCTTTTCTTCGCCGCAGTGCCGCCGCAGTCTCTGGCGCCTTTGTTCGCCCCTCACGGCCACCATTTTGGGGTCTCAGCCCCGGGACTTTTGGGCTCAGCGATGCCCGTAGGGCCGTCCCTTTCCTTAGTCCAGGCTCCAGATTCGCAGGATAAGTGTGCGCCACATTCATGGACGAACACACACATTTTTAGGGCATAAATGCGTGCCTATGTGCACTTCTAATCAGGATCAGGTGCCAGATCGCTGGAGCTCTCCCAGAGCTCGACCCCTCCCCTTTCTGTCTATTAAGTGTCTATGATCTTTTTCACTTACCTTGTGCCTTCTGCTCCATTCTAAGTAACTGAACTGACATTTGGCTCAAACTCTTAGAATTTTGTATTGAAGTTTCTGATGCTTGTTAATCTGCTTAGAATCGCATGCTGTGCATATGGTCCGACATCCGGTGGTAACCGCAGAGTATTGCATCTTGTCTTTCGGGGACTGAAAGGGGATGTCTGCATAGGCTTGTCAGTAACACTGTCCCTATCGTGACGTGTAGTGTACCCAAAATCCCTCATGCGCTGAGGTCCCTCAGATTGTTTTTTTTTCCGCCCAGATAACTGGTCGCCCTATAGCGGAGCTCTTACATGAGACATTGTTTATCCTAAACCGACTTATCTATCGTAGGGAGAGTGGGGTCATATTTCCATTACCTTTCCTCTTTCCCCCCTCTTTACCCTATAGGTCTGGTCATCTTTCCCTTTTGCTATGGAAAGGACTCCTTTTAGGTTCTGCCGTAAGTGTAGGGTCAGATACCCATGGAAGGACAAGCACAGGACTTGCAACTCCTGTCTCCCCTTAGATCACGACGAGAAGTTGTGTGCGGCTTGTAAACTCCTTCGGCCTAAAACACTTGAGTGTCATGTAAAGGGGTGGGCCCCATATGGTATGTCGCGGGCGGAACCCTTCTCCCCCACCGCCACACCCGCCGAAAGTGACGAGGGCACCTCAGATGACCAAACATCCGATGTGGATGTGATAGACCTCGAGGTGGACACTTCTAGGTTTGCCACGCCCATCCCTGACCCTTCAAGGCCTGACTCTGGTCTCGCTTCAGGGACAACACCAGGCGACAGGGCCGTACAAAGACATTACACTAAAAACAAAATCCCTCTACCTGTTTCGATGGGTACATCAAAAAAGGTGAAAGCATCAGTAGGGCTGTTGCAAATTTCAGCGGATTCCTCTGATCGTTCAGATCCAAAGCCTTCCCAGCATCTGCAGCAACGTTTGACTGGGCAACCCAAAACAAGCAAGGGCGCTACCCCTAAATCAAGGTTACACGTCGAAGTGTGACATTTTGACGCTCCGATGGTCCCGAAAGGCCCGGTAGGCCCAACAACTATGGCTAGGCCTCAAAGCGAAAAACCTACTGCTAGGCCCTTTAACGCCACGGTAGGCGGTAAACCTACCGATAGTCCTTCGGAACCACTATCTCGCACTGATTCGGCAGAAATCGAACACAGTATCGCTAGAATTACTTTGGCGGTTGGACTTATACCTATTCCGTTGAAAAATATGTGGCAGGCCGCGGACAAATCTATAGATACGCCATGGTGCCCCAATTCTCTTGATCACTATGAGGACAGTCAAGAGTCTCTTTCCGACACCCCAAGTGACAAATTTCTGCATCAAGTGGTGGAAGATTACGTTTTTCCACCCGTAGGCCCTTCTCTGTCCTCCAAGTGGACAAGGGAGAAATTTGAAGGGTGCATGGATCGTCTTGAGAAAATTATTTTTCTGAACATACTTCCCCGAAAAGGTCTCGTGGAGAGCCTAATCCTAAATCTGCTTGACAGTTACAAGAGGGTCAGCCCTCCGTTCCTGTCCATCATGAAAACATTAAAATGGATACTTATCAGTACATTTACAGTGAAGATGAAGAACCTTCTTCCTGCAGGGCTACAATGAGGACCAGGCGGATGCCACAGACAATTGTGAAGAAACACACCAAGTGGGGACGGACCCAGGGACGATCCCCCAACAGGATCAGGACACTGATGTTCTGTACCTGGATTCTCCTCCGGCAACCCCGGATCACCAAGCTTCACCTGTAGACGACCAATTGGCCTTCAATGTCATTTTAAGGAAGGCAACAGATCACTTTCAAATCACAACTCAAGAGGCGGTGCCTGAGCAAGACTTTGTAGAAGATATTCTTAAGGAGAAACCACCCTCTAGCCAGGCCATTCCCCTCCTTAATTCTATTAAGAGAAGATTGGCCCCCTCCCTGGTGTCACCAGGACGAACCGGGGCAGTGAACCCAAGAGTAGAAAAGTTATTTCGGCCAGCTCCTTCGGGACCCTCAATACATTAAAGGGCATGCAACCCCCGATTCCCTGGTAGTGACTACCACCCGGAAACGTGCAGGAGTACCCCTTGCTACAGGGGAGGCGGCTCCAGCTAGAGAATCCAAGTGGTTATATGCCCTAGGTAAGCGGGTTACCTCGGCTGCCGCATATACCACACGCATAGCGGATAACACTACGCTGCTGGCGAGTTATACTGACGCTCAATGGAACCTAGTACAGGAAGGTCTCCAGGAGGTCCCAGAGCCCATCAGGTCCACACTTCTCCCTATTGTGGCCAAAGGCAGGAAAGTGAACCAGAATGTGATAAAGAACACTCTGGACACGGCTGAAACAGCAGGCAGGTCTCTGTTACAGGGAACCCTACTTAAAAGGCATGCTTGGCTTCGTTCCTCAGGGTTTAAGCTTGAAACACAGGCCGCTCTCATCAATAAACCCATTGAAGAAACTAACCTCTTTGGAAAGGCCATCAATGAGGCCCTAGAAACAGCCAAAAAAGAGCATGCAACTCTTAAATCCCTGCAACAAATTACTCAGACTTCCCCCTAGAGAGGAGGTAATGCTAGTCAGTCCTTTTCGAGGGCAGTCCCGTGCAATGGCACAGGAAACTTTAATGCTAGACAAACTTCAGGAAGCCCCTCATACTACCCACCAAGGGGTCAGCGATGCGGCAAAGCCAGAGGTAGAGGCCCCAATCCTAGAGGAGCCGCAGCCTCTGGTCAGAAATGACCATCAGATCCAGGTCCCCTCCCATGTCACCCTGGTCGGGGGGCGTTTAGCATCTTTCCTCACGGCATGGGAGGGGATAACTGCGTGGAATTCTCCCGACCACCACAATTCAGACCACCACGCTCACACCGCCTTTCACCGGACCATCTGGAGATCCTGAATCAAGAGGCGGAAACCTGCTGGAAAAGGACGCCATAGACGCCGTCCCTATTCCTCAGGTAAACAAGGGTATTTATTCAGTGTACTTCCTTGTACCCAAAAAGGACCTCACCATGCACCCTGTTCTAGACCTGCGCCCAGCGAACTAGTTCATAAAACCTCAGAAGTTTTGCATGGTAACGTTACAGGAGGTTATCCCACTGTTGAAACACGGGAACTACATGGCAACATTATGCATCTTTCATGTCCACTTTCATATTTCAATGTTGCCAGCGCATGGTAAAGGATGGGCAATTCAAAGTGCTCCCCTTTGGCATCACCTCGGCACCAAGGCGGTTTACCAAGGTATTGGCAGTAGCAGCCGCACACCTGTGCTGGTTATCTGTCCCCGCGACGACTCATAACAGGGGACTCGTACGACACATGTTTTTGAACACACAAGACCGTAGACCTTCTGTTCAGTCTAGGATTCTCCATCAACGAGAACAAATCCAGTCTAGTCCCCAGCCAAGTAAAACATTTTCTGGGGGCCCTAATCCGGACGAAAGACGGCCTTGTCTTCCCCTCCAACGAGAGGGTTCAGAACATGCTTTTTCAGATCCCTCAATATGTAGCCAGTCGGGAGGTGATGGTGCGCAAAGCCATACGTTTGCTAGTGATGATGGGGTCATGCATATACTTGGTTCCCCAAGAGCGGCTGCGCATGCGTCCCATGCAAGAGTGGCTCAACAGTCAGTGGTGTCAGGCCAGCCGACAATGTGAAGATCTGGTAGTTGTCTCGCCAGTCCTCGTTCTCTCTCTGCAGTGGTGGTCAAGGGAAAACCTTCTGAAGGGGAAAACCTTCACCACCCCTGCAGTGCCACTCTCACGACAGGCGCATCTCTCACGGCGTGGGGGGGCTCACCTGCTTCAGCAGACAGCGCATGGAGTGTGGTCCCCACAAGTAGCGTCCAACCGTATAAACTTACTGGAGCGATTAGCGGTGTTCAAGGCTTTTCAGATGCAACTACAAGGGAAGACATGCATTACCTGAAAAAACAGGGGGGCACTCACTCTCCAGGGCCATCCAAGCCGTTCCAAAACATTTGCATATGGGCTCTCAAACACAATTTGTTTCTGTTGTCCCAACATGTTCCAGGGGAGCTCAATCTTCTGGCAGACGTGCTCATCAGAGATTTCCCTCTGCCCGTAGAATACGAATGGCGTCTGCACAAAGACATCGTATCCAACATCTTCGCAGAATGGGGCTTGCCAGAGATCGATCTGTTCGCCACTCAGGAGAACACCCAATGCCAAGACTACGCTTCCTGGTACCCCCAGAACCGCTCCAAGGGGAATGGTCTCTGGATAACATGGTCAGGGAGATTTGTCTAAGAGGGAGACCCTACACCCATGCCCACAAACTCTGAGTTTAGCTGCCTGGCTCCTGAGGTCAGAGTTTGGACACCTACAGCTCTGAGGTGCATGGCCATTCTCAGGGAAGCTAGGAAACCGAACACCCGTTTTTGCTATGCCAGCAAATGGAAATGTTTTGATATCTGGTGTAATACCGAGGGCGTCAATCCCATCGATTGCTCACCCACACATTGTACTTTACCTAACCCATTTGTTGGACACAGGGTTGGTCTTCAATTCCCTGAAGGTTCATATGGCTGCTCTTTCAGCCTACACCACGTCAAAACAAAAGGTGGTGTGGTGGAAGATACCGGTGATTAAGGCCTTTATGGAAGGGGCTAAAATAATGTATCCTCCCATTTCTCACCTAGCTCCTGGATGGGATCTAAATGTGGTTTTAACCAGGCTCATGGTGTCTCCCTTTGAGCCATTGCATAAAGCAAGTCTAAAAGAACTTACTTATAAGGCGTCCTTCCTAGTGGCTATCACTTCTATCAGAAGGGTTAGTGAACTACAGGCCCTTTCTGTTCTAGACCCCTTTGTTAAATTTTTGTTTTGTTTTATAAACCACAGGGATAGGGTAGTTCTGCGCACGCATCCCAGATTCTCGCCTAAATTAACCTCGAAGTTTACTGTGAACCAATCGATTGAACTCCCTACCTTTTTCCAGAATCCCACTAGCATGGCCGAAAGAAGCCTACACACAATAGATGTGCGTAGGGCAGTCATGTTCTACCTGGAAAGAACGAAACCAATGAGGAAAACAAACCACTTTTTCGTTTCAGTGGCAGCTGGCAGAGAAGGGGATCCTGTCTCTAAATCGGCCATCTCAGGGTGGATTGTCAAATGCATCACACTATGTTTCTCTCTTGCTAAGAGAGAACTGCCCTTCAAGCCTAGAGCACACTCTACTCGGGGCACTGGGGCTTCCATAGCATTCATTGCAAACGTCCCCCTAGTGTCCATTTGCAAAGCAGCAATCTGAGGCTCTGAACACCTTTACAAAACACTATTGCCTAGACACTCATTCTAGGTCTGATTCTCAGATGGGGACAAGCAGTACTAAGACATCTTTTCTCTACTGTTCATTCTCGCAACCCACCTCCAACTCCGGGTACTGCTTGCTAGTCTATGCACAGCATGTGTTTCTAGGCAGATTAACATGCATTATTACTTACCGTATTAGCATTTGTGATGGTTGTATCTGCTTAGATTCACATGTGCCCTCCCTACCTCCCCGCTCGGGGTGGAAGGAACATAGACGCCTTACTACTTATCTCTTCTTCATGCACTCACTCACAATAGCCTTGGGCTCCCTACTGGCACAAAAAATACAATCGGTGGGAACTCTGCGTTCGTGGGATTTTGGGTACACTATACGTCACGATAGGGATAGTTTTACAGGCACGCCTATGCGGACGTCCCCTTTCGGTCCCCGAAAGACAAGATGCAGTACTCCGCGGTTACCACTGGATGTCGGACCATTTGCACAGCATGTGAATCTAAGCAAATACAATCATCAGCAATGCTAGTACAGGAAGTAATGCATGTCGTATTGGTTTACAATATTAAGTTGCCTCCTTCTAGTGAAATGTTTTCTATAATTTATTACACAATAAGTGTTTTTACCAAGAAACCTCGAGTAGAAGTGTACCACTGTGATTGAAAGTCCTCTGTGTAACTACTTGTACTGCTCACATTCCCTCTTGAGATAAGCTTGGCAGTTTAGCACGCTATCAAAAACTGTGTGGTACAGACTTGTACCAAAGGTTGGTTTGGCTAACACCTGTAGTCCTAATTGTGTGTAGTGGGCCCAGAGTGTACTGCCTGCAATTATGCCTAACATCCCCAACACCTGGCGCCCGGGCCTTCGTTCTTCACCGAGCCTTCTTTGCGGCACCCATCATTTTACATAGAGGTGCACCGCACGCCTCGTCTTGGCAAGACGTCCACGATCGATGAGCACCGCGAAGGTCCAAGCTGCTGTCTCGACGACAGTGTTGCGATTTCCTCGAGAAATCGCTACACCCTATGGCTCCTGCTTTAAATGGAGTCCACTCTCGAGGGATCCGTTGACGAACCGTCGAAGAAGCTCTTCTAACTCGGGTACATTGGGGTGTTAGGCAGAATCCCATGCAGTACCCTTTGGGAACACTACACAAAATTAAGACCACAAGTAGCAGCACAAATTCACCTTTGGCACAAGCCTGTGCCACAAAGAGAAAGTGGTAGCAGTGAATGAGCAGCCAGACTTATTTCAAGAGTAAGTGAGCAGTATCAAACTAGTTATACAAAGGACAACAATTACTATGGTTCAGAAAAACACTGACTCAAGGTTTACGAGTAAAAGAATATACATTTATTTCACTCTTCAGTTGTATAAATTACACCATTAGAAGCAGTCTTAAAAATCATCACAATCTTAATACACCACACCAGTTCCCATAAATTCCAGACAAGTTAAGCTCACATTTTTCAAATCCGGGCAAGGAAACCCGACGCTTTTAGCGCGAGCATCAGAATTTTCAGGTGGGATTGAGCCCAAGACTAAAAGTGCTTAATTTACAACAAGAACATTATTCTTTGTGTGAACCGTAATGACACATTAAAGGCCCGGATTTGAAAGTGGTGCAGGTTGTACGCCGAAACGCGTGTCATCCAAGAGGGGCTGAAAATTCAAAATAAAACACTTTATCAAATACAACAGAACTTTTGGATTTGTCATTCATAACAAAAGGAAATACACCAGTAATTTATCTTGGCACAAATAAGTGCAGGCACAGTTGCAACTTTTCCTACAGGTTACAAACGGAGTAGAGGAACTCGGTGTCTCCGTAGTGACCTACACTCATGCGACAGAACCAATCACAAAAGACAAAAACCCTAAAAAGGCCAATAATCACCAAGCAACCCTGATTTGGTCGCGAAGGTACAGGCCTATGATAACTCAAAAAAGTTCCTCAATGTTAGAAAACTAGAAATTAAACCACACCAACAGGTAAGTACTCAGGGCAATTGAACAAGAGGTACTACAGTGATAGCATCAGGTAGAAAAGGCTTAGGGCCAAAGTCAATGGGTCAAGTCTTTTGCTCAAGATCACACAGTTCAGGGTAGTTCAGGGTAAAGTTCGTGCCACGGGTGCTGGACAAGGTTGGTTGGTAGAAAAGTTAGTTCAAAGAGAAGAGAAGGACAAGCCCTCGGATTGGAGAAAGATTTCAAACACTTTCACTGCGGCTGAACGAAACACAACCGGATTTGCACAATACCTTAAAATAGAGAAGAAGCTGTAGCTGAGGCAGACGTTCCTGGTAGTTCCTGCAGGCTCACGGTTCCTGAATCGACTGTCGGACTGACACGAAGGAGGAAACTGGAGGGTCCTGTGCTACCCAGGGAAGAAACTAGCAGCAGAGCAAAACGACGAATAAAAGGTGCGCTCCTTAAAACCCAAGCAGGGTCCGAGCTTCCTGGCTATCCGGACCACTGTAGCTCTGTACAGCGAATTCGACCAGAAGAGGGTTCCTGGCTTGCAGTTTCGGTGAACTGGTTGGTCCCACCAGCTCAAGGGAAGAAGTTTCCTGGAGGATCTTCAGTCGTTGGAGTTCGAGGATTGGGACCTGCAGCGGGGCTTCACCAGGCGGTTCAGTCGTGGTAGGGGTCCTCTTCCATCAGCTTCTCGTTGGTTCTTTCGTTCCAGTGGCGACTCTGCTCTTCCAGTCCCAGAGACCTGCTTTTTATGCAGTTTTCCGACATTCACACTGCCTGGCTGTCAATCACACAGCAGGGGTGACTGTTCTGGCCGGACAGCCCGCTGACCTATCAAACAGGAGTGCGACTTGTGTTACCAAGGGAACAACCCATGGCAGCGGTCCGAAGACCCCTCCCTCACATCCTGCCTACCCAGACTTTCAGGTGGCTAAAGGAGGGCTTCTGTGCAGAAGCCCGCAAAAAGACGGTGAACAAAGGGACCAAACCTGGTTTGGCGTGCAAAGAGAAACACGAGAAAGACGTTACCAAAAAGAAATGGCGACTAAACCCAGCCGGAACAATATAAAAATCAATATGGTCAAGCGGGTTTAAGTTCCAGGCTAATATAATGGCCTAAAACAATACCATGGTTATATAACATAACCGCGGTAGAAAAGATAGGGTAGCTACCACTGCCTCCAGCCAAGTCTTAATGGAAAGGGAGCGAAACAATGCTCCAAGAGGTACAGACACAAGGGGATAAGAATTAACCCTTTCCAGTACTAATGCAAGATGGGGTGAAATGGTTCTGTGGTTTTAAAAGACTAATAAAGTCAATGGCAACTTTACATGCTCTGGGAGACAGTAGTCAGTCCCAGAAAATGGAGTCAGAGTTGGGAAGTCTAAAAGACAACCCTGTTTCACTGGACTGAGGGTGCTGTGTAACACACAAGAAAGTGGGGTCTATGGAGTAGGTGAGGCCCCATAGCACAAGATCACACACAAATGTCAAACGTACATAGCAAAACGCATGGAAGAGTGGGAAAGAAGGCTTACACTCTTACCAGGTGAAAAAAGTAAATCCTAGAAATCCAGCAAAGCTGCTGACAGACGTATTGGTTAAGGGAAATCAGCCATTTATGAGAATTCTCCCTAACATGGGGTAGTTGAACATTTTGACCAGGAAACCAGACTTATTTTAAACATTAATGGACTGGGCTTGTTAATACTCTGGTAATACTCGTTATTACAGGTTGCCCAGGTGAGGGGTTGGGGGATCCTCATCAAGAATTGTCTTAGTAGCAAGAGGACCATTCTCCCAACAAGCTAATTTGCCTCCCTACCTATGCTCTATACTGATACCCATGACTGTATGATTTGTATGTGTTTATAACTGTCAGCAGTTGATGCATTTTAAAGGAGTCAATAGCTAAGTGTGGTACCACATATACATTGTATATATTTACCATATTAGAATTGCCAGAGTACAAAGTGTTATTAATTGATGTATCTGTCTTGAACCTTTTTTATATAAAGGAATGTGTTAGCACATAACCTAGTGTGTGGACATTTCTTTGTGGGGGGGGGGGGGGGCTTGGGCACTACACTGTACTTAAGAACCAGCCCGCATCACCTCCTGAGCGCTTAAGCCTTGGTTGCTCGTCCATTCTACCATATAGAGAATCGTGGCTGGGATGCTCTGTGCTTCTACTCTGCCATATAGATGGCAGGAATACAGAGATATCCCTCCAATCTTTACAGCCCCCTACCCACTCGTGTCACTTTCCCGTCACACTCACACAATTCATTACTTTTTTTTAACCCTTGACTACTGATTGCATTCTTAATAAGGTTTTACTTTGGTGGGTAGACCATAAGTATGGAGTTGGTTTTTATATTAGTGTTTATATTAGATAGCACTGATTGCCCCACGATTTATCTGGGCCTACTTGTATTTAAATAATCAATTTATTTTTACAATACAGTGTTTCAGTGTTTCTTTTGATCATTTGCATGCTACAATTTCTTTGTACCAAGCTACAGCCCTCTCTCCTTTCTAAGATAATCCTAGCTGCTCTGTCCATGCTACCAACTTTCTACAGGTGGTACATCCTTATACTAAGAGTGGAGTTTATGTACTGTCTCAGATGTATGGTTGTATGAAATCCTTAGTTGGACTTTAGAAAATTGCCTAACAAGTCTTGACCAAAATGCACATCAACCTTCTGGAGCTGCTAGCAGTCTTCAAAGTACTTCAAGCTTTCTAACCACAGCTAGTACAAACAGCCCTTATCCTTACAGACAGCACCACAGCTATCTTCTCAACAGAATAGTCCACAAGCTACACCGGGAACAAGTGACATTTATCCCGATAGCACCAATGTGGGCATAACAGACCTGGTTTTCACACCTACAATCATGTCATTGTCCTCCCATCAAACTACAATGCCCATCCAACACATCACAGAATCAAAGGACAATATGTCACCCATTCCCTCAGACATTGAACTTAGCAGCCTGGATCCTGAAGTCAGAATTTGGTCATTTAAACCTAGACCAGAGGTGCCTGGACATTCTAAAAGAGGCACGTAGGCCAAACACAAGACATTCATATTTCAATTAATGGAAACGTTTTGTGTTATGCTGCAAAGCTTATGTAATCAGTCCAATTGACTGTTCACCCTCACATATAGTGCACGATCTACTAAATCTGTTAGACTCAGTTTAGTCTTCAAATCTAGCTGCTCTCTCCGCATACACCAAATCACAAATAAACTTTCATGGTGGAAAATGCCTTTGGCTAAAGCTTTCATGGAAGGTGTCAAATATAACCTCCAGATTCTAATCCTACTCCTGGCTGTAACTTAAATATTGTACTTGTAAAACTCATGGAGATCTTTTTTGAGCCTATGCACGAAGCCAGTCTAAAACATCTCACTTATTAAACAGCTTTTCTTGTGGCTATTACATCTGTTAGAAGGGTTAGTGAATTGCACGCACTGTCAGTACAAGACCCCTTTGTTATCCACAAAGACAAGGCTGTGCTTTGCACACACCCTCCTTTTTCTCTTAAGTATCTCATAATTCCATGTGAATCAATCCATAGAACTTCCTGGGTTTTCCAACACCCAACAAACGCAGCAGAAAAAAAGCCTGTTTGCAGTGATACCTACAAATAACCCACCTCCTACTCAAGTATTGCTCACTAACCTATGCAAAGCATTTGATACTAAGCATATCGACCAACCTCACAAGGCATACATTGCTTACCGTAATCTAGTTTTTGATGCTTGTATCCGGTTAGATTCCCTTGCACCTGCCCTTACCCCCCTCCTGGAGTTGAAGGTTATTGGGTAAATCATAGATGTTATACACACCTCATACTATTCTCCACGCTTACACGCCCTCATTTCAGAAACAAATAATCTTGGGTCACTCGACGCGTGAGGGATCATGGGTACAGTAGACGGCACACCAAGGATACTCTTACGTCCCATCCCCTTTCCTCCATACTTTATGGGCGTCCCTACCTAGGGACGGGAGACGGAACCTTTTTCACCAGAAAAAAACCTTATTCCTCTTTAAATTGAGGCGCAGCGCTGGGAGCATGCATTACCCCGACTGTCCTCCGGCGCCACACCCCAGTTCCCCTTTCCGCATTGACAGGAACGGGCCAAAATCACCAGCGCTGCTGGGTTTGGCTTCGGCCTTGTAAGCCCATGCGCTGATTCCTTTTCTTCTGTCTTTCTTTTTCCTTTCAGGTACTCGATCCTCAGGCGTCACGCTCCTCCCCGGCGCATATCGGCTTAAACAGGGTTTAGCAGGTGTTCAGCCTGGAAAGGGCTCTTTGCTACGTCAGACCCCCACGCCCTTTGCCTTCGCTGCGTTGGACTCGACCACAGGTGGCAAGGTTGTACTGCGTGCAACGCGCTTTCTTTGAGGGCTCTGAAGAACAGACTGGCTAGGTGGAAGGAGCTCTTTGAGATGTTACCTTCAGGGGTTCTGAAGGACTTCGTCAACAATCGATCAAGGCCCAAGGTAGGGCGGCTGTTTTCCAGTGCACCCCACCAGGGAGACTCCTTTTCCAGGACTCCCCCAAGCGGGAGGAACATCTCAGGTTCTCATACAAGCACAAATACCGAGGCTAATCCAGCTACCGGCCGACAGGCTGAGGGGTCAGTAGATCCTCCCAGTGACTGTGCTGAGGGACTGGAAGGTTCTTTTCCCGGGTGTTCACCCGAGGGGCTATGCCCTTGTACCGGCAACATGTCTGAGGGGGCGCCTATACGCAACACTACTGGCGGATTCTGCCAATGGCGACACACCTGCTGGGTCCAGACCCGAAGCACAGGGTTGGCTTGAAGCTCCACCGCCAAGAGTCCTGGAGCAGACCAGGCCCAGTGGGCAGAGCACTTCGGCATGTGGCAAGCAGGCTGACAAAATGGCCGCCGCACCCGACAAAATTGACGCTTGCCCGATACCACACCGAGCAACGGAGCAGGTGGAAAAACGAGTGTCAAGGTGGGACTGGTATCACCCAGGTATGTGCCCTACGGTCTATCCATCGTTAGCACAGGGCAGGTTCCTGCTGCATCAGATTGGACAGGATACGCATCGGCCTCAGCAGCCTCACGCCACTTCGTCAATATCCCCTGCCACCCCACTGGCCTGTGAGGACAGGTTCTTCGAAAGTTTCCTCGGGCTCTTGATGGGCTCCCTCAGATGGGGGCCATCCTCAAGGATGCCATCAGGGACTGGCTGCCTCAGACCTCTCCGACCGCACCCATCGTCATTCCTCCCATGGCTGTAGTGCCGCAGGCCTCGGCTCAGCCCACAGGTCAGCCGGTTCGGTACCAGCCTCCGGCTCTGGTCTCCACTCCGCAGCCCTCTGCACCCAGCTCTCCTTGAGCGCCGGACCAGCCCGACGCTCAGGTGGACACAGACGAGGAAGAGAACCCTGACACACCATCATCCAAGGCCTTCCACTAATATCTTGCAGGCTTGGCAGAATATCTGGGCCTTCCTCAACCCGAAGTCGTGCAACCAGAAGCAGGACTGCTCAGAGGTCCTCACTCTACGCCCCTCGGCTAGATCGGGGATCCTGATGCAAAAGGATGATCCTGGCTAAAACAGGGTGGCAAAAACCCCACTCTGCACAGCCGGTCAATCGACGACTGGATGCCAAATACAGGCAAATGGAGGAGGATACACTCTTGCTGTCAGCCCACCCTCGGCCACACTAGTCAGTGATTTGCTGTGGTGTCACTCTACTCAAAGCCTCAGTCGTCCGCAGCCACCTCGTCCTCGGCGGTGCTAGGCAAGATGATGATCTTGGAGGCGTACAGGAAGAAGCTTTATTCCAACGCTTTTCTGCATCTTCGTCAAGCCATCGCGGATGCCATGCTGGCAGCCGTTAACCAGAGGCTTTGGTGGGAAATAGCCAACTTCCTTCCAGAACTTCTAGTGCAGAGCCAGTCACGTTTCAAGGCAAGACTGGCAGAAGCTAAAATGGTGGCACAGCACCTCATGTAGTCCACCGTGGCCCACATTGACACCTCTGGCCGGGCCATAAGCATTGCCACCGACATGAAGACGCCTGTTAGGCACGATTGTATGCAGTACCCTTTGGGTGCACGAAAACAACCCTGACCTCCTGGCAGTAGGAACCCAACCTTTGGTATAAGTCTGTACTACACAGGTTGGTAGCGTGTTGAGCAGCCAGGGTTATCTCAAGGGGGGTCAATGTGAGCTGTAGGGGAGTTAGAGATTCACAGTGACATTTATTCATATAAAATCTTACACACAAAGTTTCTTGAATAAACTATTAATGTATTTAACAGTCAGTTCGAATAAGCCGCCTTCAGAAGGGAGCAATATA
Source organism: Ambystoma mexicanum (assembly GCF_040938575.1). Lineage (NCBI taxonomy): Eukaryota > Metazoa > Chordata > Amphibia > Caudata > Ambystomatidae > Ambystoma > Ambystoma mexicanum. The sequence continues at coordinate 381,817,343 of NC_090934.1, read as the reverse complement.
AAAGCAACACATACACTCCAAAACTACACTCGTAGTTCGAAATCAGTAAAGACCCTTTTGGGATGACCCACAGTCACAACCTACACCCTCAAGTGACTTCAATAGCTAGGGTGCTGGGGACCTTAATATCTTACTGTTGCATTTAGAATACTTTTAGAAATTGGTCGAAGGACAGGTTATTAGAACAAACAAGAGATCACAAATATTCTTAAGCAGGCAAATACTTTTGGATCCCCTAAGCAGAGTCATTCATTATAACAGGTTAAGCCAAATTCAATGGGCAAAAGTCTTATATGGGCTGAAGCACTTCTGGTAGGTAAGTAAGAAAATTATTTGCACAGTGTTTTAGAAGTCTTTGAAGAAAATAAGAATCAATGTAGGGCCACAAGCTTTTGAGGCTTGCGAGTAGTAGAAGATGCAAGCAACTCAACAATGAGAGGTAGGTTCCCTCAGACTTTACAGTACCTTTGTATTGAAGAAGTGGTGCAGCAGATGACTCCTGTTCCTGTGCAGCTCTGTAGATGTCACTGTTCTTGGGCCTCAGTCGTGGGGACAAGAGGGAGGACTTCTGGGGACTCATGCACTGCAATGGGACGGTCACTGCTCGCAACCGGAAATATTTCCAACAAGTGGCACTTCAGTGTTTCAGCTCCTCCCGACTACCGCAAATAGCAACACAGTGGTTACTGGCTGTCAAGGTGGACATTCCTTGCTTCTGGGGTCCCGCACTCTGTTGAGGGGGCTCAGGCTTGGTCAGTCCTGCTTCCTGGGAGTCCAGAGTATCTTCCTGAAGCTCTTGGCCAACTTAAAACAACGCACACAATCTGGTGTACCTCTCCCTTGCGTTTCGGTTTCCAGCAGCATCTCTGTGTTAATGCAACCAGCTCAGAGAGAATGTCCCGTTGGCTTAGTTTGGAGTTGATTGGTCCCACCAACTAAAGGGGAGAAGTCGTACTTGCAGGGGCTTCTGTCTATACGAATTTGGAGTTTCTGCACAGCAGTAGGGCTTCACCAGGCAAACCAACGGTCCAGGAGTTGCAGCAAGTGTCCTATTCAAGTTCTTCATCGGTTCCTTCGTCCAGTGGTCGACTCTGCCTTCCAAGCCAAAAGCCTTGCCTTTTTATTCAGTTCTCTTCCATTCATTCCAGCCTAGCTGTCGGTCACCCAGCAGGGTGGCTGTCCTTGCCGCACAGTCAGCCGGCCAATCCCTATAGAGTGCATTTGGCTCTCCTAGGAGACTAAGCACAGGGAGCTTTGGGCACTCCCTTCACTTTCTGCCCCCACCAGACACCCTGGAGCCAGAGGTGGGCTTCACTCGTGAATCCCGCCAAAGGCAAAGCGTACAAAGGGACCAAACCTGGCTTGGCGTGCAGTCAATCTCAAGAAGGACCTTTCCACAAAAAAATGCCCTTGGGTGCTTTACTGCAGCTGCAAATGCAGCCTGCTGTAAATGTACACCACGGTAGTTAAAACAGAAACACTGCCACCAGCCATTCTTCGAGGAAAGGTTAACATAAAAATGTTTCATGAGAAGCTAGACAAAGGGGATACTAAGTAACCCCTCCAGTACCCTATTTTAAGATGGTGTGTGCTGGGTCTAGAAAGCTACAAATGTAAGTCAAGTCAATTTCACCTTACTGCTCTGGGAAACAGTAGTTTATCCCAGATAATGTATATAAACATTTGGGAAATCTGTAAGACTTCCCTGTGCCACTGCACAAAATGTCAAATATTCCTATGGAGTTTGTCAGACTCCTTAACCAAAAAAAAACAGTGTTGAAAAACACATTAAATAAATGAGTGGGGGGGAAAAAAAGGCTCACACTCTTTCCAGGTACATAAAGAAAGTCTTCAAAATCCAGCAAAGTTGCAGGGGGTCTCTAAGGTGGAGGGAATTGGCAGATTTCTGAGAATTCTCCCTAATGCCGCCTTGGCTCCGGGCTACTAAATTTAATCTGGATGTCCAGGAATGCATATTGGTACTTCCGTTCGAGGGTGGCAACCTCTTTAACTCCACCACAGACGAGAAGCAAGACAAAAAGAAAAACATTTTGCAAACTGCAAAGTCTTTATCCTTACGAAGGCCACACCCAGGCATACACCCAGTCACAGCAATGCTCCAACAAGGGGTGTACATACAGAGGGTTGTGCGGCTTCCAAGACGCGAGGTCCAGGCAGCCTGACCGTTCGCTGATTCACTACCAGTGCAAGCAACACAAAGGGTGGGGGGGTGAAGAGTAAGGGCTTTTTCCAGTCCCCCTGCTCCGCGACAGCCTCAGAGGGAAAGAAGGCATGTCACGCCCCTTCGGGTCCACGTGTCTCCGGTGGGGGGCAGGCTTGCTCTCCACGCACAGTTCTGGCATCAGAATTTTGCGGACCCCTGGATCGTCTCTGTAGTATCCACGGGGTACCGCCTACTTATCCCTTCCTCCCCTCCACTTCCACAGATTGGCACAGCAACTCTGTTGGCGGAGATCCGGTTTCTTTTCGAGAGCCAGGCAGTGGAAGAAGTTCCAGCCTCCCAGTGAGGATTGGGCTTCTATTCCAGGATTTTCGCTATACAGAAAAAGAACCAGGTTGGCCTGAGAGTTGTCCACGCTCAACCTCTCCCTACCCCTTCAAAAATTCAAGATGGTTACGCCAGCACTCATAGCGGAGACGTTGTGCAAGGGGGACTGGATGTGCTCCCTGCATCTGAAGGACGCTCATCTACACGTCCCGATTTGGCAGCCGCATCCTTTTCCACGATTCAAAATACTGGGATACTGCTTCCAATAGAAGGTACTTCCCTTCGGCATCAACTCGGCACCCGGGTTTTTACCAGACTCTTGAATACTGTGGCAGCCCTCCTCAGGGCCCAGGGCCACCACATCTACCCATACCTCAGACGACTGGCTCGTTGGGGCTAAATCACCAGAGGCAGTGCACCACACTTCTGAATCTCTTATGAGCACACTCCACGACCTGGGCTTTTTACTCAACCTCAAGGAGTCCCAGCTGCAGCCTATGCAGAGACTGACTTTCCTGGGACTCACCTGGGACACTTGCTCCGAGTTTTCCCCTCGGAGAACAAGATCACGGCCATCAAGAGGGCCACTGCACACTTCCTCAGCCGAGAAGTAACATCGGCCTGGTGGTACCAACTCCTACTGGGTCTCATGGCAGCGGTCCTGTTGGCCGTCCCCCACACAAGACTCAGGATGAGGAGGACACAGCTGCACTTCGCAGCATCATGGAATCGGGAGCGGGGCTCTCAGACAGAGCCAATCAACTTTCCTCCTTCTCTACACCCAGATCTCGCACGGTGGTCCGGTGACAGCCACCTCCGGATGGGCAAGCCCTTTCGGCAGCCGACCCTACAGGTCACCATTACGGACTCTCTTGAAGGCTCGGGGGCCACCTTGGACAACCACAGCGTCCATGGAGTCTGGACCCAGCAGGAGCAGGACTACCATATCAACTGGCTGGAACTGAAGGCCATCTGGCTAGTGCTCAAAGCTTTCCTTCCGATCATTGGGGGGCAAAAGTCATCCTCATTCAGACAACTCAACCAGCAAGTTCTATGTCAACAAGCAGGGAGGTACCAGATCCCCTCCACTGTGCAGACTAGCAGTCAGCATGTGGGAATGGGCCCTGGAGAACATCTACATCATGGCCGTCCACTTTCCAGGGGAGTCCAACTTGGAGGCGGACAACCTCAGCAGGCTGGGAGCGGACAATTACGAGTGGCAATTGAACAACCAGGTGCTGCTGGGGATCTTCAGCAGATGGCAGCACCCCAAGTGGATCTCTTTGCCTCCTGGGACAACAAGAAGTGCCAACAGTTCATGTCCTGGCAGGGGCAGGGCCGGCTCCCTGGGTGACGCATTTCAGATTCAGTGGAGCGGCATGATGGCATAAGCCTTCACGCCCACACCGCTGGTCCACAGGGTGATCTGCAAGATAAAGGAGTTTTGCCACCTCAGCGTCATTCTGATGGCGCCCATGGTTTTCGGAGCTGCTCTTCCTCTCGGACAGACCAGCTATTCACCTTGCTACGGGCCCAGTCAATCTTCTGGCGTAACAGGGGCGGGGGAAGGGTGATCCACCCCGCGGGACAGAAATTAGCCCTTGCAGCATGGTTCCTGAGCAGGTCATGCTAGGGCACCTCAGCCTCTCACAGGCTAACCTAGGAATCATCCAGGGTGCAAGGAGCAAGGCTACCAGGACCCAGTACAAGAGTAAGTGGACTAGGTTCTGTCGCTGGGCAGACTCTAAGGAGATCAACCCCTTTACATGTATGCTGGACGACATGCTCTCCTTCTCGGCGCACCTCACACACTCTGGAGTGCAGGTGGTGTTGGGGAGAATTCTCATAAATTGTTGATTTTCCCTTACCTACTGAGTCCCTCAGCAGCTTTGCTGGATTCATTTTGTTCAACTGGTAAGAGTGTGAGCCTTTTTTCCGACTCTTACATGTGTTTTGCTATGTGTATTTCTACTTTTTGTGTGATCTTGGGCACTGGAGTCTCACCTACTCCAGAGCAACACACTCTTCCATGTGTGTTAGACATCACCTTCAGTGCAGTAACACAGGGTTGTCTTTTAGACTTCCCACCGACTCCATTTTCTGGGGCTGACTGTCCCCCAGAAAAAGATAAAGTTGCCATTAACTTTATTTAGTCACTTTCACCACAGACCCAGTATACCCTATCTTCCATGGAGTATTGGAAAGGGTTAATTCTTACCCCTTTTTGTCTGTCTCTCTTGGAGCATTGTTTCGCTCCCTTTACACCAAGACTTGGCTGGTGGCAGTGGTATCTACCCTATTTTATATACTGTGGTTATCTTAAATAACCATGGTAATGTTTTAGGCTATTATATTAGCCTCAAACATAAACCCACTTGACCATATGTTTTATTACGGTTCCGGCTGGGTTTAGTCACCATTTTGTTTTGTAAATGTCTTTCTCGTGTTTTACTCTGCGCGCCAAACCAGGTTTGGTCCCTTTGTTCATCGCCTTTTTGCGGGCTTCCACACAGAAGCCCTCTTTTAGACGCCTCAGAGTCTGGGTAGGCAGGATGTGAGGGAGGGATCTTCGGACCCCTGCCATGGGTTCCCTTGGTAACCCAAGTCGCACTCTTGTCTGATTGGCTTAGGGGACTGGCCTTGCCAGGCCAGCCACCCTGCTGTGTGATTGACAGCCAGGCTGTATGAATGGGGGAAAACTGCATAAAAAGCCAGTCTCTGGGACTCGAAGAGCAGAGTCGCCACTGGAACGAAAGAACCAACGAGGAACTGGAAGGAGAGGACCCCTAGAATGACTGAACCGCCTGGTGAAACCCTGCTGCAGGTCCGAATCTCCAGAATCCGATGACTGGGAAGATCCTCCAGGAAACTTCTTCCCTTGAGTTGGTGGGACCAACCAGTTCACCCAAACTGCAGGCCAGGACCCCTACAGTGGTCCGGATAGCCAAGAAGGGCGGACCCTGCTTGGGTTTTAAGGAGCGCACCTTTTATTCGTCGTTTTGCTCTGCTGCTGGTTTCTTCCCTGGGTAGCACAGGGCCCTCCAGTTTCCTCCTTCGTGTCAGTCCGACAGTCGCTTCAGGAAACGTGAGCCTGCAGAACTACCAGGAACGTCTGCCTCAGCTACAGCTTCTTCTCTATTTTAAGGTACTGTGTAAATCTGGTTGTTTCGTTCAGCCGCAGTGAAAGTGTTTGAAATCTTTCTCCAATCCGAGGGCTTGTCCTTCTCTTCTCTTTGAACTAACTTTTCTACCAACCATCCTCATCCGGAAACCGTGCCACAAACTTTGCCGCACAGTACACTGAACTGTATTATCTTGAGCAACAGACTTTTGAACCATTGACTTTGGCCCTAAGCCTTTTCTATCTGATTTTAACCTTGTAGTCTCTTGTTCAACTGCCCTGAGTACTTACCTGTTGGTTTGATCTAATTTCTAATAACTTTTGTCTTTCCCTCCCTTTTAAATTGATGGAGTGCCTTTTCTCCCACTCCATTATGTGAGCTTAACTTGTCTGGAATTTAAAGGAAGTTGTGTGGTGTATTAAGATTGTGATTTTTAAACTGCTTAGAAGAGTGAACTGTTATACACCTGAAGAGTGAAATACATGTATATTCTTTTACTCGAAAACCTTGAGTCAGTGTTTGCCTGAATCAGTAATTGCTGTTCTTTGTGTAACTATTTGATACTTCTCACTTACTCTTGATAAGTCTGGCTGTTAACACTTTAACTGTGTAGTACAGGCTTGTACCAAAGGTGAAATTGTACTGTCACTTGTAGTCTTAATTGTATGTGGTGTTCCCAAAGCGTACTGCATATAATTCTGCCTAACGGGTGGATACCTGCCGCACGTATTTGGCGGCCATAGAGGCCTACAGAAATTCGGAGGAAGAGGTATTTTCCTCTTCCAACCCGATAATCAAGAGACATTTGACAGGCCTCGCCGGACTGTATCCGCTGATTAAGAGGCCACACCCAGTATGGTACCTCAGTATAGTGTTGGGCGCCCTGGCTCACAAGCCGTTTGAGCTAATGGCGTCCGTGGACATCCGGTTGGTCACCATTAAGACAGCCTTGTGAGTGGACCTCACTTCGGTTTGCAGTGTCAACGAAATCCAGGCGCTAGTCGCCTCAGAGCCCTATACTACTTTTCACCAGGATAAGGTAGTCCTGCGGACGGACCCAGCATTCCTACATAAGGTACCTTCCATCTAAACGAGGAGATAGTGTTGCCTATGTTCTCTGCTGAACCGAAGGACAAGGCTCAGAGGGTTCTGCACTGTCTGGATGTCAGACGTGCTCTGCAACTTTACCTGGACAGGACCAAGGGCTTCGGCGCGTCAAAACCGGGATATCTGGTATCAAAAGCCTCTAGAGCACGATGGATTGTCTCGCCATCAAGGAAGCATATGAGGGGCAGCATAAGGCACTTCCAGCTAACATGCAGCCCATGCGGTCAGCGCCAAGGCATTCCGAAAGGTCCCGTGGCAAGTCATAAGCAGGGCGGCAACACGTGGGCTTTCTGCAAGCATTACTGTTTGAATGCCTGCTCTAGATCAGACTCTTTCGGACAGTTGTTTCTCAGAAACCTGTTTCCTTAAGGAGGGTCTCCTCTCCACCCTAGCGCTACACTCTGTTGTAATCGCCCATACAGTTTGGAGGAAAGGGGCCTGGACACCAGAGTAATTATAAGTTACTCACAGTAGTGACTGACGTACTTAGTCCATAGATCCCTTTCCTCCATACGTCCCACCATCCCCCCCCCAATGAAACTGGCGTCATTAGACACCATTAAGATATTGTCGATGCGTCTATGGGGACTGAGGTGAGGCGGCGGCGTTAGGGTAGCTCATGGTCCCAGGGCCGCACCCCCACGCTCCTCTAAATTTAATGGGGAAGATGTTTTTTTTTTACTGGTGAAAAAGGTTCTGTCTCCCGTACCTAGGGAGGGACACCCATACAGTATGGAGGAAAGGGGACTAAGGACTAAGAGTTCTTTAGTCACTATGGTGAGTAACTTATAATTGATATTACAAACACGCCAAATCGTCCTTTTTCGAAATTCAAAAACATTATGCGCAATACTACGTGCCTACCACTAGATGTAAACCTGTGCAAAGTATGTGAATCTAAGCAGATACAATTATCAGACCTGTTAGGGTCCAATATCTGTGTATTACTGAAAGTAGTTGAAGTAATTTCTGTCTTTTCCCGCTATACTAAATGTTTGATAAGGTCTGACTTGCCTAGAAATACTCTTCGTTTTCTAAACAAGGTTTATGCTTTGGTCTGTGTACCTTTAAGCATTGTGTTGTGTTTTTATAATGTGGTTGACTCTATGACAAAGTACTTGCCCAAGACTTAACTTGTATTTATAAAAAAACGTTTATTTTTTTTATAAGACTTCTGGTCAAGTATTTCTGTTGAACTCGTGTTCCTTCTTACAGCCCCCTCTCTCTCCTAAGATACCCTGGCTGCTCTGTCTACGCTACCATATACTCTGGGTGTACAGCCTTATACTAAGAGTGGATTCTTGTACTGTCTCAGTTGAAGAGTTTTACTTTGGCTTAAGAAACTGTCCTAACTCCCTGCCTCCTAGCTACAGCCTAACTAGCTGCTGTGCTCCCATTACTTTACGCCGTCCTTCAAATTGATCAGTTTTCATTTTCTGTTTTTCTAGTTCTGCATTTTTCAATTGGTCAGTGCAGAGAATAACCGATACAGTCTGGATCACATATCAACATTGTTCACAAATCAAGTAAGTGTTAATATCATTTATTTTTATTCTGTACATAAGATTTTTAGCTAGTGCCACACCAATTTCTTTTTCTTTTCTTTCTTCCACTGTACTGCACATTTTTGACTGCAATTTCGGAGATGGGGCATCTCCTGAACACCAGTGACTATCCTGTCTAGTTTATCTGACACAGATGGAATTGTCCCATCTTAGTCACATAGAATCAGAGTGAGATTGAGGGCTCTGCTGCTTAAGAATTTGCATAAGCATAGCTGCAGAGCACTGTAGAAGAACATCATGAGAACACCCATTGTTCTCTTGTTGCTTTGTAAGCAGATGTCCATCCTATCGTGCAACAGTAAGACTAGGTTCAACAGACGGAGGTGGAGGCAAAATAAGTATTGGGCGTAGAGTGTGAGCTAATGGATCTTGAGCTAGACAGAGGCTGGAACTGCTTTTTCTTTCTCAACATATTGCTATTGCATTTGAAAAGTGATTCAAATCCAGCAACTAACAGGATCATGAACTCCCACCCTAACCCTGCAGTAGTACAGCAATCAACAGTTAAGTCAATATAGACAGTAGGTGTTGCAGATCCTTATATCACTGTAGTTTTAAAAAATCCCACTTGGACAGGCCAAAAGTCATTTAATATATAAATTCTAATAACCCACGATTCTGGTGTTGGGCATTAAAGGTGGGGGGAAATCAGAGTGTCCCTCTAGATCCAGTAAGATGCCCGAAAATGCAGTGTGCTTGTTCATCCTCTGCATATTCTCTATTGTGAATATACAAATCCTGTTCGTCCTACCCATTGCCTCATGTCTACTTGCAACTTAACAATCACCTCATTGTTAGTGGACTTCCATTACAAAGCTTTTGCCTTTTTGGCAGAAGCAAGACCAGTCAGATAAACTTGGCAGTTAATTTCCATGCTTCTTCATATTTACTATTCCCCTAGTAAATAGTTTCATACAAGGAAACAATGGCCGTCCAGAACAAGGCATAAAACGAATTAAATCTGGCAGGTGTCTGTATGCTTGCTTGCCAACATTTAAAGGCAATACTTTTGAACCTCATATCTTCCAGTAAGTCCTTGCTCTTGTCATTGCAGTCTGATTTGGGACAAAGCAGACCTTTCATAACGTGGATATAGAATTCCCACTATTCAGGTGGTCATTTATGGTCTTGTTTACAGTATGAATGTTGGGTTCTTGTGGAAACCCCCAACAAGGCATGTCTAAACCTTGTACTAATTCTAGCATATTCCAAGAATTAATTTGATCCCAGCTTCCATTGATGTTAGGGAATTGTACCAAGGCAAAAAGTATGGAGCGAACAGCCTTTACATTCTGCCATCTTGCAACAGCTAATTTCCCTGTCAAGATAACCATTGCCAGTGCAATCCTTGCTTCTGTGAGGCACTCATGGTATCAAAAGGAGAGTCACAAACTAGAGATGCAAGTTCAACAGCTTGATTTATAACTGTGCAAGGGATTGGAAGCTTCCTAATTGGCAAGTTGTTTGAAGCCATCACTTCACCACAATTTCACCTTGGGACAATGGGATTCGAGGGCATAGGGACTTAAGCAGCACAGTTTCCCCAGTGAGTCACACTCTGGCTTACTGGGGCGTGTCAACAGAATGTTCTGACTTTTCATATTCAAATGTTAGTTTGGACTTTCCAAAAACAAGGGTTGCAAATTTTTTCCACAAATACTTCTTCGTCTTGAAACAAAACCTTAATTGTCACAATCTTTCATAAAGGTCTTGGATACCCTTACCCAAGCTTTCTTGGTTGAAGACTTTTGAGACTGCATAGGTTTGGCTTCTGGCTATGCCTGACCACTTAGACAACTGTCTTTTTAAAAAAATGTTTTTTATTAAATTTTGAACAAACAAACAGTGCATGTTCAACAGTTTCATTACACCTTTTAAATTTCCTAACCACTACTCCCACTACCCTACCCCCCCTTTCGAGTCTATCATCTCGAGTCATCAGATTCCACACCCTGTGGTTCAGACTCCTCCTCAACAGGTTCAGTCGGGTCATCTAATGACCCAAACAGTCCGGCTATCGGTGATTTCCAGGCCATCAGGGACTCATTCTCCTCCTCCCCCCGTTGCTGCACGCCTCTTGCCATGCAATGGTTTCGGCTTCTGCCCATTTTTGCAAGTCTTTCCACCACACCTCTATCCTCGGCACACGGCATGACTTCCATCCCATGGCAATCCTTCCCTTTGCAAGCACATAAGCCAGGTCCCTTAGTCTGCTTACATGCCTGAGTTTCCGTGGTCTGGAGAACCCCCCCCCAGCAGGCAGGCCCATACCGTGTCCACTACTATCTTGACCCCTCTTCCTTCTAGTTTCTCTTTTACCCCCCTCCAGAACCTCTCTATGATCGTGCATGACCAAAACATATGCACCATGCCTGCGTTCTCTTCGTCGCACTTGGGGGGTGCTTGCCGACCTGCATTCTCGAACCTCGATATCCTCCAAGGCGTCATATAAGCCCTATGTGTTATGTAAAGCTGAATCTGTTTCAGTTTCGCGTTTTTAGACACCTTCTTACGATACCTTTGCACCCGTTCCCACATCCCATCTCCCATTTGGGCCCCAACTTCCGTTTCCCAGTCCAATCTCAGCTGCGTGACCTCCTTCCCCAGTTTAGACATCAACATCTCGTACAGTCTGGAGACCTCATGGCCCCCCCCTCAGCTATATCATATATAACATCTATGGTGGCGTCCAGTTCTTCCTCCAACAGTTTCGGGCCACATTCTCTTAATCCTCTGTACCATTCTGTGGTACGTGATGTACTGGCCTTCGTGCAACCCAGCCTCCTCCCGCAGCCCCTCAAAGGTAGCACAAGAGCCCCCCTGCCAAATATCCCCCATTGTTGCCACCCCAGCCGGCTCCCACTGGGTCCGGAGTATCAGTCGCAGCTGAGCGTCTGCCCCTGTCAATACCACCAATGGCATCTGCGGCGAGCATGGGGACGGGTTCCCCATCAATTGGCATGCCCTACACCACACCTTCGACACCCGCAGCATCATTTTAGGGCGCCCCACCATCTCCGCCCTGGGTGCCCACATAACTTCTTTCAAATAAAAGGGTGCACAATCCCGCCCAAACAGCCTAAATTCGGAGGTCTCTTCATCAGATAGCCATTTGGCCACATATTGCAACTGGCTCGCCACATAGTACGCCTCGTAATTGGGCAGCTTTATACCCCCTTTGTCATGGAAGTTCTGGAGCTTCCATAACGCCACTCTGTTTCGCGTGCCATGCCACAGAAAGTCCCTACACATGCTATTCAATTTGGCAAAAAACCCTTTATGAATCGGATACAGAATATTCCCGAAATAATGTAGGAGCCTTGGCAGGACCACCATCCTTAGCATCGCTCCCCACCCCATCATCGCCAAAGAAAGCTTCGCCCAAAACCGCATGCATTTCTCAATTTTTTGGATTGCCACCTCTGTATTACACCTATGCTCCTCCCCCACAGTGTGATATATATCTATCCCCACGTACCGAAAAGTACTAACCGCCCACTGAACCTGTAAGACCGGTAACCTCTCCGCTGAAACCCCTGTATACCCCCTCCCCCCCCAAACGGGGACAGACTAGACTTCTGGGGGTTCACCGCTATGCCTGATAGCACAGCGTATCTGCCAAGCACTTCCAAAATGTACTGGAGGTTCTCCTCCGGATACCGCACATACAGCAACATGTCATCCGCAGATAGGGAGACCAAATGCCGCTCACCTCGATGCCTATGGTGTCATATTGCTGCCTTAAATAGATCGCGAGAGGCTCCAGGGCCAAAATGTAGAGCATAGGTGACCACGGGCATCCTTGTCTAGTACCCCTACTAAGCTGCCACCTCTCTGATGTCACAGATCCCGTCTTTACTCTGGCCAGCGGTTCCCTATACAAAATCTCTGCCCACCTTGCATAGCCAGGCCCTAAGCCATAGTGTTTCAGGGCCGCCAGCAGCCACGGCTACCTGACTGAGTCGAAGGCCTTGATCGCATCCAAGGACACGATTGCCATTTCCTCCTCACTTCCGCTGCCAAACTCAATGATCCTCTGAAGTCGCCTCTGATTGTTGGTGATGTTTCTATGGGGGACATAGCCCGTTTGATCCGGATGTATTAGCTTGGCGTCTTGGTTCAACAATGACACAGGTCTGAAGGAACCACAGCTGCGCCCTGGTTTATTTGGTTTCGGGAGAGGTACTATAACAGCCTCTCTGTGACTCCGGCAGGCGGCCCGTCTCGAACGCCTCATGTATCATCTCTAGCAGCGGGGGGAGGACCTCTTCTATATATACCTTGTAAAATTCGCTTGGGAGCCCGTCTGTCCCCGGGGTCTTACTAGTAGGCAACTGCCTCACTACCTCCCCCAGTTCTTCAAAGGTAATCAGGGAGTCCAATTCCTCTCTTTCCTCCTCACTTATCCTGGGCAGGCGCATATCCTCAAGCGTTTCTTCTATCATTGCCCGGCTACATTCCCCCTCTTCCTCGTATAGCACTTTATAATAATCCACAAACGCTTGATTAACCCCCTCCTGGGTGTCCTCTACGCTACCATCTTCCCTCTCTAGAGTTCTGATTGTAGCTCTGGGGCTCTCGCTCTTATATAACCATGCCAAAAGTCTCCCCGGTTTGTCACCTCCCGCATGCTGTCTCTCTAGGTACCTTTTATAGATAAGGTTGCACAACCTCTCCCAGTAATCTGCGCATTTTTGCTGCAGCTTAAGTATCAAATCTGTATCGTTGCCGGCTTGTAAGGCCTCTTCCAATTTTGCTTCCGTCTCCCTCAGTTCCTTTGAAAACCCACCCTGTAGGCCCTTGGATTTCGTCATGGCCGCCCCCCTCATAACAACTTTAAAGGCCTCCCATAGTGTCCCCGCCCGAGTCCACACTCCCAGTATTGGTTTCAAAATAATTTACTATCTCCTCCCGTAAATCTTCTCTAAAGAAGGCGTCTCTCAACGCCTCCGCTCGTAGGCACCATGTCGGGATCTTCGCCCTCTGGGGGGCAATATTGCCACGCAAGAATCAGGGGCGAGTGGTCCGAGAGGACCCTGGCCCTGTACTCTATGTGCGCAATCTCCGCTATCATTTCTGGTGATGCGAAGACATAGTCCAGCCTTGTTGATAACTGCTGTGGGGCAGAATAATGCGAATATTGCCTTTCCCCAGGTGCCACACTCTCCATGCATCTTCCAACCTTAAGTCATCAAGCAGTGTCTGTAGCGCCCTGGCTGCAGGGGCCGGTCTATCCAATTTCCCGTTCGATCTATCCACCCTCGGGTTCAGTACACAGTTGAATTCCCCTCACCAGATCACGGCGCTTCCCACACACATGCGCAGGTTCACACTCAGTGTCCTAATATACCCCGCCGTGTTCTGGTTGGGGGTGTACGTGTTAACAATACATATCTCCCTATTCTCTACCAATCCCCTCAGCATAACCATCCTCCCATCTGTTTCAGCCACCACTTTCAACCGCTGAAACGTGACATGTGGCGCCGCCCATATAAGTACTCCTCTGGCGTAGGCCGAGTACGAAGAGCCCACCAGCACCCCCTTCCACTTTCCCGCAATCGTGTCCATCTTCTCACGTGTAAGGTTGGTTTCCTGTAGCAATGCAATATCTCTTTTTTGCCTGCGCAGATACAGCATAACCTTGTTCCTTTTTAAATGGCTATTAAGCCCCTGCACATTCCATGCGAGTATTTTAAGGTTCCCCCATGGCCTGGTATGATCCCATTCCCCCCCCCCCCCCCCCAGGTGCAGTGTAACCTTGAGTTCCATTCCAATCTATATAGGCTCGCATCACCTCCGCAGGGTGAGGCCGCCCTAGTGGCCAACCTACTATAAATACAACTACAATTCGGGGGGGGGGGGGGTAGGGTGCTACCGCCTGCCGCTCCAATACCGCTCCAATAGTACATCAAAGAACTACACATTGCTATACAGTTTAAATATATGTACCGCCACTATATTAAAGTTCATCAAGTCTCTCGCAATCCGCAATATGTTATCGAATATCAGCCTCCTACAGCCAGGCCCATCGTTCTCAGCCTTCGCCTAGGATGTTCGCTCGCCGCCCTAGCAAAATGCATACCGTCTGAGTCACTTTTCACGTCCATTTTGTGTCTCCTCCGTGTCTTGATCCGGGCAGCCCTGCAGATCCAACCACGTTGTCGCTTCTTCCGGAGTGTCAAAAAAGTGCGTTTTGCTCTTACACACGACCTTCAATTTCGCAGGATACAGCAGCATATATTTTATCCCAGCCGCCCGCAGCCTCCTTTTGATGGTTACATAGCTATACCGCTGCCGCTGGACCAACATAGTGTAATCCGGGTATGTCGTGATAGTGCTAGAGGCCCTCTCGATTGTACCGCCTTTCCGAAAATACTCCAATATTTTCCAAGGTTTTTATAGTTCAGTATTTTGGCAATTATCGCTCGTGGAGGGGCCCCCGGTCTCGGCTTACGCATGAGGGCTCGATGTGCACGCTCGACCACAAATCCTTGAGAGAGTGTACCGGCCCCGATTCCTTGTAGGAATAAGTTCTCAATATAATCAGTCTGGTCCTGGCTCTCCTCACCTTCCGGCAGAACCACCACACAAATGTTTCTCCTCGCTCTCCCTTCTGCTTCTTCTGCTCGAGACTCCAAGTTGGCCACCTGTTGCTTGAGGACATGGATCTTTTTTGTATTGTTGGCACCGGTGTCCGTATTAGATTTCACCATGCCCTCCAGGCTGCTTGTGCGTTCGCCAGTCCCCTGACATCCTGTCTCAGCAGGGAGACTTCAATGCCCACTGCTTCAATTTTGGCCTCCAGGGAAGTGCGTAGGTCCATCATCACAACCCCCCAAGATTCCTTCAGCTCCGTAATGGCCTCCAGAATCATGATCATCAGCCACTGTCGCGCCCTCAGCCTGTGCCATCGGGCCTTTGGTTGAGGTGGCCGCAGGAGACAGTTGTGCTTTTGCAAAAATGTCCATCGTGGGTTGTTTGGTCTTATTCTTGCCCACGGCCCCTTGCGCCGCCATTTTCTGGTTCGGCGACCGAGTGTCCCCCCAGCCGCAGTTTCCGCTCTTTACCGACTGTCGCGGTGGTCTACAGGCAGTCGCAACCTCCACCTCCTCTCGCCACTGATAGTTCAATGCTTGTCGTGCTGGTCGTGGTACGGCCTGCATTTTCACACCTCTGCTGCCCTCGGGCCCCTGCCGTCCGGGCCAGCGCCCAAGCTTTCACGACCCAGGACATACGGCCCCCTGGGGTTTTGTATTCCGCCTTCACCTTGCCATTGTCGTTCTTTCCCCATGGCCACCGCCTCTATTCGTCCTCTTCGGGTACCCTGGTTTCGTTTCTTTTGTTGTCGGCTATCTTGTGTGACAATGGGCTGAGCCGCCACCGTCGTTCGCCACCGCAATTCCTCCAGACTCCCGCTTGCGATTTTTCTCGATCTTTATTCAATGAGCGAAACATCCATTCCCATGCGTATGTGATCGATTCTGGAACCAGTGGCGCACTTTTAAAGGTAGTTTGTACGGATCATCTGTCGGATCCACCGGAGCTCCACGGGAAGCACGTCCTACTCCATGGCTGCTCAAGCTACGCCCCCCACTTAAACAAACGTTACCTTCACTTGCAGCCAATGCTTTCTGGTACATGTAGTTGCAAGAATATGGGCTTCTGTCTGTCGGGCTCGAGCCACTCACAATATTACTGGTTTCCCTCAGTTTGGATCAGATCTTCAATACTTTTTCCGCAGTTCACACAAGCCTCTCTCAGACAGGCTCGGTTTTGAAATGCGTTTCTCCAACTCGCACCAGCCCCCTTCGATCGGGCACAAGCTTCAATCCACTTTATTTTCCATTTCCAACAATTCCCTTTTCCTCTGGACTTTGTGCACTACGTTTATAACACCTTCCCTTTCCTCTTTAGTGTTCACTAGTTTCTTCTATTAAGGCATGTTACTACAGAGACCTTCGACTGTGCTGTATTCAACAGCAGGACCACTCTGTGTAGAATGTATCGCACTGTCTCTTTAAAGTGTTGATCTTTCTTTACTCGCTGTTGCTGTATTACGTGCAACCTTATTTTGATAGTTACTTTCAAACAAAAACAACCAGGCCTTTGTTCTCTTTTGTTAACTCACCAGCTGTTTGCGTGTCGGAGTTCAAGGTTCCTTTACCCGTAGCTTTATCGAAACTCCCCAATTCAATTATTCACCGGGAGGGAAAGCGGGCTTCTCATCAAGGTTCCCCAGAAGGACGACTTCCAGCTCGGGTTATCAGCTGCTTGTTGCGCGGTTCTTTTGCATGGCTTTCTTGAGACTTCTCCACAGCTCGTTAAGTTCTCTGGCTTTCTGCCCTTCAATCTCGCATTCGCAGCAGCCCCTTCTCGCTCAGAGTGTACCTGTGTGCTCTGTGTTGGGTAAGAATTAGTGCAGTCCAACTGGTGTGGCACTACACAAGACTTATCTCTTGTTATTAGATAACCCACCTTTTTAATGTAGGTATCCACAGAGGCGTTCTAAAGGGAACACTCTCTGGATAACATGGTCTGGGAGATTTGCTTACGCCCCCCCACCCGCCGCACCAACCTCCCCCCCTCTGATTCCCCTTCTCAAAGAAATAGTTCACACGATGCACCAGGAACAATTCACGATGTCCCTGGTTGCACCGATGTGGTCCTGAAAGCCATGGTTCTCATTGCATGAGAAAGTAAGTTGCTGCAGTCCCCAAGCCCCCCCCATCGCCCCCAACCCCTGGAAACTGCCCTGCCCGTACAACATTCTGTCGGAAGACTTGGGGGAAACACTGCACCTGTGCCCCCAAACGCTCAATTTAGCAGCTTAGCTCTTGCAGTCAGTTTGGGCATCTTCAACTACCCCAAAGATGTATGGACGTACTTAAGGAGGCACGAAAGCCTAACACTAGGCATTGTTACTCAAATAAGTAGAAACTTTTGTCATTTGGTGCAACTCTAAAAACATCAACCCTAAAGATATATTCCTTTATCTAAAACACCTATTAGACTCGGGACTTTTTTTCAACTCTCTAAAGGTCCATCTCGCTGCACTCGCTTCGTACACCACATCCCAGAGTAAGGTTTCATGGTTGAAAATCCCTGTAATTGAGGCTTTCATTGTTCCGATCATTTTGGTATAGCTTTTTCCTCAATATTAAGATGCAATGTGGCTTAACTCCTGGTGTTAAAACCCTCAGCTGCTGATGGGGCCTTGTTTCTGATTCGTCTATTGTTCAAATAAAATCTGGATGTTTGAAGACGTGTTGATTTTTCTTTTTTAATACAGACATTGACTGCTGCTGTTCATAATTTGGCTCCTCTTTAACTTTCTACCTGCTTTTCACCCCTGAGTCTTGGTTTACTGGTGATCTTAGCCTGCACTGGCTCAGATTAGGCAGGGTTGAACGTAAGTGGAGGAAATCCTATTGTGAGGTTGACGGGCAAATTTTGTGACAAGTAACAAATATTTATTTAATTTATCTATTGCATTTATTTTATGCCCAAACCCGGAGGCATCACGGTGTAGTTACAGGCAATTTACTTATATATATCCTGAATTACAGTACATTTCAAAGCATACCAAACATGAATGTTATATCGTAGTACATTTAATAACATTGCTTCAAAAAGCAGGTGGCCATACCGTGGCGTTCTGGCGTTCGAGGCTGATAGTAGCAGGGATGAGTGCTATTCATACAGCTTCCTGGCTCTTCTGGTCCTTGGTGACAAAGTGAATGGGGGGCCTCAGGTTAAAATGTATTGAATAGCCACGTTTTCAGTTTTTTTTTTTAAATTGATGTGAGGGTTCAGTTCTCAAGTAGAGTGGGAGTGAGTTCCAGAGTTTAGGGGCCATTAATGGAAAGCTGATTCCCCCTCCTCTGGAGCATTTGAAGCGTGGGATACACATGTGGGCGATGTTGTTGGGCCTTAATGTTCTGATAGCTTTATTAGAAATGACAGTGTTGTTGATATAGGTGGGGGCCTTTTTGGTAATGCATTTGTGAGTGACCCAAAGTGTTTTGAAAATGTTTCTAGTTTTAATAGGGAACCAATGGGCTTCCCTCCTGGTGGCAGAAATGTGATTTATTTTTAATTTTAAAAATGTTTGTATCCCGTGGCTGCTCATAGAGCCTTGTTATGTAGTAATTGTAGTGTGGCTAGGTTAGCCTTTGAGGTGCCTAGCAGTAACGCATTGCACTAGTCTAGCTTTGATAGAATGAGGGCACAAGCTAGCGTAGTGCACTATTGTGGCGTGAGGAATTGGCGGCTTAAGGCAATGAGTTTGGATGTGTAGGAGGTGGCTGATAGTGCATTTACATGTTTCTTCATTTTTAAGTTTGCCGCCATCCAGTTGTGAATTATGGCGTATATTTGGCCATGGTAGTGTCCTGATCGTAATTCCCTGTTATAGGGATTAGGATCTGGCGATTATATTATACGCACTCGATATGTGCTTGGCGAACATAGATCAATTTCTTGACCAGCTTCAAGGACGCCTCTGGAAGGGTGTGCTGCGCTTGGCCAACTCTAAGCCTAATGTGGTACGAAGGCAGGAACTGGGATTAATGTCCTTGTCTGCCCGATACAACTGACGGCAATGATCAAATCTCAGAAAAATGCTATTCGCCCCAAAAAATTCACTGTATGAAGACTTGGGGATGATGTCAAATGCTGCCAATCCTCCATCTATGAGAAATTTCTATAGGAAAATGGAAGCATTATTGGTTGATATAGCACTAACTCCTGCCGATTTGGAATATCGACAAGCGCATGTCAAACTTCGCCTATTCGCGCACGACTGGTGCAAAACAATAAACTCCATTGAAAAATTCAAAACCTATAAAGAAGCGGCCAAATTTGCTATGGGTCGCCTACTGCACAAACCTTATCAATTGCAATTTCCATGCCCTAGCGCTAGAGACCTATACTTGAGGTTTAAAATAAACCAATTCTTAACACTAGAAAGAACTAAAAATAGGACATCTAGTGAGGCGCTCCCAGGGGACAACTGCAGATTTTGCAAAGAGCCAAACACGCAGGAGTCTCTAAAGCACTTAACTATTCATTGTGCCTACTTTGAAATACAACCCAAAGAAATATTTGGAATTGAGTTAGAGAGTACCTGGGCTGCTCCAAGAGAATGGCTCTAGCTAGCATGCATGTGGGGTTCTACCACCAAAGCCATGTTACGGCTTATGCGTCGGTAGGCCGCTGGCCTCGGCCCGGGCCTAGTAGGCCGCTGGCCTCGGCCCTTACAAGTAGGGAGAGTGGGGGGTGGTACATACTCTTCACTCTTGATATATAGTTACATTTATATATATTCCTACACTTAGCAGCCCGCTGCCTTAAGGTGCGTATGGAGGGTACCCCTTTTCAATTCTGCCCCAAGTGCAATCGCAAATACCCTTGGGTCGACAGGCACGCCACGTGCAATCTCTGCTTGCCGAGGGATCACCCCGAAGCGAACTGCAGAGCGTGTAGTAGGTTTAAACCTAAGACACTTAAGGACCGTTCGACAAAGCGTTGGGCCCACCACGCCAGGCAGGAGGCCATGGCAGCGGAGGGCGCCTTCAGCGATGGCAGCGACGCCGTACTTTCGGACGGCGAGGGCATTACGGCGTCGAAAGACAGCCGACGAGCGCAGGTCCCCGACCTCGGAAGGTCGTCCGGCAAGGCGGCTATGGGGAAGACCCCCGGCGACGCAAGCGCTACACACCTAACACACACTAAACACACTAAGACCAACCGGACCTCGACGACGTCGACTTCCCGGAAAGAGGCACAAAAAGAACGGTCCGACTCGGTGTCCTCTGGGCGCTCTCGATCGAGATCGCCTCACGACGCAAGGCAATCATCCACTCTTGCCAAGAGTGCCTCGCTACACACACTAACGGAAGTTCGATCGTCGGGAGACGAAGACGACTTCCACCCCCAGGCCGCGCTCCAAGATACCGAGACCGCGGTTAACACCAGTGAGGCCCCACGCCCGAAGCACACAGATACCTTTCCAAACCCTCGACGCCAGGCGTCGAAAGTCTCTGGGGCCCCCAAGGGACAGGGAAAACATTTTTCCACGCACGGAGAAGGGGGGAAACAGCGGAAAGCACAGCCTTCCACCCCTGTAAAGCCTAAGCAGACAAGCAAACACAAGTCTACCCTTGAAAATAAATCACCTGCTAAAGTAATACCCTGTTCCAGGGAATGGTCCAGTGAAGACATAGACAGGGTTATGTCTAGGATGTCTTCCTTGGCTGATTTTTATGATAAGAACCCAGAACACTTTCTTTCATATAACCCTCAAGGGGCCACACCCTCAGGCTCCTCCGATCCTATCCCGCTAAGTAAAAAGCCCCGGGTCGAAAGACCTGAACCCTTCGAGGTTCAGCCTTACTCCACTCCATATTCTACTCCACTCCCCAGTTATCAGGGACAAGTTTTCCCTGAAGAGGACCAGGAGTTTGCAATTATGGAAGAACAAACCGGGACAGATTACTATGCAGAGGATGAGGACCTGGAGGAGGGAGAAGATGAGCAGGAAATTTACAGAGTAGATTCCCCAGTACAAAGCGAAGCCCCAGTTACTGACTCTCCAGTTGATAACCAGCCCCTCCTTAACGAGGTTCTCGCTCGAGCAGCGGAACACTTCCACATCGACACCCACGGTGTACAGGAGGAAAGGGACTTCGCGGAGGAGTTTGTAGGAGAGAGAAGACCGGTCGCTCAGACCATCCCTATCCTCAAATCCATCCAACGAAGAATAGATCCTTCCCTGGTGAATCCTAACCTCACCAGAGCTGTCAACCCCAGAATTGAAAAGATTTTCCGGGCAGCCCAGTCTGACCCTCTGTATATAAAGGGACATCTTAGACCAGATTCCCTAGTGGTGACCAACACTAGAAAGAGGGCTGGCACGCCCTTATCTTCATCAGAAGCTCCTCCCGACAAGGAGAGCAAAAAACTTTACGGGTTTGGCAGGAAGGTAGCCTCAACGTCCGCCTACCAAGCAAGGATTGCGAATTCCACCACCCTGTTGGCTAGTTACAATTGCCATCAATGGGAAGAGGTCGCGGCGCTCATTGCCTCTGCTCCAGAACCATTAAAGGGCCAGCTGGCTCGGATCTCGGCAGAAGGGAGAGCCGTGTCTGGTTGCATTTTAAAAGCAACTTTCGACGCCGCTGACAACGCAGGGAGATTGATAGCAGAAGGTACTGTTATCAAAAGACATGCGTGGTTACGGCAGTCGGGATTCAAGACAGAAACCCAGGCTTCTTTAATAGACAAGCCAGTGGAACCCGACCTATTGTTTGGGAAAGCGGTCGAAGACGCACTTAAAAATGCCAAAGATGAATATGAGACTCTCAAATCCCTTGGCCAGCTTACCAACAAACCCCCTAACCAGAGGGGGAACAGTAATTTTCGTCGCCCACGCGGACAAAATTCACAAAGAGGCAACTATGCCCAGGGACAGGGTACACAATGGAATAACAACCAGCAGTCTACCCAGAGTTACGGCAGGGGTAACAAGAGAGGTCGTGGAAGAGGCAGAGGCAGCCCCAACAAGGGAGGTGGCACGCCTCCACCAAAACAGTGACGCTCAGTTCAGGGTCCCTTGCCACGCAACCCCAGTAGGGGGACGCATTTCCACCTTCACCCAGGCTTGGGAAGGGATCACCTCAGACAGATGGGTGCTGTCAACAGTATCCGCAGGATATTGTATAGAACTACTGCAGCGTCCCCGGAACCATCCTCCACGACAAAGAGTGCACTCCCTAGAGCATCAAAGGATCCTTCTCGAGGAGATCGCCATTCTGCTAGAAAAGGACGCGATAGAACTCGTCCCAGGACACCAGGTAAACAAGGGTATCTATTCAACTTACTTCCTTGTGCCAAAGAAAGATTTGACAATGCGCCCAGTATTAGACTTGCGGCCTGCCAACAAGTATGTCAAGCCCCAAAAATTCCGTATGACCACGCTACAAGAGGTAATCCCCCTCCTAAAAAAGGGGGATTACATGGCAACCTTGGATATGAAAGATGCTTATTTTCATATTTCCATGCTCCCAGCGCACAGAAAGTACTTACGCTTCAAGGTAGACAGTCGCCACTACCAATTCAAGGTACTGCCCTTCGGGATAGCTTCTGCACCAAGGGTATTCACCAAGGTACTGGCGGTGGCGGCTGCACACCTACGCAGGGAAGCAATCCCGGTGTACCCTTATCTGGACGACTGGCTCATAACGGGGGAGACCCCAGGAATTTGCAGGTCAAACATTCAGAGGACTATCGACCTCCTCCACGAATTAGGCTTCTCTATCAACGAGAAAAAGTCAAGTCTGGTGCCAAGCACCTCAAAACAATTTCTAGGAGCTATCCTAGATACTCAGAAAGGATTGACCTTCCCTTCGGAAGAGAGAATTCGGAATATACTTCTGCAAATTCCGCATTATCAGTCAGGTCAACAGATAACAGTACGCAAAGCTATGCGGTTACTGGGCATGATGGCGTCATGCATTTACCTGGTCCCCCACGCGCGTCTGCGCATGCGTCCCATGCAGGAATGGTTGGCGAAACAGTGGTCTCAGGCAAGTGGTCATTGGGACGATCTAGTGGTCGTTTCGCCAACACTCTTACAGAGCCTACACTGGTGGACAAGAGAGAATCTCGCAAAGGGGAAACCCTTTTACAATCCCGAAGTACAAGCCGTGGTAACTACAGATGCATGCCTGACTGGGTGGGGAGCTCACCATCTCCACCACACAGCTCAGGGTCTCTGGTCTCACTCAGTAGCCAAGAACCACATCAATCTGCTAGAGCTTCTGGCAGTGTTCCGAGCGCTAAAGACGTTCGAGCCCCATCTACTGAACTTGTCGGTGCAGATCAGGACGGACAGCACGACAGCCATGTTCTATCTGAACAAGCAAGGGGGGACTCGTTCACCAAATCTGTCCAAGCTTGCCCAGAAAATCTGGATATGGGCACTCAGACGGAACATCTTCCTGTCATCGCAACATGTTCCAGGGGAGCTCAATTCCCTAGCGGATGCTCTAAGCAGAGACTCCCTCCCAGAAAAACACGAATGGGTCCTTCACAGAGACGTGGTAGAAGATCTCTTCTCTCAGTGGGGTTTCCCCACTATAGACCTATTCGCCACAAGCGAAAACAAACAATGCCCAGGATTTGCATCCAGGTTCCCCCAACCGGACTCCCAAGGGAATGCCCTGTGGATGAACTGGTCAGGGATGTTTGCGTACGCTTTTCCACCAACTCCTCTCATCAGGAAGGTGGTGTACAAGATGAACAAGGAATCGATGACGCTCATCCTAGTTGCTCCCATGTGGGCGAGACAACCATGGTTTCCACACCTACACAGGATGGCGGTGTGCGAACCCATCAGACTCCCAGCTTGGTACAACCTACTGTCCCAGCAACAGGGTCAAACAGTGCATCAGGAACCCAACTCTATGAACCTAGCAGCATGGCTCCTGAAGTCATAGAGTTTGGACATCTCAAATTACCACAGAGGTGTATGGACATTCTAAAGGAGTCCAGGAAACCAAATACAAGGCACTGTTACTTTGATAAGTGGAAAAGATTCGTTATCTGGTGCCAGAATAAACAAATCAACCCGGTTGATTGCACTCCTTCCAACGTTGTGACATACATGCTCCACCTGCTGGATGCAGGGTTGGTTTTTAACTCACTGAAAGTACACCTGGCAGCCCTCTCGGCTTACACCACATCCCATAACAAGGTCTCGTGGTGGAAAGTGCCAGTGGTTAAAGCCTTCATGGAAGGAGTAAAGAGACTTCACCCTCCTATTTCGAACCCACCGCCAGGATGGGACCTCAACGTGGTGCTAGCTAAGCTCATGGGACCCCCATTCGAACCCATGCATAAAAGTAGTCTCAAACACCTGACTTATAAAACGGCCTTCTTAGTAGCCATTACCTCCATAAGAAGGGTCAGTGAGATTCAGGCTCTGTCAGTGCAAGATCCTTTCTTTACTATCCACAAGGACAAACTGGTTTTACGCACACACCCTAGGTTCTCACCTAAATTCATATCCAAGTTCCATGTAAACCAGTCCATCGAGCTTCCGGCTTTCTTCCAGAACCCGCAAAGCTCGGCTGAGGTGAAACTACACACCCTAGATGTGCGTAGGGCGGTCCTATACTATGTAAATAAAACCAGACCGCTAAGGAAAACAGATCAACTGTTTGTCTCCGTAGCTACAGGCAGAGAGGGGGATCGCGTCTCTAAGGGCGCTATCTCGAAGTGGATTATCAACTGTATACAGCTGTGTTACTCTCTTTCTGACAAGACTCTGCCTTTACGCCAAGGGCCCACTCTACTAGAGGCATTGGTGCCACTCTGGCTTTCATTGCAAATGTTCCCCTCGACACCATTTGCAAAGCGGCTACTTGGAGCTCTATTCACACTTTTACTCAGCATTACTGCATTGACACTCATTCCAAGACAGATACACAAGTGGGACAAGCGGTTCTAAGACACCTGTTTGCTCATGACCCTTCTCACATCCCACCTCCTTCTTCTGGTACTGCTCGCTAATCTATGCACAGCATGTGATCTAAGCAGATTCCACAAGCCTCAGAAGGGATACATTACTCACCGTAATCGTATTTCTGATGCTTGTATCTGCTTAGATTCACATGCGACCCACCCTTCCTCCCCTCCGAGAGAAGGCGCATGATTGCTTGTAGTCTTACCTTTTCTGTCTATCTGCTTGGATTATCTGTACTCACGCTACTCCTCATGCTTCCTCATGTCAGAAAAAATACAATCTGAGGATCCTACACGCGTGAGGGATCTTGGGTACAGTGGACGTCACACTAGGGATAGTATTACTGGCACGCCTGTGTCGACGCCCATTTTCGACTTTCGAAAAACAAACTGTAATACTCCGCAGCTTCCACTAGATGTCGGCCTATGCACAGCATGTGAATCTAAGCAGATACAAGCATCAGAAATACGATTACGGTGAGTAATGTATCCCATATAAAATTAGATACAACTTAACCCATCCACTAAAAATATGGTATAAATCTATTTTCCTAACCTAACGGACAACCTCCTTCTTCAGACTAACAGGGATGGGTTATTTTCTTATGTAAGTGACCGAGAGCCAAACGGCAAACGAGTTATATGTGAGGCATTAAATTCAGTTTATATATCTGATAGGCAATTGTAGAAACTACGACAAAAACCTGATCTTGCTGATGGCAATAAGATACTGCCAATATGGAAAATGTATCTATGTATGGAGTTGCGAAAAGGTAGTCCCTTAAAATGTGGACATCTCAAGAAAATGGAGGAATAATCCCACTGGAACATTTTTCACTTGTCTTTAGAATGTTTCTATTTGCTGTAAACTGCATGTAAATTCAATGTAAAAATGACATTGTTGGAAAATAACTATGTAAAATTGCATGGAAAAAGTGATATCTGGAATAAGAAATGAAAATTGAAAGTTGTAAAAGTTTGTTAAACTATAAACAATGGTTTGAATAAAAAAAATAATCTAAAAAAGAAAAGTGCACAGTTTCTATAGTTGGGCTGGGAAACTGTCTTCTTTGCAGTTGGATGGTTTTAGTTTGGAAATGGTGTCAAGTACTTGTTCTTGGGATGCTGGAGTGAATTTGAATTGGGAGTTAGGGTTATCGCTAGAGCTGTCTATAATTTAAGGGGGTGTGTTTTAATTTGCCAGGAACTTTCTTTTGTAGATTTTCTTCCCTTGGAGTAATTGTATTTTAGAGACTAAGGCATTTTGTATAGTGGTACACCAAACTTTACTCGACTTCACTTGGGTGGATGCTGGAATAGAATTTTCTAATTCTCTGAGAATTGTAAAGAGCTCTTTTGAATTCGAAGACGCGTTACTGATATGGGTGTTCTAGGCATTAGCTTTGCGAGTAATAATGGCCGCTTTATATATTTTGTGGGCTTCTGTGAAGGCTTTTAAGGAGTCATATGATGGTGTCTTTTTGTGGATATGCTCCAAAGATCTTTCGTTGCACCTAAGTAGCAGAAATTCATAATTGAACCAAAAGGTTGTGCGTTTGTCTGGGCGTCGAGTTTTGGTTTTAAGTTGGGCTAATGAGTCTGTTTGGCAGAAACCTGTGCAGTTCCCTTAGGGACCACTGCAAAAGGCTTAGGACTACAGGTGTTGGCAGTAAACCCAATTGGTAGCAGTCTGCACCACCCAGATTTACCTCGTAGCTGTGGCTGAGCAGTCGGACTTCACTCAAGAAGAGTTAGGCAGTATATAGAGTATACACATTAGGTACAAAAATACAGTAGCACAAGCAAACACTGACCAGAGCTTTGGTATAAAGGCATATAATTATTTATTTTAAAACACTTGTAAAAATACACTAACACTAATATGGCAAGCAAGTTCAAACAGTCACTATCAATATATATATTTATACATTACTGATTACTTATTGAAGAAGTCTTAGTTAAAACACCACTTATTTGCAGACAGAGGTGAGCGCTTAACCTAAGATGGCACTCAAGTAAGTTAGTTAAAAAGGGAGGGAAAAGGCAGAATTACAAAAGCACACAATACCAACACTTTTAAAGAACCACAGCAAGGCAAGAAAGGCAGAGTCTACTGTAGAGCAAGAAAGTTCATCGGCCAGGCCCACTCTTGGAGAGAGCAAGGCGGAATGTGTCCAAGATCACACAGTTGAATTATACTTAGTCTTTGCAGCTAGTTCAAAAAGAGTTGGATCAGTTCAGAAAAAGTTAGTTAACAGGTCACCACAGGATGGAGAGTCAAAGATTTACAGGACACCTTGAACAGGCTGTTGCAAGGGAGACCAGACGGGACGCAGTCCCTGAAATGGTGAGAAAGCTCCAGCGGGGGCAGTTGTTCCTGGCAGCGGGTGCAAGTCGGTGCTTCGTCCTGGGGATCTCGACTTGGAGGAAAGCTGGAGGTCGTTGCACTGCCAGGGAAGAAACCAGCCGCGGAGTTTCTCGGTTAAAAGGTACTACCCTTTTATTCGCAGTAGTGGTGAAGCGTGGCTATCCGGCCGCTGGGGTGCTTGGCACAGGCGATTTGACCACGAGACGATCCAGGAAGGTGAAAAGAGGTAGAACTGGTTAACCCCACCAGTTCAAAGGAAGATGACTCTCCAGGATGAAGATCTGCTCTGTCGTCGGGAAGTGGTGAGGCGGTTCAGCAGGGCTCCACGGTGGTGTCGTCGTTGCAGGTCAGCTCAGCTTCTCCCTCTTCGGATTCTCAGGTCCTGTGGCGACTTCTGAAGTTCCAGTCCCCAAAGCCCTGCTTTTATGCAGAAAACCCCCATTCACCAGTCCTAGCTGTCACTCAAACATGCTAAGTGGTGAGCCGGGCGGCTCACCACTGGGCCAACCAGAGAAGAGTGCGACTTGAGTTGCTGAGGCAACTCAGTCCAAGGTGCCTAAACCCCCCCTCCCACACATCCTGTAGACCCAGACAGAGTGGCACTACTTTTGGAGGCTTCTGTGCAGAAGCCCACCAAAAGTGGAACAAAGGGCTCGATTTGGGTTGGAGTTACAGAGGCGAAAACAAACGACATTTTTAAACAGTCCTTGCAAAAAAACCCAACCGGGGAATAAATATTAAATAACCCCGCAGAATCTTTAACATTGCACCAAAAAAGTGGTGCATTTAAAATGAATGGGAAAATCCCATAGGAAATATTCCGGTGGAATATTTCACGTGGTAACCACCAGCCAGAAACTCGATGAAGGGGGACTGCACAGTGCCCCCTCGAAAAACAGACCCAGGGGCAATCTAATTGCCCTTACCAGTACTTCCACAATATGATGGTTTGTACTGGTTCTGTACACAATTTAAGACTAGTAAAGTCAATGGTGACTTTACATGCTCTGGGAGATGGTAGTCAGTCCCAGGGTATGGAGTCTGTTTGGGGGTCACTATGACACCCCTGTGTTACCGCACTGAGGGTGCTGTGTAACACATTTACCAAAACCACATGAAACCCTATGGAGTAAAAGACCCCATAGCCCATAAAACACATTACAAAGTCAAAGGATATCTCAAATCATGTGTAAGAGTGGGAGAAAAAGAGTCTCACTCTTAGCAGGAGAAACAAATAAACCCCAAAAATCCAGCAAAGCTGCTGGGGGACTCACTAGGTTTGGGAAATTAGCCTATACAGAGAATTCTCCCTAACAGTCAATGGTGTTTTTAAGGCAATTGTGGTAGAGGTCTGCAGTATGACTTGGACTGGTGCTCCTGATAGGATTGGTGGACAGTTCTTCTTTAAGAATAGGGGTAAGGCTGTCTAAGGTACCTCTTATTCCTGATTTCAATGGTGTCCAATAATGTGGATGTAGGGTGGAGTATCTTGTCCCCGGGGTAGTGTAAAATTGATGCAATGGTGGTCAGTCTAATCGACTGGTGCATTGCAATCCATCAACACTTGGGTATTTAGTGTGAGTACCCTGTCTAATATTCTACCTTTAGCATGGGTAGGAGCGTTGACTAGCTGGGTGAAGTTCAGATCTACTAAGGAGGCATGAAAAGCTTTTGCTTTGTGGTCTTGTTTGTCATTGAAACCTAGATTGATGTAGCTTAAAATGATAGGTTTGAGGAAGGGTGAGAGGAGGAGAGGGATATCTGATTCAGGGTGGCTGTTATTGGGCCGTCTGTAGACAACGAAGTTGTTGGTTGTTGTTTTGGGGTCTGTTTTGAGTAGAAGTAATTTGTAACCTTTTAATGGGTCAAGTGAGCAGGATCTTAGTTGGAGTCTGGTTTTGGCTATTATGGCCACCCCACCTCCCTGAGCATTTATTTATTTTTAAATTTATTTATTGGCATTTATCATTTTTACATTTGCATGACATAAAATCTGTCCATAGTTGGAGGATAATAAGCGTTTCGTAATAAGACATTAACATTTAACAATTCATCTTTAACTGTCTCCAAGTGCTCCTTCCATCATGACGGGGCAGTCTGTCGGTTCACAGGGGGTTAGGCAAGCCAGGGGGAGGGGGAGGGGGGACTTGAGCTTGTAAGGACCCAGTGAAGTTGTGGCTAGTTGCTCTCGGGGTTCTGTGGTTTTGGTTGTGAATCCGTTTTCCATAGGTTTGTTCTTGTTCATGGGGGCTTGTCATCCGAGGGGTGAAACAAGGATCCTGTGAGTTCTTTCCAGGCCGTTAGTCATGCTCGAGGCGTCCGTGGACCTGGCAACACTGTCTTCCCATGCCTTTGTTTCAGCTTGTACCCAACGTTCCAATTCTCTGTGCCATACCTTTTTTGTTGGGGTCCTGCAGGTTTTTTCCAGGACATTGCAATTGTCCTTTTTTTCCAGTATGCACATGATGTCCATTAATTTGGCCAGGTGTTTAAGTTTGGCCGGCCTGTGGTACGTTCCCAGAAGGCATTCGTCCGGGGTCCACTTGTACCTAGTCGACCTTGTTTTTTGCTTGTCAGCTCTACGGTGGTCCACAGGGACTGTTTTGGTGCACGACCAGAACATGTGAATCCGGTCCGCATCATTCTCTCCACACCAGGTGCAGACAGAGTGTGGTGATTTATTGAATTTCGCCAGCCTGGATGGGGTTAAATATGTTGGGTATAACAGGTTCAGTTGTATTTGGCTAAATCTGTGGTTTCTGGAGACTGCTTTAGGGTACACTAGAGCCCTCTCCCATTCTCCAGCAGCTATTTCCTGGCCCATGTCCATTTCCAATCTTCTTTTCAGATCGGCACTTTGTGGGTTGGGGGTGTCACTCAAGTGGCCATAGATCTGGGACACTGGTCTCCATCCCTCTCCCAAGCTGTACAATAGTGTGATCAGAGGGTTTGATTCCGGTTCCTCCGGCCATGTTGTCCACTTGTTTCGTGCTGTAGTCCGTATCCTTTGATACCACAGAAACTGGCCCGTGTGGATTCCAGCTTCCTCCTGTAGTGTTTCAAATTCCTTAAAGGTGCCATCGTCGTATAGCTCTCCCCACGTATATCCCTTTTTCTTCCCAGCGTCTGAGGTGTTGTAGGTCCATGTCGGATCTGCATAGGTCTGAGATCATTGGTATGTCTGGGGAGTACTGATGCTTTGCGTGGGCGAGTGCCTCTGCTCTGTGCCATACTTTTCGCCCTAGGGCAGCCAAGAAGGGGGCATTTCGCATCTGGTGGCTGGGGGCCCAAATAAGTTCCTTCAAATGGTTCGGGGAGACCAAGGGTTGTAGCAGGGGCGTCTCAGATGTGGTGTCGTCTGCTAGCCACTTGGTCACAAAACTGAGTTGCGCTGTCAAATAATATTTCTCGAAGTTTGGGAGTTGAATTCCCCCCTGGCTATGCGGTAGGACCAAGGTGGTGAGTGCTATCTTGCGTCTTCCTTTCCCCCATAGGAAATCACGGAGTATCACTTCTAGCAGGCGAAAAAAGGAAGCATTGATGTAGTAATGTACATTTTAGAACCTGTACAGGAATCTAGGGAGGACAATCATTTTAATTATTGAGGCTCTGCCCATCATAGACAGGGGAGGTTTTGCCCAGAAGTTCATGGATTTTCTTAAGACGGGATTGCTGACTTTGTGTTCGTGCATCAGTGCAGGGGTGTGCATTGTGTATTCCCAGGTATTTAAACGAGGTGACCTCCCACTGTATCCCCACAGAAGGAAGTTCTACAATATTCTTGCTCTTGAGGCCAGCTAGAGGGAAGAGGCAGGACTTGGCCCTGCTAAATTGTATGCCTGAGACCTTCGCAAAGTTGTCTAAGACGTCTAGCATTGTGGGCACGTTATTGTGTGGGTCCGTAACATATAGCAGCACATCGTCTGCATAAAGTGAGATGATGTGGTCCACTCCCCCCAGACGTATCCCAGCATTGAAGAATTGTTTCCGAAAATAGATGGCAATAGGTTCCAGTCCTAGTACATAAAGCATAGGGGATAGTGGACATCCCTGCCTAGTGCCCCTGCATATGTCCTAGACCTCAGATACATACTTTCCGGTTTTTACCCTAGCCCTGGGTTTTGTATAAAGTATCTTGATCCACCTAATGAACCCTGGGCCAAAGCCGAAACCTTCTAGAACCACTACGAGCCATTCCCAATATATAGAATCGAACGCCTTAATGGCATCGAGGGATAGCAGTGCACATGCCTGCGTGCTAGCCTCAGTTTGGTTTATAACCTGTTTTAATCTGCGTAAGTTCATGGACGTGTTCCGGCTCGGTATGAAGCCGCACTGATCCATGTGCACGATCTCCCCTATGATTCTAGCCAACCTCTTTGCTAATATCGTGGTCAGTATTTTCACATCATAATTGAGCATGGCCATTGGGCGGTAAGAGCCGCATTTGTCGACAGGTTTGTTAGGTTTAATGATCGGGATCAAAAGGGTCTCTCTCATGTTGTCGGGCAATATCCCTCTCTCATATGCTTCTTGAAAAACCTCATGTAATAAAGGTGTTAGGGAGGTCTTGTACGCTTTATAAAACTCAGCGGGTAGCCCATCGGTCCCAGGGGTCTTGCAGTTGGCCAGCGATTTAATCGCCTCTGTTATATCTTCGGTTGTGATGTCTGCATCCAGGGCCTCAGTCTGTTCAGTGGTTAGTCTGGGGAGTCCTATTTCCTCCAAAGTGTCTGTGATTTGGTCTTGGGGAACTTGGTCCTTGTGGGAGTATAGGTGTTCATAAAAGCGCTTGAAGGTGTCGTTTATGCCTTGTTGTGTTTGGAATTCATTGCCCTCTGCATCCTGTATCATGGTGATTGTGTGCCTGGGGTGTTCTTTCTTGCACAGCCAGGCCAGCATTCTACTCGGCCTGTCTGCTTCTGTGTGCGCTCTGTTAGTCTTGGTGGTGTAGTAGAATTTATCTAGTCTATCCCATGCCGATGTGATTTAACTCGAAGTGCTTTGAGGGTGTCCTCTCTCTGGTGAGTGTTCACCGGGGTGGCCTCAAATTGCTCAATCTCTTGCTCCCAATGGTCTAGTTTGCCTCGCAGCTGTTTTCTAATGCCTCCTGCTTTTGTTATAGTCCCCCCCCCCCCCATCACTACTTTTAGGGCGTCCCACATCGTGCTCAGGTGGTCGACACTTCTGGTATTTACCTCTATAAAGTCGTGCAGCTCCTCCCTGAATGCCAGGTCTCCCAGGGCGTCAATCAGCATTCTCCACATAGGGATACGGGGTCTAGGGCCAGCGTGGTTCCATTCTATTAGAAGTGGCGAGTGGTCTGAGATGGTTCTCCCTAGGTGTTGTGCACTGTCTATTTGTGACAGGTGTTCTTTGCTAATGAAAACGTAATCTAACCTCGTATGAAGGTCATGTGGGGAGAAGTACGAGTATCCCCGGGCGTTGGGGTGCTGCTCCCTCCATGTGTCAGCAAGATCTAGTCCGTCTATTAATAGGGATAGGGCTACCGTGGCTGCTGAGGGATCTTTCGGGTGGGGCTGGGACCTATCAAGGTTGGGATCTCGTACACAGTTGAAGTCCCCTGCTCAAAAAAAGATGCCGTGCCTGTATGGGGCCGATTTTGGGATACATTGAGTTCAGATGTGCCGGAATATTAGTGTTGGGAAGATAGTAGTTCACTATACATACCTCTACCTGTTCTAGTCGGCCCCACAGTATCGCAAACCTGCCTTCCCGGTCTATCTCGGACTTAATAAAATGGAATGGGAGTTGGGGGTGAATCCAGGTGTATACTCCTCTGGCATATTTGGAGTAGGTGGTTCCAATTCCTTGTTCTCCCCAATGCTCGCCTAATTTGGCCAGAAAGTCCGCCGTGCAATGTGTCTCCTGCAACAGTGCTATTTGCACTGCCTTTCTGTTCAAGTAGGACTTGATTGTGTTCCGGCGTAGGTAAGTTCCAAAGCCCCTCACATTCCAAGTCATTATTTTTATTCTAGTTGCCATGGTGGGTTAATAGGATTTCCACTGCTTCAGTTGAGCAACCGTCAACCTCTTCCGTTCGCTCACCCCTTTTTGGCTTCTTACCTCCGTGCCCGTCCTCCCCGGCACCACCTGTTACACCTGTTGGAGACTTTTTAACTTGAGTAACTCCCATTGTGTGAATGGGGAAAACAAACAAAAACTCGAACTGCCCCTAGCAGTGGCTTTCAACTTGCAACGCTCAAAGGGTCCCGAGCCTTCCAGGCCACTCCTGGCCTTCCGGATCAGGTAGTGTTTATGCGGACTTCCTGCACAGTTTCCTGTGGGGTGGGTCGCCTTTCTTTTATTTCGCGTGGTCCTCCGAGCTCCTGTCCGATCTGGCTTACATCACAGTAGGACTCAATTGTAATATAATTGTCTTCTGTCTATATTCGTGTGGGGGAATCGCTTTGCTCTTCTTGTCATGGCGGGTGCGTAGTCAGCCCAAGTCTGACCGTGGTGGTTCCTCCTTGCCATCAGCGAGATTATGTTCGAGCCACATGTTTGCTGGGGTCTCCAGAAATATCGCTCTTCCTTTGTACAGAATTTTGAGGCGCGACGGGCAGAGCAACATGTATTTTAGGTTGAGCTTTCTTAATTGTGCTTTTATCGGGATGGAGGAGTTCCTTGCTCGTTGCATTGTGGGGGTATAATCTGGGTACATGACTGTTGTCGAGTCTTTCCTCTTGATCTCTCCACCTTCTCTGGAATACCGCAATATAGTTTCCCGGTCACGAAAGTTTAGAATTTTGGCTATGATTGGGCGTGGGTGTGAGCCGGGTGGGGGGCGTTTCTGGAGAGATCTGTGGGCTCTTTCAACGGAGAATCCCTGGTTGAGGTTTCCTGGACCAGTTTCCTGTTGTAGCAATGTTTCGATAGATTCTGTCAGGTCTGGGCCTTCCAAGTCCTCTGGAACCCCCATTATACAAATGTTATTTCGGCGGGTTCGACCCTCGGCATGCGCCTCCAGCCTTGCCACTTTTTGTTCCAGGTCTTGGACTTTTATCTTTAGGTCTTGGGTACTCTACATGTCGTCTTGCAGGGTAGTTTCTATCGCCGTGACCCTTTCAGTTAGGTTTCGGGCGTCCTGACGCATGAGCTGTATGTCCGATTTCACCTCCTCTATCTTTCCTTCGACTGATGTGCGGAGGGCCGCTATTGCCTGCAGGACTTGCGTGTGTTTGAGGTCCTCTTCTTATTGAGGCGGCTCTTCCGAGGTCTCCCGGTCTTGTTGCGATTGTCTTTGGGACCTGACTGTCGTGAAGGAATCCATCGTAACCAATTTCGGTTTATTTTGGTGTCCGGTCCCACAGTCTCTTATGCCGGGTCCGGTTCCGCAAGCTATGCAGGCCTTCCCTGCGGCTCCTGGTTTGCATTATGGTTTTTGTGTCTTTGGGCGGAGGGTAGCGGGTCCGTGGGTCGTGTTGGCCGCCCCCACTTATTGGTTGGCCGTGTGGGGTGGGGTCCGTCGTGCATCCCTGCCCCAAATCTGGGTGGTGGGGGGGGGGGTCCCCGGTTCTTTTCCGCCTCACTTACTGTTATATGCTGGCCCACTGCACCTGCTGTTTCTATGATCTTCCCATCAGCTCCGCTCGACTGCACCACAAGTGCGTCTCTTCGGCACTCGTACCTCCCGTGGCGACGGCTCCCCGGGGTGCCTTCGGCGCCAGTATCGCTGGGCTCGAATTTCAATCCCTGTGGTTTCTCCGCAGCTGGGGAATGAGTGGCCCGCCCCGTCGGCTTCGGTGTGGGAGAGAGTCCTTTGTTGGCGCGCTGCGCAAGGTAATTTAGGCCTCCGTAGCTTTGTTCTTATTCTGCAGTGGGTGCCGCCATCTTGTGGGTCCCAGGGGCTCAGCTTCGCGTTTTCAGCCTTCCCTGCCCCGGTTCGCCCCAGGAACAGGGTCGAGTGTCGGTAATCGGTTCCCCTTCAATGTTTGGTTTTTTAAGTTTGCAGACCAGTGATAGCGATATTAGCTCACTTTGCAAGGATCTCGGAACGGAGCTCCGCGGGAGCCTGTCCTTACAGCATGCATGCTGGCCACGCCCCTCCCTGAGCATTTATTCTGTCAGTCCTTAGGATGTCGAATCCAGCTGGGATTTCTAACGCTAGTAGGGGGCCCGACGCTTAGTGTAACCAGGTTTTGGTCTCTACTAGTAAATCCAAATGTAGGTCCACGATGAGGTCGTGGATCTCAATGGCATGAGCGCCAGGGGATTCTGGTGGAGGGGGTGAGGGTACTTTTACTTGTGGGAGTGCTGGTTTGGGTATGATATATTCAGTCTTGCAATAAGATTGTGAGCCCAGGCAAGGTCTGCCCTTGTGGGTTTGTGGTTGGGTTTGCAAGAGGTTGGCTTTTTGATCGTAGTTGTCTTTCGCAGAGATGTCCAGTGGGGAGACGGGATGGTAGATTTGGGGGGTGGGGGGATGGCATAGTGGAGGAAAGTTCGTATTCTGAGCCTCTTTAGTCTAGTAGCACCGTAGGTGGTCATGGTGACCGGTGATTTTGAACTAGGATTGGCTAAAGTGCGGTTGATGGTAGTGTCGGTGGAGATGGGGGCATGATATGCTGGCCTCGTTAGTAACAGGGTCAGCTCTGGTAGTTGGGAGGGCATTGTTATTAGGTAAGAGCTAGACGGTCCACCGGGATGTAGTGGGTTAAAATGGGGTGATGTTGGGCAGGAATGGGGTAGGGTAGGGGGTGGTGTCTGTAGCAGCCCAGTTTGGCAAGGCCATTGCCTACTAGGGTATAAGTGCCACCTGAGCAGTGGATGGCACCTTCTATGATGCAGAATGGCTCCATTGTATGCTGGGTAGCGTATTAGTGTGGGGATAGCACCAGTTGCTGGCAGACAGCACTGTGGTTTAGTTTGCTATCCTCACTATATGGGTGGTCCGTACTTGGTGGGAGTAGCGAACAGTTTGGCATTAATAAGCAATAAGGCGACAGGGCTTAGGAGGGGTGGACACGGGGTCCTCTTGGGGCTAGGCTGTCAGTGTGAAGCACAGCATGCCAGCACAATAAATTGTGGTGGTGACCGTGTGGGCATTGAGTTGCGCCGTATAAACTAGGCAGACAACATTTTGCAATTGCCGCCCAGGCCGTCGGCAGTTTTCACAATAATATCAGCATAGAGGAACAGCGATTTCAGTGACTGGGAGTGATACCGTGTGGGCGCACATCAAATCAACATGTAAGCAAAGAGAACAGTATTTTGCTAAAGCCGTCGACAACACAGTAATACCAGCATGGAGATACAATAGGTAGGTTGGACATAACGTATGACAGTCGAGGCACGGTGGGGGACAATGAGTACATTAAAACATTATTTTCTGCTTATAATCACCTGCCGTGCATTTGGTCTGACATCCAGTGGTAACCGTGGAGTATTGCATCTTGTCTTTCGAGGATCGAAAGGGGACCTCGGCATAGGCGTGTCTGTAACACTATCCCTAACGTGACGTATAGAGCACCTAAAATCACTCACGCGCCGCGGACCCTCAGATTGTTTTTTTTCCACCCAGGTTACTGGTCGCCCTAATGCAGAGCGCTTACATAGAGATAGCGTTATTGTCATAATTATCGACTTTGTCATTATTCCCGTTAAGTCACTTCGACAGTTGAATCCGGTGGAACAACGCCGAAGACTGCTGCAGACTTTCGACGCCTGTTGATCCGGGTGGCGCTGGCGTCCACGTGGCCGGGGCCTTCTGTCTGGCTTATACAGTAGGGAGAGTGGGGTCGTGGTGGCCATATTCTTTACAAGTATGCTTTTCCTCTTTCACCCTCTCTGCTTCCTGGGTTTTGTCATCGCTATACCTGTTTTTCACTATGGAAAAGACGCCATTTAGAATTTACCCCTCGTGCAGGGCCAAATATCTGTGGAAAGACGAGCACCTTCGGTGCAACAATTGTCTTCCCCTTGACCACAACAAAGCGGGTTGCGCAGCTTGTAGACTCCTGCGCGCTAAGACGCTTAAGGAGCCCCGCTTGAAGCAGTGGGTGGCTTACAGTACATCGCAGGCCAAATGTTTTTCCTCCACCGCCGCACCCGTGTCGGAAGCCATTGACCTAACGGCGGACCGCTCGGTCTGTACCGTCTGTCCCTGACCCCACCAGGCCTGATGTGAGTCACGCTATGGAGAACGCCCGGCGACGGGGGCGCACATGATCATAACACCAAACACACAACCTAAGATTCTGCTTTGGCGACACGGTCGCAGCAGACCTACGTTCCAGCGAAAACCTCGGCTGGAACCTCTGACAGCTGCAACCGCAGCCTGTGACTCGGCAATCCAAAGTAAAGGGCGCTAACACTAAAAACACGGCTGTCTAGGCACTCCAGCAGGACACGCACAGGCCGCTTAAGGCCCCGGTGGCACCGAAATCCACCACTCAGCCTCCGGATCAGCCGGTAGATCGCCCGGATTCCCTGACCATTGTTGAGAGATTCGCAAGGATTGCCTCGGCAGCTAAACTGAGGGAACGGTCGAAGGAGGCAGTGAAACGCAAAACGGCCTAGAGGCGTGCTGAAAAACACACAACAGCGCCCCGAACCCCACAATAACTACGCTGAGAGTCCCGTGCCTTTGTAAGGCACATTAGGGGACAAATCGCGAAGATGAACCCTTTCCTCCCCTGGACCCGTCTGGCTCATCCCCATGGACGAGGGAGAAATTTGAGGGATGTATAGCCAGATTAGAAAAAAGTCTCTTATTCTGACAAGCTTGCTCCCAAGAGACCTCCAAGACCTTCCTCTACGCCTGTATCAAAGTTTCAAAGGACCTTGGAGGATCCACATGAGGAGTATACCTGTATCCTCACAGATGATTGTTATGGACACACATGATCAGGATGCCACCTTTCTGAGAACTACAATGTGGATGACCAGGCAGAGCTGATGGACACTTGGGAAGATAGCAGTGATGCTCAACCTTGGACGTCCCCTACTCCCACCCAGGACACTGATGCCCTGTGCATAGATTCCCCCCTCCCCTTCCACTCCGGCCCGCCAAGCCTCCCCAGCAGATGATTAAATGGCGTTTAACGCCATCTTGAAGAAGGCAGCTGACCATTTTCAGATCGCCACTCAAGAAGCTTTACCAGATTCTGATTTCGTGGAGGATATACTCAAAGAAAAATTTCCAGCCAGCCAGGCCATCCCTTTGTTGAAATCTATCAAGAGGAGATTGGCACCTTTCTTGTTGATACCAGCCCAAACCAGGGCGGTGAACCCTAGGGTAGAGAAGTTGTTTCATCCTTCACCGATCGACCCTGCCTACCTCAAGGGACATGCCACTACAGATTCTTTGGTGGTTATCGCTACTAGAAAACAAGCTGGTGTTCCCCGGTCTACAGGCGAGGCCCACCCGAAAAGGAGTCCAAGAGACTATGTGCACTGGGAAAGAGCGTCACAACTGCTGCTGTGTTTTCCACCCGAATAGCCAATAACACCACGCTATTGACCAGCTATGCAGATGTCCAGTGGAACCTGCTGCAAGAAAGCCTTCAGGAAGTGCCAGAACCTACATGGACCAAGTTGCTCGCCATAGTTTTGGAAGGCAAGCAAGTCAACCAGAATGTGCTCAAGAACACTCTGGACGCTGCCGAGACGGCCGGAAGAACCCTGGCACAAGGTACCTTGCTCAAGCGACATGCATGGCTGAGGAATTCCAGTTTCAAACTGGAGACCCAAGCAGCTTTGATAAACAAACCAATTGAGGCGACCAACCTGTTTGGCAAGGCAGTGGACGATGCACTCGAAACAGTCAAAGAACATGAAACACTAATGTCCCTTCAACAGATTACCCAGAAACCCTCTCTTCCTAGAGGAAGCGGCTCCCGCCGGTCCTTTCGTGGGCAATCTGGTTTTCCCCAGAACCAGTATAAGGCAGGAAACAACTGGAATTTGCAATAAGGGTCTAATACCTCCACCACTTATCCACCCAGAGGACAGTGGCGTGGGAAAGGTAGAGCCCGAGGTTCCAACCCCGGAGGCGGCAGGGCCTCTGGTCAGAAACGACCTTCGGATCCAGGTCCTCTCCCATACCATCCCGGTCGGGGGCGGATAACCTCTTTCCTTACTGCATGGGAGGGGATAACAGACAAGTAGGTACTCAAATTGCCCGACCACCCCAATTCAAGCTTCCAAAATCAAGACACCTGATGCCGGACCACCTGCAGATCCTACTGCAAAAGGTGGTGTCTCTTCTAATAAAGGACGCCATAGAAGTCGTCTCTATTCTACAGGTAAACAAGGGTATTCATTCAGTGTACTTCCTTGTACCCAAAAAGGATTTCCTCATGCGCCCTGTGCTAGACTTGAGCCCAGCAAACAAATTTGTCAAACCTCAAATGTTTTGTATGGTCACTTTACAGGAAGTAATCCCACTGTTCAAACAGGGGCATTACATGGCAACACTGGATATGAAAGATGCATACTTTCATATTTCAATGTTGCCAGTGCACTGAAAATACCAAAGGTTCATTATAGAGGACAAGCACAATCACTTCAAAGTACTCCCCTTAGGCATTGCCTCGGCGCCAAGGGTGTTTACGAAGGTATTGGCAGTAGCGACAGCGCATCTGCGTAGACTATCCATCCCGGTTTACCTTTAGCTCGACGACTGGCTCATTACAGGGGAGTCCTACCAAACATGCCTATTGAACACTCAGAAGACAATAGACCTCTTATTTAGTCTGGGATTCTCCATCAAGAAGAAGAAATCTAGCCTAGACACCAGTCAAGTCAAACAGTTTCTAGGGGCTCTAATTCTAAGGAAAGACGGCCTCATCTTCCACTCCAAGGAAAGGGTTCAAAACATGCTGTTTCAGATCCCTCAATATGTAGCCAGTCGGGAAGT
Source organism: Ambystoma mexicanum (assembly GCF_040938575.1). NCBI lineage: Eukaryota > Metazoa > Chordata > Amphibia > Caudata > Ambystomatidae > Ambystoma > Ambystoma mexicanum. The sequence goes on along the minus strand of NC_090934.1, from coordinate 381,777,265 downwards.
GACGGTATGCAAAGCCATGTGACTGTTGGGGATGATGGCGTCCTGCATTTACTTAGTTCCTCACGTGCGTCTGCGCATGCGTCCCATGCAAGAGTGGCTCAGCAGCCAGTGGTGTCAGGCCAGCGGACAATGGGAAGAACTGATAGTTGTCTCGTCAGCCCTCATTCTCTCTGCAGTGGTGGTCGAGGGCAAACCTCTTGAAGGGGAAATCCTTCACACCCCCGCAGTAGAAGCCACTCTCTTGACTGGGGGTGGGTGGCTCGCCTGCTTCAGCAGACGGCGTGTGGTCCCCACAAGTAGCGTCCAACCACATAAATCTGTTGGAACTATTCGCAGTATTCAAAGCACTGAAAGCCTTTCAGACAGTTACAGGGGAAGACAGTCCTGATCTTGACAGACTGCACCACAGCCATGTACTACCTGAACAAACAAGGGGGCACGCTCTCCAGGGCTATCCAAGCTGTCCCAAAACATTTGGATGTGGACTCTCAAACACAGGATGGTCCTGTTGTCCCAACCCGTTCCAGGGGAACTCCATCTTCTGGCATACTTGCTCAACAGAGACTTCCCACTGCCCATAGAGTACGAATGGGGACTACACGAAGACCTAGTATCCATTGTTTTCGCAGAATGGGGTTTCCCAGTGATCGACTTATTCACATCTCCGGAGGACACTAGATGCCAACATTACTGCTTTCAGGTACCCACAGAACCATTCCAAGGGGAACAGGCTCAGGATAGCATGGTCAGGGAAATGTGTTTACGCTCATGAACCCCCCCCCGGCCCCCCCTACACACCAAGATTGTGCACAAGATGCACCAGGTACCAGTCACCATGATATTGGTGTCGCTGCCAGCCCTGGTTCTCATCTGATGGCGATGTCCCTCTCCCCTCCTATGAAACTGCCCTGCCCGTTCAACATGTTATCTCAGGACAGGGGAGAAACACTGCACCCATGCCCACAAACTCTGAACTTGGCGGCCTGGCTCCTGAGGTCATAGAGTTGGGACACCTTGAACTACTTTCATGGAAGGGGTTAAGAGGATTCATCCCCCCCATTTAATCTGATCTGCCCACTTTCTTCCAGAACCCCACAAACATGGCCAAAAGAAGCCTTCACACATTAGATATGCGCAAGGCAGTCATATTTTACCTGGAAAGAACTAAACCACTGAGAAAGACAAACCAATTTTTCGTTTCAGTGGCAGCTGGCAGAGAAGGGGATCCTGTCTCTAAATCCGCTATCTCAATGTGGATAGTCGAATGCATCACACTTTGTTACTCTTGCTAAGAGAGAACTGCCCTTTAAGCCTAGAGCACATTCTACTTCAGGCACTGGGGCTTCCATAGCATTCATTGCAAATGTTCCCCTAGAGTCCATTTGCAAAGTGGCAATCTGGAGTTCTGTACACACCTTTACAAAACACTATTGCCTAGACACTAATTCTAGGTCTGATTCTCAGGTGGTACAAGCAGTACTACATCTTTTCACTACTGTTCATTCTCACAACCCACCTCCAACTCCGGGTACTGTTCGCTAGTCTATGTACAGCATGTGATTCTAAGCAGATTAATCAGCATCACAAGACCTGCATTTCTTACCGTAATAGCATTTCTGATGTTTGTATCTGCTTAGATTCAAATGCGCCTGCCCTTCTTCCCGCTCAGGTGGAAGGAACACAGCGGTTTTACTACTTTCTCTCTTTTTTGTACTCACTCACGTTCGCCTTGGGCTCCCTTATGGCAGAAAGAATACAATCTGAGGGACCTCTCCGCGTGAGGGATGTCGGATACTTTACAGGTGTTGTTAGGGATAGTGTTAAGATGCGCCTATGCTGACGCCCCCTTTTGATCCTCGAAAGACCAGATGCAATACTCTGCGGTTACTACTGGATGTCGGACCATATGCAGAGCATGTGTATCCAAGCAGATACAATCAGAAATGCTATTACGGTAAGCAATGTATGTCATCCGTCGAGTGGAAGTGAAAGCCTTGTGTTGGCAATCTGAGCACTAGTAGCTATCATAAAGCCATCTCTGAGGCTAAATGCTACATTTATACTCTGAAGATCCAGATAAGTATTAATCAGCCGAACTTTTCAGTTTGGTACATAGTGTCAACAGTAAGACGGACACAATCGCAGTTCAAGCGTGTTTATTGAACTTCAATTTGGTTTGAAAAAGTATATCTAATCCTAAATCTAAAGATGGGAGCAAGCTATGACCATCAAATAACGCAGTCCTAGTGGTGTCTTGTCAAAATAAAAGGGCCTATACTAATTCTCCTATCGCCAATCCTTAACCTTTAAATACAAAAAGTGTGTGAAACCATGTTATACAAAAGAAAAAGGTGTTAAGAAATTATATGTCGGGATATTCAAGCAATAGGATTCCTTTCCCCAGGTGTTCAGCAAGGGAGAAGGTGGCACACTAGAGCTTAGCACAGTCTCTGGCTTTTCTAGCACTAGGGTGCAGTTTAAAACTTCAAATTCATGGCCTTCTATGGCAAGTCTCTTTGCAATTCAAAGTCTTTTCTTTCAGAGAGCCTGATGCAACAAACCGTTCCTTTCCTTTCAGTATTTTGCTTATACACAAGTTTTTTGGGCATTTCACTATTCACTTCAGATTCCCCTCTGCTGGGCTCAGATCCACTTTGACACAAGATCTTTAATCATTCTCCCTCCTCAGGGATCAGACCAATCTATTTACTTTAACACAAACTTACTTTCAACACAAAGCTTTTCAATTGATCTCCCTCTGTCGAGCCCAGACATTGGTCTGGGCTCGGATCAACGTCTTCTACTTTGCCATCAACTTTCTTTACTGTATCAACAACGAAGACTTTTGATTGTGTACAGGATTTTGCTTGACCTGACGCAGGATCACTTCGATTCACAATTCTTTTACCCCTTTCACTTTTGCCACCTCTCTGCTGTATACCTTGGAGACTTTTGAATGAGCATCCACGCGGTGCCGCACCACCCGGTCAAAGGTATTGTTTCTTAGTTTCAAAACACAATTACTCATGTGTAACTCAACTTCACTCGTGTTGGTTATCACACACTTTTCAAACAAGGTTAGTCCCAGCGCTCGCTATACAATGTTTCCACTTGCAACCTTGGCTTCAGCACAGACCAGTCTTGTATCTTTCTCCCCATCTCACCGGGTGTGTTGATTTTGCTGAGACGTTGCTTTGCTCGTTAGAGCCAAAGATAGTACGATGGCAGCTGGCGACTCTCCCCGTCTTGATTATCGACGCGGGAGGGCCCTGGGTACCTCCAACACCAATGCAGGATTCTTCAGCCTAGTGTCCTGGTCTTGTTAGGGAGAATTCCAATTTCTGTGCTAATTCCCTTCAACCTTAGAGACCCCCAGCTCTTTTGTTGGACTTTTGGACTTTACATTTTTGTTCTTGAGTGAGTGACCTTTTTCTCAGTCGTTCAGATAAATATACGATTTAGATTCTGTATTTGTTTTGGGAGTCTGACAAACTCATAGGCATATAATTTTGTATCACAGAGAAGTCCTTTGTATTTCTCCTAAGGTTTAAAAACCGTCCCTTGGGTGAACTACTGTTCCCAAGAGTAGTAACATGATATTGACTTTACTTACCTGTTATTCCTATGTAGGTCCAGTACACCCCATCTTATGTGGAAGTACTGGGGGGGTTAATTAGTAGCCCTTTTTTCCTACTTTTTATGTTACCATCACAACTTTTAATGGCTGGTGGCAGTGGTATAATTTTCCTACCATTGTGTTTCTACCGCAGGCTGAATCCTCAGCTGCAGTAGTGCACCCATGGATGCCCATTTTGTCAAAATGGCCCGGTCGTCTTTTTTTGCCATTTCTTGCTTGTCAGGTCGGTCTTGGGTTTTACTCTACGTGCCAAACCAGGTTTAACCCTTTTGTTCGTTTTGCCTGAAACCCTCCTATGGCTCCAGTGACTGGCAGGGCAGGAAGCGAGGGAGGAGCCTGAATCTCCGTCCTTGGTCTCCTTGGTTACCTGAATGCACCTGCAGGATAGCCACCCTGCTGTGAGAGTGACAGCTAAGCTGTGCATGAATTGGAGAAACATGCATAAAGGGCAAGGTTTCGTGGACTGAAGTCAGAGTGGACGACTGGACGAAACATCTGGTGAAGGGATCTGGAAGAGCAGCTTGCTGCACCCTCCTGCACCAATGAACTGCTTGGTGAAGCCCTGCTGTAGTGCTGAAGCTCCAATTTCGAATCGATCAGAGAAGCCCCGGAGTGGGCGACTGGGTTGGTAGGACCAACTAACCCCAGGACGAACTTGGCTGGAGGACCTTCCCCAACCGTCTGTACTTCTTTGCTGCTGCTGGAACCGAGTTCCAGGGGTCGAGAAATACATAGTCTAGTGCATCATCTTTAAGCCGGACCATAGCTCCAGGAAGATCCTGAGGACCCTCCCGAAGTGGGACAACCCAAACCTGAGTCACCTCACCAGAGTGCTGGACTCCAGAAGCAAGGGAAGCCCATCAAGTGTCCAAGATCTGCGGTGGTGCTATTTGCTGGCAGCTGAAACCATGAAGTGCCGCTGAATTGAAAAGAGCCTGTAGCTGCTGACGACCTTCAAGCTGCAGTGCAGGAGTCCTCCAAACGTCCTCCCTCTTGGCCCCACTTCTGAGGCCCAGGAACCCAGGGATGTAAGACTGCAACCAGAACAGAAGCCAGCTGGAAGCTCTTCTTCAAACCTAAGGTACTGTCTTGACTCAGGGGTACTTACCTCTTTTGTCCGTAGCTGTTTGTTTTCACTGGAGACTAGCAGTAGATGCTTTTTGCAGAGTTGATCTCAGCTCGGTCTTCCACAAGCCTAACTAACAGCTTGTGGCCCAAGAGTGATTTTTTTTTTTTTAATTTATTTTTTTTACAAACTCTCACCTTTTGTGCAAGACTTTGTGCTATCTAAAGAAGTGCCTCCGCTCCATAGACTTTGTTCTAATTGACATGGACTGCCCTGGCTCCCTGCATACTCTTCTGACCCATTGACTTTGATTCAAACTGTCCCTCATAGGTGGTGCATAAGTTTGACTTGTATTGCATGGAAAGATCTAATCTAGACTTCATTGGGAGATTGAAAAGTGCTCACATGCTCTAAGAACCGGGTAACCCTTTTCCTTCCCTAACATTTTCCTTTCCCACAATCTCAGAATTTTACCAAGTACATCCAGTGATATATAAATGCCAATACTGTCCTAGTAATTGAAGTAACTTCAGGGTGTAGGAAGTGTGTATGAAGCATCTCTAACGAATATCTACTTGCTTATATGAATTCCGTGAAAGTGCTATAAAGCACATTTGTTATGTGATTTATTGCCCTTTTTTAAATGAGGCTTATTTAAAACTGACTGGTAAATAATAATTTTTTACTAGAAAACCTTTAGAGTAAGTGTTATTTGTATACATGTATTTGTGGATTTCAATGCTACAGCTCTCATTTACCCCTCTTCAGATGGGTCTGGATGATCAGTCACTCTACCAACCTATGTAGTACAGACCTATACCAATATGTGGGTTACCTAATACCAAGAGGTCAAGACTGGTGTAGTCTCCCACCGGGTTACTGCATACATTCTTGCCTAACAGGTCTTATGCTTTCTATTCTCAAGGTTTCAGGATAGCGACTGTTTCTTGTAGAAAAGGACAAGGGCACTTCCCTCCTTGCGATCCCTTTCTGTTCCGCTGTCTTTCTCCTCGTAGTAAACTTCCATCTTGGAACTGCTGTTTCCTTGTGTGCTTTGCCTCGCTCCTAGTCTGCTCTTGTGCTCCGTGTTGGATCTGTGTGGGGAAAGGTAATGGAAGTCAGGTGTGTGTGATTGTCGGTAATTGCCTGATCATAGTATTGGGACATGTCGGGTACACGGCACAGGTGTTAGTCTGTTTTCCCTTATAGCTGGCTGTCCGTGAGAAAGTATTCGTGTTTTTAAAAAGGGTGGTGGGGTGGAGTTCCTAAATATACTACCTGGTAGGATGGGGTAAAAGTGTTAAAAAGAGGAAAGGGATGCATCTCACCATCCGGTGCCCCACTCCATTCCCCCAAGACACCTCACCCCGTTGATCCTCATGCACTGGTCGGCCCCCAGGAACTGGATCCAAAAGCGATGGCCATGTCTTGGCCACCTGGATCACAGATCCCGGGGACTAGTGGGTGAGACACCTTCAGGTTTCTCACAATAGATTCTCATCTCTTTCCAAAACCCAGCCTGAAGTTACTCCTTCACAACTTCTGACTTTTTTCAATTCTTGGTTAAGAAGATTGTGGATATTAGAGAGATAATTGCCACCTCAAGCCTCAGATCTGGGATTAGGCTTCCCCCGACTGTATCCACTGGCCCTTTGCAATTATGGTCTGCCTTTCCCATCTTTAGCCCCGACTAAATAGTGGAGGCCATGCAGAAAACAAAGTCTGCTTCTCCTCTTGAACCTATACGCTGAAAATTCTGAAGAATACGATCTCTGACTGCTTTATGGGTCACTCGGGCAGTGACTTGCAAACAAAATAGAGACAACAGGATATTTAATTCGTGCAGCTCTGGAATCATTCCTGATAATCTAAAACACGCTTTGTTGAGTCCCCTTCTCAAAAACAACCTTCCTTGGATCCAAATGTCCTCTCCAATTTTCGCTTTATCTCTTCTTCCTTTTTTATGAAACCGCTAGTCACTTATCACCTTTACTCAGTTCCTTGAAAAACTGACTTCTTTGATCCATTCCAGTCGGCTTTTGCCCCGGCCGGGGCACGGTATCTGTACTTGTCTCCGTGATCACTTGATCTCTCCTGTCTCTCTGACCAGGGTGGGGCAGGTGCACTGATGCTTTTAGATCTTTCAGCTGCATTAAACAGTCGACCACGCCTTTCTGGTTGACAGGTTAATAGAGGCTGGGGTGTCTGTTCAGGGGTTGGCCTGGCTGAAATCTTTTGTTACTGGGCACACTCAATCACGGTCGCTTTCTACTTTTCGGTCTGTGCCTCTTTCATGCAGTGTTCTGCAGGACTCCGCCTTGTCCCCTACACTTTTAATGTGTATATTCAGCCTTTTTTCAGACTCATCCATTCCGACGTCCTCAGGTGCTACTCATATGCTGATGATACGCAGAGAATTGCCCTTATTGAGCTTCAGCATATGGTGGCTGCTTCTCAGCTGCGGGAGTGCCCGTGGGCAGTGGGTGGATATCTGGCTTGGGCTGCACAGGGACAAGACAGAGGTTTTGATGTTGGGTCCACTTTCGGCTCCCTCTTAGGACTGTGGATTTCTTGCTTTCTTCTCTTCTGGTCCCTCTCCTGTTCTACTAGTGAAAGATCTTGGGGTCAAACTTTCTGCCTCACTCTCTTGAAGCACTGGTCTCAGCAGCCTGTCAAGCTGGGCAATTTAAATTAAAAATACTTCGGAATGTTCTTCTTTTGTTCCTCTGTCGTTACGTCGCCTTCCTCGTTCTGATTGGAGCCGACAACTGTAATTCATTCTATCTAGCTCAACCGTCTTCTCATTCGACGTCTTCAGCTACTTCAAAATTCTGCGGCATGTGTGGTTTCACGTGTCCCTTTCTCCTCAGATCGCCCCTATTCTTCAAAAGCTGGACTGGCTTCCCATTGAAGAAAGAGTGTGATTCAAATTCCTCTGCCTGGTTCATAAGGCTTTCATAAGGCTTTCTATGGAGAGGGACCTGAATATCTTCAACAGAAATTCTGCACTCATGTTCCTAGTCGAGCCCTTAGTTCTTGAGATAATGATGTGATAGCTATCCCTAGAATCTGTCTCTCCCATGCAGGAGGCTGTACGTTCTCAGTTATGGCCACCAAACTTTGTAACCCACTTCGCCCTGAGCTGCGGCTTACAGAGAACCATCTTGTTTTTTGGCGCGCCGTAAACACTTTCTTTTGTAGTGAATAGTTTGGCTCCTCTGCCTGCTGGATTAGCGCCAGGTTGACTTGTGCGCTCTATAAATATGCAATAATCATCAAGGGGTAAAAAGACTTAATCTCCTGTTTCCAATCCTGCTTCTGGGTGGAACTTGTTCTCACAAGTTTAATGGGACCTCCTTTTGAGCCAATGCATAGGGCTAGTCTTAAGGCCCTCACTTATAAAACTGCCTTTCTAGTGGTCTTTTCCTCCACAAGGAGAGTAAGTGAACTGCACTCTGTCTCCGTTCAGGACCCATTTGTGACTTTCCACAAAGAAAAGGTGGTTTTGTGCGAACAACCACATTTTGTGCTTAAATTCATTCCATGTGAATCAATCAATATCATTTCCTACTTTCTTTCAGAACCCAAATAATTCTGCTAAAAGAAGCCTCCATAAACTGAATGTTAGGAGGGTGGTGGTATACTACCTTGAAAAGACAGCCACTGAGAAACACAAACCAGTTATTTGTGTCTCTGGCAGCTGGTAGAGAAGGGGACACAGTCTGTAAATCAGCTATTTCAAAATGGATTGTTAAATGCATCACACGGTTACTCTCTTGCCAAGAGTGACTTACCCTTTACACCTAGAGCTCACCATACTCGACGCACAGGGGCTACCATAGCAATTATTGGAAATGTTCCTTTAGATTCTATTTCCAAAGCAGCAACCTTAATTCTGTTCATACTTGCACCCAACACTACTGCTTAGACATACATTTGAATTCTGATTCTCATGTGGGACAAGCATCTTTGCCACTGTTCCTTCACAGATGCCACCACCAGCTCCTGGTACTGCTCGCTAGTCTATGCAGAGCATGTAATTCTAAGCAGATTCACAAGCATCAGAAGACCTACATTACTCACTGTAATTGTATTTTTGATGATTCTATCTTCATAGAATCGCATGCGCCCACCCTTTCTTCCCTCTTACACATTCTTTATCCCGTCCTCACTCAGGCTGCTGTTAGGCTCCCTCAATGCAGAGTGGGACCTCGACGCGTGAAGCATTTTGGGTACACTACATGTAACGTTGGGGATAGAGTTAGTCATGCGGCTGTCGACGTCCCATTTTGATCTTCGAAAGAAAGATGCAATACTCGCGATTACCATTAGATGTCAAACTATATGCAAAAATAAGTTTTTATATACACTTATATTTCCAGGTTATGGGCACTAAAAAAAACATATTCACAGTAAGAGCCCTTCAAATATTCTTAGCACAGGTTAACCATAGGAATTCATAGGTAAGTATGTTCAGAATGGCTTTTAGAGTAACAAATCACATAATATGGCTGTTCCTGTGTTTAATAAATCCTTTGGACTTCAATCCTTAATCTGCATACTTCCTTGGCGCAGTGTGACTGGAACCTGCTCGTTTTGGATTTGAACTTTCTCAGTGTTATTATACTGGCAGTATTACCACAACTTCCAGACATCTGCAGCCTTGGTGCCTTCCTCTCAACTGTCTAGCATACAAGCGCTGTGGATTAGTGACTTTCTCTGCCAAACCGTGTTCTTACATAATAAAACCACCTGAAACATATATGCAAACTGTTCCAAACTTTTATAACTTTGTATCAAACCTGGCTTAGGAGTAAAACTTGTTTTTTTTTTGTTCTTGGTTCATTTACATAAAATAGAACCTTTACAAAATGTTAGCATATTTAAAACAATTCATAATTGAAACATATAATACAATAAGCAAAATTACAATACTATAAAATTACAATTCTATAAGCCTTTAGTTGGTTACTCATTACTCTCGCAGGCTAAATGTCCCTAGCTTGTATGCCTCTCAGTGTTTAAGTCCAAAAGAGAGTACAAATATCAGATGTGTATATATTCAAACATTTTTCCTTTTTATACAATTAATTACATCTGGTTAAGATAAAAACATTTCTGATGTTTGTTAATCTGCTTAGAATCACATGCTGTGCATAGGTCCGACATCCAGTGGTCACTGCGGAGTATTGCATTTTGTTTTTCGTAGTCGAAAAGGGGACGTCGACAAGGCTTGTCTGTAACACTATCCCTATAGTGACGTGTGTTGTACCCACAATCCCTCACGCGTTGAGGTCCCTCAGATTGTTTTTTTCCGCCCAGATACTGGTCGCCTTTACGCGGAGCTCCTCGAGAGACATTGCAGATTTCATCTCCTCGACCTTTGGTCGTTTTCCTATATTAATATAGAACATATCGATCCTCCCCTCGACGCTGTTGTGAAGCTTCTCCGCCGAGCAAGATCTTCGACGGAGGGGACGAGCGGAGGAGATCCTTCGGCGTTGCCGAACACGTGGCCTGGCCTCGCAGGCCAAATACAGTAGGGAGAGTGGGGGTCGTGGGACATCTCTAATTCTTTTCTGAGAATGCCTTTCCTTTTCCCCTTCCTTTCCCTTGGGGTGGTTATCACGTTTTATTGCCTCAGCTATGGAGAGGACACCCTTTAGGTTTTGCCCGCTTTGCAAGGGCAAGTTTACTTGGAAGGACAAGCATTCACGGTGTAACCACTGCTTGCCCCTCGATCACAAGGAGGAAGGTTGCACGGCTTGTCGGCTTCTTAAGCCAAAGACTCTAAAAGACCGTAGGGTCAAAAGGTGGGTGGCCTACGCTATGTCGAAGGCCGACGCACCACCCACCGTCGCTACCTCCGACAGTGACGAGGAACGTGATACCACGACCTCCGCTACGGAAGTCGTAAACCCCCCTAGAGAGCGCACACGCGCTTCGTCGTCTGTCCCCGGCCCCGACGGGCTCGGCTCACGCCCTGCTTATGGGGATGAACACCCCGGCGACACTGACGCACACAAGACCACACATAAGCACACAACCCATGGCTCTTCTTTGCCAAAGGCAAAGAGAGCATCAGTGCCCAAGGAGACGCAGGTTTCACCGGCGGCCTCCTTGGACCGTTCGGGTTCGAAGCCCCTCTCGCAACCGCAGCCGCGACCAGCGACTGGGCTTTCGGCAAATAAGGGCGCCGCCCCCAAATCATCGGCCGGAGCGCATCAGCAGAAAGCGCATGCCGCCGTAGAGCGTTCGACACCCATAACGTCGAAACCACAGCTCCCCGCTGACAAACGAGTCGCTGAGAGCTTGGCGAGGATCGTGGTAGCCGACACCCAAAAGCGTACGCCGAAAGACACGTCGAGCGCTACGCAAAGGTCGAAAGACACACCTGAAGGCTTTTCGGAAGGCGACGGGACACTTTCCTCGACGTTATGGGAGAGGTCGAGCCGTGTTCAGCTACAAGACACCATTTTTCCCCCGCTAGACCGCTCAGGGGTACCCCATGAAACCATGGAAAGGCTCCATCTCTGCATGGAAAGGATGGAGAGATTTATGAGTGCCCAAAACCCTCCCACTCCAAAGAGAATAAGAGAAGGGCCTCAGGAGGACCCCAGGGCCAAAATTCCAAGATTAGTCAATCCCCACCAGGGCACAGCCTCAGACTTCCACAGTGTGTATGGCCTCACTGGGGAAGAACATTATTTTGAGGAAGAGGATGATTTTATGGACGAGGAAGACGGACGGAACCAGGAGGAAGGTCTGGAGGACAGCCCAGACTCGGTAGGAGAAGGCTTCGGAGAAAATCCAGAAGAAGGACCTTCTCACCCCTGGCAATCACCATCAATATATTCCGACACTGATGTCCTGAATCTAAATCCTCCTGACATTTCACCGGTTAGAAACACGTCTCCCATTGACGATCAACCCACATTTAATGCCCTCTTGCGCAGAGCAGCAGCACACTTCGAACTAGACACTGGGGAGCTCTCTCCTGAATTAGACTTTGTAGAAAGGGTAATTAAGGAGAAACCCCCGGTCAGTCAGACAATTCCCCTCCTCGCTTCGGTGAGGAGAAGAATCATCCCTTCGCTGTCCACACCCGCACTAATCAGAGGGGTCAATCCTAGAATTGAAAAACTTTTCACTCCTTCACCCTCAGACCCGCTGTACATCAGGGGACATTCCATTCCGGATTCCCTGGTAGTAACCAACACAAGAAAGAGGGCAGGGGTACCACTTTCCGCCAGTGAGGCACCACCTGACAAGGAGGGCAAGCGGTTATATGCCCTTGCAAAAAGAATTACATCCTCGGCCGCCTTTTCGGCAAGAATTGCCAACAACAATGCTCGCTAGCTATGCGGACGCGCAGTGGGCCAAACTGCGCAAAGACGCCGAAGAAGCGCCGGAACCATTACGTACACGCCTGCTTTCAACTATTGGCGAAGGAACCCAGGTCAACCAGAGTATTGTGAAGAGCTCTCTGGATGCGGCAGAAACTGCGGGACGTTCCCTAGTTCAGGGAATAGTCCTAAAACGACACGTATGGCTGCGCAACTCAGGGTTCAAACCGGAGACACAGGCGTCTTTAATAAATAAACCTGTTGAAGACTCCAACCTCTTCGGGAAGGCGGTGGATGAGGCTCTGGAGATGGCTAAAAAAGAGTTCGATACAATCAAAACTCTTGACCAAATCTCTAAGCCCGCTACCAGGCGCGGATATGGCAATAAACGCTTTTTTCGTGGCCAACGCCAACAACAAAACCAGCAGCAACAGTACCCTGCCACCAATTTCCAGACCAGTAGTGGCCAGTACAGTCAAAGAGGACAGTACAGTCAAAGAGGACAGCGTCGGGGCAAAGGAAGAGGGCGAGGGTCCACCCCCAGAGGTTCCCAAGCCCCTAACAACACCAAGTGACGCGAATATTCGCGTCCCCTCCCATGCAACACCGGTCGGGGGCCGGATAACATCCTTTCTTCCAGCATGGGAGGGTATAACATCAGACCGCTGGGTACTTTCCACCGTAGCCCACGGATACTGCATCGAATTCAACAGTTCCCCAACATACAAACCCCCGAGGGGACGACGCATGTCGCCGGAACATCTTGCCATCCTTCTACAAGAAGTACAGCAACTGCTGGAAAAGGGAGCCATAGAGGTTGTGCCTCTATCTCAGGTAACGGAAGGTATTTATTCAGTGTACTTCCTTGTACCCAAAAAGGATCTAACCATGCACCCTGTATTAGATCTGCGCCCAGCGAGCAAGTTTATCAAACCCCAAAAGTTTCGTATGGTGACTCTACAGGAAGTGATCCCACTGCTATCACAGGGAGATTACATGACAACATTGGACATGAAAGATGCATACTTTCATATTTTAATGTTGCCAGCGCACAGAAAATACCTCCGGTTCATGATAGAGGGCAAACACTACCAGTTCAGAGTGCTACCCTTCGGCATAGCATCAGCACCGAGGGTATTCACGAAGGTACTGGCAGTGGCAGCGGCCCACCTGCGCAGGTTGTCCATCCCAGTTTACCCTTACCTCGACGACTGGCTCATAACAGGGGATTCTTACGAAACATGCTTCTCCAATACCCAAAAGACTGTAGACCTTTTGTTCCAGTTGGGCTTCTCCATCAACGAAAAGAAGTCCAGCCTAGACCCCAGCCAAATCAAACAATTCCTAGGGGCTCTAATTCAAACAAAGGACGGCCTCGTCTTCCCCTCCAAAGAGAGGGTTCAAAACATGTTGTTTCAGATCCCTCAATATGTGTCCGGTCGAGAGGTGACGGTACGCAAAGCAATGCGCTTGCTAGGCATGATGGCGTCGTGTATTTATTTGGTACCTCACGCGCGCCTGCGCATGCGCCCTATGCAAGAGTGGCTCAACAGCCAGTGGTGTCAGGCCAGCGGACTATGGGACGATCTAGTAGTGGTCTCGCAGGCCTTAGTTCTCTCGCTACGGTGGTGAACACAAGAAAACCTAGGAAAAGGGAAACCCTTTGCCACACCCGCGGCGGAAGCCACTCTAACCACAGACGCATCCCTCACAGGATGGGGGGCTCACCTATCCCATCAGACTGCTCACGGAGAGTGGACACCGAGCGTAGCATCCAAACACATCAATCTTCTGGAGCTACTAGCGGTGTTCAAGGCGCTAAAAGCCTTCCAGGAACACCTACAAGGCAAGACAGTGATGGTCCTTACAGACAGCACCACAACCATGTATTACATCAACAAGCAGGGGGGAACCCACTCTCCAGGTCTGTCCAAACTGGCCCAAAACATATGGAAGTGGGCTCTCAAACAGAATATGTTCCTCCTGTCACAACATGTACCAGGGGAACTCAATCTGCTGGCAGACAAACTCAGCAGAGATTTCCCCCTGCCCGAAGAGTACGAATGGCGACTGCACGAAGACATCGTCTTCGACGTCTTCACGCAATGGGGATTCCCAGAAATAGACCTGTTCGCAACCCTGGAGAACTCACAATGCCAAAGCTACGCCTCCAGGTACCCCCAAAACCAATCCAAGGGGAACGGTCTGTCGATTCGATGGTCAGGGAAATTTGTTTACGCTTTTCCCCCCGACTCCCCTTCTCAACAAGGTGGTGCACAAGATGCACCAGGAACAAGTAACCATGATACTGGTGGCCCCAATGTGGGCCCGACAGCCATGGTTCGCTCACTTGATGGAGATGTCTCTATCTCCCCCAGTGAAACTCCCCTGCCCGTACAACATGCTGTCACAAGACAGGGGCAGGACGCTGCATCCATGCCCCCAGAACATGAACTTAGCAGCCTGGCTCCTGAGGTCGTAGAATTTGGACACCTACAGCTCCCGCAGAGATGCATGGACATCCTCAGGGAAGCCAGAAAACCTAACACTCGCCACTGCTATTCTAGCAAATGGAAGAGATTTGTCATCTGGTGCAGAGGAAAGAGCATCAACCCAATTGACTGCTCTCCCACACATATTGTTCTATACCTGACCCATTTATTGGATTCAGGTCTAGTGTTCAATTCCATTAAAGTCCACCTAGCGGCACTTTCTGCATACACCACTTCCCAACTCAAAGTGTCGTGGTGGAAGATCCCTGTTATAAAGGCCTTCATGGAGGGAGTAAAGAGAATACACACCCCGATAGCTAACCCAGCTCCCGGATGGGACCTTAACGTGGTACTTACAAAACTCATGGGATCACCTTTTGAACCCATGCACAAAGCAACTCTTAAAGACCTCACTCTCAAGACTGCTTTTCTAATAGCTATCACCTCCATCAGGAGAGTAAGTGAACTACAGGCTCTTTCTGTTCTAGACCCCTTCGTTACAGTTCACAAAGATAAAGTGGTTCTACGCACTCACCCAAGGTTTGCTCCAAAATTCATCTCAAAATTCCATGTAAACCAGTCTATAGAACTACCAGCGTTCTTTCAAAATCCTTCCAGCTTGGGAGAAAGGACTCTGCACACACTAGATGTGCGCAGAGCGGTCATGTTCTACATGGAAAGAACCAGACCACTGAGGAAGACTAATCAGTTCTTCGTCTCTGTGGCAGCAGGAAGAGAAGGGGATGCAGTTTCAAAGTCCACTATTTCTAGATGGATTGTCCAATGCATCACTCTCTGCTATACTCTTGCTAAGAGAGAACTGCCCTTTAGGCCAAGAGCACATTCTACTCGAGGCACGGGGGCGTCCATAGCATTCATTGCAAATGTTCCCCTTGAGTCCATCTGCAAAGCGGCTACCTGGAGTTCTGTGCACACCTTTACAAAACACTACTGTCTAGATGCACACTCTAGATCTGACTCCCAGGTGGGACAGGCAGTATTAAGACATCTTTTCTCTACTGTTCCTTCTCATAACCCACCGCCAACTCCGGGTACTGCTCGCTAGTCTATGCACAGCATGTGATTCTAAGCAGATTAACAAACATCAGAAGACAATGCATTACTTACAACCATCAGAAATGCTTTTACGGTATCTGCTTAGATTCACATGCGCCCACCCGTCCTCCCCGCTCGGATGGAAGGAACATAGACATCTTTCTATATTTCTCTCTTTTCTGTACTCACTCACGTCTAGAAGGCTCCCTCAGGGCAGAAAAATACAAACAGAGGGACCTCGACGCGTGAGGGATTGTGGGTACAACACACGTCACTATAGGGATAGTGTTACAGACGCGCCTTGTCGACGTCCCCTTTTCGACTACGAAAAATAAAATGCAATACTCCGCAGTGACCACTGGATGCCGGACCTATGCACAGCATGTGAATCTAAGCAGATACAACCATCAGAAAAGCTTTTACGGTAAGTAATGCATTGTCATTTCCTTTAACAGATTTTTTCAATTGTTGACATGAGTTGCAAGTTTTTTTCTCAATAAATTTGCAGAAACTTACTAAAGCATATATTAGCGGTTTGTGGGATCCTTGCATCATTCTTGCCCATACAAATTGTAAACGATCATCATATTGAATATCCACAAATTTCATCAGTAATTTCGTTCTCGTAATCTTAAAATAAGGGCAATATTAAATGAAATGTTTCATGGTTTCATTGGATTCACTACATGAGGGAAAACGACAGTTTCTGCTTTGTTTCATTCTCATACCCCTTCCAATTAGCAATCCTCTCTTTTGTATAATATAAGAGTCCAAACCTTTCTGATAAGTCTCTCAATGTTCAGGAGGTTTACTGACCTACCCGTGACCAGGAGTTAGGCAGAAAAGGTGGGATAAGCAAAATAAAGTGTCAAGAGTGGTAGAATCCTTCACCACCCCTGCAGTGGAAGCCACACTACAGATTCCTCCCTTACACGGTGGGGAGCCTACCTGCTTCAGTAAACAGCAAGCGGAGTTTGGTCGTCGGACATAGCGTCCAACCACATAAATCTGCTGGAACTGCTGGCAGTGTTCAAAGCACTGAAATCTTTCGAAAAACACATCTACAATGAAAGACTGTCTTAATTCTCACAGACAGCACCATGGCCGTGTACTATCTGAACAAACAAGGGGGCACTCATTCTCCAGGGCTGTCCAAACTGTCTCAGAACATTTGGAAGTGGGCAACATGTTCCTGTTATCACAACATGTTCCAGGGGAACTCAATCTTCTGGCAGACGTACTCAGCAGAGACAAAACAAAGGGTGGGGTCTGGCAATCTCTCTACCAGCACGAACACGGCCCAATGACCTGTTCTTGGGTGAATAACTCACTCTCCCGTTCACAGAGAAGAAATGTCCCCGCATATCAGCCTTTGTCCTGCCCTGGGGCAGTCCAGCGCCGAAATGCTAGGCAATTCTCCTCTGAACAAGAGTACCAACAGTAACCCCATACACGTGTTTCAGCCTTGTTGGGCATCATCAGTGAGGTGAAACTGTGCCTCTTTAAGAACAGTGAGCAAGGGGTCCACTTCTGGATTGCCCTGATTACGCCTCAGGTAACCCCAGAACTGCTCCAAGGGGAAGAGACTCAGGATAACGTGGTCAGGGAAATTTGTCTACACACCCGACTCCCCTTCTCAACAAGATTGTGCACAAGATGTACCAGGATCCAGTCACAATGATACTGGTGGCCCCCACGTGGGCCGGCCAACCCTGGTTCGTTCATCTGATGGAGATGTCCCTATCTCCTCCAGTCAAACTACCTTGCCCGTACAACATGTTGCAAGACAAAGGGGAGACGCTTCACCCATGCCCGCAGACTTTGAACTTAACGGCCTGGCCCCTGAGGTCATAGAATTTGGACACCTGCAGCTCCCTCAAAGGTGTATGAACATCCTCAGGTAGGCAAGGAAACCTAACACTAGATATTGCTATTCTAGTAAATGGAAACTGTTTGTCATCTGGTGTAACTGAAAGAGCATAAACCCAATCAACTGCTCTCCCACTGTCTTATACCTAACTCACTAACTTGATTCAGGCCTAGTTTTCAGCTCAATAAAGGTGCACCTAGCTGCACTTTCAGCATACACAACATCACAACAAAAGGTGTCATGGTGGAAGATACCAGTGATTAAGGCTTTTATGGAAGGAATAAAAAGAATTCACCTTCCCATTTCTAACCCGGTTCCCAGATGGGACCTAAACGTGGTGTTCACTAGGCTGATGGGAGTTCCTTTCGAGCCCATGGACAAAGCAAGTCTTAAAAATCTCACCCTCAAGACTGCTTTTTTAATAGCAATTACCTCCATTAGGAGGGTAAGTGAACTACAGGCACTCTCTATTATAGATCACTTTGTAACAGTTCACAAAGGTAAGGTGGTTTTGCACACTCACCCTAGATTTGCGCCTAAATTCATTTCTAAGTTCAATGTGAACCAGTCAATATACCTACCAACTTTCTTTCAAAATCCTTCAAGCCTTGGGGAAAGAACCCTGCACACACTGGATGTACGCAGAGCTGTCATGTTCTATATGGAAAGAACTCGTCCACTAAGGAAGACTAATGAGTTTTTTGCGTCAGTGGCCACAGGAAATTGAAACGCAGTCCCCAAATCCACTATTTCTAGATGGATTGTCAATTGCAATACCCTCTGCTACGATCTTGCTAAGAGAGAACTGCCCTTCAAGCCTAGAGCATATTCCACTTGAGCCACTGGGGCATCCATAGCATTCATTGCAAATGTTCCCCTCGAGTCCATTTGCAAAGCAGCAACCTGGAGTTCTGTACACACCTTTACAAAACACTATTGCCTAGACACTCATTCTAGATCTGATTCTCAGGTGGGACAGGCAGTATTAAGACATCTTTTCACTACTGTTCCTTCTCACAACCCACCTCGAACTCCGGGTACTGCTCACTAGTCTATGCACAGCATGTGATTCTAAGCAGATTAACAAACATCAGAAGACCGGCATTACTTACTGTAAAAGCATTTCTGATGTTTGTATCTGCTTAGATTCACATGTGCCAACCCTTCCTCCCCGCTCGGATGGAAGAAACCTAGACGTCTCACTACTTTCTCTTTTTTCTGTACTCACTCACGATAGTCATGAGGCTCCCTCTTGGCAGAAAAAATACAATCGGAGGGACCTCGACGTGTGAGGGATCTTGGGTACACTACATGTCACGTAGGGATAGTGTTACAGGCACGCCCATGTCTACGTACCCTTTCGATTCTCAAAAGACAAGATGCAATGCTCTGCGGTTACCATTGAATGTCGGTCTATGCACAGCATGTGAATCTAAGCAGATACAACCATCAGAAAAGCTTTTACGGTAAGTAATGCATGTCATATCAAACCATTGAAAAGGAAGGTACAGATTAGTATTTGCACTAACAGTCCACAGAGATTCAATCGTAACTTCAGAGGTTCATCCCTATGATGTATGGGACCTTGTGCCCAAATGTTCAGCAAAGTGCCATACAGTTTTGTGAAGCTGGAAAAAGTGAAGGTAGGGTCCCTTGGGTCCAGTGAACAGTTCCAAGTGTTGGGGGACGAGTTAAACTAGCAAACAAATGTGTTCCCATATTTCAGGGTGCTTGTGTGAACAAGCAATGGCAAAGCCAAAGTGTTAGAAAATGTTTGTAAAAGTGATCAAACTTTTAAAGGGGATTTACGGGTGCAGTTAAGTATCGCTATAACTCCACAACACTCCACCTCCCTACTCGGATTCTTCATGAGACTTGGCAGGTCGGTTGAAGATGGTCCAAGGTTGCTTTTGCCAATGTCAGCCTCAACCCCTGATCCCCAGGGGTTGCAAGTTCGAGCAGCTCTCCGGTCAGCGTCTAATGCTGGTGCAAGGTCTCCCAGTTGAAGAATGCAGAAAAACTCGATGCAGGGCCCCTTTCAGGACAGGAATGGACGCAGGTAAGCAATTTTGGGCGATGGGCGCAGATGCACGGTGCCGCGAAAGGATTCACCCCTATCTCGGGTCCCTTTTTGATGCTAGGACCATGAAATCTCGCAGAGGTAAGTCTTGTTCTCCAGCATGGGGTCTGGCATGGATTCACATGCTCATGAATATTCCCCGTCGTCAGGCTGGGAATCCTCGGTAAAGAAAAAATCAGTATCAGTTTCGTTTCTGATCTGTCTTTCGTAGTAGTAACCAATCACTGATCTCTGCGTCATACTGACCACAGCCAATGACTGCCCTCTATCTAAGCCCCGCCTCTAGCAGCCATCTTCAGATTTTTACCGCACGTTCAAGTGTTGGGATCCTCGTGCTATTGCTCTCGAGCGTTAGTGCTATTTTTTCACGTTTTTTCTCAAAAAATTTCTTTTTCGGTCAAAAGAGCCTCAAGCTCCACTGTTTCTTCATCCGATCAACGGGGACCCGTGTCTGATTCGTCAACGCCCCTCAAGGGTGAAGATTTCGTCGAGCCACGCTTTTGGAGGACTCCAGAAGTTTCTCAGGCCCATCTCGGACATGGCCCACGAGAAGGGAAGCTCGACGCACGGAAAGCTGTTCAGGGTCTGCCCTGGATGCCAGCTTCAGAATGTCTTTAAGGAGGACGAACACTCCCTTTGTCTTTACTGCCTACATGAGGACAAGACGCACGTGGAGAAGGACTGTGCGTTTTGCGGCAATATGTCGGAGCGGACCATGAAGGACCGGCATCAACGTCTCGCCAACTGGCTGGAAGGAAAGAGCCCGTCAGGCGAGAAGTAGTATCCGAGCGGTCTTCTAAGACCTTTGAGGGCGCCCCGGCGACGGGGGTCCAACAGTAGGCCAAGCACCGCGAGTCCGCTGGCACCGGGAGCGCTGAACGGTCGGGCTCTACGGGCGCCAGGCAGGGCGCATCCTCCCCGGCGCCATCAACCACGAGCCAACGCTCTTGCTCGGGTAAGAGGAAGGCCGAGCACCCGGCGAAGCTCCTGGAGAGACCCCGGTCGTGCTCGAAGGCCCCATCGGAGGGGGAGCGAGGCGGTGACCCTCCCCCCAAGGAGAAGGCAGTGAGTGCACCTAAGGTGGTGAAAGCCTTGATCCACCCGGCCAAGGCCTCTATCGAGACAGTCGCGGCGGCCCTGGCTCAGCCTGTGGAGGCTACACCAGTGGTGGCGACCTCGGGGCCCAGAGTCTCCCTGCCACCGCGGAGGGAGTCCTCTTTCATGCCCATCGACAGGACCCCCGTGAAACCTCCAGAGAAGAAAAAGGGGGTGCAGGAAGTCGTCGTGGATTCGGCCTCAACCTCTGAGGAAGAGCTGATCGAAGTCTTAAGCCACGGCGTGGAAGAAGACCAGCCCGTCGGGAGGGACCCCGACGTAGGAGACGACGAGAACGTCGAGGGTGCCGCGGGGCTCCTGACCGCCCGTCGGACTCCCCTCAACCAGTGCCGCAAGACAACTCGGCGGCCATTTTGTTGGCTATACAGTCCCTATGCTCGGAGATAAGGACGAGACTGCCGTTACCACCAACGGAGGAACCGCTCCCGACGGGGGACCTGGAGCCAGGCCCTTCTGGGAGCCCTCCCCCTAAGAGAAGGATTCATCCTCCACCTCCTTTTCAGCCATTGCGCCCTGTTCAGCCCTCCACCCCGTCCACGACACGTGGGGATGATACGGGGACTGACACGGCCGCGACGGGTACAGACGACGAGGTTTACGACGAGGATCTCCCGTCGTCACCTTCCACCCGGGCTTCCCCGCCCGACGAGATTGGATCGTTTCACTCCATGATCGCCAGGGCATCCGAGCTTTTCCAGCTCTGCCCGGAAGAGAAGAAGGAAGGTTTCCTTTATCAACGGCGCGAGGCCAAGAGGAAGACGGTCCTCGCTGTACCTCTACTGGACGATATTTGGGGTGAGGGCCTCGCCCTCCTCAAGAACCCATCAACGACGCCGGCTAGAAGGGATCGGTACGAGAAGAAGTACCGGGTCCCGGACACGGCCCCCTTGTGCCTTCGGGCACAGCCGACCCCGGACTCGGTCGTCTCTGCGGCGGCCAGGAAGAAAGCGGGGGGGGGGGCGCGGCCTCTACGTCTACCTCCCCGCCGGACGGCGAGGGTAAGAAATTAGACACGATGGGACGCAGAGTCATCTCGTTGGCAGCGACGACGATTAAGGCGGCCAACGCCTTGGCTATCGTAGCCCGCTACGACAGGGAGTTGTGGTACAAACTGGCCCCCCTGCTGGACTTCCTACCAGACAAGAGGGCGGAAGCCCTAGAGATCTTGCAGGAAGGAGAGGTGGCGTCAGACCACGCCATTACGATTGCGACGGACATCGCTGACACTGGATTTCGCCAGTTGGGCAACGGCGTGTGCCTTAGGCGGCGTGGATGGCTCAAGGCTACTGACTTCCGTCAGGACGTGCAGACCACAGTCTTGGACATGCCGTTCGACGGAAATAACCTGTTCGGGAAAACGGTGGACGATTCCCGTCAAGCCGGACACGGAGACGGCCCGGGCTCTTGGGGTTCTCCAGCAACGGTGGCAGCCCTTTCGGAGCGGCGGAGGCAAACAGGGTGCCTCCAAAGGTTCCAGCGGCGGATTTTCCACCTACCGTCAAGCGGCCCGTTCGTCACAGGAAGCTTACAGGGGACGAGGCAAGTCAGGGGGACCCTGCTGTCGACGCCAAGGACAAGGCGGCAAAGCCTCGTCGAAGCAGGACTGAACCGGCCGTGGGGTCGGGCCCCCACCGAAGCACCCCTGTGGGAGGCCGGCTGGCGAGCTTCGTCAGAGTGTGGGAGTCCATCTCCACCGACCGTTGGGTGCTGGACGCCCTAGCTCAGGGTCACGCGCTCGAGTTTCTAAAGAGGTGCCCGCGCGTCCCCCCTGTGGCCAGGAAAGAACATCACGTCCCTCAACTTCTCTTGGAGGTAAAGGCGATGCTCAAGAAGGGCGCCATCGAGCTCGTCCCAAAGAGGCTTCGGGGCTCCGGAGTTTACTCGAGATACTTCCTCGTGAAGAAGAAGACGGGAAGATGGCGCCCCATCCTGGACCTACGACGAACAAATTCATCAAGGCACAGAAGTTCCGGATGGTCACCCTCCAACACGTCCTGGGTCAACTGGAGGAGGGCGATTTCCTGTCGTCGTTGGATTTGGAGGATGCCTACTTCCATATTCCCATCCTAAAGGGACACCAAAAGTTTCTCAGGCGCCACTACCAGTTCAGAGCCCTTCCCTTCGGATTGAGGTCGGCACCCAGGGTGTTCACCAAGTGCCTCGCACCGGTGGCGGCACAGCAGCGCCGAGAGGGGATCCACATCTACCCCTACCTGGACGACTGGCTCATCCGAGCAAAGACGAAGGAGCTCGCCGTGGAGCACACGGCAAGGACCGTCCAACTACTCACGGACGTGGGATTCTCCATAAACCACGCCAAGTCCCACCTGGTGCCCGCGCAAGACGCACTGTTTCTGGGAGCAAAGCTCGACACAGTGTCGCTTCTGGCCTCTCCGTCGGAGGAAAGGACGAGGGCCATCTTGGGAAAGGTGCAGCGGATGCTGGTTGCGGACGCGGCCAGGGTGAGGTCCATCAAGTCCCTCCTCGGAATGATGTCTTCTTGCATTTCTCATCCGCCTGTGCAGGCTCCGTATGCGCCCATTGCAGGAGTTCCTGAACGCACGCTGGATCCAGACGACGGCCAGCTTCGAGGACAGGATCACACTCGACGAGAGTTTCCGACGAGCGATCCGGTGGTGGGGAACCCGCGCGCATCTGACGGCGGGCATGGACTTCCTGACCCCCGGCCACCAGGAGACAGTTACCACGGATGCCTCCCTGGAAGGGTGGGGAGCGCACACCGAAAATCTGCATGCGAGAGGCCTTTGGCTTCCGACGGAGAAGTCCCTCCATATCAACGTCCTGGAGCACCGTGCAGTGTTTTGGGCCTTCGGGTCCTTTCTTCCGTCCCTCAAGGGCAAGGTGGTGAGGATCTTCACCGACAACACCACCACCATGTTCTACATCAGGAAGCAGGGCGGAACCAGGTCCCCAGCCCTGTCCAAGGAGGCGCAGGATCT